>NC_132910.1:69536610-70207235 GCF_047675955.1 Chlorocebus sabaeus
CATATTATTTTTCAAAGTTACTAAATTTTCAAAGGTTACTAAGACTTGAAAGGGATTTCAAATTATTGCATAACAAAGTGTTTCATGAAGTCTCAGTTGTTTTCATTACATTTTTAAAAACATTTCTGGAGTAGTTTTTCACATAATTACAAAACTCCTTCTCAAAAAGTGGACATAGAATGGTATAGAAAGTGAATCAATAGGTAAATATGCTCTTCTCCAAGAGTATATGATTCCCAATGGTCTCACACCAGATTTGCAGAAACCCTGAGAAGTATTTTATTCCTAATATTTATCTTACCACATGACAGTTTTGATTTTTGGAAAATGCAACTATGAAAATATGCAGTTCTAAAATAATTAATTGCATTGTGGGGCCATATATACATTTTGAAAGGGCTATTCTAATGGCAGCAATTATCGTAAGGTTGTTTCTCTAATGAATGTAAAATGCATATACAATGATAAAATTGACTGTGCCAATGACTTTGCAGAAAAGAAAAAAACATGTTTTTTTTCATTGTGGCATAAACATTCAGTATCTGTAATTAAAAACAAACAGCTTGAGTGTATATTACATAATGTATAGCCAGATGGCAAGAAATGGCAGTGTATGGCTTAGGTGACCGCTCTGTGGTCTTTGTTCTATACTATCTATAGAGTTTGATGCAAAGTACAGTGAATATCATGAAATTTCCTGTTAGCCCAAAGTCTTTTTTATACTCAGGATAGAGGGCTCAATGGACCCCTTTTCCTCTTTCTAACAGTCCCATGTCCTCACGCAGATCTGGGAGAAGAAAAGGGAGGGCTTCGAATTTACTATACACCAGTTCATCTGCCAAATACTCTGCCACTTATGCTAGTCAACAAGATAAAAACTTGCTTATTATAATGCTGCAAACTGACTGTTTTATATTCTTTTCTATTTTTCAGGTTGTATTTTCTGTGAGTACTGATCAAGTGATACAAATGAGCTGCAATGGTGACATAAACTCTTGACTGAGATTGGGAAAGTAGCTGGAACACCATCTTTTCTTTTAACTTTTTATGGTGCTTCTATTGGCATAGTTGGGGAAAGTACCTACAACATGAGTTTTATCATGAAGCTTCACAGACACTTTCAAAGAACAGTCATTCTGCTTGCCACTTTTTGTATGGTGAGCATTATCATTTCTGCTTACTACCTGTACAGTGGCTACAAACAGGAAAATGAACTCTCTGAGACGGCTTCAGAAGTTGACTGTGGCGACCTCCAGCACCTACCATATCGGCTCATGGAAGTGAAAGCAATGAAGCTTTTTGATGCCTCAAGGACAGATCCCACAGTCCTAGTATTTGTAGAAAGCCAGTACTCATCTCTTGGTCAAGACATCATTATGATTCTAGAATCAAGTAGATTCCAGTATCACATTGAAATTGCCCCTGGAAAGGGAGATCTCCCAGCACTTATAGACAAAATGAAAGGCAAATACATTCTCATTATTTATGAGAATATTTTAAAGTATATAAATATGGACTCCTGGAATCGAAGCCTTCTAGATAAATACTGTGTAGAATACGGTGTGGGTGTCATTGGATTCCACAAAACTAGTGAGAAGAGTGTACAGAGCTTTCAATTAAAAGGTTTCCCTTTTTCCATATATGGAAATCTTGCAGTAAAAGATTGTTGTATTAATCCTCATTCTCCATTGCTTCGTGTGACCAAATCTTCCAAGCTTGAAAAAGGTTCTTTACCTGGAACTGACTGGACAGTTTTTCAGATCAATCATTCAGCCTACCAACCGGTAATATTTGCCAAAGTAAAGACCCCAGAAAACCTTTCTCCTTCCATCTCTAAAGGTGCTTTTTATGCCACTATAATACATGACCTGGGGCTTCATGATGGAATTCAAAGGGTTCTTTTTGGCAACAACTTGAACTTTTGGCTCCACAAGCTCATCTTCATAGATGCCATCTCCTTCTTATCAGGGAAGAGGCTGACATTGTCCTTGGACAGGTACATTCTTGTGGATATTGATGATATATTTGTGGGAAAAGAGGGAACAAGAATGAACACCAATGATGTAAAGGTAAGGCTCTATTTTCTCAAGTTTCAAAGTTCAGTTCATCTCCCAGCAGGGATACAACTATCCCAGTTTGTACTACAACTGGGTTACCCAGGATGTGGGATTTATTGGGAATGTCTGGGAAATCTAGGATTATCACTCACCCTAAATCAACTAGTAAGATTATATACTTCTATCTAAATCAAGAAAAATAAAGATTTTACTAAAAGATTGAGTGTGGTAGGATCCTGAAATGGTTTTCTACATGTATTTACAACTAGAGTAGAAATCATTTTGTTTAATTACTGTCCATAAACTATCTACCTCAAAAAAAACTATTACTAATCTCAGACTTAGCACATTTAAATGTGTATTTGTCTTGATGATAATAAATATTTCCACAAATTTCAAGAATTACAGATCTCATAGTAGCAAGTTCAGATACTTTTGGAAGTCAAATATGCAATGCATTTTCTCTTATATTTTTCTGAAACTGAAAATCAGTACTACTAAATATGAAAATCAATGACTGTACAAGCATATTTATTCACATATACACATGAGGATTTAACTCGATTTCAGTGAACACTTCTGACACATATATGAAGTCAATCATGCTGCATTTAAATTGTATTACATTTCTTCTTGTGTAAAACTGTTGCCCTTAAACAGAAAACAATTATTTGAAATAGTTTGTCATTATTATGAGTTGATTGTGTTACATAAACAGCTGATTGTTTACTATTAAAACATTTTAAAAATTAAAGTTACCTACATTTATCTTAGTTTCCCATTCGAAATATCATAGGATTCTATGTCTGCTATGCTACATATTGATTTCTCATAAAAGTGAGACTTTTGATACATAGTTTTTATTCTACAGCTTTGACCTTTTGGTAGAATATCTAGAACCAAATCAGATAGCAAAAAATATATCTTGAAAACTTTGTTCTTTTCTCTAGTCACGAAGCATCTGGCAAATAATAGTAATGTTCATCACACTAGTTAAGTGAACTAAGAATACCAGAAGGACCATTAAATGTTACTATAAGAGAGTGTGAAGACTGAAAAGAAAAAAAAACTTCCATATTCTTGGCATTATTTTGTCTCTTCCTTTTAGCTAAATGGAAATTATTAATAAAGAAGCTGTATTTAAGTTTCCATTAAGTCTTTGTACTAACTTTTGAAAATATAGCTAAATTTAAACCAAGCTGGTAGTTTAAGCATTTATTACATGTTTGAAGATTACAAATAATACATAATTCTTCCATTTTTTTCCATTTCAAATGATTTTGGTGAGAAATGTTTTCAATATGAATATATTTCTGATGTGAAATTGTTTGAAACTGTCAAATATATTGTTGTGGAAATTTAAAATACGGTAAATAAATCCCTGAGTTTTTTATGTAGCCCCCCATTTCCCCTAATATTATACAAAATACAAAATGCCTTTGTGCTCTAGAAGTTAGGCCAGTTTTCAGGGGTATGAAAAATTAGAGGCTTATTGAACATATTAAAGAAAAATTTGGCATGTGTATTTTATGAACTGCTCATATTTAGATAGAAATATATTTTCTAAACTACCTAAGGCTTTTTAAAAAAATATGTTTTGAATAATCTGGGTTTTTTAATTACTTCTAAATTGCATCTGTGATTGTGTCTCAAAACACTAATTTATTGCAGTCAGTTGCCCTGAGAGTATAAACAGTCATTCATGTATTCATTCTGTAACTAGTTATTAAGTGTGTACTACATGTGAAGCACTTTTTGGAACTTACAGATAAAATCTTGAACTGTAGTCCATTCCTTTAGAAGAGGGGCAGGGAAGAGTAGAGTCATAAGAAAGCACATTGTGCTGAGCATCTATCTGTTCAGTACTTAATATGGCTATATCCCATTCCAGGCACAGAGGCAGGCTTTAGGGATACAAAGATAAAGTGTCTCGTGGGGGTTGTAAATAGGTAAATAGCTTGCAACATAGTAAGCACAATAACAAACATATCTACACAGTTGTATATAAATTACGTTGTGGGAAACATTACAGTGTATGCTGTGTACCTGTAAGTATTAAGAATGTAGGACGGAGTTCAAAGGTAAGACTATGTTGATGTGATGATTTGGAAAGCTGTAGCAGTAATTCAGACAAAGATAGCAATTTCTTGAAACCAGGAAATTGGAGTAAGAATGGAGAAGGAAGGACCAATAAGATCTATTTAGGAAGTAAAATTGAACAACTTAGTAATTGGCTAAATGGAGATGAAAGAGAATATAATCATGACATTAGAATTTGTCATGAAAGAGAATATAAGGATGACATTAGGATTTTAGCATAGGTGGATAATTGTTGATGATGTCAACAACAGTAAGTAAGAGGATCATAGCAAAGATCATTAAAGGTCATATTAAAATTTTCAGTTTTATTAAAGTGCATGTTTGATGCAGAGGCATTTCACAGGTAGTTACTTCACAGGAAAAGTCTGGGTAGGACATATAGACTTCAAATTCATCATCCTATAGGGAATCATTCACCGCATGAAGGTGTGTGAGATCAGCCAGGGAAATAATTTATAGAGTGATGAGAGAAGATGATCAAATGTAGAATATTGAGGAAAATCATCTTCTAGAAAACAAGTAGAGGGAAATATACCTTGAATAAGGGTTTAAAAGAACAGTCAGAGACTAGGAAGCTGAGATACTATAGCTTCAGAAGGAAGGGTCCACTGGGGTAACGACTGGAAAGTCTCCTTTGGGAAAAGACAGACATCACTGGGGACTCTTGTGTAATCTATATGAATGGAATGATAGACACCAAAGCCCATTTGCAGTGAGTTCAGGAGTTAACTAAGGGGTCAAGAAGGGGTCAAGATGTGAAGAAAGAGAGTATAGAGCACTCAGTGGAGAAATTTTGGTATGAAGGAAAAAAGAGAAATTATACAGTAGCTAGAGGGTGGACTGGGTCTAGGAAGACCAACTGTCCTGGTTTGTCTAGGACTGAAAGTATTTGGTGCTAAAACTTAGAGTCCAAGAGTTAGATAGGGGTGACCTGACTAAATCAGAAAAGGAAGAAATAATCAAAAATCATGAAGTCTAAAAAAAAATCATAAATTTTGTGATTAAGGGTATATAATTAATATAAATGTTTAAATCAATTACTTAATTATTACCACTTATGAGCAAATGTTATATTTTCCCTATTTTAAGTACTGGAAAAATTTAAAAGAATGTGAGAAAATCAAAAGTTACATAAACTGTTATGTACCAAACTAGAAGGAGAGTACAAGACATAAATTTTAACTATTAAACTAATCACTGCATGGATATTATTTTTCTTCTTTATGTGGAACAGAAAATGTGCTTCCTTATTTAATGGGAAGATTTAAATAGCAATGCAATATCAACTTTACCCACCTAGAAGTTGAATAATATGAGTATATTTTAAAGAGCCTCAAAGCCACAAAAGAAACTGTGACATGGCACAAAGTGTTTCATTCTTCGTGCCACAATAAGACAAAAAGAAAAAAAAAAAAAAAGAAAAAAGAAAAAAGAAAAAACAGACCTAAGTTGAGGTATTCGTTTGTCTGATAGTATGCAAGCTACAAGCCATAGCCTATAAAGAAACAAAGAAAAAAATTGTTTAGATAATTCAAATATTCCTTTAAAAAGGCAGGACAAATTTCAGTGAAATTGAAGTCAGGAAAATGTGTGTGTGTGTGTCTGTGGACGTATGCATGCAAACATGTTCCATTGGACTATTGGATGAGTTTTAGTGATGTTCAAAATTTCAAGTTCCTTGTGATCTATGACCTACCCTCAAACTTCCCAACTAAGGGTTTTTGGAGAGAGAAAGTGATGCTTCTACAATTAAAGCATTTTAGTTTTACATGAAAGTACTTCATGACCCAGTGAACACTAACAACCCATATGATCTTTTAGATGCATTGACTCACTCTTGTCCTAAGATCCATTATACCTTTAGACCTACCATTTCATATAACATTTATGTCCCAAGACATTTGAGAAGTTGAATGAAAAGACTCTGGAAAAGGTAGTCTTTCAGAGTTTTACTGAACTCCTTGCAGTTGAATACTCCCAATGCATAAAAGAGGTTACATATCACTCCCTCCTGCATCTCTCCCTTCCTCTCTCTCTTCTATTTCTGTAATAGGTACACATTTCTTTCAAACTTTGAGAAAATTCCTAAAATTCATTGGAAAATGAAGAACCCACCTGGTCACATCTGAGCTTACTGAAGAGGTAACTGTGGCTCCTCCTGGAGTACCTTGTACTTCTTTCCGGAGGTACTCAACAGCCACTTTCCTTTTTTAACCACCACAGACCTTTCCCACTATTTTCCTACATTTCAATATACCATAACTTGTGTATTTGTAGATTAGCCCTTAAAAAAATCTACATTTTTAAGTGGACCCAGAAGAGAGGGAAGTTCTTAAATTTTTAATACAATGTCATGAGTGACTGTATCATTATTTTCCTCTCTAACAGAAGATCCAAGAGTACTTAGGGAAAAGAAAGTGCTGAAAATAGAAGTGGGAAGCCAGAAAACTGAAAAATAAGACATATCAAGCTCAAAAGACAAACTCAGCTGACTTTTTAGTCTTGCTTGGGGCTGACTATAGGAGGCTGTAATTGGAGTGTAAAGGTGCACTCTGTGCTGCTTGACTTCATTGTGAATATTCACCACACCAGCTAAGGGGAAGCCAGAGGCTTCATAATATCACCAAAAAAAAACAACATACCAAATATTGGGAGGAGGGGGAAAACACAACTGCAATCAATTATTCTGTCATAAGTACACATAGAAAGGTAGCAAAAATTTCTCCAGACAGTTCACTATTCAAGTGCTCTGTATGAATGTCAAGACCTGTACACTGTACATAGTATTAATGTTTTGCCATTTTTCTCCTAAACTCGTATTTCTTGAGTTCCTTTCCATTATATCGGATGTTTCTTATCTCTTATTTACTGATATTCATTTAATTTTATTATGCTATAGAAGCATGTATCTGCTTGATACCAATACTTCAAATTTGCTAGATTTACTTTATAACTGGATACAGTATGCCTCATGTACTTGACAGGAACATATATTCTCTAATCAAGGTATATCAACACAACCTTGTTAATTACGTTTTTCAAATCTGTCTTCTTACTGTATTCTTCTTTGGGGGGTGAGGGAGAGGAGTGGTATCCCTGATGCTATCAAAAGAGTTATGTTTAATTTTCCAACTCTGATGGTTGATTGAAAGTATTTCCTTGTTCTGAAAATTATTGCCTTCTATATTTTTGAAGCTATGTTAAGTGCATATATTTTGAAATTGTATTTTAATATAATGTTTTATCATTCTATGTTATCTTTTTAACTGTATTAATGTTGTTTTGCCTTTGTTTTGCTTAATGCTAATACAGCTATACCAGCTTTCTTTTGATTAGTATTTGAGAAATATATCTTACCCCTTTTTTATATATTTTTAATCTCTCTGCTGTCTTCGCACTGTAAATTAGCTTTGAAAATAGCTTCAAGGTGAACTTTGCTTTTTGTCTACTCTGTCAATATTTGTCTTTTAATTAACAAGATCAATCTACATATAGTTAATTGGATTATCAATATATATGGATTTATTTCAGCTACTTTATTTTGTGCTTTATATTTGCCCCACTGGTTATATTTCCTCTCTTCTTTTTCTCTCTTCATTTTTACCTTCATTTGAATTGCCAGTTTCTTTCTTTTTTCTATCCATTCCTGGTTTAAATGAATGTATTTTATCTCTCTCTTTTTTTTTTTTTTTTTGAGTAGTTTCTCTAGAAATTTAAACATATGCATTAAACAAGTGCCAGTGTCTTCATACCTCAGTCAAAAGGTAGAAAGTTCTTTATCTCCAATAATGCTCTTTCTCCTTTGGCTGATAGGTTATTCTTGTTCTGGATGTGAATGTTGTTGTTTAACCCTGGAATTAGGCACTGTTGTTTTATACCATCAAAATTTGATTAGATTTGCCCGATTTCTACTGTTTTCTTTGCTAATCATTCACCTTTTCCCATCTGATGTGATTCTCAGCTTCTACACCTTACCCCTTTTTTTATAGAGCAGACAGAGTCATGCCATTGACACATAATTTTGATCATGACCCTCCTCTCCTTAAAACCCTCCAGCAACTTCCAGGGTCTTTATCTCTGCTACATGCCCAGCTCCTTTTCCCTCACTCACTCTACTGCAGCGTCTGTAGTATCCTTGCTGTTCCTCGCTCCTGTTTCAGAATTTTGCACTTGCTGTTCTTTCTCCCTAAAGTGTCCTTCCCCCAGATTGGTGCATGGCTCTCTTCTTTGCTTCCTTTGGGTCTTTACTCAAATGTTACTTTCCCAGTGAAGTCTTCTCTGACCATTCTCTTTAAAGATGCAGCCCCTAATCTCCCATCTTTCCCTGAGAATGTTTCGTTCTGGCACTTATGATCACCAATGATGTGCAAAACTGGCTCACACTGGCTTATAAGGTCAATTTTGTGCATCTCTTCCCAGCTTTAGGGAAGGAGTATTTACACCATAAAAATGGACAAATGCTACAAATCTGGGCTTTTTATTCACAAAGACCCAGTTGTTAAAGGCTTCACAGCATGCTACCATACATCCCATATATTTTACTAATTTATTAGATTGGTGCAAAAATAATTGAGGTTTTGGCCACTACTTTGTTATTTTGACTATTAAAATGTAAGCTTCATTAGGGCAAGATTTTTTTCCCTCTATTTGGTTCACTGATGTATCTCCAGCACAGAGAAATGTGCCTGGCTCACGATACATTTGTTGAATGAATGAATTGCATTCTTTCTGAAGTATATCCTTTAGACATGATAAAAGAAAAACATCAGCTGAATTAAATTTAAAGGAATTTAATTGAGCAATGAACAATTCATGAATTTGGCAGCCTTCTGAGCCAGAGTAGGTTCAGAGACTCCAGCGCAGGCACATGGTGGAAGAAGATTTATGGATAGAAAAAGGAAAGTGACATACAGAAAACAGAAATGAGGGCAGAAACAGCTGGATTAGTTACAGGTTAGTGTTTGCCTTATTTGAACATGATTCGAACACAATTGACTGGCCAAAACATAATAATTGGCACAAGTGTAGACTGCGGTTTGTTTACACCTCTACTTGTTATAGTTCATGATGTATAGAAAAACCTTTAGGCTGAACTGAAATTATGTAAGTTTAAATAATTAGTTATTAAACTCTATTTTAAAGACTTCTTTCAATGAGAATTTGTTCATGGTAATAGTCTAAACTTTATTTTAAAGACTTCCTTCAATGAGAATCTATTAATGGTAAACCATCTCAGATTTTCTGTATTGTAAATGTCTTTATTTTCCCTCATCCTTAAAAGATAGCTTGTTGAGTTCACAATGCCTAGTTAACAGTTCCCTCATATATATCCATTGTGGTTCATACTGGGAAGATTACAGCTCCCTGGAAGTCACCTAAACATTTTTGGTAACAGATTGTCCAGTTCCATTGGTCCCTAATTATTTTATGATTGTCACAACGTTAGGCAATTTGAGACCATTCTTATGAATGTATATGAAATGTTTGCTCCCTCTCTCTCTCCATCCCTCTCCTTCTCTCTCTCTGTTTGGTGGAATACTTATTTCTACATTTGATATAATGTGATCATATTAAAAATACACAGGAACACAAATTACTGTCAATATTATTATCACATTCAAATAGCCATAGTGTGCTAGCAACTATACAACTATACAGTTATTTTAAGGAAATAATTTTATAATTTAACATGGGGAAATCATAAAATAGATTAGCAAAGGGAAAAACTATTTCATATTCATAATCTATTTACATTTAATATATTATATTAAATTTGTTGTTACATTGTGAAATGGAATGTTTCTCTACTATTAAGGAGTGATTTGTTATGCAATGACATTCAAAAAGAATGAGTTATAAATTATTTAAAGAAAGCAAAATGCTGTTACTGAACACATGAATATGTGAACAGGATATTTGGTGGCTAATTACATTTTTTAAAGGTCTGATACAGGCTGGGTATAGTGGCTCATGCCTGTAATCCCAGCACTTTGGGAGGCTGAGGCGGGCAGATCACCTGAGGTCGGGAGTTCAAGACCAGCCTGAACAACATTGAGAAACCCCATCTCTACTAAAAATACAAAATTATTCGGGTGTGGTGGCGGGCGCTGTAGTCCCAGCTACTCTAGAGGCTGAGGCAGGAGAATAGCTTGAACCCGGGAGGTGGAGGTTGCGGTGAACTGAGATCTCGCCATTGCACTCCAGCCCAGACAACAAGAGCGAAACTCTGTCTCAAAAAAAAAAACAAAAAAAGTCTGTTGCAGTGAATCCAGCCCACGCATGATACACGAGGGCTGTCATAGATGGTACCAAAGCTCAACCACACAATGATGACTTCTACATACTGTAGTAGCAGAAGAATACAAGAGGCAAATTCAGAACAGAGATTTAGGTTATAGAGATATCAAGAAAATTATGCACATTTACTCTATTAAAATAATGTCATAAGGTTTCAAAGGATACGCTGAGGAATAATGAAACACATTTTTGATAAAGGAAATCAAAAACCTTGGAGAAAATTGTACTATTTGCCAGTTACTGGATTATGTCCTTCTCTTGGTCAAGAGAATTGATTTCTTCTAACATTCCATGTTTCCAGAAAATAAATCAGCATGAAAAAATCATTTTTGTATCTCTATGCTGGTGGTTTATACTGCTAAACCTATAAAACTAAACTGCAGTAAGTTACTCCCAAAATAGGTAACACTTACTAAGTACATATGTTGTTTTAAGTGCTTTGCTTCATCATTTAATTCTCATAGAAATCCTATAAAACAAAGATTATAAGCAGCATCATTTTACATAAAGAAACTGAGGCTGATAGCTTATGACTAACTTGCCCAAGATCTTACAACTAGTCAGTGGCATTCCTAGAATTTAAAATGCAGGTCTACCTGGCTCCAAAATCTGAGCTTTTCCACCTCATGTGCTTCACAGTTGTGAGCTTAACACAACTGGTGTTAGGTGGTGTCCATAGCAATTTCTTCCTACCAAACTCTACTTTACAGTAAATTACATCCTATCAGATTCTGTTATAGTTTGATGGGTTTTATCTGAAGTTTTGCCCTAGACTTGCTTATAGGTCTGGAACAAAAATTAGTATTAGTCACTTCTTGAAATGTCTTGGGCTGAAATAAGTTTTTGATGTATTAGAGTGGTATAGTGACAGCTTAGTGACAGGTCCTTCTAGTACTCAGTCAATTAAAGAAAGAAAATTGCCCATAATTCTGATAATTTCACTTTTTCTATCTGTATGTACTCAGATTTTAAAGTCTGTGTGATGTTTAAGAGTGCTTTATGGCGGCATTCCTAACATTTTTTAAAGCACACAAACAAAATAGAAAAAGTCAAGGAAATTCTGACATATTGTCACTTAGTCTCTGGGAAAAATGAATTAATAGCTAAAGCACTTTTTTATTCTTAAGTTTTATAAGCTTCCATGAATAATGAAACTGGAGACTGAAATACAAAGTGGATATTAAAATCATGATGTTAATGTAAAATAAATCATGAGATCTATTTGACATAATTTATAAACTGTTTATAACCAAAGAAATATAGCCAACTTATTACACTTCTAGATGAACTGAAATTTTAAAAATTAAAATGAAAATTCACCTCTATAATACATATTAGAATTTTACCTTAAAAGATTACATGCTTTCTCATTTTAATATTAACATTTATAATGATTATTAATAGTTATAGTTATTAATTATACCAATTGCTAAAATAACTATGTATGGTTTTCTATTAATGCCAAAGCAAATTACCACCAACTTGTGGCTTAAAACAACCCAAATTTGTCATTTTGCATTTCTGAAGGTCAGACATTCAACATGGATCTTACTGAGCTAAGTTCAAGATATCCACAGGGCTGTGTTCCTTTCTGGAGGCACTAGGGGAGAACCCATCACCTTGCTGTTTCCATCTTCTAGATTCTGCCCACATTCCTTGGCTCATATTCCCTTCCTTCACCATTAAAGTCAGAAATACTCTCTGTGCCTTATTTCATAGCCACATCTCTCTCTTACTAAAACTGGAAAGGTTATCTGCTTTTAAGGGCCCATATGGCCCACCTGGATAACCCAGAATAATCTCCCCATATCAAAGTCCTTAACTTAATCACATTTGCAAAATGTCTTTTGCCATGTAGTGTTCACATTCACAGGTTCCAGGGATTAGGACATGGATTTCTTGGTAGGAGAGGCAAAGGAGATATTATTCTGTGTACCACAAGCTATGCTCTTCAGGTAATCATGCTACAATTCTTACAATGACTCAACTCTCTAAGAAACTCTACTACTTTACTACTGTTTTTCTCACTGGGAAATGAAACCTTGATGGCATATAGATGCTCAAACAATTACTCTAGATCTCTGAGTTAACAGTAGTTAACTGGGGAAAATTAAATTATTGTGCTGTTAAATGCTTCATATTCCTTACACTCAGGAGGTTAACATGGGGGAGCAAGTAACCGTCCCTTCACTTAGGTATCTTAAGAAATGTACCTCTCCAAAGATTGCTTGATTGGAGCAGATGTGTGACTATGATCAATTCACTACTTTAGGAGTTTCTAATATCATGTTTCTAGAAGTGCATCAATTATGAGACTAGAGACTGTTTTGAAAGCCAGTTGATTAGGACTACCACATAGTTACCTAAGCACAGTTTACCATTTTCATTGTCACCATTTCATTATACTTTCATTTTTCTATTTTGTTCTCTTTATGTTTCTGCATCCACCTCAGTTTTAGTGCCCTTATTGTACTGGCCTTTCCTTCTTTGGAATTTCTATTCTAACTACCCCAATCTAGAAACAGCAATGGTGTTTTATCTGTTTATCCCTTCTCTATTTATCTCCTCTGCTTTATCTCCCCTGCTTTGATATCCTGGTGCCTGGTATAGTAATGTACCTTTTTTCCCCCTTCATACATACATCTTTATTTTATGTAACTACTTGTCTCTATTTTTTTCTCTGACTACATAAACTGAATAGAATCAGATTTCTGGGGAAAAAAAACATTGCATGTAGAAATTAGACCAACTGGTTGAGGCATTGAACAATGATCTATCCTCAAAAATAACAATAATAAATCCTTCACTATTCTTTTATGAAGGATGAATATATTTTATATATATTATATACTATATATTATATATAGCATATATTATATACTATATATTTGATATTATATTATATTATATATTTATAGTAATATATGTTAATTATATATTATATATTTATAGTAATATATGTTAATTATATATATTATATATTTATATAAATATATAGTTTGTATATATTTATTATTTATGTATTTATATTTTATATATATATAGTGCCAGAATAACATATAACAGAGCCATTTTTATCTAAGAATCCTAAGAGACAAAGTATTTGAGTTCACATAGAAAGACAGCTTACTCAGTATTCTTGAATAAATGAATTCAAGTGGTTTTGACAATAAAATGAAGATTAGAACTGCTGCCAATGGAGTAGTGAATAGTTATATCCTGCCAAACTCAGATTTCTGATATGCTGAAAAATACTTCTAGGAAATTTTGTATAACATTTAACAAAAATTATTTGACAATATTTTCAGGAAAAAGACATTATAACGAAAACCCATTTTAACTCTAGTGTGATTGCTTTAAAAAAGTAAGTTAGGTTAATATTCAAAGGATCTCGACATGATTTGCTAATCTGCTCTAGAAATGCAATAAGTATTTAAAGGAAGTAAAAGGAGAAAATACTTTCCCAGTCTATGTCATTTCTAATGTGATACAGGGACATTGTCATTGCTCTAATTGAGGGGCAAATGAAGAATGGAAAACTAAAGACACATTTTTCCTTCTTGCTAGGACTGTCCTGCTAGAAACAGATCTCCAATAGCATTGTCATTTGCACTTTGCAAGAACTAATTAGTACTCAGTCACCATTCTCAAAGAAGACACAGCTGCTCATTGTATTCAAAAAAGTTATGTTTACCTAAGTGGAATCTAACTCTAAGGATGCCAGTGGTAAGAGGCTGTTCATCAAACTTCAGAATACTTGAGAGCCTCTGAAGAGGCCTAGGAGGACCTATGTTCAATGCTCCGTACTTAGAAATTGACACAATGTCGGTGTGGGGGGCGGGGGTGAGGGGAGGAAGAGCATCAGGACAAATAGCTAATGCATGCTGGGCTTAAAACCTAGGTGACGGATTGATAGGTGCAGCAAACCACCATGGGACACATATACCTACATAACAAACCTGCACACTCTACATATGTATCCTGGAACTTAAAGTAAGTAAATAACTAAATAAAAAGAAAAAAGAAAAAATGAAAAGAAATTGACACAATTTCAATGCAACATCCTCAAAAGCAAGGAAAGTCTACGAGGGTAATTATCTTTGTTTTCAAGCCATCAGCAGATTTTTCAGATTGTTTCTCTGTTATAACTGAATGTCTCTAAGGAGCAAAGTTATTACTTAATTAAAACTAATCCTTCCAGTCACTTACATGTGATATAGTCAACAGCTTATACTTGATCTTTTTTTTTTTTTTCCTGAGACAAGAGTCTCACCATGTTGCCCAGGCTGAACTTGAACTCCCAGGCTCAAGCTCAGCCTCCCAAGTAGTTAAAATCACAGGCCCATGCCAGCACACCCAAGTATACTTGTACTTTTACTGTTGATGAACCTGAAACACAGATATTACTGGGCACCAGTGATCAATCTTCTGGTAACTTGTGAATGAACAGAAAGCAAAGTCCTACTGTATTTTTTTAAAGGAATGGTCCAAGAATTAATCACTAGTTTCCTCTCAGTCATTCTTTCACTCAGTGATGTTCAGATGTGTTTAATCACTTATCAATATAGGACTATTTTCATGAGTTTCCAAACCACAGAAGAGCCAAGAGAAATCACTTTAAATGTTTGCTTAAAAATGCAGATTCCGCAATTCCACACTCAAAGACTTTTGTCTTGGTAGATTGGGGGAAGAGAAAGGCCCAGATCACCTAGATGATTCTAATACAAGTAGTAGAAATGCCCATTTGTGAAAACATGGGTTTAAATAGACTGCATTTGATATTATTGTAAAGTATGAAGACCTGGATCCTATTATTTTTCCCTGTAGAAAGTATGTTAAAATCATGTTGTATAAAAATATTTAATTTTACATATATAAGCAAATATATAATGGAAAGACGTCACAATAAAACTAATAGTTTTGTGACTGAGTTTAATCTGATGCTGGAAAAGTTCTTACATTTAGTTATTTTGAACCATATACCAAGACAGTGTGATAATATTTTGGCAAATATGTGTACATGTGAAACTGCATGGAGATCAATAGGGTGGATTTTACATGAAGGGACAAGAAACAGAAGATAGAAGACAGTAATTCCAATAAGTGGATAACTTGTTAGTATTGCCTAGTAAGAGGACACTGGATAATTTTGACAAAGTAATGAAAGGCACATTGCTTCTGTGTTCTTTCAGGAACCTGTACATCCGATCAGTCAGAAGAAAGACTCCAGCAGAGAAGGTTATGATCAGGAGGTGTAAGAACTAGGATAGAGAAATGGGAATTGTTTTCCTAAACGGGAAAGAACAAAGAGAGAGAGGTTATTTACACTTCAGGTCTAATTGAATGTGCTTTTAATGAGATATCAAAGAAATTACAAAAGAGATCTGAGGTTGAATAATAGGTGGGATAGAGTACCCCATGAGGTGATTTTTTTAAATGTTAGCAAGAGAAGTATTTTTTGAATAAAGAAATTTTACCTTAGGAAGCTTTAACATTTGCCTTTGAGAAACTACAATTAGGGTGAGCCCTGTTTGTGGTTTTTTTGTCCAAATGTCCAAAATGAAAATACATTTTTATTGTTTTAAATATATAAACAATCCACGCCCTTTGTAATGAAAATAATTAATATAGAAAACTACAAAGAAGAAAGCAAAAAGCAATTCTCTCCTCAGTCTCTCTACACATTGGATTTAGTCATTCTTTAATGTTTGCAAATCTAATAGGTAAAACGTTTAATTTCATTCATTTTTTAATAGCTATTTGTATTTGTAAGCAAGAGTTAATATGGTCACTTAGGTTTATCGTCTATTTGTATTTCCCTTTTGAGAATTGTTTCTTGTCAATTGTTTTCCATTGGGTGTTTGTTTTTGTTCTTGACCAATCAGTTATTATTTTTCCTCTTATTTCACACTCCATAAATTGAACAGCATGTTCCTTTGTTGCTAACCTTTATATATTTATGTTCCCAGAAATTTTTAATTCTTACAAATTAAGTTTAAAATGTTTTATTAATATCATAAAGGGGGAAGGCTGATGCAACCTCTTTCAAAATATACCAGGTTGTAGCACCTGGCACACTGTGTTCCTGCAGTGAACAACTTACTGACATGTATACTCTCAGAGCTCATTTCTCCCCTGCAAAGATGGCAATGAAATAAGAATGCAGCGAAACTATGAGTGTGAAAGCACTTTACAAATCACAAATCTTTATCTCTGGATTTGTTTCTTTTCCTGGGATTAGACAATTAGATTTAATCACTGCTAAGGTCTCGACCAGTTCTAACTCTGTGAAATTCTTTAAAACATTACTAAGAAAAGCCCAGCACCAATTGACTTGAGCAGAGTAATTATATGGTGAAATAGGATGAACAGAACACTGCTTCTGAGAATTAGGATTCCCCTTCCTCCGCATGGTATGCTTTCATAACAGCCCCAATGAATTCATGTGTGAGAAGGCTGGTTGGCCTCCCTGACTTCTGGTGAGGTAGAGAATTCCAAGACTCTCTAGTTTCCCGGAATAACATTATCCATCTGGTATATAACTTGTTTAAAATATTCTGTAGGTATTCATATGATTACTCCCTACACTCTATTATTTTGATACAGTCCATAAGTTTACTTTTAATTTGAAACAAATTTCCCAGCCTGTGGTTCTTATCAAATCTGTCATCAATGTGTTCAACCCTCAATTCTGTAGACCTCAAACATTCTTATCTTGACTTTCATATTTTCTTATAACTTTTATTTCAGTTTCAGGGGTACATGTGCAGGTTTGTTATACAGATATACTGCACGTCACAGGGGTTTGGCGTACAGGTTATTTCATCACTCAGGAAATAAGCATACCACCCAATAGTTAGTTTTTCAATCCTCACCCTCCTCCTACCCCCCATCCTCAAGTAGGTGCTGTTGTCTATTGCCCTCTTCTTTGCTTTCGTATGTACTCAGTGTTTAGCTCCCATTAATAAGTGAGAACATGCAGCATTTGGCTTTCTCTTCCTGCATTAGTTTGCCTGGGATAATGGCCTCCAGCTCCATCCACTGGGGTGTTCTACAAAGGACGTGACCTAGTTCTTTTTCATGGCTGCATGATATTCCATGGTGTCTATTTACCACATTTTCTTTATCCAGTCTACTACTTATGGGAATTTAGGTTGATTCTATGTCTTTACTATTGTGAATAATGCTGCCATGAACATGCACATGCATATGTCTTTAAGGTAGAACAATTTATATTCTTTTGAGTATATATCCAATAATACAATAATGCAATGGTAGTTCTATTTTAAGTTATTTGATAAATTGCCAAACTACTTTCCACAGTGGCTGAACTAATTCACATTTCCACTAGCACTGTATGTCATCTTTTCTCTGCAACCTCACCAGCATCTTTTATTTATTGACTTTTTAAGACTAGCCATTCTGATTGGTGTGAGATGGTATATCATTGGGGTTTTGATTTGCATTTCTCTAATGATTAGGGATGTTGAACATTTTTTATATGAAGATCAGATGGCTGTAAGTGTGAGTTTATTTCTGGGTTCTCTAACCTGTTCCATTGGTCTATATGTCTGTTTTAGTACCAGTACCATGCTGTTTGGGTTGCTAGAGCCTTGAAGTATTGTTTGAAGTCAGGTAATGTGATACCTCCAGTTTTGTTCTTTTTGCTTAGGATTGCTTTGGCTATTCGGGCACTTTTTTTGGTTTCATATGATTTTTAGAGTATTTTTTTTCTAATTCTGTGAAGAACGTCATTGATCGTTTGATAGAAATAGCACTGAATCTGTTAATTGCTTTGGTCAGTATGACCATTTTAACAATATTGATTCTTCCTATTCATGAGCATGGAATGTTATTTTTTTCTTTGTGTTGTCTTTGGTTTCTTTCAATAGTGTTGTACAATTCTCCTTGTAGAAATCTTTGACCTCCCTAGTTAGCTGTACTCCTAGGTATTTTGGTTTGTGAGTGGCTATTGTGAATGGGATTGTGTTCTTGATTTGGCACTCAGCTTTGATGTTGTTGGTGTATAGAAATGCTACTGACTTTTGTACATTGATTTTGTATCTTGAAACTTTGCTGAAGTTGTTCATTAGATCTAGGAGTATTTAGGCAGAAACTGGGCTTTTCTATATATAAAATTATATCATCTGCAAACATAAATAGTTTGACTTTCTCTCTTCATATTTGGATGCCTTTTGTTTCTTTCTCTTGCCTGATTTCTCTGGATAGGATTTTCACAGAATATGTTGAATAGGAGTAGTGACAGTGGGCATCCTTGTTTTGTTCCAGTTGTCAAAGGATATGCTTCCAGCTTTTGCCTGTTCAGTATGATATTGGCTGTGGGTTTGTCATAGATATCGCTTATTATTCTGAGGTATGTTCCTTCAATGCCTAGTCTGTTAATGGTTTTTAAACATGAAGGAAGCTGAATTTTATCAAACACTTTTCTGCATTAATTGAGATAATCATGTGTTTTTTGTTTTTAATTCTGTTTATGTGATAAAACACATTTATTGATTTGCATATATTTAACCAAACTTACATCCCAGGGAAAAAACCTACTTGACTGTGATGGATTAGCTTTTTGATGTGCTGCTTTATTTGATTTGCTAATATTTCATTGAGGATTTTTGCTTCTGTGTTCATCCAGGATATTGGCCTGAAGTTTTCTTTTATTGTTGTTGTATCTCTCTGCCAGGTTTTTGGTATCAGAATGATGCTGGTCTCATAAGACAAGTTAAGGAGGAGTCCCTCCTCAATTTTTTTTTTGGAATAGTTTCATTAGGAATGGTACCAGCTCTTCTTTCTGTGTCTGGTAGAATTCAGCTGTGAATCCATCTGGTCCTGGGCTTTTCCTGGTTGGTAGGCTTTTTATTACTGATTCAATTTCAGTACGCATTATTGGTCTGTTCAGGGTTTCAATTTCTTCCTGGTTGAATTTTGGAACATGCTTCCAGAAATGTGTCCATTTCTTGTAGGAATTCTAGTTTTTGTGGAGAGAGGTGTTCATAATAGTCTGTGAGGATTTTTTGTATTTCTATGGGGTCAGTGGTATTGTCCCCTTTGTCATTTCTGATTCTGTTTATTCGGATCTTCTCTCTTTTTTTTCTTTATTTGTCTAGTCAGCTATCAATCTTATTTATTTTTTCAAAAACCTAACTTCTGGTTTTGTTGATCTTTTACATGCTTTTTTCTGTCTCAATTTTATTCAGTTCATTTTTTCACATCTCAATTTCATTCAGTTAAGTTCTAATTTTGGTTATTTCTTGTCTTCTGCTACTTTTGTAGTTGGTTTGCTATTGTTTTTCCAGTTCATCTAGGTGTGATGCTACATTTAAGATATTTCTAACTTTTTATGTGAGCATTTAGTGCTATAAACTTTCCTCTTAACACTGCTTTAGCTGTATCCCAGAGATTCTGGTAGGTTGTATCTTTGTTCTCATTATTTTCAAAGAATTTCCTAATTTCTGACTTAATTTCATTGTTTACCAAGAAGTCATTCAGGAGTAGCTTGCTTCATTTTCATGTAATTGTATGGTTTTGAGTGATCTTCTTAGTACTGATTTCTATTTTTATTGCACTGTGGTCTGAAAGTTTGGTTGGTATGATTTCAGTTTTTTTAAATTTGCTTAGAATTGTTTTATGGCCAATTGTATGGTTGATTTTATACTATATGCCATGTGCAAATGTGAAGCATGTACATTCTGTTGGTTTTGGGTGGAAAGTTCTGTAGATGTCTGTTAGGTCCGTTTGGTCAAATGTCAAGTTTAGGTGCTGAAAATCTATCAGGGGAACCAGCCTCCAATATTTCAACATAGGTTCTTTTTTATTTTCCTAAGTGTCAACCGGTCTGAGAAATAAAGAGAAAGAGTACAAAAGAAAGAAATTTTACAGCTGGGTCTCCGGGGGTGACATCAATGTCGGCAGGTTCCGTGATGCCCTCTGAGCCACAAAACCAGCAAGTTTTTATTAGCGATTTTCAAAGGGGAGGGAGTGTACCAATAGGGTGTGGGTCACAGAGATCACATGCTTCAAAGGCAATAAAATATCACAAGGCAAGTGGGGGCGGAGCAAGATCACAAGACCAGGGTGAAATTAGATTTACTAATAAGGTTCTTGTCCTGCTGTGCACACATTGTCACTGATAAGCAGCTTAAGAAGAAACAGGGTTCAAGAGCAGAGAACCAGTCTGACTAGAATTCGCCAGGTGGAAATTTCCTAATCCTAGCAAGCCTGGGGGTGCTGCAGGAGACCAGGGCATATTTTACCCCTTATCTTCAACTGCATAAGACAGACCTTCCCAGAGTGGCCATTTTAGAGGCCTCCTCCTGGGAATGCATTCTTTTCCCAGGGCTGTTCCTTACTGAGAAAAAGAATTCAGTGATATTTCTCTTATTTGCTTTTGCAAGAAGAGAAATATGACTCTGTTCTGCCCTGCCCCACAGGCAGTCAGACTTTATGGTTATCTCCTTTGTTCACTGAAAATCGCTGTTACCCTGTTCTTTTCAAGGTGCTCAGATTTCATATTGTTCAAACACACATGCTTTACAAACAATTTGTGCAGAAACACAATCATCACAGGGCCCTGAGGTGACATATATCCTCAGCTTACGAAGATGATGGGATTAAGAAATTAAAGACAGGCATAGGAAATTATAAGAGTATTGATTGGGGAAGTGATAAATGTCCATGAAATCCTCACAATTTACGTTCAGAGACTGCAGTAAAGACAGGCATAAGAAATGATAAAAGTATTAATTTGGGGAACTAACAAATGTCCATGAAATCATCACAATTTATGTTCTTCTCCCATGGCTTCAGCAGTCCCTCTGTTTGGGTTCCCCGACTTCCCATAATAAATGTCTTTGTTAGTTTTCTGCCTCAATGAAGTCTCCCACTGTTACTATGTGGTTATCTAGGTCCCTTCATAGATCTCTAAGAAATCATTTTATGCATCTGGGTGCTCTACTGTTAGATGCAAATATATTTAGGATAGTTAACTCCTGTTGAATTGGGAAGGAGTAGAGCCAGGGGACTTTTTCAGTCCCAATCTTGCACAGGACCCCACGGGGCTCTCACTCACTTGCCTTTTCCCATTTTTGAGGGGTTCTCCTGGCCTCTGCACTGAGCCCAGACAGGCTGGTGCCCAGCTTCACTCCACTCTGCTCTCTATGTCTCCCTGCTGCCTTGATGGATTCCAATGTGTTTTTTAGGTGATCGGCTTGTCAGGTCAGTGTTCACTAGTCTTTTTTTTTCTGCTCAGTGAAAATGACACATGTGAACTGCTTCTAGTCTGCCATATTGACCCAAACTCCTCAACTTTCACATTTTTTATAGACTGAAAGGCTTCTCATCATTTCATCTTTCTGATTATTTACATTTTCTAGCCAGTTGCACAGGTGAATATAATATTCCTGCTGAAAAGAGCTTGAGAGTTAAGATCAGTGGCCGGGGTGGGTGGATCACAAGGTAAGGAGTTCAAGACCAGCCTGGTCAACATGGTGAAACCCTGTCTCTACTAAATACAAAAATTAGCTGGGCATGGTGGCAGATGCCTGTAATCCCAGCTATTTGTGAAGCTGAGGCAGGAGAAACGTTTGAACCCAGGAGGCAGGATTGCAGTGAACCAAGATCATGTCATTGCACTCCAGCCTGGGCAACAGGGCCAGACTCTGTCTTTAAAAAAAAAAAAAAAAAAAATCAGTGTGGGTCCAAATCTCAAGTCTGCCCTTTTCTATTTAAGTAACCCCAGGCAAGTGTTTAACTCACTTCATCATTAGTTTCCAGATCTTTAAAATAAGAATCACACTTACTTCAAAGCATGAATGTCACCTGTGAGAATGACACTCCATGTCAAATGCCTAATACCAGTTGGCCCTCAATATTTACACTATTTTTTTTACTGTGAACATAACATGTAGGGAGAATATATTTGAGCAGCATTTTGGAAGGAATTCTAAAATAAGTAAAATTAATTCTTACAAATGTTTCAGAAGTATAAAGTCAGCTACAAGAAAACTAGACCATTTTTGGCCATTCACTCTAAAAATATTAATTGGTGTCTACTACGTGCCAGGCGTTGTTCTAGGCGCTGGTGGTGTAGTGGTAGCCAAAACGCACAAGTCTGCTGCTTACATATATCTTACCTCTAATGAGAGGAGAAAGACAAGAAACACATAAGCACATGAGCAAATAAAATAATCTTATAGGAATAAGAGAGCTGCAAAGAAAATAAAACAGGGCCAGTGGGATACAGAGTGGTGGAATATGCCAGGCAGGTTAAGCACAAGGGGAGTGCTGATTCAGAGAAGCTGAAAGGGAAATTTTCTCTGGTATACCATGTGAGCTGAGACATGAAAGAGGAGAATAGCCTACAATAAACACAAATACCTAAGGTAAGAGAGTTCTATGCAAAGGAAACAGGTCCTATTATGAAACAAGCCTGGTGTAACCAAGAAAGAGAGAAGAAAGGTCAGTGTGAGTGGAGCACAGTGACTGTGAGGGAGCCTGGGACGACAGGAATTCAGTAAAACAGACAGGAACCAGATTATGTGGGCTCTGGTGGGCCATGGAGAGGAATTTGGATTCTATTCTGATTTCAGGGAGCAGCCATTGGATATCTTTGGCAAGGGAATAATAAGGTCTGATTTAGGTTTTTTAAAAATTATGCTGACTGTCGTATGGAAAACTGTAGAAAAATAATGGAAGGTGAGAGTCCAGTCAGGTGGCTACTGAATTAGACCCAACAGGTGATAGTGGTGGTAATAAAGATGGTGAGAATTTAATGGGCTTGAGACATATGGAAAATGTAGCTGAAGGAACTTGCTTATAGATGGTATGTGGGAAGCACTAGGAAAGAATAGAATCAAGGATACTTACTAGGATTTTGGCCTGACAGCAGTGTGTTCCTCCAGCTAGGGAGCCCTAGAGAAGAGGACTGTACTACAGTAGTTGTGAGACGTGCGCATTGTGGACAAACACTAAGTTTGCATCCCCTCTTCATCACTTACTAGCCTTGGTCAAGTTACTTATCCTCTGCATCAGTTTTCTTTTTAGTAAAATTAGAATCATAGCAGCACTTATTACTTAGATGTGCCTTATGGATTAAATTAATAAACACATGTAAAATACTTAAAACAGTACCTGGTGTTAGTTATTATTAAGGGGATGGGGAGGGCGGGGAGCAGGAATTCTCTTCTACACTTCCTAGGTCTATGATGCCTTTTAGATGTCCAAGTGGAGATGTGCAGGCAGTAGGGTATTCAAGTCTAGAGTTCAGAGAGATGTCGGGAGGAAGGATATAAATCAGGAACTCAATATCATGTTGATAGTATTTAAATTCCTGCCACTGGATAAAATCATCTAGGAAAAGACGGTAGAGAAGACAGTAAAAGAGGATCATCCCTGGGGTATGTCACCATGAAGGTCATGGCCACATACACTTAGAAATGACTTGAGAGTCTGAATGAATTCTTTATTTCACTCTTTATTTTTAGGGAACATCTTATTTCTAAATTAATTCATGAAAGTCTCATTTGAAGTTCTGGATCACAAACTGCCCTCCATTTTACATTTCACCCATATGTTCTCCCATCAGATTATCGGTCCCTCATGGTGATGTTATGTTCCATATTTTTTAATGTCCTTCACTGTTCCTAGCACAGAGTAATACCTATAGGCTCCCTCAATAAATGTCTGTTGGGATAATTATTTAAATAAATTATGATGAATAATCTATCTTTTCCATGGCACCATATGAAGGACTAGCTACTGAGGACATGAATTATTTCGCTGTAAGGAAGAAGATAAACTGAACTCATTTTGTTGGGGAGAAAATGTGAACCCTGTGGAAAACCAAAGATGAATCTAGGCTCATAAATAAACTTATCTTCCTAAAACCTATCTTTCTCTACTGCACAAGGAAGAGATGTAAAGTGAAAAGATAATGAGGCTTTAGACTTAGGCAAACTTGTGCTCAAATCTCCCATCCATGTAAGTTGTGAAGCCTGAACAATTTACGGACTCATCTGAATCCATCTCATCTTTAAAATAGGGATGATTATAATACCTACCTCATGGAGTTTGAAAAGGTCTAAAAGAGTTTTACGATGTGAAGAGGGTCAGGTGATGCATGCACATATAATGTGTGGCATTATAGGAGAAACCCTAAAGTTCGAGAACCCATATCCTTTATGGCATAAATTGGATACTCACATTTTAGTTTCCTTATTTCTCCTAAAAAATATACTACATTTTTTATGGAAGGTTTTTGCACTTAAGAATTCATTATGCTCAAGGCACAGCTCACAATTATGTGCTTATAAAACTCAGTTTATTTTTTAAATGATGCATACAATGCAAGTGATTGTGTGTGTGTGTGTGTGTGTGAGAGATCTGTTGATACAAAAGTACATTGCAGTATAAAAATGTACTTAGTTTTACATAAATAAATTTACTTCTTTCTTAATGAAAATATATGTGTGACAATATCCTTCATATATAACAGGAGGGATTTCTTACACTGTAGTAATTTGCTGCCTTTAAACAGACTTAGCAGCATCCAGAGGCAAAGGCTGTTATGGTCTCATTATTTCCTGCCCCCCAGAGGATGAACTGTGCTAATTAAGTACATTTAAAGGGAAAAAAAAATGCCTCTTTGCTGTGTCCCCATTATGCTACTGTCTCTTTACTTCCTGATGCTTGTTACAATTTATTAGCTGTGAATTATACCTCCCAGTAAATTAACCCTTCTTTCTCCACTCAATTTGTCAGATAAAAAAGTTGCATAAAGTTACAAGCCAGCCAACTGGCTTCCTGAGAATATAGATATGGAACAATTTCCTGCAGCATTGAGCCTCAGAAGAATTTAACAGCTTTTGTGAATTTAGTACCAATGCTCATTTTCAAGCCAAGAGCAAACATATAAATCATGTTCAGCACAATGTACCTGCCTTTAGAAAGCTGTTTACAGCCATGTATATTTATTAGTTTTCCGTGGTTTCAAGCAATATGTTTTCTTTACCCTCTCCTTTTCCTTGCAAGCACACACACAAATTCCTATCACAAAGTCTCTCTGGTACACCATAAAACACAGCCTTTGGGAGTGATTATTTTTCCCGAGTATTTTTACATCCTCGTGCCAGTGCTTCAGATAGTACCTTAAATAAACTGAATCTTTTGCTGTCCATGAATACTTACAAGTTTCCTTTTGCCACTTGTCAAGAGCAGTGAAGAGTCTTGAGATTTCACTTGCAAACTAGCAAGTCACCCTGACACAGTTTCATGGTTGCTGGCAGAAGGTGCAACACTCTTAGATCAAAAAGAAAAGGACTTTATTACTCACAGCATTAGCATTAGCCAGAGTAGCAGCATTTGAACTGGTTCTCCAAGTTCTAATTCCTACAGGGTCGTGTGAAGAGTGCCAGATGATGCCTTCACATACAGTGGGTTGCATTATAGGAGAGGAACTCTAAGCTTAGGGAAACCAAATATTTTATAATGGACAGTAAGCCTGAGTGACCTTTGCCACAGAAGTAAATATTGTCTTTTTATGCTGCAAAATAAACAAAATTTTCTTTACTACAAAGAAAGACACTATCTCTCTCTTCCAAGGCTGTTTTTACAGATGTCCTCAAAACAATCATACAGAGCAAAGGCACTAAGTGTCTCTGCCCACAAGACATGCATAAATGTAAGAGTACTGTATTAGTCTGTTCTCGCATTGCTATGAAGAACTACCTGAGACTGGGTAGTTTATAAAGAAAAGAAGCCTAGTTGACTCACAGTTCCCCAGGCTGTACAGGAAGCATGGCTGGAGAGGCCTCAGGAAGCTCCAAATTATAGCAGAAGGCAAAGAGGAAGTAGGCACGTCTTACATGGCCAGATAAGGAGGAAGAGAGAGGTAAGGGGGAGGTATACACACTTTTAAACAACTAGATCTTGTGAGAACTCACCCAGAATCACCAGAACAGCAAGCGGGAAATCCACCCCACAAGATTCAGTCACCTCCCACCAGGACCCTCCTCCAACACTGGGAATTATAATTCGACATGAAATTTGGGCAGGGACACAAATCCAAACCATATCAAGTACCATGAATTATTTTAAAACACCACAGATGCTTTTTCTTCATGAACGTGTATTACAGTTTAATAGTGTTTTCATTACATGAGTTTTTACAGTTAATATAGACTTAGTAACTTGAATACGTAACCCCAAAATCACAGTCTTCTTGCAAAGAATACCCTAAAATCCTTTCTTAAACTAAATGGAAATTCAATTTTTAGTAAATTTGCTTAATCTATGTGTAACTCAATTTCCTCACCTGTATAATGAAATAAATATAATAATTAATTTGATGTATTGTTGAGTAGATTAAATGAGATAGTCCATGTAGAATGCTTAGCACAGAGCCTGGTATTCATTAAGTGCTTATTTCTCCATAAATGTTAGTTTTAATTAGAATTAACTATAAGTACACTTTGATGAGAGGTACTTAAAATAGCCCCTTCACTAAACCACCACCATTGAGCCCACTTCCAACTGTACCTTGGGAGTGCTGGTTTGCCTTTTGTTGATACAGAGGCATTCATCAGGAAAGGGTAGAGATAGAAGGAAGTAAGATTCTTGAAGACTTATTATGTGTTTTTAGTTGATTATGTGACCTAGTGCTTTCATGTATTATTTCATTCATTCTTAACAGCGTATTAACAGCGTTCTCTATAAAGAAGGCATTATTTTTCAGATGAGTGGACTGAGATTCAGACATTACTAAAGGTCACACCATTTGTAATGGAAAAGCAGGAGTCAAACCCTGTCTCACTCTAGTCCGACTCTGTGCCTTTACAATTTTTAACCATTCAGTCTTATTTTCCTGAACAATCTTTCTATCTTTTGGGACCAACTATGCCTTTGTGACAGAAAATCCTCTCTACTCTCTAGACTCCATTGCCAATGAGAACAGTAGGTTCACAGTGGGAAGAGAGATTATGCATCCACCAGTATTCTTCTAAAAATGATATCCATCTCTTCATATTTGACCTCTTTTGAGGAAATGACAAGATGTAGGTCAGAGGATACAAAGTAGTAGATATGTAGCACGAACAAGTCTAAAGATCTGATGTACCACATGAGAACTATAGCTGATAAAATTGTACTGTATTTGGGATTCCTACTAAATGAGTAGGTTTTAGCTACTCTTGCTATAAAAACAAACAAAAACATAGGTAACTATGTGAGATGATTGATATGTTATTTGCTTCACTATAGTAATCATTTTACTATCTATACATATCCCATAACACCATTTTGTTTATCTTAATTATACACGATAAAATTTATTTTTTAAAAAATAGTATCCACGATGTGTTAGGCCTGAGCAACTAATGGCCCAAATGCCACTTTTTGTACCAAAGTGGCAAATTTTTGGATCCACAGGCTCAGTCAACATGTTTTTCTCACTCTTTTTGAAAGTATCTGATTCCTAGTTTAGTGTTTCTGAAATCTCGCTCAGGAATTTTAGTGACAGTGTGACATCTTTGAGAAATGCAAGTATGACCTCTGTTCTGTCGTATGTTGGTTTTACAAGGTGCATTACATTAAACAGAAAATATGAGGTGATAATAAGCCTGCAATAATAACAAAATCTTCATTCACAAAAATGAAAGAACTTGTGTTTTACTTTTAGAGATAGACTCTTACTGTTACACTAACACAAATAAATAAAGGTAAAAAATATGCCTTTTTAACTTAGTTCCATAGGAATTTTGTTTCTTACCAACTCTGCCCAAAAGCCAATTAAACATTATTTAAAAACAACTGGAATGGGCCAGGCATGGTTGCTCACACCTGTAATCCCAGCACTTTGGGAGGCCAAGGCGGGCAGATCATGAGGTCAGGAGATAGAGACCATCTTGGCTAACACAGTGAAACCCCCTCTCTACTAAAAATACAAAAACAAAATTAGCCAGGAGTGGTGGCGGGCACCTGTAGTCCCAGCTACTCCGTAGGCTGAGGCAGAGAATTGCTTGAATCCGGGAGGTGGAGGTTGTAGTGAGTTGAGATCACGCGACCACACTCCAGCCTAGGCGACAGAGCGAGACTCCAAAAAAAAAAAAAAAAAAAACACTGGAATGAAAACCAATATTGGAAAATAACATTAGAATCAAGTATGCGGAATTAAGTTTTGTGTCTCCTAAAATCTTTATTGACAGTAGCAGACCATATCAAACGTCTTCTGAAATAATCCTTCTAGCTCTCTCAAAAATGCTCCACATCAAGAAACTTTTAAAATAAAATAAAATAAATGCTTAGCAGAAGAGTTCAGACAACAGTCCCAGAACTGCCTGAAGACATTTAGAATTCCTCTATAATCTTTACACAGAAATTAAGAGAAAAAAAGTGCTAATAGAAATTGTTCTGGTTTGTAATTGCAAGTATAATCACACAGTTCCTGCAAATAATAGATCGATGTTATAATATTGGGCAAGCCAATCAATAGACACAATATGCAGAATGATCAGTGGAGAAAAAAATGCTGCAACCTTTTGTTGATAACATTGTTGAATCCAAACTCCAACCCTTGTTCAAGTTGAACACTCTCGTTTTGGGTAACAATTTTATATATGCTTCTCTTTGGGTTAGGTAGGGGCTTGTTGTTGTTTTTTGTTTGCTTTGTCTTCTTTAAATTTTTTAAAGGCAAAAATCACAACAGATAAATAACATGGTCTCATGAGAAAACCAGAACACAAAGCCATGAAATGAAGAATTTCACTCTGTCAAATTGCTTAGCTTTCCCTGGGCGTTCAATCACTGTATAGGCTTTTATGTGTTCCACTGAGCATTTACTGAGAACGTCGGCAATTATGGGTCTGCTGCCTAGCTACGTGGTCATGTCGTTACTTTACATTTATCTGGAATCCTCTATTCTCTCAATAGACATTTTTATTCTACTCCATATGACTACCATTGTGAGAGAGTTTTGTTATTTTACTTGAATGTAAAAAAAATGCAGTGAGTAGGTCTTTATTTTTTAAGAACATACTCCTCCTCCTCTGTAGCTGTATCTGAAAATTAGGTGACTTTCTCATAGCTTTTTCAAACCCATAACTCTTCTGTCCCTTTCACGCAATGTACTTACTTATAATTCAATTTTAGCATCTTGCAATCAAGTCTGATTCCTGGAATTTGTTTAAACTTTGGGCTGTTTTTAATTTACGAATCGTTTTGGAAATTTTTCTTTGCATTGAGTTATAAAATGTAGACTAAAACTCAAGCAATGTAGTAAAATCTTTTCAAAGTTTGTCTTTCATTTATTGATCTGATCCAGATCCTCTTGTGTGCATCTCCCTAGAAACCTTCAATTTAATCCATTTTTTTCAGTATCCCTAACATCTTAAAACTTAGTCATTCAGACACCACCCACCCGCCCTCTGACACCTTCTTCCTGATTGAAAGAGGCATTTATGTATATGAGTCACCTCCTGCCAGCTTCACAGGAATTACATAAAAGCAATCTGCCAACCATCTTGGCCTAAGGACAAAAAATCACATTTAGTGTCAAAGTAAAAGTCATTCTTGCTTGTTGGAGAATCACAATAGAGCACTTTAGGACCTTAACGCGCAGGACATCAGCCTTAATCTACAGTCTATACTACAAATGAGGGAATTCATAAATGCTATGCTTTCATCGGTTTGGATAAGCTTCTTGGCCTAATAATCCCAAAACCATTTTAAATGCTTTTTGTTGTTGAAAATGAAAGGCTAATTCATATTCAGGAAAGATTATACATATATTAAGGGAGAGAATGTGGACTAAAATAAACATAATATTAGCAAAACACGTTATCTTTCCATGCTAATACAAAAATATTCATGCGGAAAGTTATTTAAAAAGTAGTGCTTATGGCAGGAAAGGTGGTTTTATGGTCTAAGAAAAATGAATTGAAAGAATTGTCTAGATAAATTGTTATAACTAGAAATATTGGTCAGGATATTTTTAGTTTTTTTGTTTCTAGACAAGACAGCTTAGACCATATGGAAATATGGGCTTAAATCTCCCATTTAACCTCTTATTTACTATGTGCATTTAAGCAAATCTCTTAACATATCTGAGCTTCAGTTTCCTTAAATGTAAAGTGAAATCGTGCATGCCTTCTCTCTCTTGAGTTGTTTTAAAGATCACATAGATGATATGTAAAAGCATAATGTAACTTTATGTTTGTCTAATTGCTTATAATTCTCAAAAGGTTTTATATATCATCTCATTTGAGTTGGCTACTGTTTTTTCAAGATCACTAGGAAGGCAGGGAAAGTCTTTCTAGCTGACAAAAAAGAATACTGGAAGATCCCCTATATTCTGTATCCCTTCCCTTCCCATCAGCACTTCCACCTATATATTCATAGATTCATGGAACCTTAAAGAAAGTCCCATTGTACTTCTCAGACACGCATTTCTCTCAGCTGTGAATATCTCTAATCAGTTCCATATTATTCTAGAAATTTGGGCCTGGCACAAATCATCACTGTTGATTAGAATTGAAATTTTGGCTGACAACCTAGAGCTTCTCCCATGTCCATACTTGACATGTATGATTGGGCAGGGGGAGGGAGGATGAGAATGTGTGTCTCTCAAATGCATAAGTCAAACCTTACATACAAGGTTTTCTCTCTCTGTTACAAAAGACAGCACGCAGAAAATTAAAGTACACACTTAAGGCCATTACAGACTTATGACTCTTCTCTCCCGAGGAGAGACAGTTCCAAGTTCGGAAGTCTAGATTTCAATGCATGGGAAGCTGACCTTCCCAGTTCTTGACTGGGATAGGTTTCTCCATGTAGAAGCTGTGGAATGTAGTTAGATTCAACTGGAGACTCTCTCTCATAACAAAGAAACTCACCATATGAGAGATGTTAGAGGAGAGTTATAATGTTGTATCATTTTTTTCTTTCTTTGGTTTCAATTTCCACCTTTATTCACATGAAACTGAAAATAAGTGGAACAGTTGGCAATACAACCTTAGCCACTAATTTGAGTTTTCTGTGAAATGCCATTCAAGTAACAAGAATGACAGACATGTAAGTAAGCCCCAGTAGTATTGTGAATAAAAATAATAGCAATTAGAGAACTTTAAATCATATTTTAAAGGATACCTTCTTAAAATAATCCCTATTCAGAATTTGATGAAAGTAATATTTTAGGGTTATCTTCAGTTACTCATGTTCAAATAATTTTCTGTGGCTAAAACTTTGGTCAAAATAGAAAATGTGTTTTTTCCTAGACTGATCTAAAGGTATTTGTTGTGGATGGAAAGAATTACAGAATACAAATAATATGAAACTCAAAATTACATAAACCAAACCCGTGTTGTTTTCTCAGCTGACTCAAAATAACGAGTAGCCAAGGTATGATTGGCTGCACGTTATACCTTCTCACAGTACCAGGATACCTGAAGAAACAACACTTCACTCCTAGTCTAGTCAGCACCTTTACAATTTTTCTTGGAATGACGATAGCTTTTATATAACCTATAGTAGCAAGCTTGTGAAACAAAGAAACCGCAATTTAGTTTTTGTCAATTTGGGGCAAGTCTAAAATGTTTGTGTTCAAATTACCAATAAGACTCGTTTTCGTGAAGGGTCTTTCTAAAATACACTTTCTAAGCCAGTGTGCATATTTTTATCCATATTTTCAAACAGAAAAATTAAGAACAAGATGAATAGTAACTTTCTTGACACTCAGTTGTGCCTTGGTTGAGAAGTTTAGGTATTAAGTCACAGCTTCCATGTCTAGACCGTTGCTGGCTCTCTGATAGTTAATTGCCTCTATTATGATATTATCATTAGAGTCCCCTTAAGCCAGACAAAAGAAAACTATAGGTTTCTAGGTCTATTCAATTAAAGCAATTGATTTTCATAGTTTCAGGAAATGACCAATTTAACTCCTATCTGGAATTTGTGATATTGGAAACACTTGTGGAAAAGGAACATGTTCTAAAGTATTATGAAAATTTCTTAACCAGTTTTTCTCTAAATCATTGTTCTATAGTAAACACAGAAATGAACAAAATGAACTCCTAAAGATAAAAATTTGAAATTTTAAGTTAAGATATAATTTATTTGGAAACAAATAAAATAAGCTGATTTTTGAATCCTCTCTTCCTTAGTAATAGAACATCTATTATGTTATTCAGTGGTATGCAGACAGTAATGTAGAATTTAAGGGGTCTACATAGTTACCTAGATAATGTTATCATTTACTACAGTTTTTGAAGTTATCTTTGTAAAGAAAAAATACTTTTCCCATTAAGGAATACATGTTATCCTGGACTTCTGGAGTTGCTAAAAGGTCATTGATTTACATCTGAACTGGGTCACTGAAAGCAAATGACTATCTGGTGGCCTAAGTAGAGTAAAATCATGCCATCTTTCCCAGTTTAAGAGTCATCTGACCAATTGTAACTCAAAATTTAAATCAAACCTACAAGTTATTATTAGAAGAAATACTGAGATTGGTCTGAGGTTACAACATAAACAAATGTGATCTCAGATATTCTGTTTAATTATTTCAAAGATGAAAATATTACATTGAAGTTTATATTTTATGCTTCACCTGTGTATATATGAATGCCCCACACCAATTATACATAAGATCTAGAGTGTATTCCCAACACCTTCCCCAATGAAAGACCTATGAAAAAGTATTTTATAAAAGGTGATATATTTAGAATGAGAAGGGCTTTATGTAAGGAGGAGCACATTATTCATCCTGAGCAGATGAAAAGTAAGACATAAACTTTGAGAACAAGGTGAAAGCAGAGGTGATAACTATAAAAGAATATCTTGCCAAAGAAGAAGCCCATGTCAAGCTTACTCTATCATGGAGATAAATGTCAGCCCTGCTTTTGCTCAAAGAGCACACCTAAGAGGAAAAGGCACAAAGGGTTAGAGTGCCAATAGAAAAAGACCACCTGCCACTTACCACAAATGAATAAAACAAATATATATCCCTAGTCCATGGGGCAACCATGGCAAAGGACCGTCTGATCCTCATGACATTGTCTTAAAGCATTCCTTACATCCCCATTAGGAATAAGAAGCCGTTAAAACCACCTATACCTACACCTATACCTACATAACTAGCACAATCCTGCTGACAAGACTTGGTGGGCATTGAGCAGTTCTGCATTTGATCCTACTTTTTTCACAAAGAGGTGAATATCAAATATTTTAAACAGCAAGTTAAAGTTCAAGAGAAAATGTAATTTAAAATTTGGTTCTGCTTTGGGAAATCTGTTTATGAGGCATTTATAAACAGTTGAAAGGCTCATTTTAAACTGGAATGGATTGACCCATCCTATCAATGCCCCTAGGATGAATATGAAGTCAGCAGTGGCGGTTTTATAATTCTATGTTAATTGGCTAGAGGTTCTTTGACCTTTAATTAAATAAAATATGAATTAACGAACTTTCTTTCTATTTACAACAGAGGTTTGAGATGGTACAAGTTGGGATAACAATCATAACAAGATGCTATTTTTTTCACTAACGAATACAAAACATGATGTTGAAATCTGCATCCTGGTATTGATCTCATTATTTATTTAGAACCTGTAATTTTTCATCTTTCTTCACTCAAAAGGAAGAAAAAACATCAGAAAAAAAGGAGCTATTTCTCTTCGGGTATATAGGTCAGACATAAGCAATTTTCAAATGTCTTGTGAGTTGGTCTCAGTATTAAAAGAGGCTTCTTTAGTCTAGCAGAATCTCAGACAAAAATTCTAGAGCCTTTATAACATAGAAGAGTTTTATAAAAGGGTCTGACTGGATGAGATATAAAGAGATAAAATATATACATAGTTACAATTATATTTTACAAATGAAACAAAAACTTTTTTTTCTTGTTTTGCTTTTTTGGTTTTATGCCTTAACTGGTGAACATTTAAAAATATGCTGTTGGATGAGATTGCCGCACTGCACTCCAGTCTGGGTGACAGAGAGAAACTCCATCTCAAAAAAAAAAAAAAAAAAAAAAAAATTGCTTTTAGAACTTGGACAGAAAGAAGGGAACGGTAGATATAGATACAAGGACTTACTTGAGAGCGAAGAGTGGGAGTAGCATCAGGATTGAAAAACTACCTATTGGGTACTATGCTGACTACCTGGGATGAAATAATTTGTACACCATACCCCCACAACACACCATTTACCCATGTAACACACCTACACATGTATCCTCTGGACCTAAAATAAAAGTTGGAAAAAAAAAAATTAGGGATCATTAGCAGATCATTGAAAAATCTGCTAGGATTTTGCAGATAAACCACATTATCCCTCAAAAATCTTTTTATTTGTAGGAACCATGTCAGTCTATATAGCATGGTCCCAGGAGTCTGAGGGATAGGCAGTAATATGTTCATCCTCTTGTTTAGTGAGAGAAGCTTCCCTGGAATAGTTTGAGAAATTGAGCATGGCAGTCTCGAAGGTATCTTCCAGCTCTAAATCCTTCTTTGTGATAATCATGAGTAATGTGATGCATCCTTACTCTGACCCCAAGCAGAGGATTCTCTACTCAGGTTCTGGTTACCAAACCTCTCCTACTTTCACTCACTGAGGGAATGGAAGAGTATTTCTATGAAGGAACTCCTGGGATCTCTACCTTTTCCTGTTACAGTAGTAATATGTTTGTGCCCCACTATCACCACCACGTCTACCGAAGTAGAGCCCATATAGACCTAATATTAGTGCCCAAAGTATTTTTGTGTATTTTTCGTATTTGTATTATAATTGACTTCATTTTATATCTCTACTACATTTTTTCTTTTTCTTACTCACTTATATGCAATGTCTATCATATTTCATGTTATACACACTTATGATAACTTTAAATCCTTTTATAGAATTGAGATATAGCATTAAAATTTTATTGTAATTATTATGTTTCAGCTATGAGGCTTTAAACAGATTATTGTCCAAAACTTACAACTCTGTGAGGTAGGTATTTTCATTATTATTTTTTTAGAACAAGGAAACTAAGACTCAGGAAAGGCATTTACCAAGGGGAAAAGTTACTCAGTGTCCTTATAGCTGGGATTCAAGCCCAGGAAACTTCCTTCCAAAAACCATACTACTAATGATCTTTCTGAAGAACCTTCCAATTAGAATATTGTCAGAAATTCACAATAAGTTATTTTGGTAGCTTGATTAGGCATGAAATCTTTGTCAGATCGCAGGCCATTTCTGATTCTGATGCCTCAAGTCAGCTGGCTTTTTCTCTTTCCTCCTTGAGTCATTATCTTTTTGCTTTTTCTACTGTCCCTTCATTGACCCTCCAAACTTCCAGTTCACCTTCTCTGGAAATATCTTTCCACAGTTTTAGTTCCTTTTTTGGCCCCAGAAATGTACCTCAGCTTCAGGTCTAAACTACTCTAAATTTCAGGTCAGAAGCATTAATTAATTTGTTTATTCATTCAATAAATATTTAGGAGTGCCTACTACATAGCATTGGGTAAACTGTAGTGAATGGAACTGACATGCTCCCTGCTCTCATGTTTCTTATGTTCAATGGGAATAGATAACATTAAACAAGTAAGCACATAGTATAACATATCAGACACTGGCAGGTGTTGTGGAGAAAATAATGTAGGGCAAAGGAAATAGAGAAGTCTGAGCCTCAGAAAATAGAGGAGTGTTGTTAAGTTTATAAGGATGTCCAGGAAAAGCCCGTCTGATAAGGTAATATTTGAACAGAGATGTAAAAGAAATGTGAATTTAAAAGTGATGCTCTGAGGAAGAGACTTAGGGGCAGAGAAAAAGAACAGCATGAGCAAAGGCCCAGAAACAGGAATAATCTTGTGTTTCCCTAACAACGAGAAGGCCTGTGTGCTGGAACTGAGTGAGAATGAATTGATTCCTAAAATTGCTTGACTCATCTATAATTCATTCAAGAATGGCATTTGACTTTTAAAATATGAGCCATTTTCCAGAAAATTTTAGATTATATTAATTTTTTTATATATGTGTTTAGTGCTTCACAGAATAAAAAGCCTTTTCCCAGATATTATCTCCTTTTCTCCTCAAAACGTGTTGTCACTGAATGATGGGTCTAATTTGATTTGATTATCTCAGCAACTGACACAAGACATGATGCATAGTAAGCACTCAATAAACATATATGGATTTAATTAGTTGATGTATTAATTCTGTGGCACAATTTCTAATTTTTCACCTTTACCATGTTCATATTTTTGAACATCAGTGATGGGTTTATAATTCAATGAAGCTTCAGAGGCTATAAAGATTTATCCAGCCATTTGTCTGCACCATAACTTATATATGTATCTATTTTATTGTGGTGATTTGCACTTTTTCTGCCTAACTCTTCCATTAAGTTCTTTAGCATCTTTCTTTGCAATCAGTTTATGTATATTCCTAATTTATCATATTTACACTGCTATATTCTTGGAAACCAGACCACAGGCCTGTTAGACCTATATGTATGTAAAACAACGTGACTTTTAAGTGAGAGCATGAAACCCTTTCTTAAAAAATAAATTTGCTTTAGTTCATTTGTACTGCTACAACAAAATACCACAGACTGGGTAATTTATAAATCATAGAAATTTAGTTCTGGGGGCTGGAAAGTCCAAGGTCAAGGCACCAGCACGTTCAGTGTCTAGTAAGGGCTAAGTCTCTCTGCTTCCAAGATGGAACCTTGTTGCTGCATCCTCCAAAGGGGACAAACACTATGTTTTCACATGGCAGAAGGGATGGAAAGAAGCAAGCCCACTTCCTCAAGCCCTTTTATGAGGTCATTAATCCCAATCATGAGAGCTCCATCCTCATGATTTAATCACCTCCTGAAGGCCTCACTTCTTAATAATACCACATTGGCAATTAAGTTTCAACATATGAATTGTGGGGAACACATTCAGACCATAGCAAAATTCAATAACTTTACTACTTGCTTCCTAGCAGCTGTTCTGATCTCATAGGCATTTTGCTTATTTCTGCATCTGCAATTTAATTCTAGTGGGTTAAAGTTGTTAGACACAGTATACAATTGTACCTTTCCTCTAACTTGCATCCAAAAAAATTTATAAAGTATGTCATTCCATCAAACATAGAATCTATGACATGATCTAAAGCCACATTAAGAGGTTATTCATTACACCAAACCTGATCTCATTTACCTGAAGTATCCATAGCTTACAGGTTTGTTTGAGCCCTTACTTTTCTTCACTGAAGCAAGAGTTCCCATCCAATATTGATGATCTACCCACTTGGTGCAGCATGATTGCAAATGTGCCTCTTGTTATGAGGTGTGCTTAATATATCCTTTCCATAGAAGTCATTATCTCTATTTACCCTTTAGTTACCCTATACAAATTTTCAGTCAAATATTCTTTCCTCTTCTGACTAAGAATCTTTTGGCATTACCAGTAATTCATTTATTCTTTCATTCTTTCAACAAGACTCTATTGGGAGCCTACTACGTGCCAAGCACTGCTCTGGGCACTGCAGATGTAGCATTGTAGAGACAGAGGTTACATTTATTCTGTTAGAAAGCTAAATGAATAGCTCTAAGGGTAAGAGCTAAATCGATGGTTATAAATAAATATACACCAATAGTAATAGTGATAAATTCTATGAAAAAAAAATAAAGCAGAGAATCCAGGTATAGAGCGATAGGCTGAGCATTTTTTTAAAAGAGGGTGATCACAAAAAATATATAAGCATGTGAAGTGATGGACATGTTAATTCACTTAATTTCACCATTTCACAAGTACATTTATTAAAACATCACCTTGTACACTATAAATATATGCAGTTTTTACTGTACAATATATACGTTAAGTGTACAATATATACTTTTTGTCAATTATGCCTTAACAGAGCTGTGTGAAAATTAGAAAAAACAAAAAAAACAAAAAAAAAAGAAGAAAGAAAAAGAAAAAAGACTGGTCAAGGAAAGCCTCACCAAAGAGGTTATGTGTAAGTGGAGACCTGAAAGAGTAAGGAAGTAAACCACATGAGTATTTGGGGAAAGCATATCCTTAAGAGGAAACAGCAAGACTAAAACCTTGAGGTGTGAACAAACTTGGTATGATCTAGGACATAAGCAGCATAAAGGCATATATGTCTAGAACATAGTGAGTAGGAAAGGAAATTATAGAACATAAGGCCTAAGGCATGGGCCATGTAATGTAGGGATTTTTGAACATCAGTTGTCACTGCTTCCCAATAGTTCATTGTGTGTTTGACTTGGTGCTACTTCTGGACAGTTTTCTTAAAATTGGTGTAAAGAGCATAGGACATGTATTGCAAATAATTTTGGCGTGGTAACTTGCATGATACCATTTTCATAAAATTCAGGAGAAAACATGGAGACAACAGTATTCACAGTTGTACTTTCTAGGTTTTTTGTGGTTGTTGATGCAGGCGAAATTCACTTATGTAAAATTAACTATTTTAAAGTAAACAATTCAGTAGCATTTAGTACATTCACAGTATTGTGCAACTACAACCTCTGTCTAGTCCAAAACATTTTTATCACCCCAAAAGGAACCCATACTCATCAATCAGTTGCACCCAATTTCCCCCTACACTGGCAACCACCAATCTCTTCTACCTATGGCTATACGTATTCTAGATATTTCTTGTAAATAGAAGCATACAATATATGGCCATATATATCTGGCTTCTTTCACTTAGCATAATGTTTTTGAAGTTAACCCATGTTATAACATGTATCAGCACATCATTTCTTTTTATAGTTGAATAATATTTAATTGTATGTACATAGCCCAATTTGTTTCTCCATTCATCCACAGATGGACATTTCAATTGTTTCTACCTTTTAGCTATCATGAATAGTACAACCATGAACATGTATGTAGAAGTATTTGTGTGACCACTGTTTTTTGTTCTTGTGGTACATACCTAGAAGTAGAATTGCTAGGTCATATGGTAATTCTATGTTTAACTTTTTGAGTAGTCACCAAAATATTTTCCAAAGGGGCTGAACCACATTACAGTCCCACAGCTCTCTGATTCTTAAACCACCTCTATATACAGATTCTCCTTGACATACAATGGGATTATATTCTTGTGTATTGAATGCATATCACTTTTACACCATCATAAAGCAGAAAGATCTTTGCTTGAACCATCATAAGTCAGGGCTTGTCTATTCTCTGCAAGCACTTGCTTCCTCATACCTTATCTTCCCTAGATTGGAGCTGTTTATACTGAGTTATCACATTTTTACCAAAACTGACAACCTGATTAGCTGGTTCTCCCAACCCAGCTGAAATGGACTTTAATTAGAAAAACTAAGAAAAATAAAATTAATGAAAATATAAAGCTAAACTTTAGAAGCTAAAATTCTGCTGTGTAATTTCTAACCCAAACTACTCTAGTCATGATATATATAAAAGATAGATGTATAGATAATCTTCTATTGATTCTGTTTCACTAGAGAAATCCAATACATACTCCATTATGACTAGAGTAGATAGGTAGGTAGGTAGGTAGGTAGGTAGGTAGATAGATAGATAGATAGATAGATAGATAGATAGATTTATTATAAGAAATTGGTTTATGTGGTCATGGAGGCTGAGAAGTCTCAAGATATGCAGGCAACAAGCTGGAGATCCAGCAGAGCCAAGTGTGCAGTTCCTGTCCAGGTTTGAAAATCTGAGAGCCAGGAGAACTGATAGTGTGTGTTCCAGTCTAAAATCTGACAGGTTCGATACTCAAGAGTCAATGTTTCAGTTTAAGTCTAAAGATAGGAAAAGATCGATTTTCCAGCTCAAGGCAGTCAGGCAGAAGGAGCACCCTTTTACTTGCAAAATATTCAATCTTTTTGTTCTTCTTAAGACTTCATGTTATTGGATGAGGGCCACCCTCGTTAGAGAAGGAAATCTGCTTTATTCAGTCTACTAATTGAATGTTAATCTCATCCAAAACATCCTCACAGACACACCCATAATAATGTTTGACCAATTATCTAAGCACCCCATAGCTCTTTCAAGTTCACATGTAATGTTAACCTTCACAAAGTACTTTTGAGCCAGCACAATTTTTAGGACCTCAACTGAATTCAGATGGCCCTTATGTATCCCATGTTGTCTAGAGTATTTCTTATTGGAGAATCCACAGTATCTATTAATTATGAGGCTTAGAAATCATTGATTAGCTGAATTATTTCCTTACTGTGTACCAGTAACTGTACTAAGAAGTGAACATCAAAATATTCATACTCAAAAGGAAAAACAAGTCATAAATAAATTAGAAACTACCTTGAACTATTTGAAATCAAGGAATAGAACAGTGATTCTTAAGAGTGTGGTATAATGTCCCCTATATCAAAATCACCCAGGGTACATTGCCCTTGTTCAGGATGATTGTTCTGAATCTCCGGGTTAGGACCCGGAAGTCTACATTTTGTTAAGTTTCCCAGATAATCTTTATGTACATAGAAGTTTGAGAAGCACTGAAATAGGAAATGCTTTTATTTTAGCATTTTAGCAATTTTCAAAATAATTTGAAATAAAATGTTTTCTAATTACTTTTTCCAATTCGAATTATGTTGAAATTCTTCACCAAGATTCAAAACAGTTTATGAAAATAAAATGGTAAATAAATGTTCTACACTGACCATTTTCAAATCTTTATGAGTTTATTGCATCATTAGATCAATCAAAATTCATTCGTGTTCCCATTCAATAAATACTTACTTTCCCTTCTGTTCTTGACATCATGCTGGATTTTGGGAATGCAGCAGTGAATAGGATAGACATTGCTCATGGAGTTTATAGTCCAGCTTTAATCTCACATTTTGTTTTTAACACATAACACAAACCTTTTTTTGGAGGGGGGTGGGTTGCTGAACATTTAATTATTGTGGTGATTTTTTTAAGTATTTAGCATTTTCATGTCTTGAGCAGAACAGATGCACTACTTAAGGAGTTTCATACCTCTGCAACTGAAAGGAAATCTAATTGGTTCTGCAATAACAGTAAGTGGATTGAGACACCTCAATCCCCTAATGTGAAATCTTACAGCTCTGCTTCCTTTTCTGCTTTGCTGTTAAAAGCAAGTATTTTAAATTAAGGTATTAAAATGATGTTTATAGTAATATATAAACATCCCTTTTCTTCACAATTGAATGAATGAGATTTAACTAATAGTTTCCAAGAGATACTATATAGTAAAAAATACAGAACTATTTTTAACATTTTCTTTTAAAAAGTACATTAGTATTTTGACTAAGCATGTCAACCGTAAGCTAAACAGCATGTGCATAACAATTTCAAGTGAATACTTAGTGATAGTAGCACTTACTTAATAGTTTTCTCTTTTCCCCACTTGCCTACCATTATTTGCCAATTTCTGCTCAAGAAATCTTCTGGGAAAATCATTCTTCGCCGCGATAATTTAGAGGTTATATATAATGTATGCACAAGATCAGCTAAAGTATGTAACAGAAGTAGCTCAAGATTGCTCTATAACTCTTTTCTCTGCTTTCACACAAACCTTTGTCCTTACTCTGTTACTACAATAGAAACAATAAAATACACATGCATTCAGGTGAAGAATGAAAATTCACTAAATTCATTTAGAAAAAATACCAAGCAATATAAAGCCCTGTGAAGTTATTATAATACAGCTGCTTGGATTATCTTCCTGTTTAGTGCTGATTAGACAAGCCCAGAAGTGTTAAGGCTCAATTTAAAAATATAGTTTAAAATTTTAGGCATATGCCTGATGTTTTCATGTGAGTAACAGAAAGTAATAGAACATGGAATTTTGTGACAGGACAATAAGGACCTTTGAAAGTTGGCAGAATAACAAAGGATTTCATTCACAAAGCTAAAACTCAACTTCTGTGTATTAGGAAAGGATTTAGGGCCATATATCCATTTCTTATTTGATCTTCATACAAAACCTGGGAGCTACATATTGTTATTCTTGTTTTCCAAGGGAGGAACCGTGATTTGGAAAGGTTCAGTAACTTGTCCAAGTTTCATATTATTACTCCGTAGTAATCAAGTAGCCAAGCCAGAGTCCTAAGTCTCTCTGATTTCAATCTGCTGCTCTTCCATCATGGCCATGTTGGTGAGGCCAAGCTCAAGAACTGGGCACTCAGCAGACGGTGGCCTTGGCCTAAGGCAATTTAATAAGAGCAAAGATAATCTCTAAGACTCCTCACTGTACTTAGCAAATTCCTAGGTGAAAGCTCATAGAAAACACACTCCAGCCTTTGGTCTTTAAGACTATTTTAATCTGGCAGGATAAATAAAGTTTCTACATTTTTATATGTAGACTTCACATTTAGAATATGGGCAAGTGAGTGCTGAGTGATTGTCTTGCCATTAGGAGTGTTCTTAAGTTAGATAATGCAGTGCCATGTCTATAGATTTCTTGTCAAGGGAGTTTAAATACTGTTGCAAAAACTGACTGGATATTATGCTTCCCACTAGCTTGCCCATCTTTCCTGTATTCTTTCTTATTTCCCTGCTGAATGTCAATTGTGTAGGTAGATCAAATAGTAAAGTTGATCCTGGCCTTATTATTTATTATTTTCTTCTAAGGGTATCCTTCCTCTAATTGTGCATGAAGCCCTACTCTAATATTAACCTAATTAACTGTTTCCAGCATATTTCAATGTTTTTCTTGTCTGAGAACAAGTCTTGTATAGTCTTTCCAGTTCTAAACCTGGTCAGAGAGAGACTAAAGTGATCATTGGAGCACTTCATAGTACTCCAGTGTCCTGCAGTCCAACTCTGCAGATGGTACAATGAATAAGTGTTCTTTAATCTGGATGCCAGTGGGTAAACATTACTAGTTTGGCTGGTGTGGTGGCTAATCTTATGTGTGAACGTAAGGGATTCCCTAAGCTAAGGGATGCCCATATAGCTGCTACAACGTAATTTGGGGTGTGTCTGTAGGAGTGTTTCTGGAAGAGATAAGCTTTTCACCTGGTGAGCTAAGTAAAGCAGATGGCCCTCCCCAATATAGGGGGCATCTTCCAATTTACTGAGGGACTGAATAGAACCAAGAGGTGGAGGAAGGGCAAATTCACTCTCTCTGCTTGAGCTGAGGCATCCATCTTTATCTGCCTCAGACATAGGCGCTCCTGGCTTCAGGCTTTCAAACTGCCACTTACACCATCACCCACCACCGCCACCAATTTCTCAGGCCTTCAGATGCAAACTGAATTATATCACCTGCTTTCTTATTCCTCCAGTTTGCCTCCACAACCACATGAGCCAAATCCTATAATAAATGACCTTGTATATCTATATCCATATCTATTTCCTATCGGTCCTGTCTCTGGAAAATCCTAAATAATACAGCTGACTATTCACTGACCAATCTAGTTTTCCCATTCCCCTCATGCCTTTAGGCTTTGAAAACTAAAAGTTAAATATTGAAAGTGGAAAAAAGAGCATCCTTGTGTTCATTTCTGGAAGAGTATGTCACCACAGTTCTGTATGCCAGTGATAACAGGATTCATGTTGTATTCTTGTTGTTTCCATGGACAACAGAAGCAGTGAGCTTCGAAATCCAAAATTCTTGTTAAGTCACTTCTTTAGCTCTTCAATAGCTTTGTGATCAAGGGAAAGCCACTTAAACTATGTAAATCATGTCTACCACTTCTGAAATGGGAATAATACTCTCTAGTATACTAAATATATCTGATGCCTGGAGGAGGTATGAGTGTGTGTACACGTGTGTGTGTAGACACATAGGCATAGGAGCTTATCATTTGCTGCCTAATTGATTTCATTTACTCTAGCAAATATAGACATTTATATTTCTAAATAGTATATGATTGATTATAAAATATTAACTCTAAAAGTACTGTGCTCAAACAAAAATAATTTTATCTGCTAAAATAGGTCAAAATATAATCTAAGAAGCACAAATAAGAAACAAAAAAATTATCAAGACTTTCCACCAAGAATGCCACACATGTCATGAACACTAACATAAATCTTCATGTGAAACTTCTTTGCAATTACTTTTAATTTCAATTTCTGCCTCTTCGTCTATTTGATGATTTATTCTGCTAACAAAAGTTAGAGAAAATTCAAAGGCTATAATTTTGCTCAGTTCTCAGAACTCAGATTCTTTAAATTAGATCTTTTTTGTCTTCAACTAGATATTTTAATGCCTACAAACTTTCTTAGCTTTGCAGAATGAAGACTTGAAAAAAAAAAGTTAGTGGGGTAGCATACAGATTAAAATTTGGAAAGATAATTTTGAAATTTTTGTGTTAAATTGTATTTGAAATGCAATTATTGTATAATTAAATTGCACATTATGTTCCCTTCTCACAGTCTGATAAGCATTTTCAAATGTTTTGTCTGCTAAAGGATAAACAATTATTTTCTGCTGCAGAAATGATTGCTTCATTGCTGTAGTCATGAGTGGCTTAATGATGGAGATGTGTTCTAAAAAATGTGTTGTTAGCCAATTTTGTTGTCGTGCAAACATCACAGAGTATACTTACACAAACCTAGATGGTATACCCTACTACATACCTAAGACCACCAAAATATACGTGCTACATTGTTGACTGAAACATCATTATGAGATTCATAACTACATAAATATGTGTTGACACACAGAGCAGTATTTATATTAGTCAAAAAAGTAAACAACTTAGATGTACGACAATAGGATAAAATGGGTAAATAAATTATAGTATAGTCATTTGATGCAATATTCTGCATTCATTAGAAAATTTGGTTTTGGAAGATTAATGTGATAGGAAAAAGCCCATGATATACAGTCAAATGAAAAATTCAAAACTCTATATTTTTAATCCTGATTGCTATAGCTCTAATTTTTATTTTATGGCACTAATTTACCTATATATCTATATGTCTGAAAATATAGTTATATGTGTTTATTTAGTTATTGAGAAAAATGGAAAGAAAACACATCATACTACTTTATTAGTGATTTTAATTATTTTTAATTAGAAAAAATGTTATTTTAAAAATAATAATTGATACATGGAATTATAAATTACCTTCCTATATATAATACAGTATTTTGGAATAATTAAAAACAAAAGTCCCATTTTTCAATAATCAAACCACTTTTGAAGGTAGACATCTATGTTCTTAGGGTTCCTGGATTGGCATTTGAGGAGACCACTAAATTGTGCCTCTTCAGACAGTCGTGATTCCTTACCTCCTCCGTGAATACAGTACTCTATCAGATGGGTTTTGCTTGCCCAGAATACATGTGGTTTTCTGTCTGTGGTGGTGGAGCACTGACTTAATTATAATTAGATTTTTAGATATGATCACACCATTTTAGACATGTTGCATCTACAGAAAAAAGTATAATTTTATATCATTTTTATATTTTGTTCATAGTAATGAGTAGACTACTTCAGTTTAAAATAGAATAATGCTGAATAAAATCACTCTAGTAATGAAGGGTTTAGTGAAAAGGATATGATCTAAGCATATTGCTGGGTGCTTAAGCTTTTTACAAGGGTTAGGCCAGTAATAAATATATTTTTAAAAGGTGGGAATAATAGATGAATGTATAATACTGTTCTCATAAACATCTGCAAAATCTGGTTTATAAAAACAACATAAAAGATGACAAATATCACTGCTTATCTTAAGTATATAAAATATCATCTAGAAATAAATTTCCCCTCTTTACCATATATAGGCATAATTAGTATCTGCCATCTGTTTCAATGTATCTTTTATATGTTTTAGTGTTTGTTTCTAGAATATAAAATAAATACATGAAATGGCAACTCAAATCTGCAAATTCAGGGCTAATTTAGTAACTTAAATCATTGTATTCTAGTTGACTAAGAGTTTAGTTCACAGTAACTTTATTTAGCTTCTAAGGCCTAAGAACAAGACAGGTTTCTTATATATAGTTTTCCTTATCAAGTTTTGTAAATGTACATTAAAAATGCAATCAAGGATCACAAAGCAAAGTTCAAATTCATATTTAGTTTGAATAAGAAGAAAGGCAAAAAGAAAGAATGTTCATTTTACCAAATTGTAAGACTTAAAGCATTGAACACACAAAAAATACGTTCAAATAGATTTGGAATCTATATTTTAACCACTGAAAGAAGAAAAATAAGAGACTGAAATGAAGTGAGTAAAATAGAAAAAGAAGAAAGATATGATCTAAGGGGAAGGAAAGATAGGAAGGGTAGGCTAGAATGTTCAACTGGGGAACAAAAGAATTGAGAGAGAAAGAAGGGGAGAAGAAAGAAAGGGAAGATATTATAATTGTCAGCAAATACATATATATATATATATAATATGTGTGTATTATAATTGTCAGCAGTATACATATACAGACACTTGTGTATGTATATTATATATCTTATACCTAGGCACATCCTTCCTCACACCAGGGTCCGGCATCTGACCTAGAAGTCCCATTTGTAACTTCATCATGTCCAGCTGACTGAATTCCCCCTCCCCCATCCAAACCGTCCCTACCTTGTAAGGACCTAACCTATCCCTGATGACATTGCTGTCAGTTCATTCTTTTGCCCCCATAGTTAGGTGTAGAGATCCACCAACAGGCCTGTCTTCTATTTCTGAGTGTCATCAGGATGCACATATTACATGGTTCAGTTGTGCACACCAAAAAGCTTGCTCATGTTATGAGAGTAGTGATACCAAAAGAATTAGATAGCTAAATTTCAAAAACTTACCATTGGCTAGATGAGTCTAAATTTGAACCCAGTAGTTCTCTACCTCTGCTTTTACAATTAAGAAGAATCTCTTGCATTCAGATGAAGCATACAATCATGGGGTAGTCAATGAATAAAAAATTGTATATCTGCTTATGCTCCAAAAAAGCTGGGACCATGAACATGATAAGGCAGTCCTTCCAGATGTCAGCATTATGATTAAGAAAATAAGATTTAGTTGTGGGCCCAACTGTATTAAGGAAAGGGAGAAAGAAGATAAGGTGTGATAGAGTAAAAGGAGTGCCTAATTTGGATCTATATCCTTAAGCTGGGATCTACCACTAATTTCATCTGTGAAAGATCATTTACAAATCTAACAACACTACCTTCTGCCTAGTTGAAGTGAACACTCAACTACTGTGTGTGTGTGTGTGTGTGTGTGTGTGTGAGAAAGAGACAGACAGAGGAGACAGAGAGAAGGAATATAAGAATCAGAATTTGTGACTGAGAAAGAAAAAAGAAAGAAAAATACATTAAATACTCAGCATGGTAAATATTTTATAGGATATAACAATTAAAACTGTAATTCAAAATAGCTTTACTTATCAGAAGTAGGATATTTTATCAGTCTGCTTTCTAATGAAAGGGCAAATTAGAGATCTACTTTACTATGATATCTCATTTTGAATAACAATCATTATCTTTTGGGAATCTCAGATTTGGATTTTGAAAACCAAAGACTTGTTTGAGAAATAATCTGTTTCTTTCAATATACGTTCTGGCATAGCTTCACTAAAAGTGAGTGCCCTTCTTTTGACAATTGGTGATCTATGTGCCTGAAGGGTAAATTGGATATATTTTATGTACTAGATACTAGTTCCTTTGATACATACAGAATAAACTTCTCTTTCCATTTAACTTCCTTTTTCCAACTGACACTTTTTGCCGATTTATTGCAAGCTAAAGGATAAATAGATGTATGTGTTTCATGTAAACTCAAAAGTATCTCGCTAGTTTTAAAGTGCTAAAGAAACTATTTTCCATTATTTAATTCTCGCATGTATAAGGAACTGGTTTTATCCTCTGAATGCAAAAAGGATATATCTTTTGGAAACTTTTTAATGCCATTCATTACCTGATACATTTTAAAAATTATGTATTTCAGGCCCTGCTTCATACTCAGAATCTTTTGCGTGCACAAATCACAAATTTTACATTCAACCTGGGATTTTCAGGGAAATTTTACCATACAGGTAAGAAAAAGGGATTAACTGTTCTCATTAAGACCTCTCTGATCACTCTATTTAAAATTGAACACTTCTCCTGTCCACACCTTCCTACATTCCCTATGTTCCTCCCCAGCATTTTATCATTCAATTCCATTTAACATGTTATTTTTTAATTTTTGTAGAATATTAATGGTTTGAAAGTTTATGGAGCTATCTGATGGCCTTTCATTTTTATTGAATTATAATCTACATATATAAAAGTACATAAATAGTAAATGTGATATTCAGTGAATTTTCAAAGTGTACACAGCTGTGTAAACAACAGGCAGAACAAGAAAGAGAACACGTCCAAAATCTCCACTTCTTGTGCCCCTCACAATAACTAGCTTCTCTCAAAGAAAAGTAGGATCCTGACTTCTAATATCATGAATTAGTTTTGCTTGGCTTTGCGAGGTATGTAAAAGGAATCACACAGTAAATATTCATCTGTATCCAGCTCATTTTGTACAATGTTATTTCTGTTTCAGAGATATTATTGTCTATAGGTTATGATTCTTTACTTTTCCTTGCTGTACAGTATTCCAGTGTTTGAACATACAAAATGTACTTATCTATTCCATTCAGCTGTAGATGGTTGGATGTTTCCAGACTTTGAGTTTTTCTGAATAGAAATATTCATAACTCCCTGTTATGAACATTTTTATACCTGTCCTTTAAAGGATTTGAGTATTCTTTTCTGTTAATCATCAACTAGGAATGGAATTGCTAGTTATGGACACACTTATAATTAGCTTTAGAAGAAAATGCCAGTTTTTCAAAATGGTTGCACCTGTTTATATTCCCAACAGTATGAGTGTTCCTGTTGCTCTGTATGCTTGCCAGTATTTGATATTGTTTGTCTTTTTAATTTTAGCTTTTCTGGTGGACATGTAGAGATATCATATTAGGGTTTTAAAGTACATTTCTCTGAAGAGCAGTGAATGATCTTTCTTCATATTTTGACCAGCTATTTGGATATTCTCCCTTGAGGAGTATCTGGGTTTTCTGCTTTTACTTAAAGATTTGTAGAAATTCTTTCCTTGAAATTCTTTTACAGTTCCACGTGTTCCAAGTATTTTATCCTGCTGTCTGGCTGTCTTTTAATTTTCCTTATGGCGCTTTTAATGAACAAAAATACTTAATTTTACTGTCATTCAATTTATCATTTTTTTCTTTAATGATCAGCCTTTTCTATCTTATTTAAGAAATCTTTGCATACCACAAGAACATGAATATTGTTTTTCTTTTTGAGACAGGGTCTTGCTCTGTTGCCCAGGGTAAAGTGCAGTGGTGCAAACACAACTCACTGCAGCCTCAACCTCCTAGGGAAATCCTCCACCTCAGCCTTTTGAATAGCTAGGACTAGGCCCATGCCACCATGACTGCCTGTTTTTTTTGTAAAGAAGAGGTCTTACTATATTGCCTAGACTGGCAATGTATAAATCTGTGATATATCTGGAATTGATTTTTGTGTATATATCAGATCGGGTCAATATAGTTTCTTTTTTCATAAAAATATCTAACTGGTTAGCCAGACATAGTGACATGTGCCTGTAGTCCCAACTACTCAGGAGACTGAGATGGAAGGATCACTTGAGCTCAGGAGATCTAGGCTGCAATGAACTATGTTCATGCCACTGCAGTCCAGTCTGAGCAACAGAGCAAGAATCTGTCTCTTTTAAAAAATCTAATTAGCACCCAGTATTGTAAAGACCATCTTTTCTCACTGCTTCATAGTGTCATTATTATCATAAATTATATGACCATGTAACTGTGGACTCTCATTCTAGATTTCCCTATTAAATGTGAAAAGAAATCACTCTAAATATTGAGAATAATTACAAAGATTTTTCACAAATATAATTAAAATGAGTAAAGATATTTTGACTTGCCTCAGGATAGCCGAACACAATTTTGTAATTGAAAGAAATAATCTGTATTTTTAGAAGTTAAAAAAACAGATTATATGTATTGGTATACTCATATAATGGAATGTTCTGCAGTCATTAAAAAGAGATAATTTTAAATGTAAACCATATAGGAAGAGCTCTCAAGAAACACTGAAAAACCAGTGTACAGTACAGTGATTAGAACATGCTCCTATTTGTATAAAAATAAAGGAGAAGATAAAAGCTATACAAAAATCAAGGCATAGTACAGTGATTAGAATATGTTCCCATTTATATAAAAATAAAAGAGAAGGTGAAATCTATACAACTCTACGTATAGAACTCTTATAGCTTAGAAAACTCAGTTACTGAGTAGTTAAGTAACTTGTACTATACAAGATTTCTTAAATAAGATAGAAAAGGCTAACTGTTAAAAAAAAAAAAGATAAACTGAATGATGCTAAAATTAAGTATTTTTTATATAAGAGCTAGTAATACAGGTATAGGATATCTGTGAGAGAATTCATAATAAACTGGTAGGAATGGGTAACCATGAGTGTATTAGTCAGATTTCATGCTGCTAATAAACACATACCTGAGACTGGGTAATTTATAAAGGAAAGAGGTTTAATGGACTCACAGTTCTACATGGCTGGGGAGGCCTCACAATCATGGCAGAAGATGAAGGAAGAGCAAAGCGGTGTCTTACATGGCAGCAGGCAAGAGGGCTTGTGCAGGGTAACTCCCATTTATAAAACCACCAAATCTCGTGAGACTTCTTATTCACTGTCATGAGAACAGTATGGGGGAAACTGGCCCCATGATTCAATTATCTTCACCCAGCCCCACCCATGACACATGGGGATTATTACAATTCGAGGTGAGATTTGGGTGGGGACACAGAGCCAAACCCTATCAGTGAAGAAGAGAATTTGAGAATCAAACAAGAAAGATGAAAACAAGAGTTTTTACTAATTTTTTTCTGAACTTTTGCATTTTATAACATATATGTGTGTTAGATCTAAGTGAATAAACTCATAAGTAATTTTTTAAAGTGATATAATATTTAAACAAGTTTATTAGTTTTCTACAATTGCAAATACTTTTCAAACTTTTAATTTGATAATATGAGTAAGACTTACTTTGTATGTATTTGATGAATACCTTCGAGGGTTTAATAAACATATCATGCTGAGAATTTTATCCGTATACTAACATCAATATAATCTCCATATGCACATAAACAACATAAATAGTAATTTTATTTTTATATAGAAGTAATATTGTATTTCTAGAGCAAGTGAATTTCCATTTGTTTCCATGGAAGTTACAGAGTCATAAGACTTGGCTATAGTATTTTCCTGTTGTACTATTGTGTAACGAATACAATATGTATAATCATACAACTATATATAACTCTCACCTATCAATTTGAAAATTGTGTAGGTTTTAAGAACAACTTTAACATAAGAAGCTCTGAAGCTTTTTATTCCCCCTGAATTTCTTAGTTCAATACATAAAATACACTTTTTCTGTGATTGTTTTAAATATTAACAACTGGGAACTTCATGATTTATGTTTGACTTTGTTTTACGATTCAATGAGTTAGTTCTTATTGTAACCTCAAAAATAAAAACATAATTAGACATCTATTTTAACTCTTTTCCTTATAGGAAAGTTCTGCTACCTTGGCAATAGATATGTGAAGTGAGAACTTTCTCTTTATGTGCGGAAGTTTAGTTCATCTTTCTAGCGAAGTTAGACTCATAGCATCACTAACTTTCACGATGGAGAGCCCCAAGAGCTTAAGGAAACAGAAGACTACCCATAACCTCTTCCTAAACTTCTGAGTTAGGATATCCTAACTTCAGGATGATTATCTTAGATTCTTTGACACCCATTATATAAATGAAAATTATCATATGGATAAAAAAACCATCAGGGCAAACTTAAGGTGAAATATGTGGTATGTTTAGGGGGAAAGGGAGATAGTAGGAAGAGACATCACAGCAAAACCAGGACAGCCCAGATTTGCTCAAGAAATACAAGAAAACACTCCTGACAACTCCATTATTTTTTTGTCCATCACTGAATACTGGGGAACGATGCTAGCCAATTCATATCATTCCTTCTCATCTCTGCAAGGTTTGTCCTCTTTCTTTACTTGGGCACTTCCCACAGCTCATAATAAGAGTATCCTCTCCCTAAATCAGAGAAAGTACAACACAGGTGGAAACGGAGGCCAAGGTTTGAAAGGGTCTTGTTATTGGTGTATAATATGAGAGTTTCCACAAAACTGTAGCCAGGGTTGTCTAAGGCCAGTTAAATCGTTTTTTAGAGGGAACAGATATAAAATTTAATATTTGATCTTTCAAAACTTAGATGGGATAAAATGTAATTGAATTATATTGTCTTCCTTTCTAAATGAAGAAATTGCTATTCCTTTTTCTATAAAAAATTCTATCCATTTTACTCAGTCTTGAAGGGAAAAAGAAAAGTGGCACTGTCATAATAGTAATACTTTATGTCAGAAGAGAGCTTTATCTTGTTTGATTTATTTTAATTTTTGAAGGTTATGTGAATTTATGTAAGAAATAAAGGGATAAAAAATAAAAATCATAGTTCCCTTTTAGTGCTTTGCTAAGCACTTTTCATGTACTTTTCCATGGAATCCTAGAAGTTAAAAAATGTGTTAACTTGTTTTCTAGATAAGAACATAGAAACTTAAAGGGTCACATAGCTAGTGAAGTGTCAAAAAATAGTCTTAACCCATCCTTGATTAGGGAAGCTGAATGACAAAAGATTCTCCTTATTTATAGATTTGTTAGTTTTTTATGTTTCCCAAAATCACTGAGATCCAATAGTAACTATACATTCTAATTATATTACAGAAGAAATTAACAATGGGAAGAGCAATGTTATACTGAATGAGTAAATGCTGATCTTATTTCTAGACTCCATGTTTGGCCAGTGAATGACAGTTAAGGGCCCTGAATTTGGAGTTGCTCAATCTGAATTAGAACTCAGGATTTCAGTTCAGGCTCCGTCTCAAACCTCTCAGTGACATGGAGCAAGTTACTTCACCTTTCCAAATATCAATTCCCTTATTTGTAAAATGAAGTTGGCAGCGGCCCTCACCTCATGAAGTTGTTTTGAGAATGAAGTGAAATGATGTTTGTAAAGTATCCAACACAGTGCTTGACATAACAACACAACATAGAGTCTCAATCAATGATGATTTTAAATATAATATCAGAATAGGAAACACTACAGATAAAATAGTGTAGAGACCAATTATTTAAATAAATATATTAAAAAATAAATTATAGTTTGCAATAACTTTATAAGACTTCAGCATAGTTTTGTGACAAGTTAAGAAATGGCACTTAACACTATGGAAAGGAGTTTGGAAATTTCTCAGAAAACTTAAAACAGAACTAACATTCAACCCAGCAATCCTATTATTGGATATTATTATATATCCAAAGAAAGCAAATCATTATACCAAAAAGACACATGCACTCACATGATCACTACAGCACTATTCACAGTAGCAAAGATGTGGAATAAACCTAGGTGTCCATGTGTCCATCCAATCCAATGGTGGATTGGCTGAAGAAAATCTGATACATATACTCCATGGAATACTACACCACCATAAAAAAGGAATGAAATCATACCCTTTACAGCAACATGGATGCAGCTGGAGGCCATTATCCTAAGTGAATCAATGCAAGAGCAGAAAACCAAATACCACATGTTCTCATTTATAAGTGAGAACTAAACAACCGGTACTCATAGTCATAGAGATGGCAACAGTAGACACTGGGGACTAATGGCAGAGAGGGAAGGAGAAGAGTAAAGGCTGAAAAACTAACTGTTGTGTACTATTCTCACTATCTGAGTGACGGGATCTTTCATACCCCAAACCTCAGCATCATGCAATATGCCCAGGTAACAAACCTGCATGTCCCCACTGAATCTAAAATAAAAGTTGAAAAGAAAATAAAATAAATATAATCTGCATCTTCCCAGAAAAAGGAAATGACACTTAAAATTGAGGAATTTGACTTCTTGTTCTTCTCTTTTCCTCCAGTTCTAATAAAGGTGGGCAAAGTGGGGAAGCAAAGAGTTGGCAAGAGGCCACGACAGTCCAACCAAATGTAATTAACCCACAGTTAATTACACTTCAACTGCTTTTTAATTTAAAAAATTTTTTTTTTTTTTTTCCGAGACTGAGTCTCGCTCTGTCGCCCAGACTGGAGTGCAGTGGTGCCATATCGGCTCATTGCAAGCTCCGCCTCCCAAGTTAATGCCATTCTCCTGCCTCAGCCTCCCCAGTGGCTGGGACTACAGGTGCCCACCACCACGAATGGCTAATTTTTTTTTTTTGTATTTTTAGTAGAGATGGGATTTCACCGTGTTAGCCAGGATGGTCTCGATCTTATGACCTTGTGATCCGCCAGCCTCGGCCTCCCAAAGTGCTAGGATTACAGGTGTGAGCCACTAAGCCCAGCCCATAATTATGAAAGTAATAAGCAAGAGACATTTGTTTTCAATGTAATTCTAATGTAAAACATTCTCAAAATAGGATTAAAAGAAATCAGATAAGACAAATCTATAAAGAGAAGACATAAAATCATGCCTAATATGAACTGAGACAAATATGTCAGAAGGCAGATATTATTTGTCTAACTCTTGCATGATTCAAATGTATGAATATTTTAGTCACAGATTTCACCATGATGTTCAGGAAAGGACAACAAATGCCTGAGCTATCTTTTCAAAGAACCCTGAGATCTGCTGCTCTGTTCTGATAAATAATATTTCAGCAGAGTCCAACTTAAAAAACATGAATAAAGGAAAGATAACAGGAAAGTTGCAAGAAAAGATAGGAATTATAGGCAACAAGGAATAGAGCTTAAAAGCGGTAGGAGAGGAGACTTCTTATAAACTAGGGAATCTCAGCTCACTGACATTGCAGGGTATGTGGAAATCAGGAATGAATTGATTTCTGGGAAACTCCAAGAGACTCTGCCTGCTCTCAGTGTGAGAAAATAAAATGGCAACAAATAACTGACACTAATACAGTGTCCTGGAGACTACAAAATGTTAAGCAACAGGGAGTATCTTGGATAGAAGCAGAGACGTTTAAATGCAGGGAAACTAAATGACATCATTCTTATGTCAAGCAAAACATGTATTTAAGATCACCAGTCACACCTACAAAATGCTTCTTTACTAAGTCACCTTATTTATTATCACCTCAAATTTAGAAGGACCCAAGAACCTGCCATGGTTAGGATCATCAGAGTTTCTAAACCCCTGAATCCATCTTCCTATTTTTCTTGCCTTTCTCTCCATAAAATTTCCCTGAGCCATAAGATAACCGCTCAGAAGCTCCAAGAATGCTGGTGACTCATTCATTAATCAGGCCAATGAGTTAATATAATGACTTGGTCAGTTCTTGAACACAATGTCACCTCTCCCACATAGCACATGTGAAAATTACCTCCTCCTTTCATGTAGTATTGTAATGAGGAAAAAAAAAAACTCAAGGAGACATGCAAGGAAACACAAGAAGAACTGAAGTAGGAAATACAGGAAGAAAAGAAAGGGGCATTATAAGTTACCCAATATTGCCAGAATTATGTAGACACTATCTCCCCCAAAAAATAAAATAGGTACTGCTGTCCATCTTTTTACCTACGTGAATACAGACATTAAAGAGATCATGTGACTTGGCCACACAACTCAAATGTGTTGGAACCTACAAATAAACTAAAGCCTTCTGACTTCAAAGGCTATACTCGTTCTACTATACAATGGTAACATAAGTGTATATGAAGAAGAAAAAATAAAGAAAATAAAACATTAGATTTAAAGATGTAATCTTTGTATGTAGTGGAGAGGAAGTTCCTTCATAGCAGCAGAGTACTTAAGCATATGAAAGTCAAACTGAAGACTGTCCTTGAAGGATTATGCTATTCCACTCACTCTATAGCACTCAATCTTTGTTTCTCCTGTATAAATTTGAATGACCATGAAACCTCTTAGTATGCCTTCATCTCCAGTAAAGGTTTTCAATGCCCACCAAATCACAGGACCTGATTCTTTTCCTGCCAATAGACTCTGCCTCCCTTCTCTTGAGAAGTTGAATGAACAATGTTAACAGGGACTGGGTTTAGAATGACTGGCAGCAGTCCATTCTCCATCTTTAGCCTGTAGGGCTCTAATAAAACAAATCATATCAGAGCTGCCATTGAAAATATGGGAGGAGATTTTTCTCCACACAGAAAGGACATCATAGGAAGAACCCACTACTCTGGGAGCTTATTGGATTAAATGTTGTGGCTAAAATTCAAGTGTGGCTGCATAATTGTATAATGACTAGTATTATGATATTCCAGGACAGTAGTGAGCACCTTATACTGTTCTTATTTTATGCCATAGTAAAGAAGCTATGCCTGAGGAAGTACAAAAAGGACTCAGCCCTTTTAAATAAATTAAAAGAACAGTGAAATTTCCCGCAGTCAACTGAACTGCAGGCCAAGGAAAATGGGAGAAAATAAAATGAGTTCAAGTATGAAACCTCCAAGAAACAACAACAGGGCTGACACTTAAGGAAATAGGAGTTTCGTGATAGAAAATCTTCTTCCAACAACTTGAGAGAAAGGACAAGCATATGGAACATGAGTACCACTAAGGAGCAGCTTGGATTGTTTTGATAGTGGTGACTATGATTTCACCACTTCGCAACTTCTGTCCATCACTTTCACCCTTTCTTCTTGTTTATCCTTCAGTTTTCTCTAATTTTCCCAATAACAATTTCCACATTTCCTTCTTTTCTCTTTCTTATGCATCAGTTTTCACCAAATACTAAGTAGCTTCTTCCCAGACCTAAGGAGGAACCTGAATAAAAGAATTACTTCGTTGTATATGCAGCCCGTGTCACAATGACCTACTACTTCTGAGGCTGTGACACACATTCCTTACTCATATTTCCTCAATTACATTTCCTACTTATCCCCCATTCTCTCCAGACTACCAATTGCACAAAAATCCTGAAAGTTAAGAGTTCTAATATCCTTGGGAATGGTTATATATTTTCATCTTGCAGTGATTTCAAATCCATGTCTCATATTTAATAACGTTTAAGAGTTTTACATGGTCTCTGATTATTTTCTGACTAACAGATTTTCCTTTGATACATTTGAGTTTAAAGCCTTACACATAAAACAGAATAAATGATGTCTTCTAAATACATATATGAGAATAGATTAGATAGATAGGTAGATTGATTGATTGATTGATTGATCATAGATCTGCATAACTGGAATTAATTGGATAATCTTTTTCCCCCCCAAAGGAACTGAAGAGGAAGATGAAGGGGATGACTGTCTGTTGGGGTCTGTGGATGAGTTCTGGTGGTTTCCTCACATGTGGAGCCATATGCAGCCCCACCTCTTCCACAACGAGTCATCTTTGGTGGAGCAGATGATTCTCAACAAAAAATTTGCCTTAGTAAGTAATTCACTTTGACTGTTGCATTGAAGTAGTGTACACTGATTGGAGAAATGAAAAGGTTATTATATTATGGCATAGCAGCGCTTTTAAGTAACTTTTTCATGTGATCATTTAGAAGATTTTGGTATCGCCACCTTTCAGTATGTGGCTCTTGAGTTTGTATTGAGTGCTTACCACTATACTTAATGTTTTGAAGGATCTAATTTAAGAGGGACTTCACAAGATACAAAATTTATGATGACGTTATGGTTAGAGCTCCTAAGACATGGCTCCTGTCCAGAAGGAGTTTCCTGCTGCACTGGGAAGGCAGAAATATGCACGTTAAACAATTCCCCAACAAAATAAAATATTTTTTCATGATCTAATGCCAAACCTCACAGACAGAAAACCCACAGTTCAAAGAAGTAAGTATCACTGGGAGTAGCCCAAGATGGGTTCTTCTGGAAATGAGATTTTAGATACATCCTGAAATAAGAATAATTCTTGGGTATCAGGATGAACTGGCATGAAATGAGGTTGAGAGAAAAGAGCAGGTAGGAGACCATAATGACTGCAGGAGGTAATAAAGACTCAATCTAAACAGTTAAAAGCATTGCAAACATATATGTTGTATGGATGGAACATTTGCTTAGCTGAAGCAAGGTGCACCATGTAATACTGAAGGGTTTATATTCAGGACAGGGAAATTTATAGTAAAAGTTTAAATAAGCACATTATGAAGAAAAATGTGCTTGTGATCAGAGAGAGTACCGAGGTACACTTACATGGAATGGTTTCTACACCAGTTGCTAGAGCTAAGAAGTTTTAGTTGGTTCTCACAGCACCTTACTCAAACATATACAAGACGAGGTTAGAATTTATACACTATATTTTTTTTTCTTGAGGATATATAAGACCAAATACTTTATGGTGGCATCAGGAGCCCATATTTGTCTTTTAGCTTCAATCTACTCCACCAAATAAACAAATAGCTTCAGGTGCACCTTTGCCACATATTGATATTTTGTCAAGAAAGCAAGAATAGTGCTCCTCCATGCTGATATTGTGAAAATGTTTTGATGGTATATGAAAACTCCTGTGAGAAGGAGAGTCATCTTTTTTCCTAAAAAATATAAATGGAAATAATAAACAGCATGTAATATTGGTAAAACAGTGCCAGAATTTGTATTAGAAAGTCCTGAAACTCATATCTCAATAGAGCAAACATTAATTCTGTCATTTCCAGAAATCTAGATTGCTGATACTGGCAATGTTCATCAGTAATAAATTATGTGGAGAAAAAATTACTTTGTGGTTTATTTCTAAATCTGTTGAGAAAAAGAGAAGGGGATTTGTGAGAGAAGAAAATACATACAGTAAAGTAAAGCACCAGTAAAAGATAAGATACTGAGAAGTGAGGAGTGAAATTGTTGTTGCTGTTGTTGTTGTTTTGATAGCTTTCCAAAAATAATGTACCAAAGCAGCTTTGATAAAAGACATGTCATTCACTGTTATATCTGCTGAAACTAGTAGTATCTAGAACAATAAGTGTTCTATTATTACCGGAATGAATCAATGAATGCCAATATTATGTTTATGTTTAAAACATTTTCAGATGTTTGGAAGTACATATTCTAAGAATATACTTAATACATATGCTAGAACAAGCATGCACAGGAGTTATATGCATTTTTCAGAATTCCCAACTAAAAAGCATCATGAATAAAATAATAATTCAAAAACAATATCTGGTCATTCTTAACCACCTAACTTAAATGTCAAGCAAAGCAGATTTCTTAGAAAAGTCATTCTGAACTACATGTTGGCAATTCACATTATTGTTTTTGAAGCAGTAGAGAGTAGTTGTAATAGATCTCCAGAAATAAGACCAAATATATTATTTAGTGTTTAATCAAATCCAGGACAAGTGGATTTCATTTTGTTGTGAGAGGATAGATATGAAAAAAGACTGAATCCAGAACCAGTCCCTCCCCAGCCATAACAACATGAAAGAGCATATATATATATAAAGCATTTGGGAACAGCAATTAGCATGTAACACTCAATAGATGGCAGCTGTTATTTTTATCATTGTATCTAGTATCATAAAATTGCCATCTTTAATTTTTGCCTAAGCTCCTGAGGTGTTTGGACAGACAGGTAAGAGGGACAAAAATCCTTAAGTTTAAAAGTTTACTTTGTATTGGGATGACATTTGTTTAATGTGAATTTAACCCAATTTCTAAGTATGTGTTAACTCTTTTACTTTCCATTAGGCATTAGGGTTACAAAACTGCATTGTTACCGACTTTAAAGATATAATAAGAAAAGATCAAGGGTTTCCAATTTTAACATATTTTTATTATTTTCTTAAATTAACCCTGAATTGTAGGTCTATTTATTCTCCCATTATAGATGAAGCAACTGAGAATCAGAGCAATGCAGTGATTTATTCATGATTATAAAACTCACTAGCAGTACAATTAAGACCAGAAATCTTAATGTTGCATAAATTGCAGTGTTAAGTCTTCTAGTGCTGCATAAATTGTGCCCCCCCAGGCTTCCTCCCTAGTCTCCCAACCCAATTCACAGGTGTGAATCAAGATTTCTTTTCTGCTGGCAATCCAAGGGAATATCTGGTTATGCTGGTAATACAAAGGGAATGGAGAACTTGAGGTGGAACTCACAGGGCAACTTTTCCCTCAGATTTTCTGAAGTTCCCTAATATAGGCAGAGTCTCTAAAATGTTGGAGGGGGTCAAAAGGGCGGGGAAGACAAAAAACTAAATCTGAGGAAATTTCCACTTGACCAAATATGTCTTATCATATATAGCTACAGAATCCACTTTAACTCAGTGAAAAGTACTCTGGAGAAAATCCTACTTCACCTCACTAGATGGAACAATCTAATGTTTAATCTGTGCTAATATTGCATTTCTAAATCAAATTATATCCTGCTCTTCTCCATCAGCTTGGAGGCTCTTGATTTTAAAATGAGTGTGGGTATTTCCCAATGAAGAAAATGAAAGAACATGCAAAGAAGCAGTGGGCTGTCTTGGGAGCAAATAGATGTTCAAACAAAAATGGAGGTCATGGATGCAATACTCAAATGGGTAATTGGGTTAGAGGACATTTAAAGTACCTTTCCAGCTAGGAGAATCTGAGACTCTGATCTAAAACTTTTGGGTTTCGGCCTTTGTTATCATCATTTACAGCCAAACACCTGCTATTTTCATTGACTTTTAACAAATACATCTTACCCATTATCCTTTTCCACAATGTGGACACAAATTTGATGTCTATTTTAACTTGTCTTTGAAAGCTCTAATAGTTTATTATGAAAGGTCAAGTAAATCCTTTAAGCAAACTTGCATTTGATGATTACACCCATCAGGAAATGCAGCTTTAGAGGTTGATTGGAAAAAAATTTTAGTTACCAAATATAAGCTAATTCACGGGTTAAACTGAAATTTCAACAGGGGATTTTTTTTTTTTTTTTTTGAAAGGTACAAATTCTGAGACGAAGATTAAATGTATCACTAATAATGACCTACCGCAAAATTTAAAATATTGACTCTACAGTTTTTAAAATAGAATAACGTATCATTAGAAAGGTAAAATAGTGTTCTATTTTAACCTCAAAAAAGTCTTCAATAGTATATACTCTCAACTGAAGAACTGTATCTAAATTTTGGAAAATGGTGGTTGTTACATTTTTAATGATAAAATAGTTAATAGATATTTCTATCATAGAACTCTTTGCCAATAATAGATGATATTTAATGCCTTTATAGACAATACTATTAAAGTTAGTAGTAGTAGAACGATGTTCATGGTAACATAAAATCTTACTGAAGATTGAACTTCTAATTGCATTATCATCATTCTTTTAAATGGTGTCCTTTTTGCCTCTCTTTTCAAAGTGCAGCAGAACCTGTTAATTTACATTAGCTGTAATGTCTATTGTCAATTATAAAACTTTTTAGATTAGTGAGCATGTTAACTTTTCCAATATGGAAATAAAGATTATAGTATCCAAATGTAATTTAAAATATATTGAAAGACTTGCTGGCTTAAGGAATGATCTTTTAATTAGTTTGCTTGCCAGCTAGAGAATGAATGAGTACTATCACTTTTATTTCAGTGATGCACTTTATAAAAAGGCATATGAGATTTTCATTTTACTGATATTGAGCACAAATTATAATTCTAGGCATCCTAATAGAAATAGAGAATTCCAGTTAGGTTGCAGAGTCCACTCAGCTGGTAGGCTGCTTTAGAGTAATCCAAGCAGCACAGTTTAAGAAAGACACTGGCCGTTGTTCAGAGCAAAATGACCAATATGATGAAGTCTATAATTTACTTCATAAAATGAACAGCTGAAGGAAATTAAAGAAGGCAAGAGATAAAAAAGAAGACTAAGGGTTATATTATCAGGGCTACTATTCAACCAAAAGTACTGGTATGGCTATGCCAGTTATTACAATATTGAAATGTGACAATACTTTACCCTTACCCCATTACCACATCAGATGCTTTCCCAAGGTGTCCCAAATCTCCCCATTTCTCAGGAACTAAAGGGGCTTGGCCCAGAAAGAGTCTCCAGCACCGAGCTGGTTGGTAGATATTTTTAGTATCATTCCAGAAGATAATCAGTCTGTCTTAAGATTTAGAAGGACTAGAATCAATATATTTATAAGGAAAGGTATCGAAGTAATATAGATTTAAGAAGTAGAGTTCTTCTAATCTAGATAAGATATGTATAGAGAATGGTACTCAATGTTCGTTAAATAAAAATAAAAGTAAATGTTTCTTCTAGCTCTTAAGGTTCTATCATTACTGTATTATAATGTACGTTTTGTTATTATTCAGGTATGGTGAGTCCAATAGACCAGGAGATGACTGCCATTGAAAAGATTAGTTTGTTATTCACAGTTTCCAAGAAAGAGGGTGTGCCATGGATGCCATGGGCCACAAGGGGAGGCACCAGGGTTGCTCAGGAAGCAGAGGGAGCAAGGGGAATATGTGGGCAAGAGTATTATTGTGGTTTCTGCAGGAAAGGTAAGGCAAGACAGGGTAAGCAGGCTCAGGATTGCCTACTTTGAATAATTTCAGTGTGTTCTGAGATGTAAGAGCTGTCTTTAGTCATCTGGTACTTTGCTGTGGGGTGATTAGATGAGGGAGATAGTTGCTCAACATATGAGAGTCTGATAAAGGAAGCAGTCAAGGGTAGGAGTTTTGAATTGCTTGATTGACATCTGAGAGTGCCCTCAGGGTGGTGTTTGCTATCTCTAGGAATTGGCTAGCCTGAGAGCAGCAACCTCTCCAAGGTTAGCAAGGCCCCAGATATCAAAACATCAGAAATACAGAAAATAAAGAGGCATGACGCTTTCTCTCAGTGATGTATCTCGAAGCATTCCACAGGTTTTCAAACCCCCTCATCATCCCAGCTGTCATATTCATACAATTTCTAATTTGTCATTCTTCTTCCCAATATATGCCCCAATCTGAACATTATTGTCCACTGATGTGGTGTTATCAAAGCAGAAAATAGTAAAATATTTTTCTCTTCATGTTCACTTCACTTGTATTAATGTAGCCAAAGATCACATTACATTTTTATACCACCATATCACACCTGTGTCTGCCAGACCCTCTGCCCATGAGCCATTTACTAAACCTTCAAGTATTTATTTTTATCCAATTGATTTTGTAAACTAAATGCTAGCCTTGGAATTACAATTGTCCCTTTAATATTCCATATTTGTTCTATGTTCAGTGTTTTAGTATATCAACCTCCTGCTAAAGACTGACTCTGTTATTTAACATGCTTTATATCTTTCCCAGCTTTATGTAATCCCTATATTTTACAAGTATGACTTTTGCATCTTCAAGTTATTAGTATTGTTGAACACAACATCATGATTAGAGCTTTGTGGTAGAGCAATACATATCCTTTAGCTGTGTTCCCCTGGCATATTTCTACCAATTGTTTCACAACTATTTTTTACCAGAATATTTTAAAATCTGTTTTTCTAAATTGAAATGTCATATCTAGTTTTGTTTGTTTGTTTGTTTGTTTTTGAGGTGGAGTCTCGCTCTGTCCCCCAGGCTGGAGTGCAGTGGCGCCATCTCGGCTCACTGCAAGCTCCACCTCCTGGGTTCACACCATTCTCCTGCCTCAGACTCCCGAGTAGCTGGGACAACAGGCGCCCGCCACCACGCCCGGCTATTTTTTTTTTTTTTTTTGTATTTTTAGTAGAGATGGGGTTTCACCATGTTAGTCAAGGTGGTCTCGATCTCCTGACCTTGTGATCCACCCGTCTTGGCCTCCCAAAGTGCTGGGATTACAGGTGTGAGCCACCGCGCCCGGCCCCATATCTAGTTATTTTTAGAACTACGTATTTTACGTATCTTGAACTCCAAGATAACACTGTCATCTACTCCGAAGTTCTAGCACTTCCGCATAGGTGGTAGAATCACAGAACATTAGAGAAGGACTGTTGAGGATGAAGATAAGCAGGGAAAATTGGATGTAAGTAGACATACTGGATTGCTATTAAATTAACAACAACAAAAAAAAAGGAAATAAAAGCTAGCTTTAACTAGTAGAAGTGGGATCATAAAGAAGTTAGATGTGAAAAGTATTTCTGACATAGATTCAATAAGGTTTTTTATCAGATGGATGATGAGGAAGCAAAAGAGAATAACAGGTCAAAAATAACATCAGGGTTTAAGCCTCCCACTTTTCTATCTGTGTGTTCTTCTTTAAACTTTTTGCAAATGTGAACTGCTGCTGCTTCTTTAGAAGTTCTATATTTCACCTACATGAGGATAACCCCTCCTACCCATATCTACAGTGGGGCAAAATGTATTCTCATTTGGATATATCATTGAACTTTTGAAAGTGGTTTTAATTGGAATTCTTTTCTTTGTAAATTCCTGTCCAGATTACCTTCTTTTCCATCCTATGGGAAGACTCCATACTCTCTAACAAGATAGACATTGTAGAAAGAATTCCTCAATTCCTTTCCCTTTTTTCTCTAACAGAAATACTAGATTTCATCTTCAGCACATTTATCTGGTAACTTAAATTGATTTCACAAAAAGAAAGATAAATTTAGCACATGTACTGCATGAAAATAGTGCCTTACTGTCCAAATTTATGTGGACACAAAATGAACTAAAAGCCTTTATGAATTCTCCTAGAAACTCATACTGGTGGGCTGGAGTCAGATGTGGGTATGAGGGTGGGGGAGGTCTATTTCCAGATCCATGCCTGCTGCTCCTGAATTCTCACTGTTCTTTCCTTTTACGCCTTTCATTTACTTAAGATGGAGGGCGCACTTGCATTCTGAGAGGTGGTTATAAACATGGCAGAGATGGAAGTGATGGCAGAAGAAGAAGTAAGAGTAAATTCCACAAGAGTGCTAACCTTGGCTCTGCTTTGGCATTTTCATGTCTCCCACTCCACGTTCCCACTCATTTAACAATTTCTTTCAGGTTTTTTTTTTTCTTTTGTACCAGCTCCTGCTCCTTTTCAAAATTTTCCATCCCTACTTCACTTCCAAATTTTCAGCCCACACCTAGATTATTGCAGCAGCCTCCAAACTAGTCTCCCTGATTTCCCATTTTTTCCTTTAATTTTTGCTCAGATCAGGAAACGTGAAACTTGAAATTCTGTGATTCTGTTTCCCCTGCATGAAACAGAACCTTACGGTTCCATGAGAAAGATTCTTGACTCTCTTAAGGAAATGTAGGAAGAGAAATTGTTGAGCTCCAAATATTTACTAGACATTGTGCTTCGTGCTTTCCATACAGCCTCAGTTAATTCTCCCAGTCACCTGTGAGGTTGCTTATTCTTGTATTGAAAATGAAGAAAGCAAGGCTTGGAAAACTTATATAATTTTTCTAAAATCACACAGCCAGTGAAAGCTGGAGAAAGGATTTTTATTCCCGGTCTGTCAAATTCCAAAGCCCATGTAACAACCATGGTTTGTAAAATTAACAAGTAGCCATGCCATTGATACTGATTGCTGTTACACAGACCTCATAATCAAAATGCTACTACTTCCTGAAGGAGTCACATTATTACACAATTTCAGAATACAAATCTGACTTTTTACAATGTTTTTCTCCTAAAAAGCTGTCTATAGGATTTATGTGGTTTCTTGTGTTTGCGATCTCAGTGCTGAAAGCATTACTGTCCTGGTGGCTTTTAGAAATACCAGAGGGTATACAGTGATTATAACAAAAATCGATATCAACATTTTATGCTTTCAGAAACATTAAACTTCACTTAAAATTAGTACTATGTAGACTTCAAGATTCCTAATCAACCTTGCATATTTTCAGAGAAATTAAATGTATGTGCAAGTACTCTGAGAATTTGAGGTTGTCCTGAATTATTTAAAGCTTTCTTATCTCTCAGAAACCCCCAAAGGTCCACATAAAATTTATTGCTTCAAAGTCTGAAAAAGCTGAATTAAACCAAACTTTCAATTCCTCCATTATGAATCCAGATAATTTTCTTTTCAGTTATTTTGCTACAGCATAAAAAGTAAGGCTTCATAAATTCATATTTTACATTTCTATAAACCTCTTATTGTGTTTACTTGAATGCACCCCGGCAATTCAAAAATACCAACCTGGGCTGTGCAAAGTACAAGTGTTTACATCATTCTTTTGAGTATTCTCACAAAAGTGCATCTTTTAGTGCTATGTTTACTTATGAGACACTCGACAAAGATATGACAACACTTCAAAAATTCTGGAGGGAACTCTAAGAGAGGAAAACAACATGCTCAGTTAAATGAAAATGTACTTGAAATAAATTTTATAATTGTTAGGGAAGACTGAGAGAAAATCTGTCACTCTTCCCCAAATAGTTCTTTTCTTTAAGGTTACAAGTAAAAATGAAAGTTAAAGCCAAGTATGCTACCTTTTGTAACCCTTTTTCAGTATTGGTATTACATTTTTAGCTTAACTTTTGTTACTGGAATTTCTTACTACATTTGGCTTACAAAATGTCATTCCATTTCTTGAAATAATTTAGCTGCTAACTTGGGATAATGCCTAAAGAGGAATATGTGGTGTTAAGAAGGGGCTTTTGCTTTTGTTATTGCTACAGCTCTGTCAGATTTATGGTACACCAGAGGTATTCCTTCCCTCCCACTTTATGTGTAATATCTAGTATGTATAATAGAAGAAATGTGTACTGTTTAGTAAGACATTGTTTTTAGACATGATTGATAATGACAATGTATCTTCTTCGAGGAATGTCTGCTGTGAAATAAGCATTCTGAGTTGTTTGAGGATAAAAGTAATGGTTAGAGGAGTCTTAGTTTACCTTGTTTGTTTTGTTTTGTTTTGCTTTGCTTGTTTTTGTTTCCCCCAAATAAAGTATACTGTTAACCAAATAAAAGAAAATCAAATGGCACTTGACCAATAACTTTGTTTATACCCTTCACTCTGAACAACTCTGTGAGATCATTAGTTTTATTACCCCTACTTGGCAAATGAGGGAATTGAGGCATGGTGAATTTGCATAACCTGCCAGGGTCCTCGGACCAATGCAGAGAAGCACTGAGATTGAGCCCAGGACTCAAATCTGTGCTCTCCTAAATCTGTACTCTCTTGATGATACTATGCTACTCCCTATCCCTAGAATTCCTGGTACAAGGATAATTTAATTGTCATGGGTTTGGCTATTTTGAGATATTGAAAGAATAAGACTCTCTTCTCACTATATACTAAATTAAACACCATACACTCATCTCTTTTCCGGAGATGAGTAACTCCAGAGTGATAAGGTGACACTTCTGTTTTATAAGTTGCTGTAATGACATTCGGTTTTACAAGATCTCATTATTAACACCTTTAACACTTTTATCCAAAGACTTTTGTTACTTTTATTTTATAGCCATATTTTTTGCTATCTTGTGAGACAGAGAATATCTCTTTCCTGGACTTTCTGGATCCATAGGAATATCACTACCCAGAGAGACTCAACTAAACCTCAAGTTCCAGATTTTTTTATAAGGGTGTCATTATATAGGCATGTTTGATTGTATTACCGGCCACGTGATTGAACTCAATTTCCAACTCCTCTCGCCTACCCTAAGGTCAGGCTGATATTACCTGGCTCAAAGTTCTCACTCTCTAATTACATGGTGGGACTTCCAGGCATGACTAACCTTCATCCTGAGTCATCTTGTTAGCATAAACTCAGATATAGTTTCAGGGTCTCACCATAAATAACAAAGACATTTCTATCACTCAGGAAATTCCACAGAGTTAGGAGTTATCTCCCAGGAATCAGGGATAAGGAAGACCAGACAAATTCTTTATTAATACAATAGCTGCCAGCAGGGGATGATTCTTGAACCCTTAAAACAAATCTACTAAAAACAACATTATCATCATAGAAATTTTTTCACATACCACCCAGCAAACCAAAATTCATATTATAAATCAAAGAGCACCATGTAAGAAAACTAGAGAAATATTTAGTGGTCAAATCCATAAATATTAACCAAATTTATGTAACTGTGTCTACTGTATTTTAGAAGATTATTCCTCCTTAAGTATGTAGAAAGAAAATTGTACATGGGAGTTTAAATTTGTTCATGGATTAAAAATAGTACATTCATATTTAGCATCTGAATATAAAATCATTTCTAAAACCACAAAGATTATGTCAAAGAAACACAGAATTATAAACCTGGACTTTAGTGACTACTTTTACAACCCTTTTATTTTACAATTTTTTAGAAAATTAAAAATCAGATTCCTATGCTAAGGTAATTAATTCTTTCAAGATTTTTAATTTCAAACCATACCAGAAATATTACCATTTATCATAGGAACATAATCTAATATTTAATAATCTTTGCATGTAGTACCAAACCTAAATTCCCTAACCTAATGATCCTGACTTGCCTCATTTTGTTGGAGGCCAAGAAGACAGTCAGCTTCCTTTGAATAGCAACTTTTACATATATTGGGCCATTTTGCCAACAGCCACGCCATTTCTTACTTTCTCCCAATGATTGCAGCTACTACAGGACTCCTTCCATGGGTGCCAGAGGTTCCACAGGTTCTTATAAGCTGAATTGTGGTGTAGACCATCAGTGTCACCTTAGGAAAACAAATCATCATTAGAAGCTTGAAAATGCTTCACAAATTCAAGGAAATAGTATCATAAATTTATTTTCTTCATATTTCATATACCTGTGTGTGTGCATGCACACGCGTGTGCCTGCACTCATGCAAGTGCCTTATGTATTAAAAGAAGCTAATTTAATTTTCCAAAGAGAAGGAGGCAGTTGGTCAGAATTATGGTCCTATCATATAGAAAAATATATTCTTTTCTTTGTTAAATAATATCTCAAATAGCCGTAGTTTTTAAGGAAGTGACAGTTTTTTCCCCAAAAAGCCATAGTTTTTAATGAAGCCACTTTAAAACTCCAGGGGGAAAAAAAATGTTTTTCTAGAATCAACTTCGAAATATACTACCAAATGTAAATATAGAGAAACTTAATCTTCAACCAATGTAAATTATGTATATAATTTCCCAATACTATGAGATAGTTAACCAAAACATGAACTTCTGTATACTGAGGAAATGGGACATTCCAACCAAAATGAACTCCAGAAAAGCATTTTGAAGTATTTCCAAATTATACTGTAATGAAGTTTGGGATTCGTTTTTCACTGTAGCATGCAGAATGTCTGTTTGATTTCCTGTCAATATGGAGTTTTCTGTAAATTACATTAGTTTGCATATTTGCTAATCTGCAAAATATGGAAATAGACAATGAGCCTTCTAGTCATTAATGAAAATACAAAGGTGTTTCTGTTTAGAAAAATTGAAATAGAGACAAAAACTAAAAGTTAAGTGCCATTTTTAATTACTAGCAAGAGTCTAAATACAAACCTATCATTAAAGACAGTAATAAACAATTTTTTCTTCAGTAATGAAGCTAATTGTATTTTTCAAATACCTAAATGCTATTTTTCTCTTTTAGTTTTTAGGAAAATTGTTCTAAAGACTACAACATTATTTTTTGCCTGACAAAATAGTATTATTTTCACATTGTCTATTTGGAAATATTTCAATGCATAATTTAGGAAAATCTTGTAATTTTTAACTTTATGTAATATAACAAATATATTAGTTTACAGAAATAAATAAAGGTGGCTTCATGGAATAATAATTTTCTTTAATTTTTAATTATTGTGGGCACTCAGTAGTTGTATATATTTATGGGATACATGAAATATTTGATAGACGCATGCAACGTGTAATAATCATATCATGAAAACTGGGATCTCCACCCCTGCCAAGCATTTATCTTTAGTGTTATGAACAATCCAATTATACTCTTTTAGTTATTTTAAAATGTACAATTTTTTATATAATTTTGACTATAATCATCCCATGGTGCTATCAAATAGTGCATATTATTCATGCTTCCTAATTATATTTTGTACTCACTAATGATGCCCACCTCCCCTGCAACATCCACTGTCCTACCCAGCTTCTGGTAACCATCCTTCTACTCTCTATCTCCATGTGTTCAATTGTTTTGTTTTATATACCACAAATAAGTGAGAACATGTGATGTTTGTCTTTCTGTGTCTTGGTTATTTCACTTAAGATAATGACCTCCAGTTTCATCTATATTGTTGCAGGTAACTAAATCCCATGCTTTTTTATGGCTGAATAGTACACCATTGTGTACTATTATTTTATACACACACACACACACACGTGTATAATTTTCTTTATCTATTCATTGGTTAATAGACACTGGTTGCTTCCAAATCTTGGCTACTGTAAACAGTGCTGCAACAAACATGAGAGTGCAGATACCTCTTTGATATACTGATTTCCTTTCTTTTTGGCATATACTCAGCAGTGGGATTGCTGGATCATATGGTAGTTTTAATTTTAGTTTTTTGAGAAACCTCCAAACTGTTCTCCATAGTGGTTGTACTAATTTACATTCCCACCAACAGCGTATGAGGGTTTTCTTTTCTCCACATCCTCTCCAGCATTTGTTATTGCCTGTCTTTTTGGAGAAAAGCCATTTTAATCGGGTTGAGATGACATCTCATTATAGTTTTCGATTTGCATTTCTCTGATGATCAATGATGTTGAGCATCTTTTCAAATGCCTGTTTGCTATTTGTATGTATTCGTTTGAGAAATACCTGTTCAAGCCCTTTGTCCATTAGTTATTCAGATTATGAGATTTTTTACTCTAGAGTTGTTTGAGTTTCTTATGTATTCTGGTTATTAATCTCTTGTCAGGTGGGGAGTTTGCAAATATTTTCTCCCATTCTGTGGGTTGTCTCTTCACTTTGTTGATTGTGTCTTTTGCTGTGCAAAAGCATTTTAACTTGATGCGATCCCATCTGTCCATTTTTTGTTGGTTGCCTGTGCTTGTGGGGTATTACCCACAAAATTTTTGCCAAGACCAATGTCTTGGAGAGTTTCTCCCATGTTTTCTTACTGTAGTTTCATAGTTTGAGGTCTTATGTTTAAGTCTTTAATCTATTTTGATTTGATTTTTTGTATTTAGTGATAAACAGGGGTTCAGCTTAATTTTTCTACATATGGAAATCTAGTTTTTCAAGCACCATTTGCCGAAGAGATTGTACTTTCTCCAGTGTATGTTCTTGGCACCTTTGTCAAAAATGAGTTGACTGCATGTGTATTAATTTGTTTCTGTGTTCTTTGTTCTATTCCATTGGTCTGTGTATCTGTTTATATGCCAGTAGCATGCTGTTTTGGTTAATATAACTCCATAGTATAATGTGAAATCAGGTAATGTGATTCTTCCAGTTTTGTTCTTTTTGTTCAGGATAGCTTTGGCTATTCTGGATCTTCTGTGGTTCCATATAAATTTTTGGATTATATTGTATATTTGTGAAAAATATCATTGGCATTTTGATAAATATTTCATTGAATCTGTAGAGAGCTTTGTTTTGTATGGACATTTTAACAATATTGATTCTTCTCATCCATGAACATGGAATATCTTTTTATTTTTTTTTTGGCGTACTCTAATTTCTTTCATCAATGTTTTATAGTTTTCATTGTAGAGATCTTTCACTCTTTGGTTAATTCCTAGGTATGTAATTTTATTTGTGGCTACTATAAATGAGATTACATTTTGACTTGTTTTTTGCATTGTTCACCATTGGCATATAGAAATGCTACTGATTTTTGTAGGTTGATCTTGTGTCTTGAATTTTACTGAATTTGTTTATCAGTTCTAATAGTTTTTTGGTGAAATCTTTAGGTTTTTCCAAATATAAGATTATATCATTTGGAAACAAGGATAATTTAACTATTTATTGTCCAACTTGAATGCCCTTCATTTCTTTTTCTTTTCTGATTGCTATAGCTAGGACGTCCAGTGCTATGTTGAATAACAGTGGTGACAGTGGGCATCCTTGTTGTCTTCCAGATCTTAGAGGAAAGCCTTTCAGTTTTTCCCAATTCAGTATGATACCAGCTTTGCATCTGTCATAGAGGGATTTTTATTATGGTGAGGTATGTACCTTCTATACCACGTTTGTTGAGGGTTTTTATCATGAAGGGATGTTCACTTTTATCAAATGCTTTTTCAGAATGAATTGAAATGATCGTTATGATTTTTGTCCTTCATTCTGTTGATATGATGTATCATCTTGATTGATTTGTGTATATTGAACCATCCTTGCATCCCAAGGATAAGTCTCATTTGGTCATGGTAAATGATCTTTTTAATGTATTGTTGGATTTAGATTGTTAGTATTTTATTGAAAATTTTTGCATCAGTATTCATCAGAGATACTGGCCTGTAGTTTTCTTTTTTTGATGTGTCTTTATCTGGTTTTGGTATCAGTATAATACTGGCCTCATAGAAAGAGTTTGGAAGTATTACCTCCTCCTCTATTTTTTGGAAGTTTCAGTAGGATTGCTGCTTTGTTCTTCTTTAAATGTTTGGTAGAAATCAGCAGTATAGCCATGAAGTCCTGGGCGTTTCTTTACTGGGAGACGTTTTATTATGTCTTCAATCTCATTACTTGTTATTGGTCTTTTCAGGTTTTGGATTTCTTCATGGTTCAGTTTTGGTAGGTTGTATATGCCAAGAAATTTATTCATTTCCTGTAAATTTTCCAGTTTATTGGCATATAGTTGCTCATAGTAGCCACTACTGACCCTTTGAATTTCTGCAATATCAGTTGTAGTGTTTCCTTTTTCATATCTGATTTTATTTATTTGGGTCCTCACCCTTTTTTTTTCTTTGTTAATCTGGCTAATGGTTTGCTGATTTTGTTTATCTTAGAAAAATCCTTTTTGTTTCATTGACTTTTTTGTATTGTTTTCTTCATTTCAATTTCATTTATTTCTGCTTTGATCTTTATTATTTCTTTTCTCCTATTATTTTTGGGTTCAGTTTGCACTTGCTTTTCTAATTCTTTAAGATGCATTGTTAGGTTATTTATTTGAAGGTTTTTTTTTCTTTTTTGATGTAGGCACTTACAGCTGTAAACTTTCCTCTTAGTACTGCTTTTGCTGTATCCCATAGGTTTTGGTATGTTGTGTTTCCATTATCATTTCTTTTCCAAAACATTTTTCAATTTTCATATTAACTTTTTTGATTGACCCCACTGATCATTCAAGAGCATATTGTTTAATTTCCATTGAGTTTGTATAGTTTCCAAAATTCCTCTTGTTGAGTTCTAGTTTTATTCCATTGTTGTCAGAGAAGATGCTTGATATTGTTTGGATTTTTGTAAATGTGTTAAGACTTGTTTTATAACCTAACTTATGGTCTATCCTTGAAAATGATCCATGTGCTGAGAAAAAGAATGCATATTCTGTAGCCTTTGGTTGAAATGTTCTATAAATATATATTAGATTCATTTGTTGTATAGTGCTACTCTCATGATAACCTCAAATCAAAAAAACACAACAAAAACAAGCCAGAAGTTAAAGCACAAGAGAAAATTATCTTCACTAAAAGGAAGACAGGAAGGAAGAAAAGAGAGCGAAAACCCCCAAACAACCATAAAACAAATAACAAAATGGCAACATTTTTGTTGAGTTTCTGTCTGGGACATCTGTCCAATATTGAAAGTGGAATGTTGAAATCTCCAACTATTACTGTATTGGGGTCTATCTCTCTCTTTAGCACTAATAATATTTTCTTTATATAGCTGTGTGCTCCAGAGTTGGGTGCATATATATTTAAAATTGTTAAATCCTATTACTGGGTTGACTCCTTTATCATTATATAGTGACCTTCTTCGTCTCTTATCACAGTAATTGTTTTCAAGTCTATTTTGTCTGATATAAGTATAACTACTCCTGTTAATTTTTTATTTCAATTGGCATGGAATACCTTTTTGCATCCCTTTATTTTCAGTCTATGTGTATCTTTATAGGTGAAGTGTGTTTCCTGTGGGCAACAGATCATAGAGTCTTGTATTTTCATCCATCTGGCCACTCTGTGTCTTTTGATCAGAGAGTTTAGTTCACTTATATTTAACGTTATGATTTACTTGTGGAAACTTACTCCTGCCATTTTGTTATTTGTTTTATGGTTGTTTGGGGGTTTTCGCTCTCTTCTTTTCTCCCTTCCTGTCCTCCTTTTAGTGAAGATAATTTTCTCTTGTGCTTTAACTTCTTGCTTGTTTCTGTTGTGTTTTTTGATTTGAGGTTATCATGAGAGTAGCAAATACTGTCTTGTAACTCATTATTTTAAACTGACGACAACTTAACACTGATTGCATAAACAAACTCCACAGAAAGACAACACTATACTTTAACTTTATCACCTCACTTTTTAACTTTTTGTTGTTCCTTGTGTCTTGTTTTACTGTTTATATCTTGAAAGGTTTTTGTAGTACTACTTTTGATTGGTTCATCATTTAGTCTTTCTACTTAAGATAAGAGTAATTTACACATCACCATTACAGTCTTATCATAGTCTGTTTCTCTGTGTGCCTACTATTACCAGTGTGTATTTTCACCTTTAGATGATTTCTTCTTGCTCATTAATATCCTTTTCTTTCAGATTGAAAAACTTCCTTTAGCATTTATTGTAAGACAGGTCTGGTGTTGATGAAGTTCCTCAGCTTTTGTTTGTCTGGGAAAGTCTTTATTTCTCCTTCATGCTTGAAGAATATTTCCACCAGATATACTACTCTAGCATAAAAGTTATTTTTCTTCAGCACTTTAAATATGTCTTGCCACCCTCCCCTGGCCTGTCAGGCTTCCAGTGAAAAGTCTGCTGCCAGATGTATTGGAGTTCCATTGAACGTTATTTGTTACTTTTTTCTTGCTGCATTTAGGATTCTGTCTTTGTCCTTGACTCTTGGGAGTTTGATTATTAGATGCCTTGAGGTAGTCTTCTTTCAATTAATCTGCTTGGTGCTCCATAACCTTCTTGTACTTGAATGTTGATCTCTTTCTCCAGGTTTGAGAGGTTTTTCTGTTATTATTCGTTTTGAACAAACTTTTTACCCTTAGCTGTTTTTCTACCTCTTATATAAAACCATTATCACTGAGATTTGCCCTTTGGAGGCTATTTTCTAGATCTTATAGGTGTGCTATGTTGTTTTTGTCTTGTTTTGTTTTTCTTTTGTCTCTTCTGATTGTGTGTTTTCAAATAGGCTGTCTTCAAGCTCACTGATTCTTTCTTCTGCTTGATCAATTCTGCTATTAAGTGACTCTGATGCATTCTTCAGTATGTCAATTGCATTTTTCAACTCTAGAATTTCTGCTTGATTCTTTCTCATTATTCAATGTCTTTGTAAAATTAATCTGATAGAATTCGGAATTCCTTATCTGTGTTAATCTTGAATTTCTTTGAGTTTCCTCAAAATGGCCATTTTGAGTTCTCTGTCTGAAAGGTCACACATCCTTATTTCTCTAGGATTGGTCCCTGGTGCCTTATTTAGTTCATTTGGTGAGGTCATTTTCCTGGATCATCTTGATGCTTGTAGATGCTCATCTGTGTCTGCGCATAGAACAGTTAGATATTTATTACAGCCTTTGCAGTCTGGGCTTGTTTATGCTGGTCCTTGAGAAGGCTTTTCAGATATTTGAAGGTGCTTGGTTCTCAAGCCCAATATCACTGTGGTTCTTGCAGACTCATAAAGGTACCATCTTGGTGGTCTTGGAGAAGATCTAGAAGAAGTCTCTGGATTAATAGGCAGAGATTCTTGTTCATTTCCCTTAGTTTCTCCCAAACAAACAGAGTCTCTTTCTCTGTACTGAGCTGCCTGGAACTGGGATTATGATGATTCAAACACCTCTATGGCCACTATAACTGGGACTGTACTGGGTCAGGCCTAAAGACTCAGTCAGCACAACACTGAGTCTTGTCCAAGGCCCACTGTAACCACTACCTGGCTACCACCTATGTTCACTCACGGCCCTAGGCCACTACAATCAGAAGATGGCAAAGCCAGCCAGGTTTATGTCCTTCCCTTCAGAGTAGCAAGTTCCTCCAGGCCCCAGGCAGGTCCAGATATGCTGTTCAGGAGCCAAGAATTAGAGTGAAAAATATTATGAATTTGCCTGATGTTCTACTGTGGCTAAGCTGGTACTAAAACCATACTACAAAGTACTTCCTGCTCTTCCTTCTCCTTTCCACAGGGAGAAGAGCCTCTCCCTCTGAGCACCACCACCGGCAGCCCTTGGCAGGGTTCTGCCAGGCCACTGGCAATGTTCACTTAAGACCAAGGGTTCTTCTGTCAGCTTGTGGTGAATGCTTCCAGGTCAGGGATTCACCCTCTGCACAGTGGGTTCCCCTCTGACCAAGAGAAGTTCCAGAAATGCTGTTCAAGAGCCTAGGCCTGGACTTAAAGATCCCAAGGGCCTGCTTTTTGCTCTACCCCACTGTGACCAAGCTGGTATATAAGGTGCAAGACAGAGTCCCCTTTACTTTTCCCTGTGCTTTTCTCAAACAGGAGTCTTTCACCATAGTCACCATTGCTGGAAACATGCTGGGTCACACATGTAGTAAGCAGGTCCCAAGTGCCCAAGGCTCACAGCATGCTCCCTGGCTATCACTGATGGTTATTCAGGGCCCAAGAGCACTTTAATCAGCAGGTGATGAATCTTTCCAAGCCTGGATCTTTCTCTTTAAGACAATGGGTTCCCTTTTGTCCCAGAGTGTGTCAAGAAATGTTCTCCAGGAGCTAGTGCCTAGAATGGGGGCCTCATGACTCTGCCTGGTGCCCTGTCCTACTATGGCTGAGCCAGTATCCAAGATGCAACACAATGTCCTCTTTACTCTTTACTCTCCTCCCTTTAAACAGAAGGAAGGAGACACTTTCACTGCTGTGAGTTGCACTTCCTGGGATTAGGGAAGGAGTGGTGCAAGCAATCCTTTAGCTGCTCCGGCTAGTGTCTCCCTAGGTCACATGCCACACTAGTGTACTGGTTCTAATCCCAACCCAGCACTAGGAGTTGCCTAGGAATTGCAGTCCTTGTGTGCTAGACTGTCTTTCAAGTTTACCAAGGACCTTAGAGCATGTTGGCCCATGGTGGCGAGACTTAACAAGAAACTCGAGCACTAACTGATGACATGCATGACGTCCCTTGGCTAAGTCTAGTCCAAATGCTCCCTCGATATGTGAGCAAAGGCTGAGCCCAGCATGGATTTGCTCTCTGCTATGACAGGGTAGCACTGAGTTCAATATAAAGTCCCCCAGTCACTGTGCTCTCCCTCCCCCACATACACAGACCCTCTGCACTGCATGGCCACTGCCGGGAGTTAGGGGAAAGGTGGCAATGGTGATTCAAGATTGTCTCTCCAACCCTCCTCAATGCCATTTTTATTAACTTTTATGAAGATAAAACGAAGTACTGTGATTGCTCACCTGATTTTTTGTTTTTCTGATGGTACTTTTCTGTATGCAGATAGTTGTTAAAATTTGGTCTTCCTGCAGGGGGTACAAATGGTGTAGACTTCTATTCTGCCATTTTGCTTTGCCCTCATAATTTTTAACTATAGTCTCAAAAATGCTTTCAAGTATTATTTACATAGATATTAAAATTTCCCTGTGAGTTACCATATGTTTATTCTTTAGACGAATAGGCAGTGTAATGAAGATAATTGAGAAAGTGAAAACTGGAATAGAAGGAGGTAGTCAGAATCAGATCATGTAACTTTGTCACTAGTATTTGTTGAGTACTTGCTGTTGGCAAGACACTGAGCATATCGCAGTGGATAAAATGGAACCTAAATTTCATGAAGCTTATTGTTTAATGAAAAAGAGAGATATTACATAAATGTCTTTTCTATGCAAAAAATACATGCTTACAAACTGTGCTGTGTACTATGAAAAAATGAGGAAAGCTACTAAGAGAAGTCTTAATGTCGACTTCATTTAGATTAGGACTTGTCAGTGAAGTCTTCTCTGAAGATATGACAGAATAAATTATCTTCAGATTTATCCAGGTGAAGATTTGGAGTAGAAACATTTCAGGGGGAGAAATCATATATAGGAAGATACTGAGGTAGAAAAGTGCTTGGTGAGTTTCAGGGAAAGGTTCATGTGACTAAAATTCAGTGAAGGATTGAGGGTGGTGCAAGATGAAGCTAGACAAAGAAGCAAGGATCATATGCAGTGTTTGTGATCATGCTAAGAATTTTGTAATTTAAGTGCAAAGGGAAATCAGGGAAGGATTTTGAGTAGACAGTCACAAAATCATATTTGTATCTTTTAAATATTACTTTGCAGGAAATGTGTTGGAAGGAGGCAAGAGAGGGAATGGGATTCTATGCCAAAAGGCAATGGGATAAGATGGTAGATTCGACTAGGGTGATGATAATGATATAATTGAAGAAAAGTAGCTAAATTTAAGATATATACAAGAGATAGTACTGATAGGACATGGCAGTGGACTAGAGTTAGAAAAGAGGTAACAGGAATTGTCAAAACTATCTTTCAACACAGCAACTTGTTTGTTGATGGTTGATGGTGTCATTTAATGACATGGAGAAACCCTGGAGAAAGAGAGTATCTGGTAGGGCTGAGATGTGGAAATCATGAGTTCAACTATTGAGACTATTAATTCCACTTGTGTTTCAAATATTTCATTTACATTTGGTAGTTACATAGCCACATTCCTCAGTGTTTTTGAACCATGTCCTCCACTAGATAACTCTTAACATAGATTCCAGAGTTCCTGGATCTAAGATGCTACTTTCAATCCAGGATCAATGAAAAGACTAATTAGAATTAACTCTTAAGGTACACTTTTTGCTGCAGATTAAACAATAATATGTGCTTAATCACAAATTGAACAATCCGGAGGACAGTAATCAGCCAAAAACTTAGCATGATGGCTAAAGATTTTAAAACATGATAGTCTGCCTTCCAGATCACACTACCTGCAATCTTAGCCTAAACTTTTCTATACAATAACATTTCAGTTGTTCTTTCTGGTGATGAATGCAAATTTGGGAGCAAATTTATGTTGCCTTTTTCTAAAATGAATTTAAAAGTGGCCCCCTACTATCTGAATGACTCACGAGCTGGGAGCACTTGGCAGTGGCTGAGCATATTCAGAGGAATCAGAAGAGAAGCAAGCTTAGGAAAGGGTCGTGGGGTAGAAGTCAGAGTTCACCACAGAAGCCTCATGTGAAGAATCCCAAAATCTGCAGTGAAAGTAGAAAATACAGTCTGTCTCTTTTAGTGGAAAATAAGTGGCCCAGTAGTTTCATAATTTCCACATTATAGTTGAGTGGTAGGATCATAGCATCTAAAAACAATAGAGGCAGTGCAGTAATGACAACCATAATTTTAAAAATTCATTAAATGTGTATCATGTTTCCAGAACTATACTAACTGCCTTTCAGAATTACCTCTGAACCACTTTGAGTTAATGCCCTTATGACTAGCATTTTAGAGAACAGGAAACAAGGCTTAGAGCTCATAGGTTGTTTGCCAAAGGCCACGCAATTGGTAAATAAGAGCACGAACAGCCAGCTATGTCTGATTCCAGAAGCGATGTTTTCTGCTACTATGCCACACTGCACCAGCACACAAATAAAAGATGAAACTAAAAAGCCCCATTTAGTTGGGTGTGCTGGTGTTCACTTGTAGTCCTAACTATCATAGGAGGATTGCTTGAGACCAGGAGGTCGAGGCTACAGTAAGCTATGATCAACACCACTGTACACCAGCCTGGGAAACAGGGTGACATCCTGTCTCAATAAATTAATTAATTAATTAAAAATCACAGTAGTTCTTTAGTGTTAAAGCTAGGGGAAAAAAGTAAAAACTGTATATACATTGGTTGCCAAATATTTTTAAATCCAAAATAAGGGAAATGTCTCTGCTATGCTGGGCCATCCTTTCATGCCATGTGGGTCCTTAAGACACAGATGACTACTCTCAGGTGTTGAAAACTACCTTGAGCTTTTGAACAGCATAATTTCTTACAAATTTGCATATACTGGAATTTTATAACATAGCTCCTGTCATTGTGAATTTATTCCTTGGTTCTTCCTTTATCTTCGAAAAGTTGTTAACCTCCTCAGCACCACACAGCATTTCCATATAACAAACCTGCACATGCACCCCCTGTATCTAAAAGTTGAAATTAAAATAAAAGAATAGTGTTTAACAACCACTACAGAAATAATAAAGTTACTTCAGCATATTTTTTAAGTTGTTAACCTATCATTCATTTTTTAATGTTTATGGTATAATTTCATTTTTCTTCATCTGGTCCTTATCACCATACCCCTAGCCTTCAACCACTTTAGTTGAACACAAATTATGTGTTGATAAGGGATATCTAGTGGGAAAAAATTACTTTAGTTTGAGTTTTTAAAAACCAGTAAGAAAAAAGCAATGAAATATTTCAATTCAATTTTTAGTGGAGTTCTAAATATGATGGTTATGTAGTTATGGTAATTTCTGCAAATGATGCAAATAAAATGAAGAATATGAAACTTTCCCTCCCACCCTTCAGAAACACAGGAATGGTCCACTCAACCTCCAATACCACCCATCCTCTTTCTCACAGCAGTAAGATAGTGGCTCCCGTTTTTGGCATCCTCAACTACAGCTGACTGAACTGAGTTTTGAACAATAAACAGAGTTTATAAGATAAGAAAAGGGCATTCCAGTTGAAGAAGACAGTCTGTACAGTATGCAGCAGTGACATGTAGGAAATCATCAGAAATTGGGGTGATGAGTGCTGATAGGAGATGAGACTATCTAGGTAGGTTGGGACCAAATTTTGAGGGCCTTTTATGCCATATGAAGGAATTTGAACAAGTGTTTAGGTAATGGCAAACCATTGGCAAGCTGTTTTCCTTCTGCATTCAGGCACTGCATATACTTTCTTCCCCTCCTGTTATTGTTTAGGTTTAAAAACAAAGCTAACCATATCTCTAACTTTTTCCATATCAGTCGGCTGCATATTTCTGCAATTTAAACCATTTAGCAGCCTGATACTATGATTTTGTGTATGTGAAATTGTTATTTGTCATGAAGACAGTCATTAATTTAAAAAAAACCATTTGAGTGGAATTTTTGAAGATTTTTTCCAAGCAATTGAAAAATATAAACAGAAAACTAAAAAATAATTTTGGAGGAAAAAAACACCCGTCAACTATTGAAGCCATGGGTGTTCTATTTGTAAAGGACACGTTTCATTTTGTGTTCCTGTGTAATTTTCCTCTATGCGTTTTTTTTTAACTGGAGTCGTTTTATGCTTGACTTCAGATCAACTAAGTTCCCAGAATATCTGGCTGTTTGAGTACCTTCAGCTTTCACTGTAAGGACTTCTACTTCAAAAAAAAAATTACTCTGTTGAATTTTACATTATCCAGTCAAAAGAGTGTGCTTCTCTGAAGGCAGGGAACATTGTTACTACTGGCCCACATGCTGAGGGGACAACAGAAATGTGGCAAACTTGGTAGAAACGGTACAGACAAAATAAAATCTTAGCAGCAGCCTAATGAACTTGGAATGTGTTCTGTTCCTCTAATAAATATTGGTTTTATTATGTGGGAAGGGCTTAGTTTTGTTTGCAATAAGTGTCTAACATTTAACTTTTTGCCGTTATGGGCAATAGGAAAACAGGTGGCTGCGACAAGGATGCGCAAAATGGAGGTTCTTTCAAATTATTCATTAAAATCACTAGTTTTGTCTCACCACCCCTCAAACATAGGTGCATCAACATAAAGACTGGTGAAATGGCTAACAGGCTTCATGACGTCTAGCGGTGTTAATACTTACCACTTTAATTTTACCACACAATTAAGTAATGATGCATTTAAACATATATATTTATAGTACATTTGAAAATCTTAGTGTAAAAATAGGATCAAGATAAATCTTTACATGCTCTAATTAACATTTGCTTGGTCTTAGGAGCACGGCATTCCGACGGACATGGGCTACGCTGTGGCCCCTCACCATTCAGGCGTCTACCCTGTACATGTTCAACTTTACGAGGCCTGGAAGAAGGTCTGGAATATTAAAATCACCAGCACTGAAGAATATCCACATCTGAAACCAGCTAGATACCGGAGGGGTTTTATCCACAAAAACATCATGGTGAGCTTCCTCCGGTATGCATAGGGTACAACTAATTCTGCCAGATTTACATTCCTCACTTGAAGAAAGAAAAAAACAAATGCTAGAAGCATAAATGTAGGAAAATCTCCAGGCTGCAGGAAGCATATTTGTCATATCTAAGCAGAAGATGTTTTAATTAAAATCACTTCTTTTCAATTCTTCAAATATAACTGAAAAAGGTTTCGTTACTGACATTGCCACTGGTAAGCAGGCACTGATGTTAAAATACTAAAAAAAATTACATTTAACTTGCAGATAATTTTTAGTAGACATCACTTCTTTAAAATGTTATTCAGTATGAAAAACTAACACCAACTCTGTCTATATTAACCATGCTGCTCTTTGACAAGCCAGTCAAACTGTGTTCTTCTATTACCATGCCAGGCTAAAAAAAGAACTCAACCATTTGCAGCCAGAAGCCACATGTGAAGCCCTGCATAATCATTAACATATAATAATGCAGAGTAAAACTGACAGGTGATGTTAATTAAATCATTTGCATACATCATCTAATTCTATCCTGGGCTTCTCTGTTTTGTTTTTTACAATTTCAGTAAATGTATATTGTCAAAATATGCTACTACCTCCAAAAGTGAGTAATGAAATCCTAATTTCTTCCCAAATCAGAGAACCCTAAGAAAGTCCTGGTAAAGCTAGGAATGGGCCTCCTAATTTAGAATCACACACTGGGAAGAAACACCACAGAAGAACACTATGTGATGAGCCACCGCAACACTCTGTTGAACTGATATGTCTGAAGAGATGTCTACCCTCTAGAATTAGGTTATAACTGACTTCTTTTCAGACAGTTTTTCAATGTCTGCAAAAATTACAGAATGGATAGACATATAGCTTAGATCATCTCCCATCTTGACTTTTCCCTCAATAAAAACTGTTGTAAATGTTGGACGGAGACATAATGGCCACATTTTATCCCAATCTGCCCTTCCTCTGTACTGAAAATGAACTTACTGTGGCTCAAGCTGCCAGAATTCTGACCAGAGGGAGTTTAGAAGACCTGGGTTATATTTTTTTCATTTCTCCTGAAAACACATTTTAGCTATATTATAAATGCATGAATCCTGAGGTAATCAAGGCTCTAACAGCTTTCCTGTTTTGATGGAACTGTCCCTGTGGGTCTGCTTTTGCAGCAATCTGTGGAAACCTTCTATATTTGGCTTGTGGGCTCTTGGATGAGAGTTTCCAAGTGGGAAATGTTCAGCAGACAGTTGATTACACAATAAGCGAGAGAAAACAGGGCTAGGAGCCCATTCAAATAGAGAAGCAAGTAGAGACCACAGGAGCCAATATGCCCTCCTAAGGAGAGAATGCATCTAGAAATAGGGAACTGAGGAGTGAACTTTAGAACACATTCTTATTTTGTTGTATGAGAGCAGTTTTTTTCTGATGATCCATTCCCAAATCCAACTGAAAAGGACTCATTAATCTTCCCTTCAAACCTTCTATTGATTGTGCTATTATCCTTAATTCAGTTCTGTAATTCAAACATCATTCTCTCTCCCACCACCACTTCCAATCAGTGTCTATATTTCATCAATAATTCCTTTATATCTTTTTTATTTCCTTTCCCACTGCCACCATCTTAATTTACTTCCTTGACTTTCATGTGTTAACTCTACTTTATCTATTTACAGGTTCCTTCCACCACCTCACTGCAGTCTATCCCATAGACAGTGCCAACCTTTTAATCTTTCTAAAATGCTGCCTTCATCCTGGCCTTCCTAACCTTGATTAGTTCCAGTTGCTTCCATATCCCCTAATGTGCCCTTCAGGTACCTGAAAACCATCTGGACTGTCTACCTTTCTATTTCCTATTTCCCTGTAGCTGAAACACACTCACTCCAACCAAACTCCGTAATAGTATTGCTGTTACCATGCCTGTGTCATTCTTTCCACCTTGAGAGACTTTCTGGCCACTGTCTACCTATTTCTATTCCCTTTATTCTTCAATATCAAGTCCCATATCTTAAATAATTGAAAACAAAGCACCTTAGTATATAGCAACTCAATACCTAACTCATACCTACAGGGATCTTATTCTCCTCTGAATTCCTACAACACATCATTTTTTCATCAGGAACGAAACACCAATTACACTTTAAGATGTTTGAGCCCTAACCAAAGTCTCTGGACCCCTAGTTTTATTGCATTTTCAACTGAGTCATTTTCCTTCAGTCAAGACTTGATGGAAACCAGCACTCTATACTCTAATCCCTGGTTGTTGAATATGACTCTATGGAAAGAACCAGTATATTAGTCAATTCTCACATTGCTTTAAGGAAATACCCAAGACTAGGTAATTTATAAAGGAAAGAGGTTTAATGGACTCACAGTTCAGTATGGCTGGGGAGACCTCAGGACACTTACAATCATGATGGAAGGCAAAGGGGAAGCAAAGCACCTTCTTCACAAGGCAGCAGGAAGGAGAAGTGCAGAGCAAATGGGGAAGAGCCCCTTATAAAATCATCAGGTCTCGTGAGAACTCACTTGCTATCACAAGAACAGCATGTGGGAAATTGTCCCCATGATTCATTTACCTCCACCTGGTCTCTCCCTTAACATATGAGTATTATGGGGATTACAATTTAAGATGAGATTTGGGTGAGGACACAAACCCTAACCATATCAGCCAGAGACCTCTAAGAAATTAGACTACACATTCTGTCTACTTACTGATTTTAATGGAAATGCCCATTGGTGGAGACTATCATTAATCTTGCTATAAACCCTCTAAGTGGTCTTTATTGATATCTCCCCAGAAGCATTTGTTGGCAGTTGCTCCTGATTGAGCCTTAGGTACAGGATATTGGCTTCAGTTCCCATTGGCCAAGATTCTTGTTGCTCATGGCTTTCATAATCAACTCCCAGTTATTTTCAGCAGCAATAAGGTTCCCATGGGTTCATCGGCATCTCAAAGTTTGATTTTGATACTGTTACATTCCCAGAACCAATTCTAGGGGGCAGTCCACAGAAGAATGCCTAAAAATGTTCCCCATCCTTTCTGTAGCATAAGAAAGCTGTTTCAAGGAACATGCTCATCATTTGGTGCCACTGCATTTATGGAGCAAGGCAGTGGAATATGACCCTTGCCACACTCCTGATCATCTCCTTAGCCTCCTGTGGTGGTCCACTGACTCCCCTAGGGCTCTCTATGGGGTTCACACACTCAGCAGGAGTAGTGCTCCTGCAGTTGCAGAGTAAAGCCTGCCACTTCCTCTTCACTGCATTGAAATTCAAATAATTTGAGAAACAGACAAAATTCAAACATCTTTTTGCTTCTCTTTTCATTTTGCATAGAATCAGCTAGGCAATCAAGTCCCAAAGATGGCTCTGTATATATCCTATAATTTTCCAAGCAAAATACTCAAACTGAACCCTAGAAGTGATTCAGTCATAGTCATACACTTTTAAAATGTTAAATGGCATTTAATACATGTAAGCATTTTATTATTTAGCTTTTGGGTCTTTCTCATTACCCTGATACAGCTTAAATCCTTCAAGAGTAGAAAATATATATCTTTCTGCTCTCTCACATGGACTGGCATGGAACTAGCATATGGATCTAGCATTCTAGCATAAAACTAACTCCATGCAACATATTAGCATAGAGTCCATAGCTAGTTCCACTAGGACTTAACTAACTCTATTCTGTGGGCTAGCAGAGAGTTTGGAATAAATATTTGTAAAATAAATGAATAAATGCTATATAAAGCATTTATTTATTCCGAATGCTTTCCAAATTCAAAATTTCATTTTTAATTTCCAAATATTACATTTATAATAGTTGTTAGGAAATAAATTTAATTCCGTTAGAATGCATTTGCCTTTAGTTGTTTTTTGTTATTGTTTTTGTATATAGATAGGATAATGAGGATGCATAATGCTTTTAAACATAGACATCATCAGAGCTAATATTTTGTGCTTAAACAGAAGTTTTGTAACTATTTTATTAAGATAAAATAGCTTCTAAGGATATAACTTCTACCAACTTACCAACATAAATAGGATATACAGAGTTTTGATTTATGCAGATATACTGATTGAGCTGTCTGTCCAAGGACTAGATTATACAATAGATTGTATTATATAACCAGTATTATATAATACTGTCCAAGGGCTAGACGAAAATTTATTTTAATACACATTCAAACTAAAATAAATAAATAAATAAATAAATAAATAAATAAATAAATAAAACTAGTATATTTCTACAGGGTTGAAAAACATGTGAGGTCCTGGACAGGCAGTATTTTGAAAGCACTTACTGAACCAAATGTGCTTTAAGAGTAAAGACATAAAACATGAAGATTGATTTACTTAGGACAATAAGCAGAAGATCTGCCCCTATATGATTTTGTAACATTTGTAGCTCTCTGAAGTATACTCGTTAATGTTCTGCTACTTCAAATGTGTAGTGACAAACACAGGTCACCATGAAGTCATTGTAACATATTCTGCTTAAGGCTTTACCATCTTGCACAACTTTAATTCACACCTTTTATAATTGCAAAAGGCTGTAAAAATTTGAAAAATCTTATCACAAATGTATATAATTGAAGCAGAAATATATATATAAAGGATGAAGAGAAGATCTTTTACTAAATGACCTTTTATAATTTTGTTGCTACACTTTCTAAAAGTAACAAGCCAAGTGGATAATCCCTTTCTTACTGTAGGAACTGGCAGGCTTCACACTTAGAATCTGAGGTAATTACTATAGCCTGCAATAGTCCTTTCAGAAGAGAACAGATACTGTGATTTGTGTCTCAAATATTCGTTCTAATTTAAAATGTCATTCTGTAAGGAGCACATTGAGTTGATAATTGACTTCATTTTCTAATGCATGGCAGAATTTGGCAGAAATTATTTTCTTAAAATTATTGCCTATTAGGATTACAGTATAGCGCGACAATCCAATACTTTTTTAAAGTCTCATTTTTACTTCTTTTTTTAAACCTCTTAAGATGCTAGAACCTACTAGGCCTCATAATAGAAGTACTCACTTTGATATTTAAAACAGACAAGTAGCTAAAATAACACAACACCCATTTTAGTTTTAAAATATTTCTTCAACTTTCTTCACTATTCCTTCCATATTAGCATCACCTTCTCTTGCCTAGAGTATGATAGATTGTCCAGGCACTAGTTAGACCTGAATAATTCACTAGCTTGTGCATCATCTTCCATGAGCAAAAAGCTAAGTTTCAACAAATTGATTGGAAAAAAAAAGCTTTTCCTTACTTTTTTCATTTTTCCTTCAGGTTCTCCCAAGACAAACCTGTGGGCTTTTCACTCACACCATTTTCTACAAAGAATATCCAGGGGGTCCTAAAGAGCTGGATAAGAGTATCCAAGGAGGAGAACTTTTCTTCACTGTCGTCCTCAACCCTGTAAGTACTTTATTCTCCAAATAAATAGTGAAAAATAATAGGGCTGGCAAAAATCACCCTGGCAAAGAGGCTAGAGATTGGGCAGTCATCAGCCAAGCCAATATGAAGTTCTAGCTCTGAAACAGTAGTAAAAACGAAATGGAACCATATCTAGAAATGGGGACAAACCAATTCTACATTAACAGTAACATGAGGAACTCATGGCAGAACCAGGGAAGTGCTCCAGAGGATCCTCCTCTGCATTGGAAAGTGATCAGAAGCTTTTATGGAGAATAAAATTTTTCACCTGTAAAACTCTTCTATTTCCACTGGGAACCAGTTTTTGTTGTTGTTGTTGTTGTTGTTTTCCATTTAGGCAACAGTTACCTCTATTATTCTTTTTATTTTACTATTTAAAGTTAATGTGGAAGCAAAAGGGTAGAAGAATTAGGTAAGCAAATATAGTCGTATCTTCTACTTCATGTTAGAACTCATCTTGCTAGGTCCTATGCTGAAGCAGAGCAGGCCTATTTAATGGGCTACTCTTTTACTTCTTCATACTTGTGTGTCAGCTCCACAGTAAACCATTTGCATATATTGCTGCTTGAGGCAAGTATTAGAAAGTTGTGTAGAGAAAGAACAAATAGAAGTAAGCTGTATAAGGAAAAGAAGGGATTTTATTTCCCTTTTGAAAATCACTATCATAAAAAGTAAAGCTAAGTTTATTTATCAGAAGATGTACGGGTTTGCCCTTGGCATTGGCAATATTCAAGATTAAAAAGAATTATTATTTCCAAATGTAAAAAAAATTATCAGTAAAAAAAGTTGGATACAATTGGGATAAATTGAATAAAATTTGCAAAACCCCTCTCTTGACCTTAGTTTTATAGTTGCTGCAAATAAAATTGCAGATAGTGTTCACCATCTACTTGTATTCAAGGAGATTTATTGTGTTTAATTCTGCTTGTATTGATCTACTATACCTATGTTTTAACTCCTAGAAAATGAGATAGAAGAAAGAGTAACTCATCTTTGGACAAACCCTGCTCGTGTATTCAAAAATGGGGATAGTTTGGAAGAGTGTGATATTTGGACTTTTGGAAGTTTATCAACCTTCAGATCCCAAAAATACAAATAACTCTGGTTTCAACATCAGAAATATAATAACTCCTCTAACTTACCTATTTTCACAAATGGAAGTATTTTGAGTCTCCTTATACAGCTTTCTTCTCTTTTTTCTCATTTCAACCAGTACAGTATTACATAGTCAAAGAGAGTTAAACCAATGCCTGGTTATGAACTGAAGAAGCAGTTAAAACACTCTTAAAATGCTAACATTTTCACCAATAATTTTAAGCACTTTAATCTATCACCTGTAAAATTCTGATGTTTCACATTTACTTTCATCATAGAGCAACAGGAGTATTAACAAATAATCGTGAACTTCTTAAAAGTTCACTGTAGGATTTTATCTGCAATTTCTAAACCAAATGAGTTTCATTTAGCATGGAAGAAATTCAAAGTTAAATCACTCATGTACAATGGATTTATACTAAGAATTTCATCCATTTTGTGATAAGAAATATTACACTTTTTACTAATTTAAAAACCAAATTATTGTCTTTGTTTTTAAAAACCTTACAGTAAAGTTTATGTTAATCTTGGACATTAATTGGACTAACTGAGCAAATTCTTTAACAAACCTCCCTACTTTTCAGGCCTTTATTAATGATATTTGGCAATTTTATGTCTTGAGGAGTAGACTCATAGGACTAAAGGTGGCGTGTTGGGGGAGCCGCACAAAACTTGTTCTTTCCCGATTCAGAAAACTTTCAGTAGACAATTATTTTCAGAAAAAAGTCCCTAGACTCAAAATAAATGACAAATCTTGTCAGATGCCACAAGATAAACAAGGAATCCAAAGCTAACGTTATCTGGCACACCAACTCTAACATTGGAAGCAATTCTATTCACCTGGGGACAAGAGGTTAAGAAGCCCACATCTGGATTCAGCCCACGTCTAGCCAGAGGGAGAACTGCTATCATTAGTTAGTGATATCTGTCTTGGAGAACAGAGTAAGGAGTAGTGGCATGTTTCCCATGAATTCTCCATCCTGAAATTAAGTGCTTGGATAAAGTTTGTATTGAAACTAAGGAAGATCCAGATGCAGTAAGACATGCCAGTAATTTAGCAAATGACATTTTTTATTAGGCCAGGATGAAAATGAGAAAACCTGGATGGAATCAAAGTATACATTAGCTGCAGGAAAGTCATGAATTTTAATTATAGTGGATTTGAAAGATAGCCATTGTAAGTTTAATACCCCAGGCCTCAATTAGAAGTGCCATTTTCTGAGAATGCCAAGTGAGGTTATCATTTACTACAAAAAAGTAGATGTGTATTGGAAACATGGCACTTAAATACATTCACATACATTTGAGCTGAAAATGAAAATATAAACAGGACTTTAGTTAATGAGGGTTTAAAATTTTTACCATGTGTCAACGTGATATCAAGGTGTTATAATAAGTTACCAGTAATGGGGTGAGACAGGGTTACAATAAGGTGCCCCTCAGAGTTAAACTGGAAAGATCACAGCAAAGGTAAAAAACTCTTAAACAGAATAACTCTCCGGCCTGAAATGTTCTAACGTTACCAAAATATTTGTCACTGTGAAAGAAAGAAGTATCAATCAAGTGAATTTAACAAAATAGAGAATACAAAGACGAATGTTAGCACTGTCTAGGGGAGAGAAAACTTTGGTCATCTCTGAATGAGCCTTTCCAATGTCACAGGCCTGGACCCCTCTCACGTAGGTTGGATGCAGGGCTTTTGATTAATAGATTTTGAGGTTCAGATCCAGCTGGGGGAGGTGGACCTAGCAGGCTCCCGGAACCTGGAACCATTAAGATTTCAATTTTTCTAATTCTGCCTTTTCTGATTCTAAACCCAACTGATGACTTCCTCATTACGGTTTACTTTCCTATGTAGATCCTACTATAGGAAAAGAATATGTTAATCATAGGAACTTGTACTCTCCGGGACAATAATTCGCAATATAATTTTATAAGTTTTATTTTAATTGATCAATTCTTCCCATGTAACCGGACTACCTGGAAAGAGCCCTCTAATTGTATAGATAGTAATTGTAGAGTATTTCAGTTCCTCTCTAATTTACAGTTACCCGTTTTAAACTAATAGAGGCATCCTGTTTTTATTTATTGATTTCATGAGCTTTTGCTAATTTGATTCTGTCCCAGAAAAAAAAAAAAACTGACTCTCTCTACAAGTGTGCTGAATCAGGTTTTGGAGCCCATTGGTCAGAAACAGACCTCAAAGTGTTTGTTGATTCACGATGGTAATGAGAGTTACTTCATGATGTACCATGGGAGAGAGCCACTGGAAGTACCCCACAGTCACTGCTAGCAACACACAGGCATGGGATTTCTACACAAACATGTAATATACCCAGATACAAACATTCTTGATCAATTTACAATTATACAGAGTACTCATATATATTTTCAAAAATTGTGAGAGTCTATTTACTTTAGATACTTATATAAAATAGCATGTAGAAGGGTACTAAGAACTAAATCTTATGAAGATAACAAAAAGGATTAACTGGCGATGACTGCATCTGCTCTCAGCAAATTAAACTCTATATAATATATGACATATATAGACAAAAGGAACTAGTAAGACTATAGTGTTCATTTTAACAAGTTTCCAGTTCCACCTATCTTAGGAAGATGCAGTAACAGTTAATTAATATGCCGATTGAAAAAGTTCTGGCTTAGACAGGTTTGTAGTTCTTGTGGGAGCCATATTATCATCTCAAATGCACTAAACAAAAATGTCACCTTTTTGCTTCAGTGTTCTTATTTCTAATCACAAGATGTTATGAGTCTTTGCTTATGCACTTGTTGAATAAATAGACTCCAGGTATTGAGTAATTAACAACTATAGTTGTAGAACACTTTGCCTCCCTTCAACACACTTGATAATAAAGTCAGTGCTTACCTATTAATCCAAAAAACCAGCTGTGGATTGCCACAAGATTCATGCCGATGGGCCGGGCGCGGTGGCTCACGGCCGTAATCCCAGCACTTTGGGAGGCTGAGGTGGGCGGATCATGAGGTCAAGAGATCGAGACCATCCTCGCTGACACGGTGAAACCCCATCTCTACTAAAAATACAAAAAATTAGCCGGGCATAGTGGCAGGTGCCTGTAGTCCCAGCTACTCAGGAGGCTGAGGTAGGAGAATTGCTTGAACCCAGGAGGCAGAGGTTGCAGTGAGCCAAGATCGTGCCACTGCACTCCAGCCTGGGCGACAGAGCGAAACTCCTACTCAAAAAAAAAAAAAAAAAAAATTGCACTCCGGTATTACATTTGTTTGGAATTCAGGTGAAGCAAATCCCTGACTGTGTAACAATATTATGCCTCCTTCATCAAACCATTAACCATCCCACAAAACCATTAGCTAACCCCTTTATGCACACATTTTATTAAATGCTTTTTGTCTCTGTTTCTCAATTTGATATAACATACTTCTACCATACCCTACATACTCTCCTACCTGAATCCCTAAAAGTTAAATCTAAATTGTGTGTCTCTTATTATAAACATGGATGTGAATAGAGTGAATATCTTAAACTAGGATTAACACATAGGTTGATTACAACTAAAATAAAAAAACAGAATTCACTCAAGAAGAAAGCCTTTATAAAAAGAAATTAACCCACACTGAAATTGCAAAAGAAAAAACACTATAATTTGTATATGTGTATGCGCTTATCTATAAAATTCATCTGAAAGGAAATAACATTTTGTCCTAATGGGAAATTTTATGTTTCTTTTTTTATTCGCTAGTTCTGGAACACATTCTAATAACAGGAAACACTTTACTGAAAAATAAATAAATGATAATAACTTTAGACACTAGAAAAGTAATTCCTGAACATGCTTAATAGTGAGTACTGCCTGAGATGCTTGAATTTTAAAAATCCAGACTTAATGCATCAGAATCTCCTGGGTTGATCTGGCGCTCTGCATACTCACCATGTGCTTTAGGTGAATCTTAGGATCAGGCTAATAGAGAAATATTGCCAAGGAAGAAAACGGAGAAGTGATTTTGGTAATCAAAGATTACCAAAAACTGTTATAGAAATTGTAGACCTAGAATCAAGGTATCAGAATGGAAACTGACTCCAAATCTGCAATAGAACTTTAAAAAACAGTAAGAATTAATGTTTTCCTAAGTGACCAGAGAACTCTACCTTAAACTGGATTTTGAAATAGTGTTTACTGCTGTTCATCCTAAAAACTCAGTGTAGGGGTCACCATCCTCAGGAAACCTTTTCTACTCTGATTTAGAAGCCCCTCTTTGTGTTTCTATAGCATCCTCTGCAGACTCTTGCAAAATACTTATCCTGCATCGTAATTGTGGGTTGTATTAGGCTGTACGCTTGGGGTCCTAGAGAATGTGTCTTTCATTTCCAAAACTATTCCAGTGTTTAAACATAATACCTTGTACCTAGTTTTTTATGTTAAGGAAGAGAAATTAACTTTTCTAGTGACCTGATTTAAAAAGAAAAATGAATCTATTCAAAAAAGGAAATCTGAGTCCTATTAAGAAAATTCTCAAGTCAAAAGCATAAGGAAAATCTGTTTCCTGAATTCAGTGGGGCTGAATTATGTATTGTTGTGTACTGTTCTTTACACATGCATTTGTCTTCCCGTATAGAGACTCATTTGTGTTGAGTTCTTATAGTTTAAGGACTAGAGGCTCATTCAAGTTACCTCAGGTAATGGGACTGCAGGAAGTAATGTTACTTTAAGTAATGTGGGACTCCAGAAAGCTATACATTCGGGAATCATAGGACCTAGAGAGTGTTCTGAGTCCAAGGTAGCTGTAAGGTCCATAAAAATGAGAATTGCTTTAAAACTTATGAGTTTTTTATTATCGAAATTTTTCATTTAATTTTTCTGGACCATGGTTGACAATGGGTAACCAAAACCCTAGATACGGGGCCTACTGTAAATATTTTTCTGATGAGGTCACTTTATTTACAATAGAAATTAAAGAAGGTAAAGAAAAAAATGAGAAATTCTAATATTAATCTTGCCTTAGTGCTTTATTATGAACCCAAAGATGCTTTTCACATATCTTTCTCTTTTCTGTACACCTGATCACATTATACATTCCTTCAAAAAAAGTGCTGCTTGTTTACGATTTCTGCAAGAACATTAATTACTCTCACAAATGGCCCAATATGAATGCATCACATATTCTCCATATCAGAATTCAGCCCCAAATCTAACTGCTTACTGCCTCATCCTCCAGATTCTCAGGTCGAATTTCCAAGCAAGGGAATCCACTTGCTTCAGCTCACCTTTCTGAGTCAGCCCATATCAGTCCTGGCCTTCTGTGAAACGTCCGTTCTTCATTTATATCCCCACATGCCCCCCACTTGTAAACTATGACTGAGTAACGGCTGCCTAAGAACCATCCTCCCAGCAAAGACTTGCAAGGGGAGGTGCTATGCAGCTATCTAGCTTGATCTGAATCCTGTGAGAACAGTCATTATGGTTTCCAGCCAATCCCACAGATTGGGAGTAAACTGAACCTCTTTGGAGAGGCTCAAAAGATTCATTTTGAAGCTTGTAAAGTCTAAGTAGAATAAGTAGCTCTCTTAGATGGGACTAGCTAATTTTATCATTTTAATATATATATTGCTCCATACTCACTTGGAATGCAAGCTCCAATAGGGCATTTACATCTTGTGTTTTGTTTACTCTAAACTTCAACACTAGGAGGAGTTCTGGCATTATAAGGTGCTTAAAAAATATTTTATAAATGAATGAATGAACTTAAATGTCCAAAAGGGAGGGGGGAGTGGCCAGCAGCAAAATAAACTATGTTCACCCTTATGTAATAAAATGCATTATGCAATAACATATGCTTTATAATAAGATACATTCAGGCATTTAAAAACATGTTGTATAATAATTTTGGCCAAGTGTGGTGGCTCACTCCTGTAATCCCCGCACTTTGGGAGGCCAAGGCGGATGGATCCCCTGAGGTCAGGAGTTCCTGACCAGCCTGGCCAACATGGTGAAACCCTGTTTCTACTAAAAATACAAGAATTGGCCAGGCATGGTGGTGAATGCCTGTAATCCCAGCTACTCGGGAGGCTGAGGGACGAGAATTGCTTGAACCCGGGAGGCGGAGGTTGCAGTGAGCCAAAATCGCACCACTGCACTCCAGCCTGGGTGACAGAGCGATACTCCATCTAAAATAATAATAATAATAATTTTAATGACATGGGAAATATTTGTGATCTTCTCAATGGGAAAAGTAAATCACAAGAAATAAGATATGAGTATAGAAATAAACTAGACAGAACTCAGCAGAATGTTAGCAGTAGTTATCCTAGATCACATGATTGAAGATGATTTCTATTACCTCCCTCTAATTTTTATAAAATATCTATAGTGAACATCTATTAGTGTTATAACCAGAAACTTCACACACATGAACACACACAGGGACACAACACACACAGAGTTATACAATAAATGCTACATTAAAAATAATCATCATCTAATAGTGATGTACATAAAATTGAATGATTTTGTGTTGTTGGCGTACAGGAATAGAATTTCTATTTACTCAGTTCCGATTGTTCTGTATCTGTAAGTCTCATATGTTGCCTATCACCTGCCCCACAGTGTGATTATTTGTGTGTGCATCCTTTCTACTGTATAATGGGGCATTCTCATTACACAGGTAATCTGTGTGTGTTTCATCTTTGTGCTTTCCGTTGTGTCTAGATCAATGTTTGAATCTAATAAGAGGTTGCTAAATGTATTTTAATGATTGACTAAATGCATGAAGAGTTGTATTTCAGGGGTATGACTTGCTTTAAGGTATATCCAAATGTGAATAACAAGCCGAGTTTTAATAAAACTGCATTTGGCAGAGTCTCTGCTTGCAAGTAAATGAAATTTAGACTGCAGAAAATGTTTAAGAGGCCCTAAATCTTTAGCAGGTTTTCACAAGTGATGATGAAATTTACCTGACACAGAACAAAGGATTATTAAACTGGAAAAGACTATGAAGGTTATCTATCAATCTCCTAATTTTTGGTGAACTAGAGTTCCAAAAAGATTATTTAGTTCGCTCCAGGTAGCTTCTATAGTATTCTGGCCAGAACTCTATTCTTCCTGACTCTTAGTTCACCGCTTTAACCACTACAACACACTGTTTCTGCACTCCTGGCTAAATTGGTCTTGATATGATGCACATTCCTTCTTAATATGACTCAGTGACCTGGTACTGAAAAAATCTGAGTGGTTAAACCTGTCAGGCTATTGTCTAAGAAAAAGCAAACCATCTTCACGTAGGGTTAAAAAGCAAAAAACTAGTCCTTTTGAGAAAAGCTATAATAAACACTTGCAGTTAAGGAAAAATGTGTAATGTACTTTTAAAGAACTATGAATAAAGAATTATGTTCTTTTTAACTGAAACCAATACATTGTATTGATGTTAATTATAAAATGGTAAGACTTTTAAATTTATGAAGCCAAAACATTTTATTTCATTTCTTTGCTATCCTCCATATCAGCCCTATTTTTCTATTATGAATGTTCTTCATTACTAACTGTGGTGTTATATACAGCAGGTCCTTGAATAATGTTGTTTCCTTTAATATCATTTTGTTATAATATTGATAAGGAAAAAATCAATTCCCATCCAGGGCCAATCTGTGTGGAGTTTGCACATTCACCCCATGTCTGTGTGGATTTTCTCCTGATACTCGGGTTTCTTCCTACATCCCAAAGATGTGCATATCAGGTTAACTGTCCTGTATAAACTGTGATGGAATAGCATATTGTCCAGGGTCGGTTCTTGCCTTGTGCCCTGAACTGCCAGGATAGGCCCTGGCCCCCAAGCAATCCTAAACTGGAATAATTGGCTAAATGATTATCTTACTTGTTTTTACTAACCTTTCCTAAATATATGTAGAGCTCACATTTATTTCAATGTTTAATATTAAAATGCTTTGGTTCCTGTTTAGAAGCTGGGTGATGTTTTGGGGGACAGAAATATGTCATAGGAAATTAACTGTTGTTTAGATTATTTAAGCATTGGTAAAATTGGTTTTGTTATATGTCATTTTGTTTACAGTTTCAGTTTCCAAGAACCTACCATTAACATTAAGTGAGAACTTACTGTCATTACTTGTCACTGTGAGATTAAGAAAACCACAAGAAAGCATGATTAAGTCGTTTTGACCTCCATAGTTAAGAAAAATAGGAGTATGAAAACTTTCAAGTTTTTGGAATGGATATTATCTTAAAATGTAAGAAAATAGATATTAAGTTGGAGAAATGAATATTATGTTATTTTTTGTTTAATCCTTTGATAGTTTCCCATAACAATCAGTGACACCCAGTAGCAAAGATTTTAATTCCTAAATACTATTTATTTAATTCCTAAATACTAAATGCAAAATGCTCAGATTTTAATTCCTAAATACTATTTCTAGCATTCAGGATAGACAGAAAATTTCTTCACTTGAAAAAAATTAATCAAATCTGGCTCCTGTCCACTTTTCTCATCCTTTTTTTCAGTAACTTCTTATATGCACCTTTCACTCCACCCATATGGAATAATTCACAGTACCTTGAACAAAACTTTTTACTATCTCACTCTGTGTCTTAAAGTATTATCACCTCAATCTGGAATGCCCTCCTGCAAATTTGAACTCATACATCATTTTTTTAAAGAAGACATCCCCAACCCTCTAGCTTGATTTCTAATGTTTCTCCTCTGTGTTCTCATAGTACTCAGGCATAACCCAATTATAATTTGCCTACAGTCCTATAATCAATTATCTTTACCTTCCAGTAATTTTTGACTTCCTTGATGGAAGACATCATGCCTTATTCTATTTTACATTCACAATACGCTGCAAAAGTTTTGGCACATAGTAGGTTCTAAATAAATGACAATGCATTTCCCATGACTTCCCGTAACTACATACATACTATCTTTGGAATTTGAAAGAAAATTTGGTTGCCTTGGAAGTATCTCACCAAAGAATTCACTTGATTACAGAGGGTTTGAGTAACTGAGTTTTTATTCTCTCCCAACATGGCATCTAATATATGACCTTACTGAAGTAATTGAGTTTATGACAAGATGCTCAATTTCACTCAAAATAAGAAAAATGCAAAGTAAGATTATATTGAGATACTATTTCTTATCTACCAGATTAACAAAAATTCAAATGATTGCTAAGATATTCTGTTAGCAAGTCTGTGGGAAAACAGGTACTCTCATATATCCTAGTGAGTGAGTAAATGGTGCAACCCTAATGGAAGAAATTTAGCAACATCTAACAAATCCACATACCACTTGCTCTTCACTGCAGAAATTCTACCTTTAGAACTCTACCTTAAAGAAGGAATTACCACAAAGTCAATTTTTTAATGAACAATCTGAATGCAAACATTTTTTCAGTTATTCATTACTGGATTATTTGTACATCAAATAGTGGGAACAACCTAAACATCCATCCATAAGAGACTGGTTAAAAAAATCTGTGGTATAGCCATACATGAAACTACTATACAAACAAAATTAGGAAGATTTTGATGTACTGTGATTTCCACAATATATTAAGGGAGGAAAAAGTGGGCAATTTTAATACATATTGATATTTATCTACTTGTACAAAAAGAAATACAGGAGAAACACACCAAAAATAATAAAAGAGTTTTCTTAATTATTAATAGAAATTTAAAACTTTTAAATTATTAATAAAAATAAAATTACATTTAAAATAGGAGGGATGGTGGGATGAGAGGAGAAAAGTAAAGGGATGAGTGGGAGAAACACTTCACTAAGTACATTTTTTACATAGTTTTGTTTTTGTTTTGTTTTGTTTTGTTTTTTGAGACAGAGTGTCGCTCTGTTACCAAGGCTGGAGTGCAGTGGCATAATCTCCGCTCACTGCCTTCACCTATCAGGTTCAAGCGATTCTCCTGCCTCAGCCTCCCGAGTAGTTAGGACTACAGTTACGTGCCACCATGCCCGGATAATTTTTTGTATTTTTAGTAGAGACAGGGTCTCACTGTGTTAGTCATTGAGTTTGCCAAAATGGTCTTGATCTCCTAACGTCGTGATCCACCCACCTCAACCTCCTAAAGTGTTGAGATTGCAGGCATGAGGTACCTAGCCCAGCCTATAACTTTGATTTTGAACCATGAAATGTTTTACATATAGTCAAAATAATAAATGAAAAAGGATGAGAAAGAAATAAGCAAACCTGAAAACTGAAGACAAATGAACAAATAAACCTAACATGGATATGTATGTAATATATTACACAAAATAATTAATTAAAATAATTTTGAGTATATGATTCTAACTGTATACATTTAGTGAAATATAAGACAAAAGTCTGCATGGAAAATGTAAACTTTATTAATAAATTTTTGTTGAATTATGAAATATTTCTCACGTATTGTCAGATAGAAAAAATAAATGAAAATATTGATGCTGTTGTGAACTGAGTTTTTGCTGTAAAACAAAGAATAAAAATACGGAAAGGAGGATAATAAGAGAGAATTAGAGTATTTAAATTTGAAATGAGGAGATTAATAAGAACTTAAGGTTTCCTACCTCTATCTAGAATCAGTGACACTGAGTAGCAAAGAACTCAGCTAGTGCTCAAATTTTAACTTCTAAATACTATTTCTCCCAAAAAGCAAGTGGGCTTTTTGGAGAAAAAGCTAAATTCAAGTCAGATACATGGAAAGTGCAAATTGCATCTGGAACACCTTGTACCAGAAAAAAGGGAAACACTCACTCAAAGACTAACAAGCTTGTGTTAAACAGGACAGAAATCAGCTAAAAGTGCCCTTGATATGAGATAATTTGAGCATCAAAAAAATGGAGGTTATAGACATACTCAAAGTATGAATAAAGAAGGAGAGTTCTTCTGTAGAAAAGAACACCAGTGCCAGATAATGAATTCAGGTAGAATGATGGAATTCAAAGATCATCCTTTTGCAGACACCAATGAAAACAATTGATTGAAAAAAGAAACATCAATAATTGCTGAAACTTTTGGGTGAAAGATTACACAGCCTTAAGGTTTAATTCCATAGATTACTTATTAATTACAAAGAGAAAAATCATTCTTTAAAATAGAGAAATCTGACAGTTTCTACTGTAACCAAGTGATCAGACTTAATATCACCAAAGGTGGAGTAACTTAACAAGATAAGCTGATATTATGCACCTCCTATTGTGACTCAATACAAAACAAAGTAGGGTGACAACAGCAAAATGATGAAATAGAAAGTCCCAGATCCTCCTTCCATAGAGTCACCAACTCAACAACAATACATGAACGAATTCCCTTTGTGAAAAATCCAGAAACAAATTAAGACACTTCTGAACCCCAGGCAAGAACAAAACCAGCTGCTTAGAGGCCAGTAAAAAAATTCGTAATACTCACTTGCCATAGTCGCTTCCACTGACTCAGCAGAGAGCAACTGGAAGAAAACTTCCAGCTTCTAGCTTCTCCCACAGTCCCATAGGAGGGAAAGACTTGGCTTGTACATTTTTGTACATTGAACATTTAGGCTTTTGGTAGGGGACAGAGGGGCAGAAGAGTGGGTGGGAGGTTGCCCAAGAGACTAGTTTTTATCTTATCTGTCTCCAAGTGCTGACAGGACCCAACATATTCTAGAAGCCAGGGTCTGCTGACAACAAAAGACAGCTTGGCAGCTAATAGCAGCTCCAGATTATTATTCTGGAATAATCTATTCCAGAAGGAGGAATAGATTACAAGGTCTTGGAAGAAAATCGACTAGTAAATCCCTCTAAATGAGAATTTACACTTAAAAGTCTATTGCAGATGTACCTACAGACTAGAGGTGAGAGGACCTCAGAATCTCTAACCCGCCTATTGGTGAAGGTTTATTCCTATACAAAGCCTGTTTTTTACAGAGTGAGAGAGGAAGTTATTTTTTGAAATGCACCGACTCCAACAAAAGGTAACAAGGCACATTTAAAAAAGGAAAATATAGACCAATCCAAGGAACAAACTAAGTCTCCAGAAACCAACTTAATGAAATGGAGAGATTAAATTACCTGACAAGAATTCAAAATAATCATCATAAAGATGTTCAAAAAACTCAGGAGAAAAATGGATGTACAAAGTGAGAATTTCAACAAAGAAATAGAAAATATTAAAAATGGAATCAAATAGAAATCTCAGAGCTGAAGAATAAAATAACTGAAGTGAAAAAATCAGTACAAAGTTTTAATAGCAAACATGATTAAGCTGAAGAAAGAATCAGGGAACTTGAAGACAGGTCATTTGAAATTGCCCAGAGAGCAAAATAAAATAAAACAACATAAAGAGTGAAGAAAGTCTAAGGGACTTAGGAAACACCATCAAGTTTGCAAATATTTGTATTATGGGAGTCTCACAAAGAGAAGAAAGAGAGAACGATGCAGAAAGCTTATTTGAAGAAATAATGGCCAAAACTTCCCAAATATGGAAAAGGAAGTAGAGATCCTAGTTCAAGAGGCCAACAAACTCCAACTAGGAAGAACCCAAAGACAACCACACCAAAAAAGGTTATAATAAAAATGTCAAAATTCAAAGGATGTTAAAAGCAGAAAAAGAAAAGTGATTCATCACATGAAAGGGAGTCTCTGTAACACTATCAGTAGATATCTAGCAGAAACCTTTCAGGACAAAACGGAGAAGGGAGATATATTCAAAGTGCTGAAAGAAAAAAAATTGCCACCCAAGAATACTATAGCCTGCAAAATTGTCCTTCAATAATGAAGGAGGAGCTTCTGCACTACAACAACCACAACAACAAAACTATCAACAGAGTAAATAGCCTACAAAATGGGAGAAAATATTTGCAAACTATACATCTGACAAAGGTCCAATATCCAGCATCTATAAGGAATTTAAACAAATTTACAAGAAAAAAATAACCAAACAACTTTATTTAAAAAGTGAGCAAGGGACATGAACAGACACTTTTCAAAAGAAGACATACATGTGGCCAACAAGCATATTAAAAAAGCTCAGTATCACTGATCATTAGAGAAATGCAAATCAAAACCACAATGAGATACATACCAGTCAAAATGACTATTACTAAAAAGTCAAAAAATAACAGATGCTGGCGAGGTTGCAAAGGAAAGGGAATGCTTGTACACTGTTGGTGGGAATGTAAATTAGTTCAACTATTGTGGAAAGCAGTTTGGCAATTCCTCAAGCAGCTAAAAACAGAACTACCATTTGATCCAGCAATCCCACTACTGGATATATACCCGAAAGAATGTAAATTGTTCTGTCATAAACACACATGCATATGTTTGTTGCAGCACTATTCACAATAGCAAAGACATGGAACCAGCCTAAATGCCCATCAGTGGTAGACTGGATAAAGAAAATGTGATACATATATACCATGGAATACAATGAAGCCATAGAAAAGAAAAAAATCACATCCTTTGCAGGAACATGGATGGAGCTAGAGGCCATTATCCTTAGCAAACTACCACAGGAACAGAAAACCAAATACCACATGTTCTCACTTGTAAGTGGGAACTAAATGATGAGAACACATGGACACAAAGAGGAGAACAATAGACACTGGTGCTGACCACAGGGTGGAAGATGGGAGGAGGAAGAGGAACAGAAAAAATAACTCTTGGGTACCAGTCTTGGGTACCTGGGTGATGAAATAATCTGTACTTCTAACCACTATGACACGAGATTACCTATATAAGAAAGCTGCACATGTAACCCTGAATCTAAAATTAAACGTTAGAAGAAATAAAGACCTAGATAGGCAAATGCCGAGGGAGTTTATTACCACTATATCGCCTTTACAAGAAATGCTAAAAGGAGACCTTCAAGTTGAAATGAAAACACCGTAGGCAGCAGTAGACATTATTATGAAACCATAAAGCTCACTGGTAAAAGTAAATATACCAATAAATAGATAATACTGTAATATTGTAATGGCTGTGTATAAATCACCTTTAATTCTGATACTCAAGTTAAAAGGCAAAAGTATAAAAAAAACTATAACTATATGACAATAATAAAAAGGGTAAAGGAGGTGAAAGAATAGAGCTTTATATCCAATTGAAATTAAAGTTGTTATTAGCTTAAAATATCAGCTTAATATTTGTTATAACTGTAAGATGTTTTATGTAAGTCCCATAGTACCACAAAGAAAATACTTTTTAAAAAATAAATGAGAAAGAAATCAAAGCCTATCACTACAAAAATCAACAAAAGGAAGACAGCAAAAGAAGAAAAGATGGACAGAAAAACTACAAGACAAAACAATTAACAAAATGGTAATAGTAAGTGCTTCCCTATCAGTAGTTACATTAAATGTAAATAAATTAAACTCCTCAGTCAAAATGGATACAGCAGCTGAATGGAAAACAAAAACAAGATCCAGCTATATGCTGTCTACAGAACACTAGTTTTAGATTTAAAGTCACACACAGGCTGAAAGTGAAAGTATGGAAAATTTATCCCATCCAAATGTTAAGCAAGAGAGAGCAAAAGTAGCCATATTCGTATCAGACAAAATGGACTTTAAGTCCAAAACTGTCACAAAAAACAAAGAAGGACATTATCTAGTGATTAAAAAGTCAATTAACCAGGAAGATATAACAATTATAAATATAAATGCATGCAAATTCAGAGCACCCAAATATGTGTAATAATCATTGAGATAACTGAAGGAAGAAGTAGACAGTAACACAATAATAGTAGGAGATAACATCCTACTTTCAACAATAGAACACTTAAACTAAAAATCAATAAGAAAACAGTACTTGAACAACACTATAGACCAAATTGACCTAGCCGACTGATACAGGACATTTCACCCAACAGCAGCAGAATGCACATGCTTCTCAAACTCACACAAAATACATTCTAGGATAGATTACATGTTGGATCACAAAATAAGCCTCTTTTCAGAATATCAATTACTACCACAGGGAATGAAACTAAAAATCAATAGCAGAAGAAAAAATGGGAAATTCACATATATGTGGAAATTAAATGAAAAATTCTTCAATAATCATTTGGGTACAAGAAAAAAATCAAAAGAGAAATTTAAAAATACCTTGATATAAATTAAAAAAAAAAAAAAAAAACACACACCTACCAAAACTTGTGGAATGCAGCAAAAGCACTACTATGCGGGAAGTTTATAGTAATAAATGTCTACATTTTTAAAAACAGAAACAATTCAAATAAAGTGTTTAATTCTACCTCAAGGAACCTCAAGAAACTAGAAAAAAAGAGCAAACTAAACCCAAAATTAGTAGAAAGGAAATAATAAAGATTAGAGCAAAAATAAATGAAATCAAAAATATAAAAATAAGAGAAAAAAATCAATGAAATTGGTTTTTTGAAATGATTAACAACATTGGCAACCCTTTAGTTACTAAGAAAAAAGGAAGAAGACTCAAATAGAATCAGAAATGTAAGAGGAGACATTACAACCTATTACAAGAATAAAGATCATCATAATAGTCTATAATGTACAATTATACATTGATAAATTGGAATAACCTAGAAAAAAATGGATAAATTTCTAAACACATACATCTTGAAGAAATAGAAAATCTGAGCAGACCTGTAACTAGTAAGGAGACTGAGTCACTAACCAAAAGGCTTCCAACAAAGAAACTTCCAGGAACAGATGTCTTTACTGGTGAATGATATCAAACATTTAAAAAACTAATGCCAATCCTTATCAAACTCTCCAAAAAAATGGAATAGAAGGGAACACTTCCAAACTCAGTCTATGAGGTCAGTAGTAGCCTAATACCAAAGCCAGACAAATATACTACAAGAAGAGAAACTACAGGACAATATTCCTGATGAACATAGATACAAAAGTCCTCAACAAAATAGTAGCAAACTAAATTCAACAGCACATTAAAAGGTTATACACCATGACTAAGTGGCATTGATTCTTGAGATGCAAAGATGGCTCCACATACAAAAATCAGTAAATGTAATATACCAAAATAACATAATTAAGGATAAAAATGTTATGATAATCCCAATAGATACAGAAAAATTGTTTGACAAAATGGAATACAATTTCATGATTAAAAACTCGCAACAAGGTAGGAGTAAAAGGAAATTACCTCAACATAATAAAAGCCATATATGAAAAACCCCACAAGTAACCTCATTCTTCATGGTAAAAACCTGAAAACTTGCCTGCGGAACAAGGCAAGGATGCCCACTCTCATCATTTCTATTCAACATTGTACTGAAAGTACTAGCTAGAGCAGTTAGGCAAGAAAAAAAAAAAAAAAGACATCCAAATTATAAATAAAAAAGTAAAATTATCTCTGTTTGGACATGACATGATCTTATATTTAGAAAACCCTAAAGATTTCACACACAAACATACACACACATGCATGCACACACACAAAAACAACTGTTAGAATTAATAGTACCAGATACAAAATCAACATACAAAAATGAGTTCTGTTTCACTAACCACAAACTATCCAAAAAAAAAATAAGAAAACGATCCCATTTATAATAGCTAAAAAAGAATAAAATACGTAGAAATAAACTGTCCCAAGACAGGAAGCAACTTGTACACTGAAAACTGCAAAATATTCCCAAAAGAAATTAAAGAAGATACAAATAAATAGAAAGATACTCCATGTTCATAGATTGGAAGATAAATATTATTAAAATATCGATACTACCCAAAGTAATCTACAGATTAAATGCAAACCCTCTCAAAATCCCAGTGGCATTTTTTACCAAAATAGAAAAAACAATCCTAAAATTCACATGGAACCACAAAGGGCCCCAAAAAGTGAAAACAATTTTGAGACAGGAGAACAAAGCTGGAGGTATCCTACTTCCTGATTTGAAAATATATTACAAAGATATGGTAATTAAAGAGTATAGTGATGGTACAAAGATAGACACATAGATCAATGGAACAGAATACAAAGCCCAGAAATAAATCTATGCATATGTTGTCAACTGACCTTTGACAAGGGCATCAAGAATACACAGTGAGGAAAAGATAGTCTCTTCCACAAACAGGGTTGATAAAATTGAATGCGCACATATAAAAAACTAAAATGGACCCTTATCATACACCCTACACAAAAATCAATTTAAAATGGATTAAAGACTTGAAAGTAAGACCTGACACTGTAAAACATTCCAACACGAACATAAAGGAAAAAATTCATTACATTAGTCTTGGCAATGATTCTTGAATATGACACCAAAAGCATGTGCCACAAAAGCAAAAATAGACAAGTGGTGGGATTACATCAAATTTAAAAGCTTCTGCACATTAAAAAAAAATAAACTAAAATAACCAACTGAAGGAAAGTGCAACCTATGGAATGGGAGAAAATATTTTCACATTGTATGTCTAACAAGGAGTTAATATCCAAAATATAAAAGGAACTGCTACAACTCAATAGCAAAAAACAAAAACAAATAATCCAATTAGAAAATAAACAAAGAACTTGAACAGTCATTTCTCCAAAGGGGACATGACCGACAGGCATATGAAAAGAAATTATAAGCCGATGCTCCTGATGAATATAAATGTTAAAAAAGTCACTAATCATCAATTTTTATATAAATGCATATATACAAATATAAATAAGTGCTAGTGAGAATGTAGAGAAATTTATATATATATAAATCACTAATCATATATATATGTGTATATATATACAAGTGCTAGTAAGAATGTGGAGAAATTAGAACTCTTGTACATAGTTGGTAGGAATGTAAAATGGTGCAGCTGCTATGGGAAACTATGGAGGTTCCTCAAAAAATTAAAAATAGAACTACCATATGATTCAACAATTCGACTTCTGGGTATACATCCAAAAAAAATGAAATTGGGATCTTGAAGAGATACATGCACTCTCATATTCACTGCAGTATTATTCACATAGCCAAGATGACGAAACAACCTAAATGTCCATCAATAGGCAAATGGGTAAAAAACATGGTATATTCATACAACGAAATGTTATTCAGCCTTAAAAAGAATAGGGAAATCCTGCTATGTGTGACAACATGGATCAACATTGAGACATTATGCTAAATGAAATAAGTCAGTCACAGAAGAACAAATACTGCATGGTTCCACTTAACATGAGACATCTGAAACAGTCGAACTCATAACAGCAGATAGTAGAGTGATGATTGCCAGGAGCTTGGGGAGGGTTCAATGGATATAAATTTTCAATTATGCATGACGAATACCCTCTAGAGATCCAACGTACAACATACACTTATAATTAACAATACTGTACTGCAAATTTAAAAATGTAAGAGGCGAAATTTTATGTTACATGTTTTTTACCACAATTTTTAAAAAGAAAGAAAGAACTTTTAAGATATCTTTTTGTGTTCTTAATCTAATGAAGAAATAATCAGACAAATGCAAACACTGATATATTCTATAAAACAAATAGTCTGGACTTTTCTAAAAAGGACAATGTAGTGTTTTTAAATAATAGGAAGAAAGGATTATTCTAGTTTAAAAGAAACTAAAAGGCATAATAATGTAATGTAATTTATAAGCCTAAGCTTTCATTGGATCTGGAATTTTTAAAAATATACATCTATAAAAGTCATTTTAAAGTTATTTTTTAGCCCCAAAATAAAGTAGCTTAAAAAACATTAATCCGTTTGTGATCTCTCATGATTTCTGTAGGTCAGAAATCAGAAAGAGCTGAACTGGGCTGGGCACAGTAGCTCACGCCTGTAACAGATCCTAGCACTTTGGAAGGCTGAGGCAGGCAGATCACCTGAGGTTAGGAGTTTGAAACTAGCCTGGCCAACATGGTGAAACCCGGTCTTTACTAAAAATACAAAAATTAGCCTGGTGTGGTGGCAGGAGCCTGTAATCCCAGCTACTCAGGAGACTGAGGCACGAGAATCGCTTGAACCCAGGAGGTGGAGGTTGCAGTGAGCCGAGATCGCACTATGACACTCTAACCAGGGCGACAGAGCAAGAGTCCATCTAAAAAAAATTTAAAAAAAGATGAACTGGGTGATCCTGGCTCCAGGTTTCTCATGAGGTTGCAGTCAGATGGTGACTAGAACTGGAAAACCAGGTGGCAGTGCCTAGAGCATCTGTGAGCCAGTGGGCATCTCTTCATGTAGTCCCAGGGTTTTTCCATGTGATCTTTACCAGGGGGCTTATCTGGGCCTCTTCCCAGAACAATCAGACAGCTTTAGGGCTCCATCAAGTGTTGCAGCAAGCAAGGCAGAAGCAGAATTGCCTTGGATTCAGAAGTCACAGCATCACTTTTGCTGTCACAAAAGCCTGCCCACATTCAAACGGAGAAGAAATAAATTCTCTCTCTTTATAGGGGACTGACAACATTCTGGAAGAAACAGAAATTGTGGTAGTCATTTTTGGAAAATAGAATTTACCACACCAAACAATGAGGCAATTGGGAAAATTTAAATCTGGACTGTATAATAGATGATACTAAATTAATAACCAGTTTTCTTAGGTGTGATGATGATATTTGGTTATATAAAAAATGTACTTATTCTTACATGATACATGCCAAAAGATTTGATGGTAGTGTCTTGATATCTGCAACTTATTTTCAAATGATTCAGCAAAATAAAAAATAAAGAGAGAGACCAGGCACCGTGGCTCACACCTGTAGTCCCACCACTTTGGGAGGCAGACCCAGCACTTTGGGAGACAGAGGCAGGCGGATCACGAGGTCAGGAGTTCGAGACCAGCCTGGCCAATATGGTGAAACCCCGTCTCTACTAAAACTACCAAAAATTAGCCAGGCATACATGCCTGTAGTACTAGCTACTTGGGAGGCTGAGGCAGAAGAATCATTTGAACCCAGGAGGCGGAGATTGCAGTGAGCCAAGATCACGCCACTGCACTCCAAGCTGGGCGACAGAGTGAGACCCCATCTCAAAAAAAGAAACAAAGAAAAATTAAGTGTGGTGAAATGTAAGTACTCAGAGAATAGATAAAGGTTATAAAGATGTTCACTCTACTAATTATTTGCCTTTTCTATAGATTTAGGGTATTTTTCTCAATTAATTGAAGAGAAAGTAGAATATAAGTCAGATAGTATTATTTTTCTGCTCTCAACCCTCCAACCTTCTCTCTTCGGAGTAGAAGGCAGGCTGCTTGCCAAGGACTACAAGACCCTGTGTGATCCCCAAAGCTTACCTCTCTGCTTTTATCTCCAGGCAAAGGAAACAGCAAGTACAAAATCCCCATGAGTGTGCTGAGGTGTTTCAGAAACAGCAAGTTGTTTACAATTTCCTACTTTTAATTGATGTTTCAAATATCTTCTACTTAAATCTTTGTGCACACTTCTTAGAGAATTCCTATTTTGACCTCAAGTCCCTGCCTACTCATTTCTTTCTTTGCAGTGGAAACTTCGGCCCTAAAAGAACTCAGTCAAAGCCAAATCATTTCTCACTACCCCTAAAAAAGGCCTACAAATCTGGCACAGGAGAGGGAATCCTGGCAAGGAATTTTTTTTTTTTTTTTTTTTTTGACAGAGTCTGGTTCTGTCACCCAGGCTGGAGTGCAGTGGCGCGATCTCAGCTCACTGTAAGCTCCGCCTCTCGCTTTCACGCCATTCTCCTGCCTCAGCCTCCCTAGTAGCTGGGACCACAGGCACTCGCCTCCACGCCCGGCTAATTTTTTTGTATTTTTAGTAGAGACGGGGTTTCACTGTGTTAGCCAGGATGGTCTCCATCTCCTGACCTCGTGCTCCGCCCGCCTCAGCCTCCCAAAGTGCTGGGATTACAGGCTTGAGCCTCGGCGCCCGGCCCCAGGAAATTTTTTTAAAAGGTCCCAGTTACATTCCAATTGGGAGTTTCACTAAATTGGTATCCCCCTTAGGATGCTTAATGCTCAGCTTCAGTCTTACCTCCAGGACGTACGATATTGTATCATATCTGAGATTTAGATTGCTGAGGCATTTCCTCTCAAACTCGGTAGGTTCTTAAGATTTTACTTTGCAGAGTTTAATCCACTGGTGTTTTTTTTTAATTATTATTATTATTTTTTGTCTGGTTGCTTAGGCTAATGCTGCTTGGTGCTTTGAGTGACCTCACTTCCCTGTGGCCCTAGAGTGTGAGGTCACCTGTTGCAGATGTTAGTAATTTCCTATCTTGGGTGGAGGCCCTCACAGAAGCTTTATTCGCATGAGAGTGTATTTGCTCCTGATGTTTTGGTCTTGGATGTCGGCGGAATTGTCGGTCCTTCTAAAGGTCATACGATACTGCTTTCGAGTGAGGTATTAGTAACACAAGTAATTGAATAATTGGGCCCTCTCTCTTTTCCAAAAGGAGTGGGTTTGCCACACCTTTTCTTCCAAACTAGTAAACCTAGGGTTAAGTAGGGCTTGTTGGTAAATGTAGCGTGTCAAGAGCTCACAGCCAGATATGGGCCAGTAAGCAATGTGAGTGTCCTGGGATGACAAAGGAGGAACACACACACCTCAGTTGTCTTGCTGATTCTACTCTGTGCTTCCATGTCCTCTTCTGTAAAAATGTCAATAACACTACAAAAATAATAGAGGTCTCTCTTATGAGAAATTGGTTATTTAGTAGACATTAGAAATCAAGGTTTCAAAAAGTATTATCAGGCCATCTCAATGCTCCTTGCAGTTGGCATCAGTAAAGCGAACATAGTCAAGGTGATACTCTCTATCCATAGTAACATAAAGGGCTGAGGCATTCATTTGGTGTAAATAGGACAAATGCCAGGGAGGCTTGGCCAGGTGTCCTTTGTAGTAAAATTGTGATTCTGAGATTGCTGTTTTCCAACTTGGCAACAGCCTTAAACATCTTGGTATCCTTTAACATTATGATTTCACTTCTAGGGATATCTCCTAAGGAAAGAGTGCTAAATAGAGAAAAATTGTTCATTGTAATGGGGACAGAAAATAGAAACAAGCTGAATGTCCAACTGAAGGGAAAATGTGTAAATAAATCATATCCACTTTGTAGATGATTGTACAGACTTAAAAATTTATGCTTATGAATAATTTGGTAATAACATGAGGTATGAGAGATATGTATAAAAGAACACAAAATTATACATAAATGGCAAAGTTTTAAAACAAAATTTCATTAAAATAATGAAAAGATATGGATCTTTGTTGAGAATTGGGCATGTTTTTCTTTCTGCTCTTCTGTATTTTGTAATTTTTCTTTAATGATTTTATATCACTTTTTCTAACAAGAAGGATAAAGCACTGCTTAAAAGTGCTAAGATGAGTTCTTAGCAAAGAATGATTATTCCTATCTAATTATGTACTAACATTTATATGAATCATACTAACATTATGTGAATCATTTTAAGATAATATATTAAGAGGTTCATTAAAATGATACTTTTTGAGTATATAAGGAATCTTTTTCTTCACATTTCAAAACATTAACTCTTTCTAAAAGTCCATGGTGTGAGGGGTAAAACACTAATAATAATATATCAACTATCAGCAATTGTACTTCTGCCCATAACAACTGTATGGATTGCAGACAAGAACAAGGAAATAAATAATAAAGGCTCCTTGAGAAGGGAGAGAAGACAAGAGGAACCTACTTTGTGCCAGGCAGTGTGCTACATGCTTTCATAAATGACCTTATTTAATCCTCACAACAACTCTATGAGGCATATATATATGATAAAATAAGATAGATAGACAGATAGATAGATAGATAGATAGATAGATAGATAGATAGATAGATAAATTATTTTACCCTAGCAGCAATTCTGTTAGATGAGGAAACTGAAAATTCTGATAGATGAAGAAGCTGAGGTTCAAAGAAGTTGCATAATTGGACCAAAGGAAAACAACTAAGAGAAAAGTCCACATTCTTTCCACTGTCATTGTGCTTTGTTGATAGACTATCCCTAGCCCACGCTTATAGCCTTAGATAGCCTCATTTTTCAACAGAATTTGGTCACACTTCTTAGACTGGTTTCTTATCCTAAGGGATGTAGTGTACACAACATTAGAACATGACAGAAAGAAAAGAAAGAATGCTAGAGCAATAGCAACATGGAATGAAAGCTGATGAAAGGGTAAACCACAAAAACAAAAAACAAAAACAAAACACAACCCTATTAAAAAGCAGCCCAGAAACTCAAAAAGCATAGCTACATAGCAGTATGGAACTATTTTATGACAGAATATACAACTCTATGTCATTCTGAGGTAATCATCATATTCAGTACTTTATTTTCCATATACTCCTTATGTACACAATCTGTATACAGTCTATATATGTATTAGGAAGAATGTAATATATAAAAATTATTTTGCACAATGGGCATTGCCGCTCTTTCCTTTAAGGGTTCTGGCTTGATGAGGTTTTGTTCATCCGTTTGTCTTGCTTTGCTTTTGTAATACATACAAATCCAGTAGAAGATCTACAAACACAAGCTGATTCTTAAACTGAGAAAGCAATATCCAGAGTCAGAACTTGCTTTCTGCTTATCTACCTAGCTAAAAGCTGAAGAATAGATGAAGCAGTGAGTTGGTTATTGATACGCTTTGAAACATTGCACTAGAACAACTTAAAACTGGAATTGAAGCATCAACTGAAGATTTCTGTGCAACTGTGGTTTAAATTGAATGCTGCGCTTTGTATAAACATAATTTTTGTGGTTTAACTTTAGGCTGTTCTCTGCGGTCTTCCCATATAATGGGAATGCGTCAGAAGCACAGCTTCGTTTCCTGTGTAGGCTGGAAACTGTTAACTGCAAAGTTTGGAGACAGTCTCAGAGAGCTCACTGCCATATGTTAAACTAAACTTGATATGAAAAATCATATCAGCTTCCAGTTTCCCAGAACACTAAAAAGAAAAAAAAAAAAAAGGAGCTCAAGCTTTATAAATATAAAAAGCATCTGTCTGCACAGGAAATTCTACTCTGTTATTTTGCAAATGATCCCTACTTATATTTACAAGAGAAATCAGATCTGATGAACTGTATAGGAAGTAACGCATTATTTTGTTCAAAATTTTGAAATATATATTTATAATTCTGTACAGCTGGCTGGACTGTGAACTATCACTGTACAGAGATCTCAACAGTGCTGCCCAGCATGATCTTAAAGCATGTATGTTTCCAAGTGAAAGGAGACGGAATATTTTGACAGCATGCTGCTAACTTCAACATTTTTGTTTAATGTAATTTTTGTGTCTAAGTGCTCCCAACCACCATTTCCAAGACAAGTAGACTCATGAGCATTCAGAAAATATTTGGCACTCTTTCATTTTAATTGTTTGCTTCTCCTTGGCTCTTTAAGCCTTGAAAGAATTCTCTCTGTAGTTGCTCACCCAGGTACAAGTGTCCTTGAGTTAATCTTCGGTAGCTCATTTTAGAATCCAACTGTGACTAAAGTCAGATTCTATGACTGCCTTCTTGCCTGCCTCTCCACTGTCACCTATAATTTTGTCATGTCTTTTGCTCTGAACCAGCTTGCTATGCTAAAAACCATCCCCTCCTTTCACATTTTATAATCCTCCTAAGATTAACAGCCAAAATCCATGACCAGAACTTTGATCACATACAGTCTACAGAGGACTTCATGCTACCTTGGTGATACCCTGTATTTTACCAGCAGCCCTCTCTCAGACTTGACTATAAACCCTCTGGTGTACCTCATCAATTCAATGCTTCAGTGTTTATCCTGGATTTCATTGTTTTCTTGCCTCACAGAGGTACCTACAGATTTTTCCAACAGAATTTTTCTGCCTTTTTCACTTAATACCCTATCTATGCCAGTATTCCCAAGTAAACTCCCTTTTACTGTAAAGCCATTAATTTTTTCTTCTGATTTCTTCTTTTCTCTTTCCCACCTTTGTCTTGCCTAGTTTTTAACTTATTTTCATTCCTCTAGTAATTTAGGCTTCCTCTTACTCTCAGTTCCTTTTGTTACCATTCTTTTCTCTAAAATCAGATTAATATCATATATTAATAATAATCAGTCATCCATCACTAAGTAGGGCCCACATTTACTAACTTCTATGACTTAAAAGTTGCTGTCTCATCTATGTTCTTTTCTTTCCTAGACGACACTTTGGAATAGTATCTTTTCTCCCCCACCTTATCACAAAAAGATTAAAATGACTTTCTAGGTAACAATTACACCTACCCTCTCGTATCTCGCACAGTGGGAGACACACGCCATGGGCCCTCCTTGATAGGGGTGAAGCTAAACCATATCCTTGTGGCAACTGATAACAACCTCACTTGTGTGGTTTGCCTCTGCCCGTTCCTGAGGGCATGTAGACATAACGAACTTCTCTCTCAGCCTGGACCTGTGCTGGAAAAGAGCTTGACACCCATTAAAACAGGCATTTCCACTGTGAATTAGAAAGTCTCTGGAGAAGAGACTTTATGTAAATGTGTGTTCTCAGTGTGGAATTGTTCTTCCATGTTTATAATTGTTTGTGTGTCTTTTTCTCTGTGCCAAATTTCAGGTGACTGGAGACTGATTAGCTGGTCTGTGCTATCCTCACTCCACTTTAGTCAACACATTGCACATTCTTACCTCCAAAGTGGCAAAAAATGCAAATGTGTATCATTATGCTTTATTAGCTTCAGTAAAAAGTTTGCCATATTAAAGGTTAAAATTTTTGGCAATTTTTTGTACTCCTCTAATATCTAATTATTTAGATTAAAATAATTATATAATTATTCTAGTTACCTTTCTTGAATTTAAGTCTTTAAAACAAACCCTGCAAGCAAACATTTACCTACATAACAAACCTGCACATCTTGCACATGTACCCCAGAACTTAAAACTTTAAAATAACCTGCAAGCAAACATTTAATCTATGTAACAAACCTGCACATCTTGCACATGTACCCTAGAACTTAAAATTTTTTAAAAACCTGCAGGCAAACCTATCCCCTGCATATTTTCTCATACCCATCCATACATTTAACATTATAAATTTTTTTAACTGTTTTTTCTTAAATTACTTTGCACTATGCCTTCATAACACTATATGCAGATAGAAAGTTGCATATTATTATGACCAAAGGTCATTTATTATCTAACCTTTCATCTTGGTGTTGATGATGGTCAGTTCATTAAATTGTTCTTCTCAACCTAGGATAATTAAGTCCTAATGCTCTCATGAATCCATTGCATATGATGAGTTCACTTCTCTAGCTTTTTACCCTTGTTGTAAGAATTATGAAAATAGGCAGTTGAATTATTTTCTCCATAATAATATAGAGAAATAATAATATAGAGAATGTAGAATGTTCTCAAAAACTGGTTAAGAAAGGCTACATTAAGAATTATTTCTTAAACTTCTAATACAAGACACCCACTACATTAACAGATAGAACAAAAAAGCTTCATAAGTCATAACCCCTTCTCTTAAAGAATTTACATTTTACTTAATGAGATATGAAATAATCTGATGAAAGATCCAAAAAATAAGCAATGGAATTTGAGATTGAATTATGCAGCATCAACTTGAAATTTGAGAGTAAAAAAACCTATGTGAACTTCAACAATAATAGAGGTCTCCAAGGAGAAGGTAGATTTAAGTTGAAATCTTAATTTAGATTTAAATGAACATTGAAAATAGACAAATAATTATCTATGAATTGTGAGGAAGTGAGGAGGCATTCAGGACAAGGAAGAGCAAAGCCATAAGACAGTAATAAGCAAATCAGGTGATAGAACCAAGAGTCACAAGCAAATCATTTAAATCATCCAAATACCAAATTTCTTAACTATTAAAAAAATAAGGAAAATGTCAGTCTCATAGGGTTGTGGAAAAGATCAAGTTTATGAAGATAATGTATGTGAAGGTACTGAGAAATATAGAGACAGTAAGGGCTCCTGGTAAATAGGATAGGATTCTTAGGATGAAGACAGCTTAGGAAGGATTTTGCCATTTGCCTCTTTCTCATTAAAATGGCATGTAGATTATTCAGCATCCTCTATGCTGTACAGCACGAATTATTTCTAGAAGATTAATCACCAAATCAAATGCAAAAGCATCCTTCTGAGTTTTTTCTTGTCTTTGATGAAATCACTGGGTTCACTGCTTTTATCAGTTTTCATTTGGAAAATATTTAAAATGATCTTTTATCCCAATTTGAATACTCTCAATCAATGTCAGCCTCTTTTAATTTGGTTTAAGATTATAGGAAAACATCATGACCCTATATATTTTTCCACCATAACTATTAAGAACAATGGAGCCAGACATATTTTAACAATGAAAGAAAATAAATGGAGTTTGCCTTTTTGAGTTATCATTTACCAAAGAAAATAAATGGAGTTTGCCTTTTGAGGTTTCAGATCATGATAAATATTTCAGAATAGGGGTAATCCTGGATACGATTATAAAGTATATCAAGGCTGCAACACAAGTGCTGCTGGGATTTTTTTAAAGGGACACATTCTTATGAGTCTTGAAGTCTCAATGAAGAATGGAAGATTTGAATGAGTTTTCCTGGATGATCATGATTCGGTTAGGTGAAGGAGTGGAGAAGGCAACAATCTGCAGAAAGAATAATCCTGGAATGTTTAGAAAATCCAGGAGGCGCTTTACTGAAATGGAAATCTAATACTGGAGAACAATGAGAAATAAAGTTGGATAGTAACAGTCAAGTTGAATGAATGAATAATTCAGTCACCGCACACACCCTATTTTAATTTCTTAAGCATATTCTGCAGGTCTCAAGGACCCACAGGAGAAAATAAAGCATAAGTCCCTTTAAAAATTGTATTATGTATATGACATCCATATAACAAGGCTGAAATTAGAATCTGGATGTGTTATTTTCATATTTGTTAATTGCGGTAAAACACATATAATGTAAAATTTATCATCTTAATGATTTTTAAGTACACAACTCAGTAGTGTTAAGCACATTCACATTGTTGTGATACAGATCTCCAAAACATTTTCATATTGCAAATCTGCAACTCTATATCCATCAAACAACAATTCCATATTCCTTCTGCCCCGAATCCTTAGCAACTACCATTCTGTTTTATGTCTCTATAAATTTGATGATTTCAGGTACCTCACTTAAGTGGAACCAAACAGTATTTTTCTTATTGTTACTGGTTATTTCACTTAGCATACTATCCTCAAGGTTCATTGATATTATCACGTGTGTCAGAATTTTCTTCCTTTTTAAGACTGAGTAATATTCCATTGTATGTATATATCACATTTAGTGTATTCATTCATTCACTGATGGACACTTACATTGCTTCCACCTTGTGGCCACTGTGAATAAAAGCTGCAGTGAACATGGGTATTCAAACATGTCTTCAAGACCCTGTTTTCAGTTGTTTTAGGTATATACTCAGAAGCAGAATTGCTGGATCATATGGTAATTCTATCTTCAATTTTTTGAACAATCATTATACTGTTTTCCATAGCAGCTGCATCATTATACATTCCCACCAGCAGTGCACAGGGATTCCAACTTTCCTACAACCTTTCCAACACGTTATTTCCTATTGCTTTGATAGTAGCTATCCTAATAAGTTTGAGATCATTTTAGTATTGTCAGGTATTGTGATTTATCCTAATTGCAAGCTAAAAGTTGGCCAGCTACAATTCATGGATGCTGGAAGAAGGCATGAGGTTAAATATAAAGGACAGCAATAGCAATAGCCAGAATATCAGCTATATTACCTAAGAGGAACTCCAACTTTAGAGAACCCAAATCTCACATAATAGGCAAGAAACCTGTCTGACTTTTGCCCTGGAAAGAGTCATGAATTTTATTATGGTAGACGATAGACAAACTTGACCTTTGCCCTGGGGGGAGACACTATTTCTGTCTTCCAAGGCTATTTACTTTACAAATATCCTTAAAAGGATAGTCCAGGGAAAAAAAGCAGTCGGTATATTTGCTTGTAAGATTTACCTAAATGGGCCGGGCGCGGTGGCTCACGCCTGTAATCCCAGCACTTTGGGAGGCCGAGATGGGCGGATCACGAGGTCAGGAGATCGAGACCATCCTGGCTAACACGGTGAAACCCTGTCTCTACTAAAAATACAAAAATTAGCCGGGCGCGGTGGCGGGCGTCTGTAGTCCCAGCCACACGGGAGGCTGAGGCAGGAGAATGGCGTGAACCCGGGAGGCGGAGCTTGCAGTGAGTGGAGATTGCGCCACCGCACTCCAGCCTGGGCGACAGAGCAAGACTCCGTCTCAAAAAAATAAATAAATAAATAAATAAATAAATAAATAAATAAATAAATAAAGATTTACCTAAATGAGAGACCCACTGAGAGTGTGCCCTAATGAATATCTTCACATATCTTTAACATTAGTACTACATAAGAAAACATTTATTCCTATATATCAGATATGAACAGTAATCTATAAATTGAGGTTTGCAAAAATTAGTGTTTTTTATTAAATTACATTGTAATCCAAGCCCTCATTCTGCCATAATTACTAGAAATCTAACTTCAGTTATCTGATCAATGGTGAGAATTTGGAAGTGGTAAGGGAGGGAAGGTGGAGGTCCATTCCCAATTAAACTTTTTTAAAAACTGGAAAAGTTTAAGTACCTGGAAAATGAAGTAATATCCTATAGTCTTAAACCTATTACTGTGTTCAATATATATGTATCCTTGGCTTAAATAAGCAAGACTAATAAAATCCAGAAACAGCCTCATTGTTTTTCCTGTGCCCATCCTTGTAAGCCAATCTGTAGGGCTAGTTCCTCCCATCTCCCCAGAAAAAAATCTCAAGTAAGCCTCAACATTTTTGGGTTATTCTCAGATACTCAAAAGTTCTCCAGTCACTTTAGCTATGAATAAGTTTCAATTTAGTAAAGTAATGTATCCTATATTATATAATAATCAAAGTACTAAATGTAATTTAAGGTAAAATTTTTAACCCCTGACCTCATCCTACAGCTCTACTTTACTGCAAGGAAGGCCCTTCAGTGGGAAAATGAGGGTGATAGACTTTGTCTCTATTTCTTACCTTACACCTCCAGTTAACATGGTTCTTAACACATCTAGGGTCAAAATAGAAGGGGAGTAGAGGAAGAGGAGAGGTAAGAGCCAAAGAAATAGGGTTTTTTTTTTTTAACCTTTATTTTAGATTCAGGGGATGTATGTGCAAGTTTGTTAACTGGGTGTATTTCCTGATACTGAAGTTTGGGGTTCAAATGATCCCGTCAACCAAGTACTAAGAATACGACTCAACAGTTAGTTTTTCAACTCTTGCCTCCCTCCCTTCTTCCCCTCTCTAGCAGTCCCCAGTGTTTATTGTTGCCATCTTTATGACATGAGTATCCAACGTTTAGCTTCCACTTATAAGTGAGAACATGTGGTATTTGGTTTTCTGTTCCTGCATTAATTTGCTTGAGATAATAGACTCCAGTTGCATCTATGTTGCTGCAAACAGTATTATTTCATTACTTTTCATGGTTGTGTAACATTCTATGGTGTACCTCTTTGAGTGGTACAAGGAAGTATACAGATAAACCTAAGAGAAAATTCAGTAGCCTGTTCAAAATAACCAGCTAAATGCCAGAAAGTAATATTTTGGAGACAAATTTGGTTAGATAGGTGACTTTTCAATTTAGCTTTGGTTTAACCTTGAGTCTTCTCAGAGCCTGGATAAAAGCCTAAGAGGAAAGCTCCATAGGATTGGGTCATGTAGTGCATCTACAGTATACCTAGTTGTACAGACACTTTCTAGAGGCTGGTGGGTGACCTAATGTCAACTAGCCCATTTCTTGACCAGCTTATACTTTTACAGGCATCTTATTTTTCAATGATGAACACTCTGATATCTCTTAAGTGCCCTCACCTAAGCACACAGGAAAAAGAAGAAAGAAACCAAAGAGCTGTGAATTCCAAAACACAGAGTTTGTGTCACCTGCAGTAATAACCATTTACTGTAATCACTGTCAGTTACCTTTAAAACTATAGCTCTTGCCAGTGACTCATCAGGCAAAGTGCCACCTCATAGCACAAACTAATCCTTGGTACCCAAAATGCGAAAGAAATCAGGTATGTCAATGTAAAGGAGAGCAGAATTTCAGACTTGAGGGGCACCTACTCATGACTCTCAGGGCTCAATGAGGAAGACCAGAGTACTCTAAAAAAGAAATCAGTGGCACTTTCCCTGTGTTCCTCAAAGAGTATCAGGGTCACCAGAAGTCTCCTTTAGGTCTCTTCGTGTGGCCACCAGAACTCTATTTCCTTTTAGTAATTTTCCATCTACTGACCACCAAATGAAGGAGGTAGGGGCTTGAAGAGAAACATATTAAGAATGCAAGGAAACTGGATGGAAGATAAATGATGGTAAAAAGGAAGGAGGAGGAGCAGGAAATGGAAAGAACAGATCTGAGAGGAGCCAGTTTGAGATCTTGTTTCCCGAAAAGACCAATGAAGTTCCACATTATCTTCAGCAAAAATCATGCCGATAAGAAAGGAAGCAGACAGAAGGGCTGAGCATATAGTTAGCATGGGTTTGAGAAGCTTCAGTTGACTGAGAAACTCCCTTGGGAGAAGCAGGATCCGATAGAGAGACCTGAGAGGCCTTAAAAAAATTATAGCCTGAATATCAACTTTCAATTAAGCTCACTTCTGACCATAGAGCTCTTTTAAATATCTTTTCAAAAATTATCAGATTTCAGCTGGGACAAACAGCAAATATTCTTGGCTCTATTTTCTCCCTTAAGCCAACAATATTGAACTAATCTTATTTACCAGAGATTCACCTAAGTCACATGAAAGTGAAAAGCATTTGGGTTTGTTACTATATTTTCAGCAGTTTTAGGTATATTTAGTTAATATGATTGTCCATTTATCTATAAACCAGTTTGAAACTCATTTAAGGGATTCAACAAATAAAACAAACCAAAGTTTTAAACCAAAGGTATACCTAATAGGCGACTCAAGACCAAAACTAATAAGCCTTTTAAGGTTTAACCAAGGACTCACAAGTCAGCCCTGCAGAGGTGCAAAGAATGCAGCCCTCTCAAGATCCAGAGCCACTTCCCGAAGACAGCCAAAAGAGAAAAAGATTCAACAATGCTTTGAGAGCTGGCAATAGTAGGTATGCTAGCTACATATGGGGTTCAACCCACATTTTTGTCTGGCCATATTTTGGGGGCCAGACCACTTTTCAGTTGGTTCATCATGGAAGCAGACCCAATAAAATGCATGCCCTGACAGGCAGGAAGCCAAGCCAAGTTCTCAGGACACGAATTGAAACAAACAGGAAAACAAAAGCTGTTCATGTGAGGGAAAGGATTATTAACAAATCGGTACCCCATGACCAAAAGCCACAATTCAAACATTTTTCCTGTAGTGACTCAAACCAATAATACCATGGAAAGTTCATTTCCAGAGACTAAGACAGCAAAGACTTTCATTGTCACAGGTAGTAATGACATTATTTATGTAAATGGTAAATTTATGTATTATGTAAATCCCACAAAAAATGTGAGATGCCTCCGGTCACAAACACAGTAATCTGTGACAACAGGCAAACAATACTGGGATGGCAGTTTCCCTTTACTAACCAAGCAATGAGGACAACGACTTCTTATAAGAGGAACTCTCCTGAGAATTGAAATGATCAAAGAAAACCTTTGGGTTCCAGGCTATCCAGCTGGCTGCCTGACACAAGCCAACACTTTGCGCTTCCCTAAAATGGACTAGAGAGAATGTCTTTAATGGTCACAAAGCCAAGATCTCAGGATATAAAACAAAGGAGAATCTCACAATTTAAGACAAAAGGAGAATCTCATCCAGTTTTTGACTCAGTTACCCACAGCAAAGTTAGTCTAACTAAACAGAAGTCTGGTAAGAACTATGAATCCACCAGCTTGTAAGGCCAGCTTAAGCAACAACCTTAGAGAGCCTATGCCTGTGCTCCTTGCCCTGTGATTCTGCTGTTTATGATAAACAATACGAAAGACAAAGACAACAGAAAACAAGGCAGCATCTCTGCAAGGGAAGGGATCAGAAAATCAGACTACTCATACCAAACAAAATCACCAGATTCACTATACCCAGCAACTAGTTCGTACAGATGATTTTCTCCTGCTATTCTGAATTTTGGAAAAGAGAGATGAGAAAATTTTACCTTCTATTCTCCACCAGGTGACACTACAGGCAGAAATCCAGGAGGACTGTCCTTGGAAAACAATGTTTACCATTTTTCTTTGCCGGCTTTTCATCAGTTGTTCCAGAATCTCATCTGCAGGCTCTGGAGCAAGTCAAGTGTCCCAGCCGCCCCACAGTGGGCACCAGAACTATAGGAATAATTGATTAAATCACTGAGCACATGATTAAGCTTGGTTTCCAGCCCTTCTCTTCTTTCTCATCTTTCTGAGGATTCAAGGATACTCGTGATATCATTTGATCCAAAGCTCCAACAGTCTAATCAAATGGTTGGTCTTTCTGACGGGGCCTATCCCCATCCCAAATCATTTCATTAGTATAAGCTATACTAGGGCCCCACCATGAATCACCTCACTAGCATAAGCTATCTGGACCACCAAGAATGACAAAGAACTCCTATGATCTGGGAAATTTCAGATGAACTAGTTTTCCTCTCAAGAACTAGAGACAAACGCTAATCATATTCTCCATTATACAACAATTTTCAAGTGGATGAATGACCAAAGGCATTTTTACCACCTCCTTTGCAAGACAAGTGGTTCAGGATCTCACTCTGGGATTTAGGATTATTGCTATTGTCTTCGGGCCTCGGATGAAAACTGAGTCTAAAACATATTTACATATGTTGCATATTTACATCCTCTTAATTGTAAACTGGCTAAGCCTGCATGACTGCAGAAGGGCCAGCAGATCTGTGGCTTCTATGTGTGTTGGGCTGGGAAAACGGCACCTTGACTAAGTTTGGAAACCCAGAAATCTTGGCTGTAGCCTGCACAGATGTACCACAGGGACACTCACTCAAATGCAAAGCCCTACCACTTACTCATGGTTTTAGAAGGGTGGCTCAGGCCACCCCTCATTCACAGAACTCCTGTTCCAATTTTAGTTTCACAGAGTCTCACTTCTCTCTCCTCTTCTTACCTAGCAAAATAATGTCAAAAAACTAGATGTAAGGAGAATGCAGTTGACAAAACAATTTAAAGAATCATTTTGTTGCACGTGGTACTGAAGAACAAAATGAAATCATTTCTTTAAAAAGTATTCATCCTCTTTGTGATGGTTAATCTTATGTGTCAGTTTGGTAAGGCCATGGTACTCAGATATTTGTTCAAATATTATTCTAGATGTTTCTGTGAAGGTATTTTTTTAAATGCGATAACATTTAAATCAGTAGTCTATGAGTAAAGCAGATTACCCTCCATAATGTGGGTTGGCCTCATCCAAAAACTGAAAAGCCTTAATAGAAAAAGACTGACCTCCCCGGAAGATGAAATTCTCCCAGCAGATTGTGCTTGGACTCAGATTGCAACTCTTCCCTGTTATCTCCAGCCCTGCAAATTTGGGGCTCACCAAGTCTCTATAGTCACAAGCCAATTCCTCAGAATAAATATCCGTCTGGGCCGGGCGTGGTGGCTCACACCTGTAATCCCAGCACTTTGGGAGGCTGAGGTGGGCGGATCACGAAGTCAGGAGATCGAGACCATCCTGGCTAACACGGTGAAACCCCGTCTCTACTAAAAGTACAAAAAATTAGCCGGGTGTGGTGGTGGGCACCTGTAGTCCCAGTTACTCAGGAGGCTGAGGCAGGAGAATAGTGTGAACCCAGGAGGCGGAGCTGGCAGTGAGCCGAGACCGTGCCACTGCACTCCAGCCTGGGTGACAAAGCGAGACTCCATCTCAAAAAAAGAAAGAAAGAAAGAAAGAAATCTCTGTCTGTCTCTCATTTTCTCTCTCTCTGTCTGTCTCTCATTTTCTCTCTCTCTCTCTCTCTCTCTCTCTCTATACAAACACACACTCTCTCTCTCTCTCTGTCTCTGTTGGTTCTGTTTCTCTAAAGAACCCTAAAACATTTTTAATATTGTATAACAATATGCAATATTAAGTACACATAATTTATTAGTAGAAATGTGCTTTCATTCTATGCACCAAGGAATACTCTGTACTATGTATTTACCTGCTGTAAGCATGTTTGTAGTCTGCATTTTTACATGTGTCCTCTGACTATGAAAGCTGCATAATTACAAACTATCTCTAGGCCTTTCCATTTTCCATGAAGTGACTTTTTCTTTATTACTTACCTTTTATTTCTGCATTCCTACTCAACTGGCAAATAAACTGAGGCACAAATGAATAAGACTTTCTACATTAAGGATAATAAATATGAGTCACTAAATTTTTGTAAAACATATCCTATTAGTTTCTTATATTTCATTAAGAGGCACCAATGCTAAAGAGATATGTAACAGGGAATAGTTGTTCAATAACATCAAAGAATGTTAAAATATAATTGAAATATAATGGGTACATATGCTACTGTATATTTTTTAAATGTCTATTGAATTTCAAAGAAATATTTGATATATGTTACATTATTTAATATGGAAGAAAGCATTTTACTTCCTGTTGTGTGTATGTACAAACTAAACACATTTTTAATTGTCTATTCATTTAAATGATTTATGAACATAAGGAAAGCTTACCCAATTTACTTCACTTTAACAGGAAGAGAAATCAAACACACTGGTATAATATAATTTGTGATGATAAATGCTTGTAAATTAAAGCCAATAAGTACAAGATAAAGTGGTAATCTAATAATATGTATATTATATATTTATTATAAATTATATATACTAATTTTATAATATACATATGATATATGTAGGTATCATTAAAAGAAAAACCTTAGGCCTAAATACAGTATCATTTGCTCAAACCCAGGGGAAAATGGTGTAAGTAAAAGTTAAGTTAGATAAGACGGCCAGAAAAGCACCTTAAACAGAAGTCTGACTTCTGTAAATTTAAAACAATGGGAAGAGTTTCTAATGTACATAGGCAGACATCTTACAAATGGAGATATCCTTTATAGGTGTTAATTTCTTTTACAAAAGGGTTTCAGGAAAGCCAGTTAAATTCCAGAAAGGTGTATTTCAGTTTGATAGGTGGTGATCTTTTAAACTTAGCTATTATATCTTAGCTAAAATTACTGAGTTCAGGGTGGAGTCCATTAAGGAACAGAGCAAAGAAAGCATTCTCCAGGCCTGGACTCGGTATGGATGGGTCTGATAAAGAAGAAAACCTACTTTCCCCAAGGGCCTACTTAATTTTTGTGGGTATATAGTAGTGTATATGGGAGACATGAGATGTATTGAAACAGGAATGCAATGTGTAATAATTACATAATGGAAAATGGGAATTGCATCCTCTCAAGCATTTGTGTTAAAAACAATCCAATCATGCTCTTTTAGTAATTTTAAAATGTATAATTCAAATATTATTGACTATTGTCACCCTGTTGTACTATCAAATACTAGGTCTTGTTCATTAATTCTAAATATTTTTTGTACACATTAATCATTCCCACCACCCCACAGAAGCGCCCAGTGCTCTCCCTAGGCTCTGGGAACCATTTTTTACTCTTTATCTCCATGGGTTCAATTGCTTTGAGTTTTAGATACCACAACTAAGTGAGAACATATGATGTTTGTCATTCTGTGCCTGGCTTATTTCACAAAAAATAATGACCTCCAGCTCTATCCATGTTGTTAAAAATGACTGAATCTCAATCTTTTTTATGGCTGAATAGTACACCATTGCATATAAGTCCCACATTGTCTTTATCCATTCATCTGTTGATGGACACTTAGGCTGCCTCCAAATCCTGGCTATTGTGAACAGTGCTGCCACAAACACAGCAGTCCAGATTATCTCTTTGTTATACTGATTTTCTTTCTCTGGGGTACATACTTAGCTGTAGGATTGCTGAATCATATGGTAAGTTCTATTTTAAGTTTTTGAGGAATCCCCAAACTGTTCTCCACAGTAGTTGTACTAATTTACATCCCCACCAATAATGTATGAGGGTTCTTTTTTCTCCAAATCCTCACCAGCATTTGTTATTGACTGTCTTTTGGATATAAGCCATTTTAACTAGGGTCAGATAATACCTCACTGTAGTTTTGATTTGCACTTCTCTGATGATCAGTGATGTTGAGCACTTTTTCATATGCCTATTTGCTGTTTCTATACCTTCCTTTGAGAAATGTCTTTTCATATCCTTAGCCCATTTTTTAATCAAATTATTATATTTTTTCCTTCAGTGCTGTTTGAGCTACTTATACATTCTGCTTATTAATCCCTTGTCAGATGGGGAGTTTACAAATATTTTCTCCCATTCTATGGGCTGTCTCTTCACTTTGTTGATTGTTCTCTTCAACATTCATCTGTTGATGGACACTTAGGCTGCCTCCAAATCTTGGCTATTGTGAACAGTGCTGCCACAAACACAGCAGTCCAGATATCTCTTTGTTATACTGATTTTCTTTCTCTGGGGTATATACTTAGCAGTAGGATTGCTGAATCATATGGTAAGCTCTCTTTTAAGCTTTTTGAGGAATCTCCAAACTGTTCTCCACAGTGCAGAAACTTTTTAGCTTGATGTGATCCCATTTGTCTATTTTTGGTTGGTTGCCTGTGCTTGTGGGGTATTACTCAAGCAATTTTTTCCAGATCAATGTCTTGGAGAGTTCCCCAATGTTTTCTTGTAGTAGTTTCATAGTTCAAAAATCCATTTTGATTTGATTTTTGTATGTGGTGAGAGATAGGCATATAGTTTCATTCTTCTGCATATGGATATCCAGTTTTTCCAGCACCATTTATTGAAGAGATTGTCTTTTCCCCAGTGCATGTTCTTGACACCTTTGTCAAAAATGAGTTTACTGTAGGTGTATGAATTTGTTTCTGGGTTCTCTATTCTGTTTCATTAATCTGTTTTAATGCCAACACCATGCTGTTTTGGTTACTATAGGTCTGTAGTATAATTTTTTTGTTTGTTTGTTTTGTTTTTAATGTTTCCACTTTATTGCTGTAGCATGGAACTTGAGGCAAGCCTGGACCTTCAGCAACATGCAAAGAAGAGGCTGAGGGGGTTGGGGACACAACCTTGCTGAGAGGGAAAACTGACAGGGGAAATACCAGAACAGGGGATAGGGGATGGTCACCATGACACCAGAAGACATCATCAGCCATGCCATTTGGAGTGAGGAAGGGAACAGAGAAGAAATGGTGTTTCTTTCCATGTACCTAGCACCCACACGGAGGCCACATTTGGAAGTGGACTGGGAGAGGGAAATGGACTGGGAGAGGGAAAGGATGGGGAAAATGGCTGCCTAGGAGTCTCCCTCTCCAACCTGGGTTCGTGTCAGACCCCATCTCTACCACTTGCCTCTTCTACCCTTGGAAAATGGAACTAACAAACAGAGGGATCACAATAAATTAACATTCTAATGAGCATGTATGGATGGACATATGTTCATGTGCAATGGGGGAAGGGAAGAGGGGGTGACAACACCTAAAATGATTCCCCACCTCAATCTCCCAGCTTACTCCTTTCCCCCTTCACCCTAAAGCCACCATCCAATCAGATAGAAAAGTAAAGGTCTAATTTGCTCAAAATTCCTCAGGTTTTACAAAACTCACAAGACAGAGTAGGGAGACGGGGAGGCAGGCAGCCACAGGAGTAGAGCTGGTGGAGAGGGGCTATGCTTCTGTCTCCACTTGAGACTGGCTCTCTGTGGTGTTGCTCTTCTGCCCCTCCTTCATCTCTGTGTCAGTGGGATTGTCTCCTGAGGAAGCCTCTGGCTTGACCTTGTTCTCCTCCTCAGCCAGCCTCTCAAACATGTTGGCATAGAGCTTCTTCTCCCAGGCAAGCTTCCTGCAGATCTGCTGCTGGCACACAGCCAACTGGGCCTTAGTGGCTTCATTGTTTTGGTAGAGCTGCAGGACCTTCCAGAAGTCAGCCCATGCCAGTTCAAAGTCATTCACAACCAGGTGGTCCTCTCCCCGATAGAAGAGGCCCTTCTCGTTGTTGCTGTCCAGTTCTAGGGCCTTGTTACAGCTTTCAGTGGCAATAGAGAAGACCTGTAGTTTCAGATGACATAGGGCTAGGTTGAGGTGAGAGGCCAGTTGAAGGGCTTTTGCCTTCTGTGCTTCCTCACTGGGAAAGCTAGACTCATATTTCAGCCAGAACACAGTCTTCTTAGACTATAGAAAAGCTTGCTTGTATTTGCCTTACTTGAAGTACACTGTGTCCCGCTCTTTCACTGTGGTGCTCTGTTCCAGCTTCTCTTCTGAATTCATCTACCAAGACTCCTTGGTCTTCTGAAAACTCTTGAGGTGTAATTCATATTAGTTAGGCATTTTGTGGGATTTGGAACTTTTCCTTCCCAACACTGCCAAAAGCATAGCTGGGTTTGAGGTACACAATGGGATGTTCTCCTTTCTACATGCACTGAATGGCCCTCCTCAGACCATAAGGCAAATCCAGGTTCTCCCCCTTGCCTGCCTCAAAGCGGAGCTCCTGATGTTCAAAGGGCTGGTCCTTGTAGCACCCTTCCAGTGCAACCTCCATGATAGCACCCTCACTAGGCCTGGATAGCCTTCACCACGAGTCTGTGTTCTCTAGGTGATTCCACCATATTCCTCTTCCATCAGATCTTCTCCCTTAAACTGAAACAACTCTACCTCAAACACAAGCATGGCATTTGGGAGATCTTTGGAGGACTGCCTGCTGCACCGTAGGCATATTCTGGTTTGCAGGTGATATGGCACACCTCCCTCACCTTCATGGCTGCCATAGCAATGTCCCAAGCCTTGATGATCTCCCTTTTCCCAAGTCAAAGGAGAATTTGTCCTTGTGATCCAGACTGGGTCAAAGTTTGTGCCATCTAACAGCCAGCCAGTGTAGTGGACAAAGACTCAGTCCCCAATCATGGGCATCTCTGTACCTGTGCCATCTCTTGATGACTTTCAGCATGCCTTCCTCCTGTTTGGGGCTAATGTCCACTCCCTCCATGGGCAGAGGCACCAATTGCTCCCAGCTCTAGGTCTCCTTCATCTCCTCAGCTGTCATCTCTGTGTGGCGTACTCTTTCTGGGAGCTGGCGCCGGCACCAGTGCACTCTGGGCTGAGGGCACGGGCACTACCTGCAGGGTGTGTGGGAGGCCAGGCACTGTGGCACTGACTGTGGACTGCGCAGAGGCTGGAGCATCTCTGCCAGTCTGTAGTACAATTTGAAGTCAGGTAATGTGATTCTCTCCAGTTTTGTTCTTTTTATTCAAGATAGCTTTGACTATTCTGGGTCTTTTGTTGTTCCATGTAAATTTTAGGATAGTTTTTTTGGTCTGTTTTGTTTTTGTTTTGAAGAATGTCATTAGTATTTTGAAAGGGATTGCAATGAATATGTAGATTGCTTTGGGAGGTACAGACATTTTAACAAAATTGATTCTTCCCATCCATGAACATGGAATATCTTTCTCTTTTTTGGTGTCCTCTTCAATCTCTTTTCTCAGTGTTTTACAGTTTTCACTGTAGAGATCATTTCTTTAGTTAAATCCTAGGCGATATGGTTTGGCTGTGTCCCCACCCAAATCTCACCTTGAGTTGTAATAATCTCTATTTGTCAAGGGTGGGGCCAGGTGGAGATAATTGTATAATGGGGGAAGTTCCCCCATACTATTCTTGTGGTAGTGAATAAGTTTCATGGGATCAGATAGTTTTGTAAATGGGAGTTCCCCCACACAAGCTTTCTTGCCTGCCACCATGTCAGACGTGCCTTTGCTACTTCTTTGCCTTCTGCTATGATTGTGAGGCCTCCCCACCCTTGTGGAACTGTGAGTCCAGTAAACCTTTTTCCTTTATAATTTACCCAGTCTGGGGTATGACTTTATTAGCTGCATGAGAACAGACTAATACACTACATATTTAATTTTACTTGTGCCTGTTATAATTAGGATTACTTTCTTGATTTCTTTTTCAGATTGTTCACTATTAGCATAAACAATGCTACTGATTTTTGTACGTTAATTTTGTACCCTGCAACTTTACAAAATTTATCAGTTCAAATAGTTTTTTGGTGGAGTCTTTAGGTTTTCCCAAATATAAGATCATACCATCTGCAAACAAGGATAATTTGACTTCTTCCTTTCCAGTTGGATGCCCTTTATTTCTTCCTCTTGTCTGATTGCTCTAGCTAGGACTTCTAGTACTATGTTGAATAACAGTGGTGAAAGTGGGCATCCTTGTCATGTTCCAGATGGTAGAGGGGAGGTTTTCAGGTTTTCCTCATTCAGTATGGTTTTAGCTATGGGTCTGTCACATATGGTTTTAATTATGTTGAGGTATGTTTCTTCTACATGCAGTTTTTTGACGGTTTTTCATGAAGGGACATTGAATTTTATCAAATGCTTTTTCAACATCCACTGACATGATCATACGGGTTTTGTCCATCATTCTATTGATATGATTTATCACATTGATTGATTTGTGTATGTTGGACCATCCTTGCAAGCCAGAGATAAATCCCACTTGGTCATGATGAATGATCTCTTTTAACATATTAGTGAATTTGGTTTGCTAACACCTTATTGAGGCCTTTTGCATCAAGATTCATCAGCGATATTGGCCTGTAGTTTTCTTTTTTTGACGTGTCTTTGTCTGGTTTTGGTATCAGGGTAATACTGGCTACATAGTATGTGCTGGGAAGTATCCCCTCCTCTATTTTTTCAGAATTGTTTCAGTAGGATTGCTATTAGTTCTTTTTTGAATTTTCAACAGAATTCAGCAGTGAAGTCATTGGGTCCTGTGCTTTTATTTATAGGGAGATTTTTAATTACAACTTCAATCACGTTACTTGTTATTAGTCTGTTCAAATTTTGGATTTATTCATGGTTCAATCTTGGTAGGTTGTATGCATCTAGGAATTTGCCCATTTCTTCTAGATTTTCCAATTTTTTGGCATAGAGTTTCTTACAATAGCCACAAATTATCATATGAATTTCTGTATTATCAGTTATAATGTCTCCTTTTTCATCTCCGATTTTATATATTTGGGTCTTTTTTCTTAGGCAAGCTAAAAGTTTGTCAATTTTCTTTATCTTTAAAAAAACTTTTTGATTCATTGATCTTTTGTATTGTCTTCTTCATTTCCATTTCATTTATTTCTGCTCTGATCTTTATTATTCCTTTTCTCCTACTAATTTTGGGTTTGGTTTGCTCTTGCTTTTCTAGCTCTTTAAGGTGCATCATTAGGTTGTTTATTTGAAGTTTTTATTTTCTGTAGGCACTTATAGCTAGAAACTTCCCTATTAATACTGCTTTTGCTGTATTCCATACAACAAAATGGTACATTGTGTTTCCATTATCATTTTTTTCAAGAAATTTTTCAATTTCCATCTTAATTTCTTCATTTACCCACTGGTCATTCAGGGGCATATTGTTTACTTTCCATGTGTTTGTATAGTTTTCAAAATTCCTATTGTCATTGATTTCTAGTTTTATTCCATCGTGGTCAGAGAATGTGCTTGATATGATTACCATTTTTTGAATGTTTTAAGACTTGTTTTGTGACCTAACATATGATCTGTCCTTAAGAATAATCTACATCCTGAGGAAAAGAATGTGTATTCTGCAGTCTTTGAAGGAGATGTTCTGTAACTATCTATTAGACCCATTTGGTCTATAGTGCAGATTAAGTCTGATGTTTCTTTGTTGATTTTCTGTCTAGAACATTGATGCAGTATTGAAAGTGGGATGTTGAAATCTCCAGATATTGTTATATTGGGGTCTACTTCTCTCTTTAGCTCTAATAATATTTTCTTTATACATCTAGGTGCTCCAGCATTCAGTGCATATATATTTAAAATTGTTATATCCTCTTGCTGAATTGAATCCCTTATCATTATATAGTGACCTTCTTTGTCTATTCTTAGTTTTTTCTTGAAATCTATTTTGTCTGATATGAATATAGCTGCTTCTGCTCTATTTTGGTTTCCATGGACTTGGAATATCTTTTTCCAATCCCTTTATTTTCAATGTGTGTTTTATAGGTGAAGTCTGTTTCTTATGGGCAACAGATCATTGGGTCTGTTTTTTGGTTGTTTTTTTGTTTTGTTTTGTTTTGTTTTGTTTTGCTTTTTTTGGTTTGGTTTGGTTTGGTTTGTTTTTTTGTTTTTTTTTTGGAATGGAGTCTCACTACTATCACCAGGTTAGAGTACAGTGGCATGATCTTGGCTCGCGGCAACCTCTGCCTCCTGGATTCAAGCAATTCTCCTGCCTCAGCCTCCTGAGTAGCTAAGACTACAGGTACACGCCACCACACTGCCATGCCAGGCTAATTTTTGTATTTTTAGTAGAGATGGGGTTTCACCATGTTGGCCAGGATGGTCTTGATCTCTTGACCAAGTGATACACCTACCTCAGCCTCCCAAAGTGCTGGGATTACAGGCGTGAGCCACCACACATGGCCTCATTTTTTTTTATCCCTTCAGCTATTCTGTCTTTTGATTGAAGAATTTTGTCCATTTACATTCAATTTATAGATAAGTAAGGACTTACCTCTGCCATTTTGTGATTTGTTTTCTGGATATTTTATGGTCTTCTCTTCCTTCTTTCTTTCCTTCATGTCTTTCTTTTTGTGAAGGTAATTTTAGTTGGTGATGTGATTTAGTTTGTTGCTTTTTATTTTTTGTGTCTCCGTTGTATGTTTTTTGGTTTAGGGTATCATGAAGCTTGCAAATACTATGTTATAACCTATTATTTTAAGCTGATAACAACGTTGTTTGCATAAACAAACTAACAGAAAGAAAATTTACAAAGACTTCATGCATTAACTTTGTGCCCCTGCTTTAAGTTTTTGTTACTGTTTATATCATATTGTAATATGTCATGAAAAGTTGTTGTAGTTACCATGTTTGATTGGTAAATCATTTAGTCTTTCTACTTAAATAAGAGTAGTTTACACACTACATTTTCAGTGTTATATTTGGTTTTTCTGCATACTTACTATTACTACTGAATTTTTACCTTCGAGTGATTATTTATTGCTCATTAATGTCCTTTTCTTTCTTATTAAAGTACTCCCTTTAGCATTTCTTGTAAGACAAGTCTGATGTTGATTAAATCCTTCAGCTTTTGTTTGTCTAGGAAAGTCTTTATTTTTTCTTCATGCTTGAAGGATATTTTCACCAGATATACTATTCTAGCATAAAAGTTCTCTTCCCTTCAGCACTTTAAATATGTCATTCCATTCTCTCTTGGCCTATAAGGTTTCCACTGAAAAGGCTGCCACTAGATGTATTGGAGCTGCATTCTTTGTTTCTTTTCTCTTGCTGCTTTTTGGATCCTTTTTTCATCCTTGACCTTTGCAACTTGAATTACCAGATGTCTTGAGTTAGTCTTCTTTGGATTAAATCTGCTTGGTGTTCTGTAACCTTCTTGTACTTGGATACTGATATCTTTCTCTAGGTTCAAGAAGTTCTCTGCTATTATCCCTTCGAATAAACTTTCTACCCATATCTCTTTCTCTACATACTCTTTAAAGCCAATAACTCTTAGACTTCCCCTTTTGAGGCTATTTTCTAGATCCTGTAGGCATGCTTCATTGTTTTTTTTCTTCTTCTTCTTCTTCTTTTGTCTCCTCTGACTGTATTTTCAAATAGCCTGTTTTCAAGCTCACTGATTCTTTTTCCTGCTTGATCAACTCTGCCATTGAATGACTCTGATGATTTCTTCAGTATGCCAGCTGCATTTTTCAACTCCAGAATTTCTGCCTGATTCTTTTTAATTATTTTAATCTGTCAAATTCATCTGCTTGAATTTCTTTGGGTTTCCTCAAAACAGCTATTTTGAGTTCTCTGTCTGAAAGATCACATATCCTTGTTTCTCCAGGATTGGTTTCTGGTGCCTTATTTCGTTTATTTATTGAAGTCATGTTTTCCTGGATTGTCTGGATACTTGTAGGTGTTCATCTGTGTCTGGCCATTGAAGAGTTAGGTATTTATTGTAGTCTTTGCAGTCCAGGCTCTTTATACCCATTCTTCCTGGGAAGGCTTTCCAGATATTCAAAAGGACTTGGGTGTTATGGTCTAAGATATATCTGCTTTAGAGAGGACCCCAAGACCAGTAACACTATGATTCTTGCAGACTCATAGAGATACTGCTTTGATAGTCTTGGACAAGATCCAGAAGAATTATCTGGACTACCAGAGACTCCGGTTCTCTTTACTTTGTCCCAGTCTCTCTCTGTGCTGAGCCACCTGGAGCTAGAAGTGGAGTGACACAAGTACCACTGCAGCCACCACCCCTAGAACTGTGCTGGGTCAGACCTGAAACCAGCAGATCACTGGGTCTTGCCCAAGCCCTGCTGCAACCACTCTCTGGCTACCGGCTATGTTCATTCAAGGCCCTGAGGATCTACAATTAGCTGATGGCAAAGCCAGCCAGGCCTATGTTCTTCCCTTGAGGGTGATGAATTTCTCCAAGCCCAAGCTCCAGGGGCATCCAGAGGTGCCATTCAGGAGCCAGAAACTAGAGTCAAAAATCTTAGAAGTCTACCTGGTGTTCTATTGTACTGTGGCTGAGCTGACACTCAAACCACAAGACGCAGTGCTTCCCACTCTTCCCTCCCCTCTCCAAATGCAGCAAGCCTCACGCCATGGCCACTGCCACCTAAGGCCCACAGGGAGTACTACCAGACTACCACCATGTTCCCTTAAGACCCAAGGGCTCTTCAGTCAGCTTGTGGTGAATGCTGCCTGGCCTGGGACTCACCCTTTAAAGCAGTGAGCTCCCCTCTGGCCTAAGGCAGGTCCAGAAATGCCATCTAAAAGCCAAGTCCTGAAATCAGGTACCATGAGTGCCTACTTAGTTTTCTACGCACCTGTAGGGCCTACTTTTATAAACTTTTTATCCAGGATAGCTTTCTTTTTTGTCTTTGGGGCAGTGTAGCAACTAAGCAAAAAGGAAAGCAGATTTAACTTTCCTTATAAGTCATTTAAGCTTTTTATTTGCCTTTTATAAAGAGTCTTTAATTTAAAATACTGAAATACTTTAGAAGCTTCTGCATATCAATAGGCATCCATAGATAAGACTAATTTGGGAAGCTTCATTTTTTTTCATTTTTTTTAAAATTTCAACTTTTATTTTAAATACATGTGCAGATTTGTTATATGGGAATATTGTATGATGTTGAAGTTTGGAGTACGGGTTCCCTCACCCTGGTAGTAAGCATAGTATAGTACTCAATAGGTAGTTTTTCAACCCACCCACTCCCAACCTTGAGTTATCCACAGTGTTTATTGTTCCAATATTTATGTCCATGTGTTCTCAATGCTTAGATCTCAGTTATAAGACAGAACATGTATTTTTGAATTTTCTGTTTCTGCATTAATTTGCTGAGGATTATGGCCACCAGCTCCATCCATGTTTCTGCAAAGGTGACGTTTTCATTTTTTATAACTGCGTATAATTCCATGGTGTATATATATCACGTTTTGTTTGTTCAATCCACCACTGATGAGCAGCTAGGTTGATCCCATGTCTTTGCTACTGTGAATAGTGCAACAATGAGCAGACAAGTGCATGTGTCTTTTGGTAGAATGATTTATTTTCTTTTGGGTGTAAACCTAGTAATAGTATTGCTGAGATGAATGGTAGGTTCTTTGAGAAATCTCCAGATTGCTTTCCACAGTGGCTGAACTAATTTAAATTCCCACTAATAGTGTATAAGTTTCCACTTTTCTCCACATCTTCACCAGCATCTATTGTTTCTTTTGGAGTTTTAGTAGTAGCCATTCTGACTGGTGTGAGATTTTATCTCACTGCCAGTTTGATTTGCATTTCTCTGATGATTAGTGATGCTGAGCATATTTTCATGTTTGCTAGTGACTTGTATGTCTACTTTTGAGAAGTATGTCTTCATGTCCTTTGCCAATTTTTTAATGAAATTATTTGGTGTTTTGCCTGTTGATTTGTTTAAGCTCCCTGTAGATTCTGGATACTAGGCCATTGTTGGATGCATACTTTGCAGATATCTTCTCTCATTCCGCAGTTGTCTGTTTGCTTTGTTGATAGTTTCTTTTGTTGTGCTGAAGCTTTTTAGTTTAATTAGATCCTTTTTGTCTTTTTGTTGTTGTTGTTGCAATGGCTTTTCATACTTAGCCAAAAATTCTTTACCAAGGCTGACTTTGAGATAAGTATTTCCTAGGTTGTCTTCTAGGATCTTTACAGTTTGCGGTCTTACATTGAAATCTTTAATCCATTTTGAGTTAATTTTTGTGTATGGTGAAAGGTGGGGGTCTGGCTTCACTCTTCTGCATACAGCTAACCAGTTATCTCAGTAACATTTATTGAATGAGAATTGCTTTCCCCATGGCTTGTTTTTGTCAGCCTTGTTGAAGATCAGATGGTAGTAGGTGTGCATCTTTATTTCTGAGTTTTCTATTCTCTTCCACTTGTCTTTGTCTGTTTCTGTACCAGTACTAAGTTGTTTTGGTTAGTGTAGCCTTGTTGTAGTAGTAGTAGTAGTAGCAGTAGTAGTAGTAGTAGTAGTAGCAGTAGTGTAGCCTTATATAGTATAGCCTTGAAGTTGGGTAGTGTGATACCTCCAGCTTCATTCTTTTGCTTATGATTGCTTTGGCTATTGGGGCTCCTTTTCACTTCCATATATATTTTAGAATCATTTATTCTGTGAAAAATGGCTTTGGTAGTTTGATAGGAATAGTGTTGAATCTTTAAATTGCTTTGGGCAGTACAGCCATTTTTATGAAACTGATTCTTCCAATCCATCAGCATGGAATGTTCCCCATTTATCTCATCTCTGATCTTGTTTTTTAGTTCTCTTTGTAGAGATCTTTCACCTCCTTGGCTAGCTGTATTCCTAGGTATTTCATTTTCTTTTGGCTATTGTAAGTGGGATTGTGTTCTTGATTTCACTCTCAGCTTGGACTTTGTTGGCGTATGGAAATGCTGCTGATTTTTATACAATGATTTTGTAACCTGAAACTTTACTAAAGGTGTTTATCAATTCTAGGAGACTATTGGCAAAGTCTTCAGGATTTTCTAGGTATAGAATTATGTCATCAGCAAAGAGAGATACTTCGACTTCTTTTGCTATTTGGATGCCTTTTATTTCTTTCTCTTGCCTGATTGTTCTGGCTAAGACTTCCACTACTGTGTTGAACATGAGCGGTGAGAGTGTACATCTTGGTTCTGCTCCAATTCTCAAAGGGAATGCTTCAAACAATTGCCCACTTAGTATGATGTCGTCTGTGGGTTTGTGATAGATGGCTCTTATTATTTTGAAGTATGTTCTTTCATTGCCTAGTCTGTTGAGGGTTTTTAACATGAAGGGATGTTGGATTTTATCAAAAGCTTTTTCTGAATCTATTGAGAAGATCATTTCATTTTTGCTTTTGATTCTCCTTATGTAGTGAATCACATTTATTGATTTGAATATGTTGAACCAGCCTTGCATTCCAGGAATAAAGCTTACTTGATCATGTTGTATTAACTTTTCAATATGCTGCTGGATTCGATTTCCTAGTATTTTGTTGAGGATTTTCATGTCTATATTCATGAGAGATATTGGTCCAAAGTTTCCTTTTTTAATTGTGTCTCTGCCAGATTTGGGTACCAGGCTGATGCTGGCTTCACAGAACGAGTTAGAAAGGAACCCCTCCTCTTTGATTTTTTGAATAATTTCAGTAGGATTGGTATCAGTTCTTTGTATGTCTGGTAGAATTCAGCTGTGAATTCATCTGAGCCAGGGCTTTTTTTGGTTAGTAGGCTCTTAATTACTAATTCAATTTCAGAAGTTGATAGTGGTCTATTCAGGTTTTTAATCTCTTCCTGATTCAATCTTGGAAGATTGTGCCCTTCCAGGAATTTATCCACTTCCTCTAGCTTTTCTAATTTGTGTGCATAGAGTTGTGAGCCCTCATTTTCAACTGCACTTCTTCAAGTGCAGTGTTGTTTCTTTGGAATGTTCCATTGTAATTTTAAATTACCTTTAGTAAGATTTTGCTATTTCTAAAAGTGTTTGCTGTTTTCAGGACCTAATACTTACACATGTAGGTGTGGGCATAGCCAGAAGGTAGATTACTCAGTTCTTAAGAAAATAAGGGTCCCATTTTTATCTTGAATCTTAGCTTTAATTCTCAGATCCTCTTAATCAACTTAGCCAATAATTTTTTCCTACCTTGGCACATAAGAAAAACAAAGGAGGTAGAACACAAAAATCCCTATAAATTTCTACAGGCAAAGTTTGTGTCCCCTGAAATATTGCCATTTTCTACTGGTTTCTGTCTAACCCATTCAAACATAAGAGGCCTGTAACTAGATTCAAGCCAGTTAATTATCAGATCCAATCAGATTCTGGACCCGATTTAGTTTTTTTGTGACTTCCAAACCTAGTTTGGATCAGAAACTTGCTCAAATTCAGAAAGCTCAAAACACAAATATGGGGAGCTTTGAATTCTGAGAGAGAACTTACCATCATTCCCAGTTGCTGTGAAAGAGCAATGGACACAATGAGCCCTGCAAGTACCTCACTTGGTCACTCGATGCTCCTGGGGATCACTGGAAGCTCTACTTCAGATCCCACTTCTGACACCATCTGTTAAAAAAAAAAAAAAAAAAAAAAAGCCTTAGACAAATTAAATTTAACAGAGTTTAACTGAGCAAAGAATGATTTGTGAATCTGGCATCTGGCAGCCTCCTTAGAGAGAGTAAGCTCAGAGAGACTCCAGTGCAGCCACGTGATGGAAGATTTATGGTCACAAAAAGGAAAGTGACATACAGAAAATGGAAGTGAGGTACACAAACAGCCAGATTGGTTACAGCTCAACATTTGCCTTATTTGAACATGATTTCAACAGTTGACTGGCCAAAACTTGGTGACTGGCACAAGAGTAGGTTATTGTCTATTTAAACTTCCATTGAAGTTACTGTTCACTATGTACAGAGAAATCTTTAGGCCAAACTTAAAGTATGTAAGGAAGCAACTTTAGGATAAACTTGATTTAACAATATTACATGTGCATATGTGTATATACATATGTGTCTTTGTGAATATAAATATAAATATATCTATATATATAATCCTCTAAGATATTGGCACTTTTAATAAAGTTGTTATTAAATAACATTTAGAGATAAAAAACAATGAATTTGATTAGTTTAGAAAGCAGAGAAAGTTAACAGAGCTAATTCTAACATGAATACAGTTGTTTATTATATTCAGTGTGAAATTAGAATCAACAAACCCATGATTTTTTTAGTATTCACCCAGTCTATACCTGTGTACAAGTAATTGGCTCATTATATTAAAGTTGCTTTTTACTTCATTTTATGTTAACTCTAAAAACTGTTAATTCTGGAATTTTTTAACATTCTTCAATTTCTTTTTAATTTAATAAAAATATTGTTAATGTTATCATTGCTTCTATTTTCTATGTGCTTAACATTTCTCTAGAGTTGAGCAGGCCTTATCTTCCACTTTATAGTGACAGCAAATTCGTTTGTGAGTGGGGAAGATTTTCATTTATGCAGATGGGCTTGAGATAGACAAATAGATACTCAAAGAGAACAACAGAGAAATACATAAGAATATACACAATACACATACTAATTTATCATCTATTTACAGAATGATAGACATTGCAATTGAGTTCATATGCCACATACATTGAGTTTACCTATTTACATATCATTTAAAAAACAGAATGGAAGTCTTCCTATATGCAGTAAACCTTTCCCTGCTCTCCAAATCAGGATATTACACCCAGAATTTGCTTACCTCATTGTGCTCTAATACACTTACACTCACATAGTATAGGACAGTTGTATCTACAATAGATGGTTCCAGTTAGTGATGCTAATGTTCTTGTTCAACTTTTCGTAGGTGTTTATTTCTTCAACTTTAGAGACAGAGTTCAAAATATTAGTCATTCCTTGCTGCTATTCTCTGCCAGATAAGTCAATGTAGTACAATGTGAGAGTCTAGGCTTTGTATCCAGATAGACCTGAGTTTAAATCCTGATCAACTGTTTACTAGTTATAGGGCTTGTCTGACTGTAAAGTGGAGATGACAATATCCACCTCCAAAAGGTTTCTTCTATAGGTGATGACAGTACAAATACACAGTACTGGCCACCTATTGGGCTTTCAATATATATGTGTCTCTTGCCACCACCCTCTACAACACCCACACCACCCAACACCCACCCACATCCATCCTCTTCTCACACTTTCCTTCCTGTCATCTGTGAACTGGGCAACTACATAACCAAGAAGATTTGAATTACACCTAAACCAAAATCCAATTATTATAATAGATGTATTTATTTATTCTGAGTGCACACTATTAATTAGCAAAACAAAGAATGTAAGCCTAAGGGCTAATCTATTTGAACCTTTAGGTAGGTAATATTTGAGATGGTCCTTGAAAGTTGATAGGATTTAAACTGAAAGACATATGTAGAGAAGCATTCTGTACAGAGGAAACTGTTTCAGGCCTAAAGCACAGCATAGAACAAGGAATGATTCAATTTATCTGGAATATAGGGTGTATGTGGTAGAAGATAAAACTCAAGAATGAATATAGGCCTGTTTTGTCAAGGATTCTGAGCACCAGGTTAAGAAGTTTAATTTGATGGAAAATAGGAGTTATTGATATTTTCTAAGCAAAGGACTTTTGTTTTAGGAGGATTTCTCTGGTGTTAGCATTTGGGATATATTCGTGCTGGAAGAAACAAAAGTGAAGAGGTCATTTAGAAAGCTATTAGTGTGGTTCAAGCAAAAAGCAACAAAACCTAACTCTCACACATTACTAGTGGTAATGTAAATCAGTACAATCTCCATGACAGGCAACTTGGCAATCTCTACCAACATTACAAACGCACATACCATTTTCCTTAGCCATTCCACTTCTAAAAATTTATCCTCAGATATATTTTCAAATGAGTGAAGTGATGCATATCCAAAGTTACTCATAATAGCATAAAACCTTAATAAGAACTTGAATAACTTATAGCACATCCATAGTAACAGAATTACAGCATGCATATACAATAAAAATGGGGAAACCCCTTATGTACTGATTAAAACAATCTCTAAGATGTATTAAATTTTAAAAAATTAATGTATAAAATTGTGTACCATTTGCTTCCATGTTTTAAAAATAAAAAATTCTGGAAGAATACACACACACACACACACACACACAAATGATATTGGTGGCTTCTTGTTGAATCCAAAATAAATATTAAAAGCAATAAGCCTAAAGTCAAAGTGGCACCTATAATATTGGAGAAATAACTTATTAGAAATTGATAGTGGGGAAAAATTTATAAAGGAAGAATATGGACTTAGAAGAACAGAAATTTGTAGAAAGCCTAGTATTGAATAGTATTATGTTATAGCATGAAGGAAATGAGTGTAGATTTGTGTGCTTTAAGCAGAAAGAAAATTTAAGAAATCCTGTTTGGAGAATATAATTGTCATCCCCATTTTGCCAAACAGGCACCAAAATACTTGGAGATTTATTGTTTCACCCAAAGTCACACAAGTGATGACATAGTAAAAACAAAAAACTTCTTTCAAACTAAAAGTTTTATCTAAAGCTTCAATGGAATAGATATTTAGACAAGTAAGCCCTCACAGATGGAAGTGCCCTCCTCCTCCCTCACCAGTTACCCATGTACCTTCCCTAATAAGGTGAATGTTCTTATTCAGCAGGAAATATTCCCTAGACATTAGTGTTTAATGTAACCATTTATTAAAATTCATGCAATTCTTTCAAAATTCTAACATATCTGAGGCTTGCCTGATTCTGATGATAATATTCAAGCAAAGATTTTTAGAAATTTTTCTTTAAGTCAGTATGAAATTTTGATGTTTAGTCAAGAATGAATCTATGGTTTACATTTCATAGCCTCATTAACTCTCCTTGTGCCTCTTATGTGCAGTTCTGGGTACTTACTATTATGTGTAAGGGTTGACATTTTTAGAAGCGAAACATTTATAAACCCTACTTCTTTTTAACAAGCTGATTTAGCTAGTTCCTAAGATAATTTACTTTCAGAAAGTATAACCCTTCACTACATAACAGTATTAACTTATAGATTGATTTATCTATCAATAAGTTATTTAAAGGAGTTATAATTTAAAGCAAGAATAACAAATAATAAACCAAATGTGAGTCTACCACTGCAAAATTTTTAATAGATATCTGGTTTAGTTATAGTCTTTTATGAACTTCTCACCTTTTATCCCCAGAGTTAGAAACTTCTATCAGTGTATTATTCTCACTGCAGTTGAAACAGCCCTCCAGATGCCAGCAGCTTTGGCAGTAGGTGTCCTCTAGTGCTGACTCATAAAGGTTTGAAATTTTTTATATTTCTGGTCTTTCTCCCATCTCAGCAGAGATGCCTTTCTAGGTATCTGGCTTTTAATTAAGTCTTTATACAGTACCTTACCTGACTCTTGTATCTGGGTCAGTCTTCTCATCCCTGCAAAGCCCTGGGAGAACTATTTCACTTAGATTATCGCTGTGCCAAACTTTACTTCTTAAAATGTCTTATTTCAATCAAAACAGATGTGGCTTGCATAGGCCCAGTCAAGCCCTAGTATTTTCTGTCTAATAAAGGAACAGTTCTTGGGTGACTTTGTTAATACTTAGCAAGTGTTCATTCTTTAGCATTGTTCTTTTTGTCCTTTGAGTCTTTACTCTCTACTTAAAGAACTGGGCTTCTGAACCAAATTAGTACTCTCAAAATTTTTCAACATTTCACAAACCACTTCATTAGAGGGGCTGTCTTAAAATAAATAAATGTTTTAAAACTGTAAATGTTTGAATATTTAGAAGCTTAACAACAATTAATCACTAGCTTTTTAAACCTAGCATTTTTTAAATCACAAAATAAATATATTTGTTTGGTATTTTGATACCCCTCTCCCCCCAGAGTGAATTCAGCCTTATGAGCAAATATGATTAATTGAAAACTACTAGTAGTAAAGGTGATCTTTGTGATTACCTAAATTTAATTCATTCACATATGAGCCAAAATCAAATTTTCACATAGGTTGATTTTCTCAAAGGTTTTTGAAGTTAAATTAAACACATTTAGAGATATTTAATTTAATGCTCTTCCTATATCTATTATATTGTGGAGGTAGTGATTAAAACAAAGAAGCAAAATGTTTCCTGCTGGAAAATAAAGATGTTTTCATTGCAAAATTGAATATAACTTTTGTGCTATGCCGCTGCTTAAAAAAGGATTTCTGTTAATTATTCATTTTTAAAGTTATCATAAGGTGTAACTGTATTCATGATTCCATCACTTTCTAACTCTAAAGGAACAAGAACAGCTTTTGTCTGGCCTCTAACTAACTGCAATAGGGTCTTTCAGAATAATATAGAAAGAACATTACAACAGCATGAGCAAGATACACAATTCAAAATTAGTTGAAAATTGGTGATCTGAGAACTGGAGATGTTCTCATGACATGTGAATGTTTGTTCAGCAGCTAAAGTAATAGCAATGCATTAAACCAATAGAATTACTTTTGACACCTAACAGAAATGTTAATTGATCATCAATCATTAGCTTGTAATTAAAGGGCTGAACTTGCAGTTCTGAAAATATAGCCAGAAAAATTAGTGAGAGACATGAATGTTATAAAAAAGACAAACTGCTCCAAGATAAATTGCTTTAAATTACATTGACCTCATCACCGTACCTTTGAAACCTGTCCCTAATTGACAGCAATTGATTTACCCTTCCAGCTTTCCTTTAAAGCCTATCAGATCCCAAATTCTAAATGTTAAGAACCCTTTGCCAATTTATTCCGCAATTGAGCTTTCCTTGAGATTCTTAAGTGATGACTAAGGCACAAGCCAGGTAGAAAAACAGTGCTCAATGAATTTAAACCCTAGAAATTAAGGTGACATCTTTTTTCTCCCCCGGAGAAGGTGATAAAGTGAAAGTAATTTTTAGCGTAACTAAATATGAAAACCATGCACAAAAACATGAAAGACAATAGACACCAAAATGAGCTGTGAGAGGGACAAACGTGCCAAAATTTCTAACACCTACCCACACCCAGAAGAAAAAGGTCAAGTTCCTGGAAATTAAGGAGGATTCGTGGGGAGGATTTTTGGAAAGAGTTGTGCTGTGTGTTGAGCATGATCCCACCACCCTCTACCCATGGGAGAACAGAGGGGTCATTGCCTGCTCTGCTGCTAGCTGAGCTCTGGCTTCAGGGTCACTGAGACTATCGGAGAGCTTGAGAGGTGTTCCCTGCAGGAGGCGGACACAGTGAGTTGGTGTCTGCCTTACAACTAATAAATCCAAAGTACAAGAGAGAGATTGGCTAAAGTGGTATCAGAAGAAGAAAGAACCACATATAAGAATTATGTGCCCTCTTTTCCAAAGACAGATCAAAGGCTCCCAAATCCCAAAGCCCAAACGTGCAACTCTTAAAAGGAATATTAGCCCAGGGTCCTTTTAAAAGGAACCCTGCTTGGCTGGGCGCAGTGTTTCATGCCTGTAATCTTAGCACTTTGGGAGGCCGAGGAGGGTGGATCACAAGGTCAAGAGATCGAGACCATCCTGTCCAGCATGGTGAAACCCTGTCTCTACTAAAACTACAAAAATTAGTTGGGCATTGTGGTGTAGTCCCAGCTACTCAGGAGGCTGAGGTAGGAGAATTGCCTGAACCCAGGAGGCAGAAGATTGCAGTGAGGTTGCAGTGAGCCGAGATCGCACCACTGTACTCCAGCCTGGCAACAAAGTGAGACTGATGGCTCCAAAGATCTCAGATGATTTTAAACATATGCATATAAAAATATCAGTCGAGTAATAATTCCCTGCATCCTTTTCACTCCTTCATCTCCATGTCCCAGATACTAAGGGATCAGAAACCTCAGTAAGCAAGTAGAGTAAAATCACCCACTGGAGAACAGAGCCTTAATCAGACTTTCTTCCCAGCCTGTCTTGCAAATTCTCTCCTGCACCAGGTCCCAGGAGGATGAGAGGAGCAGATTTAATATTGCAACAAGTTTGAAATTTGGATTGTTTTTTGAACCAAAAGATTTATACTACTAAATCAAGACTTAAAGCTACATGACAACTTTCTGTCACCTAAGAGATTAGGGAGGCCATTCTGCAAGGAAAAACTACCCACACTGAACAAATTTTAAAGGAACAGTGGGAAAAAGAAGTAAGATTGCTTTAGTAATTATATTCCATGAATCCTAATTGTTTAACATATGAGCTACATAATTATTTATAAGATTATTTCATTCATTTTATATTCAGATTTTTATACCATGACTATACATAGAAATATAAAATTTCTAAGAATGAAATAAAAAGATTTTTAAATGTCTTGTCAATCACAATGGCCTCATATATGATTAACAGATGTAAATCCATATTTCAAATAATCTTTTTGAAACTTTTGAAATTTGGGAGCCTACTATTGTTAAATGTGATTATATCATCACCGTTTTCATCGCATTAGGGGCTGACAAGAGTTCAGACTAGAAGGAGCACAGGGGTTGGCTCTGGTACTTTCCTTTCCTTCACTTGCACTTTCATTATTATTAATAGCATTCGCTATGAACCATGGTTTCTTAGTAATCTTTTTAAGACACTTGGACATTTTGTAATGGTTAGGTTAATTAAAGCTAGAAAATACAATCCGCACATCTGTGTAACTAGGCTCTCATAAACTGCCATGTACAATAAAACACTGCAAGTAAAGTGTACAATGTGCCTGTGTCAAGGAGTCCCCTTGAGGAACTCCTCATCTTCCCTCAGGCGCGCCCACATCCCAGAAGAGGGGTTAGAGGGAAACTTCAGAAGGCAATGATTCAAAGCCCCTCACTTTCATGGACCCCTTCCACAGCTTGTTTGAGACCACCGTTTCTTTCCATTCACTTTCCCTTGTATCAAACATCCCCTTAGGACCGGTAGGGTTGGAATAGCAGCAGGCATCTTTTTGGATCTAATTAGAAGTTGAATGAGGGACACGTTTAGTTGGGTTCACAGTGCAAATAAAGCATTTGGAATTTGTATGATGACCTGATTGAAAAAACATGCCACAAAGTGAATTTTATTAATGTTTTTTATAAATACAGCAGATAGAGGCAGCTACAGTCTGGATTAAAAGTAGAGAAATGCCAGGCCTGGTGGCTCATGCCTGTAATCCCATCACTTAGCAGTGGCAAGGCAGGCAGATCGCTTGAGCAGCCCAGAAGTTTGAGACCAGCCTGAGCAACATGGCAAAACCCCATTTCTACAAAAAAATACAAAAATTAGCCAGGCCTGGCCATATGCACCTGTGGTCCCAGCTACTGGTGAGGCTAAGATGGATTGGTAGATTGAGCCCAGGAGGTTGAGTCTGCAGTGAGCTGTGATGGAGCCATTGCACTCCAGCCTGGGTGACAGAGCAAGGCCTTGTTATTCATTCATTCTTTTATAAATAAATAAGAAATTATTATACCCAATATAATGTTTGATAATATCTTACAACAAAACATCAAGAGTATGCTATGACCATATAAAGCAGAACCATCCTACACCTTTAAAGTCTACCTGATTTGGACATTTTTTTAAAAAGGACGAAGAGTTTTCTGAATGGCTGACTTATTTTTTTCTATACATGAGGAAAGAACCAAATGAGCTCCAAAGTATAAGTATACTCACAAGCCTTCCTCAGAATAGATAAAATAATTATAACAGGTTAGCCTTGGGTGTAAGAATTTTGAGACAAGTCAAAATATCATATTTTACCCAATCTTAGGTAACATGATTTCTTGGGTACTTACTATGTTGTCAGACACTATATTGAACTTTTAGCTTGTATTATCTCATTGAATCCTCACATGTAATTCATCTGGAGCTGCTAAAGCTAACATTTGCTCCCTTATAGTCTGATGAAAGACTATTTTTCTACCTTCCTTATTAGTCTCTTTACATTTGGTTTCTTTTTCATCTGCAGCTCATTATTGATTGAAAGCTAAATCGTCAAAGCTAACACAATTTCCAAATAATGCTTCCCAGCCAGCAAGAATCATGCAAAATGAAAAGCAGTGATTTGACATGAAGAGGACAATTTTTCTCACAGCTCGAACATAAATTGTCACTATTCAAGAACTTCAGTAGACTGCTCTTCCTTTATGATTTGTTCTTATTCATGCCACAGCTGAATAGGAATAAAGCCCAGGGCACTGGGCCAGTGTGCTGAACCCAAGACAGGTGGCTCATAAGATACTAGCCTTTAAAATATGCATTCTGTTGGAACCTGCAATTTCATCCACTTCTAAAAATTTTTCCTAGGAATATGGTCAGATACAAACTAAGATATATTAATGATAATAACCAATCCAGTGTTGTTTACAACAATAAAAATTATAAGCAAACTAAAGGACCAAGAGTAGAAAATTGACTAAGGACATTGTGATAATTTATAAGATAAATTACTATTTAGCCATTAAATATATGTGTGTGTGTGTGTATATATATACACACACACACTTTATATATATATACACACACACACTTTTTATATATATATATACACACACACACTTTAAAGTATTTTTAACAATGTATTAAAATGCTACAGATATATTGCTAAGCAGTAAACACTATCTGTCAGGTTATACCATACATTAACCTACACACACAAAATTTTATATAAAAAAATTTATACATAACTTATATACTTTTATATATAAATCATATATATAAGATTTTAATATATGAAAACAATTCAGAATGTTTTTCTCTTTTTTTTACATTTTCTTTTTTTTACCTTGACTGTATATTTTTTAAAAGGTAAAAGATCACTTATGATATAGACTTCAATTCAACAAATACTTTTCAGTAGTCTATTATGTAATTAAATTAAGTTTAACAAATATTTATTTAATGAACCATACACATGACTGAAGATATAATAAAGAGTACAACCTGGTCCCTGCTCTTGAGCTCACAGTTTAGCAAGAGGAACGTATAACAAGTCAAAGCAACTAATCCTAATAATTTTTATAAGAGAGCATAAGGTACAGTGAGATACAAAGAGGAAGTAGTCACCTCAAACTGGAAAAGGCATGGCAGGTAAAGAGACAGGAAAGTATTCCAGGTAGAATAAAAAACATCTACTAATGCATAGAGTCATGCACACTGGAATGGAAAGTAAAAGCAAGTAAGTGGGAAAATATGAAGATGAAGAAGAAGGTAGGGGCATTATCATGATGGACTCTTGAAGCATTAAGGACACAGACTCTATAGTTGCACCAGCCACATGTGAATTCAATTCTTGAAAGTTGGCTAATCCTAATTGAGATGTACTGTAAATATAAAATACCACACCAGATTTTGAAGACTTCGTATTTAAAAATGAGAAATGCCTCATTAATAATTCTTATGTTGATTACATGCTGAAATGACATTTTGTATACATTGGGTTAAATTCAGTATATTATTTATTATTTAAATTAGTTTTGTTCAATTATTGTTTTTCATAATGTGGCTACTGAAGGTATATTTTAAATTATACACGTGACTCGCAATATATATCTATTGGACAGCATTGTTCTAGAGGATAGATTAGAGGAGCCCAGTTCTGGAAGGAAGAAGATCAGTTAGAAAGTTTTTAAAGAACGCAGGTAAGATTCAATGAGAGATTAAACCAGGTAAGTGCTAATAGGGATAGAGAGGATCAGCTGGAGTTATGAAAGAGATTGTATTGACAAAACAAGTCCAGTTCAATAAGAAATGAAGATCTGGTAAGTGTCTGGAATGCACTCAATTTTTTGGCTTGATAACCATAGGAACAGTAGTAACCTTAGGGAAAATAAGGAATATAAAAGCAAGACAAGATCTGGCTGTAAAGATTCATTCATTCAAATATTATTTATTGAGCATCTACTATGTGCTAGTTATTATTTCGCTGGTTAGGTGCTAGAAAACTAGCAATGATGAAACAGATGAGGTCCCTGCTCTCCTGGAGCTTACTTACATTCTATTGCAAGCACATAATGAGCTCAATTGAGCCATGTTTAAAGTGAGATGGCTATGGCACGTTCAGATAAAAATGTCAACTAGACATTTAAGTATAAAATTTAGGAGAAAGATAGAAATAGTAGTTTGAGATGTGGGGATCATTGTGATGATTCCACCTAGAGACAGCATGTAAAGAACAAAACTCTGGAAAACACTAGCTATCTAAAGGTAATGTGGAGAAGGAAGAATCAGTGAAAAATATAGATAGAGGAGAACTAGGAGAAAACAGTGTCAAAAAAGCCAAGGAAGAATAAAATTTTAAGTGTGGCCAACCATGTTCAACAGAGTAGATTGGTTAATGCAATGACTACCAAGTATCTATATGTAGCTAAGAGGCTATTGCTTACCTTTCAGAAGGCATTTTCCATGGGATGGTGGGGACAAAACTTAAGTCACAAATGACTGAAACGTGAATGTAGGTGAGGAGTAAAGTGAGCACCTGGGTACTGTTCCTTTGAAGAACTTGGCTGGGTAGGACAGTGGCTAGAAAAGATAATCAGGAGAGAGCCTAAGATGAGAGAGATTCAAATATGTTTTCAGGTATGAGGGAAGGACCAGTGGAGAGGACTGAAAGAGAGGAAAACAGAGGAATATGTGATAGACTAAGATCACATGGGAGTTGAAAGCAGATGGGATGAAAAGCACTGGGAGATATATTAGTCTTGAATACAAAATGGAACACCTTTGCTTGACACTCCAGGTGTCAGGAGGAATTTTTAAAAGACGAATGTGTAGAAAGAAGGATTTGAAAGAGTTTCTGCCTGATAACACTCCCTGTTAATTAGGGGATGAGTAGGGAAAGTAGGGAGAGTGGAAACTCAACAGAAGGCCTCCAGAGAGGGTTGAAAGTTTGAAATAGCTGCTGAAGGGAACAGAAGAGCAAGGTGACAATGAATAAATAAGAAGAATATCCAGTAGCACTAAGGATTCCATTGAGATTGGGGACCATATGCTTATGCGCTATGAATAGCTCCTATTGTGTGTTTTTTCTCTAGCTGTGCTGAAGAGTCCATATGTGGAAGTGATCTAATTAAATGGAAGAACTGGCCCAAAGTCTCATACTTGCAGAGCACTGAAAGCAGAAAGATGATCTGGGAATCTGAGGGTAATGGTATTAGAGAAGTTCAAATCATTGCAGATAGAATCTTGCCTGGTAGAAGAAGTGATCAGAAGCACATTGATTGATGCAGAAAAAAATAAAAGAGATTGGAAAGCTATCCTGATAAGGCTGGTGAGCTGCTAGAAAGAAACTGTAAATAAGAAATGATGTTTCTCCAAACTAACAATAATATATAAACAATAATAAATAGCTCTTATGTATTAAGCAATTACTATGTGGCAGGCAGTGTATTAAATTTTTTTAAACTCTATATTTAATTGTAATGACAACCCTGTGAGATAATTACTATTACTATATCCTTTTTGTTTTCTTTTAAACAAGCCAATTAAAGTACTGAGAGTTTAAATAACTTGCTAAGACTGTAGAGCTGGTAGGTGGCGGAGCCCTCTTTCTTGATCACTGTACAGGCCAAAGGCAAAGACATAAAGATATAGTTTATTTAAAAAGGAGTAAGGTTTCACGGAAAATAGCGGGAAATGGACAGTAAGAAAATAAGTGGAGACTAGAAAGAAGAGTACACAGTGAATGGGGATAAAGTTAGAGGAGATAAGAATAAATCATTGAGGAGGCCCACAATTTTAATGGTGCTAAAAGATTACCAGAATGAGTGGCATTGAAAATAACTGACCCTAGACTTTTCAACTTTAAAAATAAGATTAATGGAACCAGCTCAAGGCACATACAATATATTACAGACAGTTCAGAGAATAAAGTTGAAGGGCCCATGCCAGCCCCCAAGGAACTTATAGTCTAGAGATGAATAAAACAAGTATGTTTAAAAAGCACAAAATAAGCCAGGGTAAGAAAATGTCAGAAAGACAAAGCTAGTTGCTCTAGGGCTCACATTTTTAAAAACATTGCATTTGCCTTGAGAGATATGAAACAGTGGACATGACACTCTTGAATACATAAAATTGAGCTAGGTAGCAAAATGAGGCAGCATATTTACAGAGAGAAGAAACTGTATAAACAAAGCCATGGAGAAGCAAGTCCAAGGAATATTGTAGGTCAACAAGCAAGGCAATTTGGCTGGTTTGCCCTGAGCACAGAAGGGGTACACAAGGGAAGACTGGAAAGATAAACTGGACCATGTAGTACCTTAGGTTGACACACTGAACTTTATTCAATTCAAAAGCTAATGAGGCACTTTGAGAGGGCTCGAGCCAGGGAATTATAGAATAGGAAGTTCAGGCCCAGAGCATCATTAGAATATCCTTTCTGCTTAGAATTTTGTAGTTATTTTTCAGAATGAGATGTGCTCGTGTGATGGAGTACAATCTTGACAGTGATGGAACTCATATATTTTCCACAATGATAAAAATGAAACTTCTGGAATTTGTTCATTGCCCTATATAAAAATAAACTAGTTTCCTTACTTTTTCTGTAATGAGTGTTTCTGGTCTGGGGATCTAAGTCAAGGAGGAAGAAGAACACAAAGTAAATTACAGTATACTCTTCCTTTGCCACATAGCCATTAAAATGCCATGAGATAAAGCAAAAGTGAATGTGAAAGGCAGCCTTTTAAATAGAGAACTCATAAGTTAACATGCATCTGAAAGGTACATGGAGAAATGGAAAATTTTGCTTTGGTAAAAAACAGGATTGACAAATAGACACAATAAAAAATGAAAAAGGGGATATCACCACTGACCCTACAGAAATAAAAACTACCATCAGAGAATACTATAAACACATCTATGCAAATAAACTAGAAAATCTACAAGAAATTGATAAATTCCTGAACACATACACCCTCCCAAGACTAAACCAGGAAGACGTCGAATCCCTGAATAGACCAATAACAAGTTCTGAAATTGAGGCAGTAATTAATAGCCTACCAACCAAAAAAAAGCCCAAGACCAGACTAATTCACAGCTGAATTCTATCAGAGGTAAAAACAGGAGCTGGTATCATTCCTTCTGAAACTATTCCGAACAGCTGAAAAGGAGAGACTCTTCTTGAACTCATTTTATGAGGTCAGCATCATCCTGATACCAAAACTTGGCAGAGAGACAACAAAAAAAGAAAGCTTCAAGCCAATATCCCTAATGAACATCGATGCGAAAATCCTCGGTAAAATACTGACAAACCAGATCCAGCAGCACATCAAAAAGCTTATCCACCGCAGTCAAATCAGCTTCATCCCTAGGATTCAAGGTGGGCTCAGCATATGCAAATCAATAAATGTAATCCATCACATAAACAGAACCAATGACAAAAACCACACGATTATCTCAAAAGATGCAGAAAAGGCCTTTGATAAAATTCAACATCCCTTTATGTTAAAAACTCTCAATAAACAAGGTATTGATGGAATATACCTCAAAATAATGAGAGCTATTTATGACAAACCCACAGCCAATATCATACTGAATGGGCAAAAGCTGGAAGCATTCCCTTGAAAACTGGCTCAAGACAAGGATGCCCTCTTTCACCACTGCTATTCAACATAGTATTGGAAGTTCTGGCCAGGACAATCAGCCAACAGAAAGAAATAAAGGGTATTCAGATAAGAAGAGAGGAAGTCAAATTGTCTCTGTTTGCAGATGACATGATTCTATACTTAGAAAACCCCATCGTCTCAGCCCCAAACTCCTTAAGCTGGTAAGTAACTTCAGTAAAGTCTCAGGATATAAAATCAATGTGCCAAAAGAAGCATTCCTATACATCAACAATAGACAAGCAGAGAGCCAAATCATGAATGAACTCCCATTTACAATTGCTACAAAGAGAATAAAATACCTAGGAATACAACTTACAAGGGATGTGAAGGACCTCTTCAAGGAGAACTACAAACCACTGCTCAAGGAAATCAAAGAGGACACAAGTAAATGGAAAAATATTCCATACTCACGGATAGGAAGAATCAATACCATTAAAATGGCCATACTGCCCAAAGTAATTTATAGATTCAATGCTATTCCCTTCAAACTACTACTGACATTCTTCACAGAATTAGAAAAAAAAAAAACATTAATTAAAATTTCATATGGAACCAAAAAAGATCCAATATAGCCAAGACAATCCTAAGCAAAAAGAACAATGCTGGAGGCATCATGCTACCTGACTTCAAACTATATTACAAGGCCACAGTAACAAAACAGCATGGTACTAGTACCAAAACAGACATACAGACCAATGGAACAGAACAGAGACAGAACAGAGACCTCAGAAATAACAACCACACATCTACAACCATCTGATTATTGACACACCTGACAAAAACAAGCAATGGGGAAAGGATTCTCTATTTAATAAATGGTACTGGAAAAACTGGCTAGCCATATGCAGAAAACAGAAACTGAACTCCTTCCTTATACTTTATACAAAACTCAAGATGGATTAAAGAGAAATGTAAAATCCAAAACCATAAAAACTCTAGAAGAAAACCTAGGCAATATCATTCAGGACATAGGCATGCGCAAAGACTTCATGATTAAAACACCAAAAGCAATTGCAACAAAAGCCAAAATTGACAAATGGGAATATAATTAAACTAAAGAGCTTCTGCACAGAAAAAGAAACTATCATCAGAGTGAATAGGCAACCTACAGAATGGCAGAAAATTTTTGCAGTCTACCCATCTGACAAAGGTCTAATATTCAGAATCCACAAGGAATTTAAACAAATTTACAAGAAAAAAACAACCTCATCAAAAAAAAAAAAATGGGCAAAGGATATAAACAGACACTTCTCAAAAGAAAACTTTTATGTGGCCAATAAACATATGAAAAAAAGCTCACTGATCATTAGCGAAATGCATATCAAAACCACAGTAAAATACCATCTCACACTGGTGAGGCTGTGTAGAAATAGGAACACTTTTACGCTGTTGGTAAGAATGTAAATTAGTTCAACCATTGTGGAAGACAGTGTGGCAATTCCTCAACAATCTAGAACCAGAAATACCATTTGACCCAGCAATCCCATTACTGGGTATATACCCAAAGGAATATAAATCATTCTACTATAAAGACAAATGCACACATATGTTTGCTGCAGCACTGTTTACAATAGCAAAGACTTGGAACCGAACCAAATGCCCATCAATGATCAACTAGATAAAGAAAATGTGGTACATATAAACCATGGAATACTATACGGCCATAAAAAGGAATGAGATCGTGTCCTTTGCAAGGACATGAAGCTGGAAGTCAACATCTTCAGCAAACTAACACAAGAACAGAAAACCAAATACCATATGTTCTCACTCATAAGAGGGAGCTGAACAATGAGAACACATGGACACAGAGAGGGGAAAAACACACCGAGGCCAGTTAAGGGATGGGGACTAGGGGAGGGAGAGCATTAGGACAAATAGCTAATGCATATGGGGCTTAAAACCTAGATGACAGATTGATAGGCAGCAAACCACCATGGCACATGTATACCTAGGTAACAAACCTACATGTTCTTCACTTGTATCCCGGAACTTAAAGTAAAATTTAAAAATAAAATAAACAGGATTGAAGGGAATTAGAAGCCAAATTCACATGTCTGTATGAACCAGTTCTGTGTTCATAGCAATCTTCTGAGCATCACCACACATCTGTCAGCAGTACAGAAGCCCTCGAAAGGCATGGCCAATGGCGCTTACCAAGTTGTGTTTTGTACTAAGGACAACTCTAAGTCTAGGACATTGAAATATTTTTATGAACTTAATAAAACATGCTTGTTTTTAAAATGTGTTCAAATGTGTTCAAAGCTACTACAAAGCAACCAATGGGTTTGATGACCTGAATCTTTTCTGTATGAATAAAATATACATTTCTATGGAAAATAAAAGTTTCTCTGGGAGAACTGGGTCTAGCCAGGTTTTCTCAAACTGTATTCCAATGACACCTGCATCAAGACCACTAGAGATGATTAAAATGCAGGTACCAGGACCTCCTCCAGACCTAAAAATCAGAATCTATGAGTATAAAGACTGGTGATCAGAATGTTTTAAAACTTCCCAGTTGACTTGTATATATCCTAAACCTTTTGAATCTATGGTCACCCAGAAGGATACTAAAGCAAAACAAAACAGGTTGGCTGAGAGAAAGAGTTTGCTGTAAACTCATAGATTGCTATGAAAAGAGAACTTCTGAATTCTGACTCTTTTCATGAACAAAACTTAAAAGAATGAACAGCATATTTATATTTGCACCCTCCGAGTGAAGCAGAGCATCTGGCAAATAGCAGAATAATCAGAAAAATATTTGTGGATTTCAACTGAGCAGCATGGTCATGAAAGGCATAGTTTATAATAACTAGCATACTTTTTCACATCCACATTTCCTCTCCTGTTCCCAGCCTTCCCCAAAGAAAGAGAATACTTACTGTATTGTCAACAGTGTTTGCACCAGGACCTATGTTTTGCTTTTTATTCTTGGCAGTGAGCCATTCATCCCCCCATACTTACAGCTTAATAGATCCACAGGGTTGATGCTAGAAAGTACAAATAAAGCTTCCCACATTTTTCTCTTAGTTACACTTTGACAAACGGTATCTGTTTCCTTTCTCATAAATACTGACGTATGTGGTATTTGATATTTACCTTTTCCCTTTTTACAGAAAAAAATTCACAGATAACCATCTTGCTCTACACATCTATATCTCACAGACTAGAAACAATTTTTTCAGTTATTAGTCAGATAAACATAATGCCTTTGGCAGAGTTTCAAATTATGTGAGTTTTAAGCAGCTAATTAGTCCTTTTGGTGACAACTAATTACTTATAGTGTGTTTATAGCAAAAATTGTTTTATAAATGCAGTTGTCACTTCTATTGACACTTTCCTTCTCATTGGAATCTACAAGTATAAAGAAAATAATCTATTTTGACCAATTCCATCTTTAAAAAATAAATAAATAAAACAAAAATAAAACCTCAGTCCTGAAGTACTCTTAAAATTGTAGAAGTATCACCTTTAGGAAAAAACTAATATCTACTTCTCCTGAACTAGCAGCCTTTTCAAGCCTTGTCTTTGTTTCCTTCTATGCTGTACAGAAATTGTTGTCAGGTGAGGAATTACCAAGAAGTGAAATGACATTATAAATGTCATAGGTCAGTACATAGGTAAGGAAGAAATGCTGTCTAGAAAGCAAGCTAACTTTTGGACCAAAACATTCTCGTTATATATCTGTTTTTGTCAATTCTCCTGCTTAATGTGCATACCTTCCTAACAAAAAAGTAACAAAGAAAACTTAGAGAGGTTACATGTTCAGCAAGAGATGTGCAATATTCCATGTCTAGAGAAAATATTGTGATTCATGAAAAAAAAAGTTCAAAAAGAAATTGAAATGTATTATGTCCTGACAAATTATATTCCCTTATGGACTTGTATTTCTTTAGGAGCACAAAACAAATCTCAGGCTTGAGTCCAAAGTCTAAAAGGATCATAAGGTGACATGCATTACAAAAACATTAAACCATCCTTTAGCTTGTGGTGCACTATGCATTATATTAAAGTGTGAATATAAAAATAGAATTGAACATTTGGGAAAATTTCCATGCTTGGAGGCTAAGTAGGTTTTCTTTTATAGGACTAAGTTCAACACCTTATAAGTATCACCTGAATTCTTGCAAATCAGGTTCAGTTTCATGAAAAGCAATGTTCTTTACCAGCTCATAAATCATTTTGGGTTCTGTCTGTCTTTATCAGAAAGAGTAGCATTTTTTTTACTTTCCATGGTTATGCAGGTAGAGAGTAGCTCTCTGCTTTAATTGTCAGAATAAAAATGTTTTCTGAGGTTAAAAAGTGAGTTCAAAGGGATTTCAAATGTATTAGTATCACAAGGTTATATATTATCTCTGTTTCCCATTTTCTGTCCCATGCAGATATTATTCAAGTGAAATATGACACATACAGACTTACTGACAAATCTTTCATAAAAATAAAGCAAGAAATTTGAACTTACTAACTAGGTTAAAAATACATGTTTTTAAAATTGTATTTAAAAAAATTTTAGGAGAAAGGTGAACAGAAGTATCATTTTGCTATCTTATTAAGGTACACTGAAAAATGTGGCATGTAAAACAAATGAGTAAAGACCACCTCCAACAGACATTAGAAAAAAACTTCCAAATTTAAGAAAGATTTTCATAAGTTTCTCAATCACCTAATGTTCTGATAAATTTTTCAGGAGAAAAAGAGGAAATTTAAGTCACAGTATTGAAGTTACTATTAAAAAATAACCAGCAGGTTTAATTTTTAAAGTCTCGTTTTTTTAGAAAGATCCAAAATGGTAAAAGGCATACTTCCCAATTCCATGACTACATTGGTCTGCCGGTACAGATAGCTATTTTAAATCACTCACAAAATATTTTGTTTGCAAAAGTTCAAAGATTTAAAATATGTTCAGGCAGAGTGAATAGAAATGCAAATATTCTTGATCACAATGAAGCTTTTTATGTAAAAGCCTGCAGGATTTGTTCCATAGGATATTACTACTTCCTCTTATTCATAGTTGTTAAGTAATTACATTTTTCTTTTTTATTGTATTAAATCTTAGTATAACTTTTCCTTTCAGCTCTGTCACATTACCTCAATGAATTTTCTTGAATATTTCTTTCAGTCTCTTAATGAATGACCTATTAAACTCATTATTGTGATTATAGTAAACCATTGTTACTATTCATTCACATGACATTATATATTTTCCAAAAGTACTATTATCACATGAATTATTTTTATGATCTTTTTTATAGCAGCATAAATGCCACAAAGGTTTTCTTTGCCATTAAAAATCCCATGCAGAAGAATTCATTTGTCAACACTAACCAACAAAAATTATCTGCATTCACTTAAAGCAATAGTTTTACAAATACTCATTCTACATTTACATCCTAGACCAATGCAGTCTAACCTGCAGAGTTCAAATTTATTTTATTGTAAAAAATTTCCCACACTTGCTGTGATTTTCTTTGAATGCATGGATTCAATCTAGGTCAGCTGCTTCCATAGGAAGAGTCAATTTTATCTAGCCAATAGTTAAAGATTTTTCTTAAAGGAGGTGTTTTATATTGGGAATAATGGAACTAAAGAATGTGAAAAAGGGCTTGAGAAACATACAGGTTATGTTATTCAACAACAGTCTTATTGCACCAACATGGGTATACGGCAGCTATTGATGTTGAATGTATTTTTTGTTATGAAATATATGAAAATTTCAGGGAAAAAATGCTCAAGTCTTGCTGATAACACATCCTCCAGTATGTATTAATATAATGCGGGTTTGAGGGATATGTCCCAAATCCAAAAACACACCATGAATTGAAACCCTGCGCAGACTACTTTAGGAAAAAAACTAGCATCGCTGTGATTATACTGCCCTCTAGTGTCAAAATAAATGTTATTTACACTGAAGTTCATTTGCTTTTTTCAGATCAGCATTTTCATGACCCATTTGTCCAACTATGGGAATGACCGACTGGGATTATATACATTTGTTAATCTGGCCAACTTTGTGAAGAGCTGGACCAATCTGCGACTTCAGACTCTGCCTCCAGTACAACTGGCCCACAAGTATTTTGAGCTGTTTCCTGATCAGAAAGACCCTCTCTGGCAGGTAAAATTAATTCAATCATTGATATAACCCATTAATTCCAGGAACATAATTCTGTGAGATATTCCAAATGTGAAAAGTGAAGCCACCTGAAAAAACCTGCATTTTGGAAATGTTAGCAAATTTGAGAAACTACTCCTTCCTAAACTGTAGTCTTTTATCATTGCTACATATTGCTCTCAATTCCCTGTTCCCTTGCGCGTTGGAAATCATGGGATTCAGAAAGTTCAGTGATGGATTCAGTGGATATAATGTCTTCAATCAGGGGTGAGAGATAAATCTACATGTTGCAATAGGCTGGAAGAGTAGAAGATGGCAAACAGGTCGTTTGTTAGGCAGGTAGCCTTTGAACACATCCCCATATCTTTAATGGTTAAACCATATTAAAGGATCTCTGAGAAGAGTTCAGAACTGACATCTGCCTTCTGAACCATAAGGTACACCAACAGCCAAGAGCCGCTGAATGTGGACAGCTTTCAGAAGTATTAATAGGGGATTAATATGGGGGAAAGCATTTCATGGGAAAATCACTGAGCTTCTTAAGATAAAATACCACATGAATATGGCATATTCAGATGACCATGGGGGTAACCTAGATTTCAAAGCATAGACTCTTATGTATCATAGAATTAATTGCAGGAACAACTTTGAATTTAAATTGTCCACTCCATGATCTGTGAAAAATAATAATCTTGGCAAATAATTACATCTTGCTTACTATATGTCAGACTGGGCACTTTACATGTATTAACTCATTTAATCCTCGCAACTACCTTACGTGGTAGGTACAGTTATGATTTGCATGTTACCGATGAAGAAACTGAAGCAAAGAAAGGCTAAGTCAATTAAGCAAGGTCACATAGCTAGTGTGTGGCAGAGCAGGAATCAGTTGTAGGCCATCTGGCTTCAAAAGTTGTGCTTCCTAATCACTGTTTTCAACGCTACTAGAGTTACAGACACAGCTGATGGTAAAACAGTAACAATCATCAGAAGTAGACCTCAGTAAATTTTTACCACAGATTGAATTTGTTAACTCTGAACTTTATATTCAATGCATTCACCTTTCAACCGTAAGTTGATTACCTCCTGAGCACACACAGGTAACTCCATAACAACTGCACATTTAGCAGGTTAAGGTTGGTGGTTGTGGACTTACGACTGCATATTACTTTTCCGTTGTTTCAACAAGCATCTCTTCATTTTAACAAGCATCTGTTCATTTTAACTACCACAAAACATCACAAATGTTAGCCAATGGAAAGACATGCAATTTTCCTGCTAATTTAACCTTACTTTTAAACTGAAATCATTATTTCAGGTGACAAGTTTTAAACTTTTTCAGAAGAACAGCCAAAAAGAATACTCTCACTTTAGTCTTAGCATCTGTTGCTTATTAAAAATAAGCAGAAGTCTTATTTAACTTCACATACCTATGGTATTAACTGACTAAAAATAAAAAGTGGTACTGTTTGTCCATTCCTGAAATAATATTAAAGGTACTGTAATTCTTCCTCCTTTTCTACATAATATATACTTTGTTCTTAAAATGAAGGCTGTTCTAAGTAGGACTTGTGTGGTGGATGTTGGCGTTAAATATTATACACCAAAAGCAGAATCCCTAAGGTAGTAATTCGCCCTCATTATTCCCTTTTGCTAAAACTTAGGACTTTCTAGCATCATAGTCTATAAAATTACGTTTTTAGATACACATTCATCAAGCTTTGATGGCAGCTGAGAGGTATCTACTCTTTAGATAGTAGTATTTTTGCCAGATCCCTATCCCTTTGAAGCACAGCTGGAAAGTTCAAAGTTACTTAGAATAAAGATCTGACAACTTATATTTCAGTTATACATTGAATACTAAGAGTGTATCATCTTTTAGGTTAGCAGGAAGCATACTCTCTGTCCAGTAAACTATTTAAAAAATAAATAGAACTGCTAGTAGCCAATTAAACTGTTCATGCTTTGAGACTGTTTACCCAAAGTGGAAATACTGCCCATCTCCAGTCTCCTCTGTAGACTCTCAGCCTCACGATGGAAGGGAGTTATTCAGAACTTCCATGATGCCACTTCAGGGCTTTCATTTTTTTAAAAGAGCCTATGTTTTTATCCCAGCGTTTCCTGGTATACTTTTAAAGAACACAAGTTGGAAACGCTGGCACACAATGGGCACATTCTTGAAAAAACTACATCTCTATGTTCTTCTCCTGTTTAGAATCCTTGCGACGACAAACGCCACAGAGACATTTGGTCTAAAGAAAAAACTTGCGATCGCTTACCAAAATTCTTGGTAATAGGACCCCAGAAAACTGGTGAGAACTTTTTATGTTATGATTAACCAGTGTAAAATTTCTGATGACTAGACAATGAGTTATTGTCACAATAAGTTTGTAAACCTCCCATGACTGCTAATGAATGAATAACGTTTTTCTCTGACATCATTTTCATTTAGCTCAGTAATGTACCTAAATGCTTAACAAAGTGTTTTTTAGGTGAAAAGAATAAAACAGATGTCACACTGTTCAAATATCCAGCAGTCAATTTGGTGGCACATTTTTTTTCTCCCAAATGTTTTCATTGAAAAGTATTTAATTAACACTTCTAAAATCAAAGCTAATCAGTGACAGGATTATATCAAAAGTCAAGAGGGACACAGATAAGTACCTACAACTCTTTATAATAAATCCCTGCTAGAAAAATAGTCCCTTAGGCTGCCATTTTCCTAATATTGTTTATTTGTAAACTATTTATTGCAGAGATGACTACTTTTTAAAAGTCTAAAAGATATTTCACAAGCAGAATTCCTAGACATACACAAAACTTTGTGCTAAGAAAGGTGTTTATTCATACCCAGGAGAAATCTTTTGCACCTTTTCTTAAAAATGATGTGCAATTTTTTTCCCCATAAACTTTTTTTTTTTTTTTTTTTTTGAGATGGAGTCTCGCTCTGTCGCCCAGGCTGGAGTGCAGTGGCAGTGATCTTGGCTCACTGCAAGCTCCGCCTCCCGGGTTCACGCCATTCTCCTGCCTCGGCCTCTCGAGTAGCTGGGACTACAGGCGCCCGCCACCATGCCTGACTAATTTTTTTGTATTTTTAGTGGAGACCGGGTTTCACTGTGTGAGCCAGGATGGTCTCGATCTCCTGACCTTGTGATCTGCCCGCCTCGGCCTCCCGAAGTGCTGGGATTACAGGCATGAGCCACCGCACCCGGCCTATAAACTTCTTGTTTCTAAGAATCAATATTAAAACGAAGCCTCATGGAAGCTTTAAACTACCAGACATTCATGCTATATCCTGCGTGATAAATTATTTGGGGCCCTTGGTTACTGGCTTCACAGAAAACAGTGAACATCATATTGCTTGCTAAGGAGAATACATTTCCTCTCCTCATTGATCTAGAAATAACTGAGGAAAATTCTGTGCAATGTACCCAGGGAGTTTAGCATGTCCATCTTTTTCCTTAATGTCATTTGCAGATATCGATCTGAAAACAATAATAAATATGGCAAATACTTACATTTTTCTTGTCATTTATTTCACTTGTCCTTATCTATCTAAAGTGAAAAGACAACTAGGAAAACATTTAAACTAAAATCTCTTCAGCGAACTCCCACTGTCATCACATAAACTTGTCAAGACTGATCACATCCTGAAGGCTTGGTAGCATTTTGCTTTAGAAAGTCCTGTAGGATTCACTTCCTTCGTGTTGTGCTGGATATGCAGACATTTTGATATCATGGTTAGATGGTAGAGTTATCACTTGTCCTCTTAAACTCAATTGGGTGTCCAAGTGTTTGTTACAATTTGGATATGGCATTTGTCGTTGGAAAAGACCTTTTATACAAATTGATTCTTTTTTATAGAAATTGATTTTTCCCAGTTTTGCTGAACGTAATTTACATGCAATAAAATCCAGCCATTTTGAATGTACAATTAGCTGAATTTTGAACATTGCACACAGTTGTGTCCACCACCACATTCAAAACACAGAACAGTTGTCAGCCTAAAAAAAATTTATCCTTGTTCCTTTGCAGTGTATCCCCCTCAATCCCCACCACATCCCCAGCCACAAGCAACTACTTTCTACCACTACAGTTTTACCTTTTCTAGAACTTCATGTAAATGGAAGCATGTAGTGTGTAGTCTTTTGTATCTGACATCTTTCATTTAGCATAACACTTTTGAGATTCATGTTGCTGTATATATCCATATTTTGTGAAATTGATTTTTTAATTAAAGTGTTTTCTCATATCAGTGACATGAGAATTAAATAGCTTCATTTTTAACTGTACTTTTGTGAAAAGTATTTTTCTGGGCCAGGCGCAATGGCTCATACCTGTAATCCTAGCACTTTGGGAGGCCAAGGCGGGTGGATCACCTGACGTCAGGAGTTCGACACCAACCTGACCAATACGGTGAAACTCCATCACTACTAAAAATACAAAAATTAGCCAGGCGTAGTGGTGTGCGCCTATAGTCCCAGGTACTCAGCAGGCTAAGACATGAGAATTGTTTGAACCTGGGAGGCAAAGGTTACAGTGAGCCAAGATTGCATCATTGCACTCCAGACTGGACAACAGAGTGAGACTCTGTCTCGAAAAATAAAAAGTATTTTTCTGGATAATTTTGCACAGATTTCTAGTTATCTCGATATTCAAATATTTCAGTGTTAAGACTGACAAAAAATATAAAACTGAAGATTTATAGATGGTTATTTAAATGTGTGTCTATGATTATGTAGTTGAGTTACCACTCACAAAATACATATGCAGGACAGTTTATTCAGACCCAAGAATATGTACAGGCAAAGACAGAATTCAGAAACCACAACTTAACAATTTTTTAACACTGATACATTTCATTATGCCTTTTACTGACTATGCAAAATAATTAGATTATATCCATTTTTTCTGTTTGTCTAATTAATGCTGATCATGAAACGCTATTAAAAGTGAACAAATGTATTTAATACAATTCTTAAAAATAAGATTCAGAAAATAATGTTTTCAGTTGATCTAAGAAAGGAATTAATCTCTCTGCTTTTTTTCTCACATTATAATGGCAATACTTATTTCCAAAAATATTTGTTATTTTTAATTTTTAAAATTCCTCATGCATTTTTCTGGATTATATCTCACATGTATAATTGAGATTTAAATGTATTTATATATTTATGTATTATAATTCTAAGCTATATCTCAGTAAAGTTTTTATCTGAAAAATGCCTTTTAGATATTCAGATATGGCACTCTTTAGGTGATTTCACCTAGGTTACCTTGCTAATCCTCATAGAACACTGATAGCTAAGTATTTTCTTCCCCACTACACAGATGGAAAAACTAAGACTCAAGAGAGGTTGTAAATAATTTTTGTTCAAATTCACACAGCTGGTAAGTACAAGAATAAAAATCTTGATCCTAGAATTTACCTGACTTCAAAGAACATGCTCTTTCTACTTTACTACTTTCTACTTTACTATGGATTTCATGTAATGGAGCTTTTTTCCTCCAATAAATTTTAGATATTGCTTCACAGTTAGATTCTAAGTCAGTGATTCTCAAGGGTGGTTGCCAGAGCAGCAGCATAAGCATCACCAGAAAACTTACTAGAAGTGCAGGCCGGGCGCGGTGGCTCACTCTTGTAATCCCAGCACTTCCGGAGGCCGAGACGGGTGAATCACGAGGTCAGGAGATTGAGACCATCCTGGCTAACACGGTGAAACCCCGTCGCTACTAAAAATACAAAAAAATTAGTCAGGTGTGGTGGCGGGCGCTTGCAGTCCCAGCTACTCGGGAGGCTGAGGCAGGAGAATGGCGTGAACCCGGGAGGCGGAGCTTGCAGCGAGCCGAGATCGCGCCACGGCACTCCAGCCTGGGTGACAGAGCGAGACTCCTGTAAAAAAAAAAAAAAAAAAGTGCAAATTCAGCAAAGACTTGCTGAATCAGAGATACTGGGATAGGGCTGTGCTATCTGTGTTTTAACAAGCCCACCAGATGAATCTAATACATACTACTTAGAGGAGCACTGTTTTAAGGCAAGCTTGTGAAGCACATTTTTATATCATAGATTACTGTGTTTTATTCCCTATAATGATCTATGATTACAGTGTTCATTGTTTGGTTCAGATATAATCTAGGAAGACTACCTCTTTCAATTCATTTTTTAAGACAATATTGCTGTTGACAGTTATTTTAACAATTTTTCTATTGTATAGATATGGTAGATTTAAGTAAATAAATATTAAAGAAAGCTTAATTTATAAATACTTAAATAGTATTTATTTACTTAAATATTGCCATATTTGTACCATTTAAGTAAATAAACACTAAAATACTACCTTACTTCCATATTAATACTATTTAAGGACTGGGCACAGTGGCTCATGCCTGTGATCTCAGCACTTTGGGAAGCCTAGGTGGGTGGATCATCTGAGGTCAGGAGTTCGAGACCAGCCTAGCCAACATGGTGAAACCCTGTCTCTACCAAAAATACAAAAATTATCTGGCATGGTGGCTGGCGCCTGTAATCACAGCTGCTCGTGAGGCTTAGACAGGAGATTCGCTTGAGCCCAAGAGGCAGAGGTTGCAGTGAGCCAAGATCACGCCACTGCACTCCAGCCTGGGCAACAGAGCGAGACTCCATCTCAAAAAAAAATAAAAGAAAGAAAAGAAAGAAAGCTTATCTGAAAAATAAGAAAATTCAAAGTTTTGTACAAATGGCAACATGACATAATTACTAAGCAAAATTAGAGTAGCAATTTATCCAAGTGAGAGAAATATTACAAGGCCATGTCTTATTACTATCGCTAGCTATTGACTTGGAATATAATTTTCAAATCCTGCTCCACAGATTGTATAACAGTGTAAATAATAGTATATTTCTCTCTTAGGGGTAGCCAATATGTAGAAATGCTTTTATATTATGATCTTTTAAACACAGTCACAGTTACAAATATTAAATATATGGCTAAACCTTTGACAAACTGAACCCAAAACTGCCTTACTTTCTCTTGTACCAGACTGACTAAGCTGCACCCTTTATCTCCTCATTTAGTCTTATAAAACACTAATTGTACAGTTTATGACATTGCACACTTTTTGAAAAGTCACACCCTTGCTCCCCAACAGTCACAAATATAGATGTGTACCTGTGATATACCATTCTCTTCCCTAGTAAATGCAAATTCTATAAGTTACGTCTCTAAGGGCACTATTTTTTTTTCAAATTTAGCAATTTAAGCAATTTTTGACACTACTTTTATAAAAAATATAAGTACATTCAAGCTTAAGCAAACTTGTGGAAAGATTAAATTCTGTCTTGAGTTTACTTAGCTTTCATAGGCCTCAAGAAGAACTTAATATGAGAACCCAAGTATTGATTTTAGTAATGTAATATATTAAATAATAATATATTTCATTTATATAATGCCTTATTACTGTCAAAATGTCTTCAAGTACATGTCTTTTCATTCTCAGAGAAAATCTATGAAATAAGTAGGCAGGTGATTTTCCATTAAGAAAGCTGAGACAGGCCAAGAGAGGTGGCTCACTCCTGTAATCCCAGCACTTCAAGAGGCCGAGGCGGGAGGATTGCATGAGCTCAAGTGTTCAAGACCAGCCTGAGCAACATAGCGAGACCTCATCTCTACTAAAAAATTTTTAGAAATTTTAAAATTAGCCTGGCACAGCGGTGCATGCCTGTAGTCACCGCTACTTGGGAGGCTGAGACAGGAGGATCCCGTGAGCCTGGTGTCAAGATTGTAGTGAGCCATGATTGCACCACCACACTCCAGCCTGGGCAATATAGTAAGATGCTGTCAAAAAAAAGAAGGAGGGAAGGAAGGAAGGAAGGAAGGAAGGAAGGAAGGAAGGAAGGAAGGAAGGAAGGAAGGAAGGAAGGAGAGAGAGAAGAAAGGAAGGAGAAAGGAAAAGAAAAAGAAAACTGAGACAAACAGAAGCTAAAAGACAAAGTCACAGACAAATCAGTCATTGAACTGAGACTGAAAGCCAGTTCTCTCAATCCCTGCAACAGGCCTATTTTCACACCACACTGTCTCCATTTTTTTAGAACCTGCTTCTGTTAAACTGCTGATTATCCATTCAAGTTATTTCAAGGAGTAGTTGTAACAACTCTGTTTGGATCATTGTAATATTTATTAATGACTTTAAAGTGCTAATCATAGGAAATTGTGTTTTCATTTAATTAATTTCTGAACCTCTATTATCTTTCCAGGTACCACTGCTTTGTATTTGTTCCTGGTTATGCATCCTTCCATCCTTAGTAACTCCCCCAGCCCAAAAACCTTTGAGGAGGTACAGTTCTTTAATAGAAATAACTACCACAGGGGGATTGATTGGTAAGATGGGTTATTAGTATAAATCTAAAAGTTTATGTACTGTGCACAGTATAAACTTAGCACTAATATTTAGAAACATCTAAAATAAATGTTAACCTCTGTGCCTTGGAAATTGATTGAATATCGTAAAGGGGCTCAGAAATTTTTCAGAACAAACTCTTCTTAGTTTATAAAGAGACTTGTTTCCCCAAGAGGATCACATGTAATTTCAATTGTCATTAATTTTCTCGATGGTAATTATAGATATTAAGTCAGAAGAATAGCATAATATTTAGAAATTTAATTCCTCTCTACTAGTAAGGGAAAAAAATTTTCATATCTTTTTCTTCTTGTGCACTTTTTATTAAGTGATACTATAGCCAACATATGTAATTTTCTATTTTCTTTGGCACATAAAAGGAAAAATAAATAAAACTAGAAATGTTTGTGTATTACATGAGTAATCAAAGCTATAAAAAAACTATCAACAATACACAGAATTTAATTTTCCCCTTTGAATCAAAATTAGAAATATATCAACCATCTAAAGAAAACATTTAAAAAGTAAAAATGTCAGAATACACAAAATACACTCATGTAGTAGAGATAGATGGTACAAACTAACATGTTAACCATAAAATGTATCTAAAGGTCTTGCTATGAAGGTGTAATGCTGGACAGAGAGTGGTATAAATGAGTGAATTATAATAATTCTACAGCATAAATAGATTTTGCATGTATTTTAGCATAGTCATATATATCTCTGTTGTCAGATTGCATGATCTCAATTTTCTAATTATCAACCCCCTGAGGAGCTGCTTATGAGAAGTCAGAATGGAAAGGAAAAGGAATGGATTGAGTATAATTTGAGCACCTACTAGGATTTATGTATATTCTAATTGTTATATATCTCACTGCCAATTTTTCAGTTCAGGGTTTGATATTTTGATTAATTGTGTGGTGTTAAATAACAGCTGGAAAATCAAGAAACCATCATCAGTGGCCAGGCACAGTGGCTCACATCTGTAATCCCAGCATTTTGGGAGGCTAAAGTGGGTGGATCACTTGAAGTCAGGAGTTTGAGACTAGCCTGGGCAACATAGGAAGACCCCATCTCTACCAAAAATACAAGAATTATCCAGGCATGGTGGTGTGCACCTGTAGTCTAAGCTAATTTGGGAGACTGAGATGGGAGGATCACCTGAGCCCATAGAGGTTGAGGCTGCCGTGAGCTGCGATTGCACCACCGCACCCCAGCCTAAGCGACAGAGTGAGACCCTGTCTCAAAAAAAAGAAAAGAAACCATCGACTACTTCAGCTGTATTTGACCACTGACTAAAATATATATGCCAGTATATAATTATAGAATAAAATGATGTTAACATCAGGACTAAAAGGACTGAATAAAAACTGCTTTGGAGGTGGACAAGAATGTATTAGTATTACATTCCTGTCAATAGTTGGATTCTCTAGGACTTTTTTTTCAAAAAACATATTTTTGAAAAATTTATGGTAAAAAATTATTGCAAGAGTTATTCTTAATTTTTTTACCATAAACCTTTCAAAAATATGTTTTGATCATCATGTGGCTAGGTACTCTGATAGGAACGAAAAGTCCGGCCGGGCACACAGGCTCATCCCTGTAATCCCAGCACTTTGGGAGGCCAAGGCGGGCAGATCATCTGAAGTCAGGAGTTTGTCATATTGGTCATCTGGTCAATATGGCAAAACCAGTCTCTACTGAAAATACAAAAAGTAGCTGGGCATGTTGGTAGGTGCCTGTAATTCCATCTACTCAGGAGGCTGAAGCAGGAGAATCACTTGAACCTGGGAGGCAGAGGTTGTAGTGAGCCGAGATGGTGCCATTGTACTCCAGTCAGAAGGAGACTCTGTCTCCAAAAAAAAAAAGTAAGAAATACTCAGGGTCAACCCAAATAACAAATAAATGAATAAATGTGGAGTATTGCAAAAAAAAAATTCCATTTTTTAGGTAAAAGAAAATGCTGAAGTTTTATGTTTTATAGAAGTAGGAAAACTTAAGGGAGGCATTTGCTTTTAATCCCCGCATTGTTAAAACACTTCCAGTTTGCTCACTAATTCTTTGAATAACCTGAATTTACATTCTCTAAATGTGAGCCTATTTATGGAGCTTCCAGGTCCCATACTAAAAATATGAACCTTTTATTTGCTTCTCTATTCATGAAACATCTTACAAGTACCTGTAAGTGCCAGCCACTACACTAGAAAGATGCAGACACATAAGCAAACAAGAGCTGTGCCCTGCCCTCTCCATGAGCCCCTGGAGCCTGGCAAAATCAACACATTATAGGTCCAAGATCCAGACTTGCTTGAGGAGGTTTTCAAAGCCTAAACTGTTCCAGATATAAAAGACTTCTAGCAAGGTAGGGCAGGTTTAAGAAGCTAAAATTTCTGCTCTTTTTTGTGATTTTTGAAGCCTTTTTCAGAACAAGCAGGTTTGAGACAAGCTTGGACCAAATAAGATACCACTAGACACTTGAAATAGTCTTAGCACTCCTGGAACCAGTGTGAGCTTCTACATAAGAAGTATCCTGAAATTTGGCACTTTCTGTAAATAGAATGTACACCAGAACAAATAGCACATCAAACCTTCCAGAAATTTTTGTATATCTCTTTCTCCCTAAAAGGGTGCCAGAATTACATATCACCAACAAGCCAATTCCAGACAACATAAAAGGATTCTTTACTGCTCTGAATCTCAAGATACCACTGTGTTGCACCAGCTAAACTTTGCAATATGTTAACAACTGGAATGCTACCAGAAGCTTTATCATGTTTGAGGATATGATCTCAGTCAAAAATCTACCAACATCTCATGTGATCTTTTGGTCAAAAGAAAACAAGATACTGTAAAAAAAAAAAAAACAGGTCATTTCATGAATATTAATGACTTTTTTGTTGAGTAATTATTGAATTACCTTGTCTTGGTAGCCCAGTGTGATAATGGCTTATGAATTGAAGGGGGTGGCAATGGAGGCTGAGGCCATTATTATAAAATGTAAGAATCCCTAGAAGCTATATTTTTACAGTCGCTCTAAAAAAGCCCTTTTCCTCTAAAAGATGTTCCTTAGTGCTTCAGAAATATTTCTTAACATATGCTGAATTAGTTGTATTTGACAACTTTTATTCAGGTGGAACATTAAATGAAATCCTACATTTCAGTGCTTGAACCTATAGATATCCCTGTGTTCATTCTGCTGGTAATTTGAATTCTGTCTACTGGTGAGGATATAGAACATGACCTTGGGAAATTTGTTAGGATTGTATATTTGGAATGTACATACTTTTTAAACGTCTCTTATAATTATACTAAAGAGGGACATAAGTGGCTCTATATGAGAAAAAGTAAGCAAATAAGCAATATTTATACCAGATATGCTCTGCATCTTTGACACTATGTGAGTAAACATAACACTGGCACAATACATTTGTGGAAAAGAAATTATTTCACTTGCAATAAAGTAAAAAATATTTTCTCTAAATCCTTTTAAAATGTCTGAACTGAACATATCATCTGTTTTAATACAATTTTCTTTTTGAGTACTTGAAATTTTCTCTGTACAGTGTTTCTACATTTAGACACATTTGATATAGCTAGCTTGATCCCTGTTGCAGTTTGATCATTCTGCGTCTACGTGCTTGTTATCACTTACATTTTTTCCTGATATTAAGCAAAACATAAAGAAAATGTACTTAGAAAAACATCTTCCAAACACATTATTAGTGTTCTGGATATTTTTCTCTTGCTCACTATAGAGGACAAATGCTGTAAAGAAAAAGGCTTTTGTTTAGGAAGCACATGAATTTGTGGGACACTTTTAACATGTTTGGTCACCAGAATATGAGTATAAACCATAGTCTTACTTTGAGAAAAATATTCCTTTTTTAGGTATATGGATTTCTTCCCAGTCCCATCTAATGTCACCACCGACTTTTTGTTTGAGAAGAGTGCCAATTACTTCCACTCAGAGGAAGCCCCTAAAAGAGCTGCTTCTCTGGTTCCCAAAGCCAAGATTATCACCATTCTCATTGACCCTTCAGACCGAGCATACTCCTGGTACCAGGTAAGGAAAATGCAAATAAAATCCAACAGGCAGAAGTAGAGTATGGACAATGAAGCATTGTTTTTAGCAATACCCACTACCTCAGGTTTTCACAAAAGAGATTTGCTAGTTGTTTGATATCTACAGAAAAATAGACAAGATTTTCTTGAGTTCCACTGAGAAATTTCCTCCATTAAGTTTTTGTTCTTATTTTATTAACTTAATCACTTCATTTAATAGAATGTATTAATGCAATAAGAGAAACTAAATTAAAATATAACAAAATATTATGTACTTTTTTATATCTCTGCTTCTATATATTTGCATTTTAAAGGTAATAATTTAAAATCATTATTTTTTCATCTGATACATGTGTACTCTATAAAGAGTCAGATAGCAGCAATTTCAGGCTTTGAGGGTTGTACAGTCTCTGTTGCAACTCTACCATTTTATTTCAAAAGCAGCCATAGACAATATGTTAATGCATAAGCATTCCTGTGTTCCAATAAAACTTTACTGAATAGGCGGTAGGCCATAGACTGCTGACCCTGGCTCTAAAAGAGCTTAAAGAACTGCTTGTACTAAAGAAACAGCTTAGTAGCAAAACTAATATATATAAGAATCTTTAGGCTGGGCTTGGTGGCTCATGCCTGTAATCCAAGCATTTTGGAAGATGGGAAGATTGTTTGAGGCCAGGAGTTCAAGACCAGCCTGGGCAACATAGGGAGACTCTGTCTCCACAAATAAAGAAAATTAGCCAGGCATGGTGGCACACACCTGTGGTCCCAGCTACTTGGAAGGCTAAACTGGGAGGATCGCCTGAGCCTGGGGGGTTGAGGCTGCAGTGAGCCGTGATTGTGCCATGTACTACAGCCTAGGTGACAGAGGGAGACTCTATCTCAAAAAAACAAGAAAGCAAAGGAAAGGAAAGGAGAGGAGAGGAGAAAGGAAAGGAGAAAGGAAAGGAGAAAGGAGAGGAGAAAGGAGAGGAGAAAGGAAAGGAGGAAGGGAAGGGAAGGGAAGGGAAGGGAAGGGAAGGGAAGGGAAGGGAAGGGAAGGGAAGGGAAGGGAAGGGAAGGGAACGGAAAAGAGAAAAATTCTACATCCCTGAGATCCTAACACATCTAAATGTTTCTTGTATACTCATTGCCATTATTTTCTGATGTTGGTTAGAACCTTGCACAGAAATGCTCACCTTGAACTAACTTAACAAACTCTAGTAATAATATATATATCAAATACACTTTTAATACATCATTGCAAATAATAGGAAACAATCTTTTAAAACTTGTTTCGGTGATAGTTTAACCACCAGTTGGAAGGGTTCAATAAGCAGCAGTCAAAATTAACATAGTAAAATTGATGGAGTCAGTGTCTTTAGTCTCTAAGACCCTTATTCTCATTTCTCAGGTTTGTAATTTTAAAAAATGCTTTCCTGCTGTTCATGTGTTTATCCACTCATCAAATAATGTGCTACCATGTGCAGTTTTTTTCTAAGTGTGATTTGAAAAATAAATGTGATGCTATACTTGAAATTGCTTTCAGCCTAATTGGAGAAATATGTATAAACAAGCATATAAATTAGAAAGTAATAATCAATTGACATACAGACTCCTTCAGAATGACAAAGCCCACCTGAAAAAGACCATCTGGGAAAGGACAGATTTATTCATGGCTGTCGCAGAGAAGCCCAAACACCAGAACCATGGGGCATTTTCTCAAATAAGGGAAAGATACGTAAGGAGAGAAATTTAGGTAAAATTAAAATGAAGAAGTGTTCTCATAGGTGCAAAGCAGAGCTATGTAAAGGAGTTATCATCAGGTCAGTGCTGAAAAGCAGACTGAGGGTCCTATTTTCTTGGAAACGATAATGTTAAGACAAATGCAGAATGTTCTATGTATGAAAACCTCTAATCTGAAATCTGCAAGTAGGCTGGATATATGAATGCTTCCCTGTGTTAAAGTGACCCACATAGCTTAGATCCTCCCTACAAGAGTGGGATGTTCCATTCTTACTGATTTGATTTAAAACAGCTAAGTTCTTGACAATTACAATATTAGAGAATAAAGTTGCTCATTACTGAGTCCTTCTGCTACTTAACAAAAGCAGTTGTTGAAGTTCACAAGAGGAAGAACAGATTGTTGGAAAAGGTTTTGCGGCAGGAACATAGTAGGGAAAGGTCACAAAAAGCAGACGAAATCTTAGATAGGCATTTTGATAATAATCTGAATAATAAGGAGTGGAGACATCCTGGAAAGCTAAGATCCATAAAAATCCACAATTCTATACTAATCATTCATGCCAAACCTGAAGCCATCTTTTAAATCAAAACATACAGCAAATTGCAAATTGCCTGATTTGATTTTGCAACTTTTACCTTTTCCACCAAGTATCTGGAGAAAAGAAAAATAAGCCTTAATTGACTCCAAGAAAATGAAGAAAATTGGAGCTTGGCAACCACTTCGTCCCTGAAAAATATAGAATTTACAGAAAAAGAAGGCTTTAAGGCTGCAAGCTAACAAAATGTCCTAAATATTACAAATAAATCACAGTGGCAAAATGCAGACCTTAACAAAGTCTAGCAGGGTTTGTAGTCCAGTGATTTGAATCTCAGTTGCAGAAAATTTGCTATTCAACTAGATGCGGTAAACATCCACCAACTCACCACTAAGCCTGAATATTTATTGGCCAATTTAAAGAAAAGGTGATTTCCTCAAACCCATGGGCCTGAGCCTGAGCCATTATGAAACACTTTCCTATTTGGATTGCTACTTTCTGCATTTTCTGCACAATAAATGATTCTGATTCACCGCAAAGGTCACCATTAGATAAAATAATCTTGGCTTTTAGATACCAGGGAATGTATGATAAAAGCTGCGGATTTCAGATAATGTGCATGTCAGACTTTCTAGTACTTTCTTCATTTAAAAGAGCTGATAGGCCTTTTCTAATCTAAAACTGCATTACTAGATGGAGCGAAACTATTTGGCAGAGATAGCAGAGTGCTTGTCTATTATGGATATTCACTGGACACTATAAATGGTTTGCTTATGAGTGGGAATGGGGCCATTAACACAGTTTTCAAAAGTTTACTTTCACAATAAAATATGTACACTAAAGAAACAACTCAGTAATGTTGGTGAAGGAATCCTATCAATAAGAATTCAACTTCTACCAAATAAATTCTCCAAAACTTACTCCCATAAGTATCATAACTTCAAATCCTGAGGCTCCAAGCAAACATTTTCATCGGTTATTAATTTCAAAATAAATAACTCTCCAGCAGTGAGGCACTTCTTTCTTTAGCTTTGAGACTTGTCACAAAGATTGGTTTTTAATTATTTACGCCTATGGTTCAGATTAGTTTAATCATCCACCTTTTCATCATAGCATCAACGATCACATGAAGACCCTGCAGCTCTGAAGTTTAGCTTCTACGAAGTGATCTCAGCAGGGCCGCGTGCACCCTCGGAGCTCAGAGCCTTGCAGAAGAGATGTTTGGTCCCGGGGTGGTATGCCAGCCACATCGAGAGATGGCTTGTTTATTTCCCTCCATTTCAGGTATGGAGTAATAAGGATTCACATCATGTTAGAATCTCATTAAGTTGATGACTTTGCCTTAAGGATAAGAAAATTTTCACTCGTTAAACTATTACGAGTTTTTCCTCTTTAGTTGTAAATAATGAGGCTGTGGCAAAGAGAAATAGGCAGAAGTAGAAAAACTGTTTAATTTTCTAAGAGTATTTCAGGATAATTCTCCCTGCTCTATTTGCTGTGCATACCTTTCCTGATTGTAAAAAGCTTCGAAAGCTTTAGATCCCTGATTCTCTTCCTGAGAATAAAGTTCGAAAGGGAACCTCTTAACCAAAAAAGACAAATAATATTTTGCTTAATTAAGTGCCATTATTTTCTTTTTGAACCCCCTTGCTGAATTTTTTATAAGTCTTATGTTTTTCTCAGCCCCTTGAATTTCTTCTGCCTGGCATCAACCTAGACTGCAAAATCAGCCAGCCCCTCATGGGATGGTGTAAGCAATCCAGTCACATCAAACATGGTATATACCTGTGAGTCCAGAGTCATGCTGTCCAAATATGACAACCACTACCACAGATGGCTATTTTAATTTATATTAAAATCAAATAATATGAAAAGTTCAGTTCCTCGGTTGCTTTAGCCACATTTTAAGTGCTCAATATCTACATGTTAGACCCAGCAGCTATAGAACATGTCCGTCATCACAGAAAGTTCTATTGAACAGTGCTGATCTAGGCTAAATAGAAATATCAGAGAAGATGTATGGATAGACAAGACTTGCTTTGCAAGCTTTGTATTCTTTAATCCTGGTCTCCTCTTTTCTCGCTGGGTCCACCCTCCTTGGAGTAACAAGAAACTTCTCCTCCTTAGTTTCTTAAGGAACTTTGTCCATGTTCAGGTTTCCTGAGACCTTATTCTCCACATGGATTATCAAAATATCTCTTCAACCTTTACAGTGCTATTCCTGAAACGAATCATGAGGAATGACATGTTCTCTGTCATATTACGTCTGAGTTTATTACAACCTTTCTTCTTTTCTATTGTATGTCCTAGCTTGAATGATGGGATCATTGCTTTGTCTCTTTTGAAAGTTGGTTTCCATTTGTGATTTTCTAGTCACATTTCTAAGCTCTCTTGGTATTTCAACTGCCTTTTTTGCTTTCATAGTGTGACTTCTCAGATTGCAAACCATGAGTGTACTTGATTGGTGTGATTTCTGGTTCCAGGTCATTAATGAGGATGACCTGGATTCTGTCTAACACCAATGCATGCAATTTTACTCAGGACAGTGTCTCTCACTGAATGAGTTCAGAGTGCAGAAATTTTTCATTGTACAGTTTACATGTCTTTTTTCAATGTGCATTTTTTTAATTTGATAATTTAGTTGCTAATTATTGATGGGCAACAATTAAGAACTGATCCTGCTACAGTGATGGATGAAGTACAGAAGTTTCTAGGAGTCTCGCCTCATTATAATTACTCAGAAGCTTTAACGTAAGTTTATATTCTAATTAGTTTATTGACATTTCAGCAGGGAATTGATTTCAAAGAAATTGTAGTTTGGTCATACAACTGTCAGGTTACCTGTTCCTTATATGCTGGTTATTTTGCAATTTGACATTAACCACCAAAAAAAAAAAAAAAAAAAAAAATTCAACAGTGTGACAAAGAAATGTCCTAACCTAAATCCTGTGTTAATTCTTAATTGTACAAAGATTTCCCTGAAAGGAAAGTAGAGAAATAAAACAGTAGTAAATCTTAAAACAAACCACAAACCTTAAAAGAAGTTATCTGAAATAAGTTCATAAAGCCTGAGCCTATTTGGCAGGCAATATGGGGCCTCTTGGAAGTATGAACAGGTGAGTAACTAAGTAGTTTAGGAACTGACTCTTCTCTCATTTATGTAATTTTCAGAAACAATATCATACAGCAAGAAATAGTCCATAGGTGGTTGAATAAGCAGAGAGAAATGTACTATTATTGCTCCTAAACATTCTTTTTTATGTTTTATTTTTTGCATCTTTGTCTTTATCCACCATTTGACCCTGTCACCTCTCCTTCAGAGTCCTCAGCAGTTAAAGCACTGGTTTGATTTTTCTGTTTGTTTATATGTTTTTTTGCTGGTTTCTTCCGATTTTCTTAGGTAACTGACTCTATAAGGTTCATGACTGGGGACCAGTAAGGCACTAGGTTTGAAGAAAGCAGTTACTCTCGGAGGTGTGCCCATGCCTGAGACTGAGTGCTGTGTCCAAGTGCCTCTCTTATCTCACCCTAGTGCTGACTCTGGGCTTCACTTAGCATTTTTGAAGAAGACCTCTATCTTACTGTGTCCATTTGGAATGGCTGGCAATCAGATTTAGGAGAATTATATTTGTTCCTACCACACGTGTAGAACAACTGGAAGATACTGAGTTGGATTGGGTCATGGACCTGACTCACACCATAAGTTGGGTTTTTTTTTAATTACATGGACTGAGCCTTAAAAAAAAACTGAAAAAGACTATCATGGAATTTTTCCATTGTATTTTTCAGTATAAAACTCAGTTCCACAGATAAAGTAGTTTTCCCCTTTTTTGTACTCTTCAATATCAATTTAGAAAGCGAGAGGCAGGTTCCCTTTACCTTTCAACAAACTTTACAGTTAAAAAAAAAAAAAAAAGATTAGCAGAAAAACATCAAATAAGCTTATATCTCCTACAATCAAATATAGAAACACGTAAGGGAGGCATTTTGGTTTAGAGGACAAAGGAGTAGGTGGAACTCTGCAGTTTTGAGCTTCCTTCCTAAGAGTCATTTATACTTTGCTGTTATTATTAACCTTCTGACCTCTGTGTTTTCTATACTATGAGTACTGTCAGAGTTTTGTAGAGCTTAGTTCAAGTACTAACACAGACACTGGCCTTAGGTATTTAACATTCAACTTGACCTTGTGATTTCAGTTTGCACTTAAAAATTCAAGACCATTTTCTGTTCTATATCTTTTTAAGTATCTCTTAGAAAAGAAAGCTTTTATTTTCTAAACAGTTTTCTATTTCAAGTTAGGTTATCTTTGGGTCTTTTTTTATAGAGTATGTAGCAAAGTATTGTATTTCAGAAAAAAAGTACAGTATTCTATAAAGACAGAGTTGCTTTTTCTTACGGGATGGTCCTTGACCTGCATGCTGTGTATTTGTCCCCTCTGCAGCCAGCTCAGCAGCAAGCTTTTTATTCATCTCCACTGCTGAGAAAAGGCAGTGTAAACTTAAAAGAGTATCAAAGCAACGTACTGTATACAAAGAACTGTAGGTCCCTTTGCACCTGGGCTGCATCTAGCAAAATTACTGATTATATGATTCTCTAACCTGGTCGGGGGCTCAGTGGGTGACATAGCAAGATAAGATATGTGTAGTACCTGAAACCACAGTTTCTGTTCCAGCAGTGCCACCCAGGCTCTCACCCTGCAGGTTGAGATAATGTGTTTCCATTCCATTTCTTTTTATATTTTCTTGTCAATCATCAATTGGCCTGACACAACTTGTAAATCCGGGCAGTGCACTAGTTGTAGAATATTTGGAAGTTTCATGCCTTCACCCTATGCCCTTTGTAGTTGTTTATCTGAAACCTGTCTTCACAATTTACTTACTCCTGTTAGAGTAACTATACTGATAGCTGTTTCTGTAGTGCTGTGGAAATATTGAGGATGACTAGAGGTACAAAATATATATCCTCAGAAATGCCATTTATACCAGTTTGTATACGTTGTACACTTTGGTATTGCTTCTTATTTTTTCTTCTTATTTTCCTGCTGGTGATAATGACGACTATCTCACTGGTGCTTAAAAAAATTTTTTTTCTCATTGGAAGACCTCTAAGGATATAGTAAACTGCAAACCAATATGAATTCTCAACTAACTGCATAAATCTAGTGCTTTGCATATAGTAGAATAAATGAATGAAGCAAGGTCTATACAAATGTTTTACTATGCAATCTTGGCGTGAAAGAGTATTCCAATTTAAGAGATCTCTAAACTTACTATCTTCCATATAGCAAATTTCAGCATCAAAACTATTTTCAAGAAGAATCACAATAAGCCCCCATTGTCAAGACTGTTGTTTATTCTTTTCCACAAGTGCTAAAGAAAGCGTTCAAGATTTCTAAAGATATACAAAGTCACTGAAGAATTTGTGATGTCTTAAAATGACTAAGTACTGCCATCATGGGTGTTAAATGATATATTTAATGTTAAATAATATGATTTTCTCAGTGATCATGTGAATGAAATAAGCAAAATAAGCTTTAAAAATATAAATAAGAACTTTCTCATTCAATGAAGTAAATTATAATTTACAACTCTTGTTCCACATACCCTTAATCCCTAAATGGAATTGATATATTAACATTACTTTAGTTTTTGTGTTACGTGTTGTATAGTATTTTGAAGCAATCATTTGAAATAAGACAGGAAAAATAATGCTTAGCATGGAATTGTGCTGATTTGTATACACTAAAATGAAAAATATGAATTTTTAGTTTTGCCATGAATACATCTATTCACAATTATACCTAGCCATCAATGCCAATGACAGGTGTCTTCATGTTTAGAAATACTAGTTAGCTAAATACCTGAACCTGGCATCTTTATGTCTCAGTCAGTTAACCTATTTGTCAAGATGAATGAAACCAGACTATGTTATATGAATTTTTAGTATTAATTTACTTTGAAAATGTCAATAAAGAGGCAATGAGAATTTGAAAGCCAGGAGTTGAGTATATTTGTTTGTTTGTTTTGTGGATAAAGGTTAGCTAAGTCATGAAGGACTGAAGTTGTTTGAAAATCAGGGCTTCAATGGCTTTAATATAACTTCCTTGGCAACCAAATTTATATCGCCCATGAACTGTTTTCCTACCCACTGTAGATACATTTGAGTACAAACGTACTAAATTAAATCTTTCTTATTAGCAAATTATAGTAGCCATAGTAACTAAAATCTGTTGGTTCTCTGGATGGCATGAAAGAACACCTAGAAATGCTGAATAGGGAAAAGAAAAAAATAGTCTACTCTAATTTCTATGATAAATTTTTAAGTGGTTGTAACAGTTCAAAATAAATATACATTTACATGTCCCATATATCTATCTCTCTTCATAAAACACAATGTGATAGGTACATTTAGCTCCATTTTTTTCCGATTAAAAATACTGGGGCACAGGAAAGTTAAGCCAAAAGTCACTCAGCAAGTAAGTTGAGGAGGCAGGATTGAAACTCAATTATCTCTAGAACCTACACTGCCAACCTGTTAAGCTCTTCATATTGGCACAGGATGTTAGAACCACAGAAAAACAATACTGTGAATTTTTAAAAGTGAATAGCATATTAACAGGAAGTGCTTCCTTAAAAAGAACTAGAACCTCAAAATGAGCTATGGAAGTTGTCTCATATTTTATTATGAATAACATCCATCTCCACGTGCACTGGATGTCACTTTTCTTCATAAATATGTAATCATAAAGATATGCAAATTAAAATACATCGAAATACCACTATATTACCCATTAGAATGGCAAGAATCCAAAAGACAATACCAATTTACTGTATTAGTCCATTCTCATGCTGCTATGAAGAAATACCCGAGACTGGGTTATTTAAAAAGAAAAGAGATTTAGGCCAGGTGGGGTGGCTGACACCTGTAATCCCAGCACTTTGCAAGGCCGTGGCAGATGGGTCACCTGAGGTCAGGAGTTCGAGACCATCCTGGCCAACATGGCGAAACCCCATCTCTACTAAAAACTCAAAAAATTAGCCAGGCATGGTGGCGGGCACCTGTAGTCCCAGTTACTTGGGAGGCTGAGGCAGGAGAATCACTTGAACCCAGGAGGTGGAGGTTGCAGTGAGCCAAGATCGTGCCATTGCACTCCAGCCTGGGTAACAAGAGTGAAACGCAAAAAAAAAAAAGAAAGAAAGAAAGAGAGAAGAAAGAAAGAGAGAAAGAAGAAAGAAAGAGAGAAAGAAAGAAAGAAAGAAAGAAAGAAAGAAAGAAAGAAAGAAAGAAAGAAAGAAAGAAAGAAAGAAAGAAAGAAAGAAAGAAAGAAAGAAAGAAAGAAAGAAAGAAAGAAAGAGAGAGAGAGAGAGAGAGAGAGAGGGGGGGAGGGAGGGAGGGAGGGAGGGAGGGAAAGAAAGGGAAAGAAAGAAAGGGAAACAAAGAAAAGAGGTTTAATTGACTCAGATTTACATGGTTGGGAAGGCTCAGGAAACTTACTCATGGCAGAAGCCAACTCTTCACAAGGAGGCAGAAGAGAGAATGAGTGCCAGCAGGGAAAATGCCAGATACTTATAACCATCAGATCTTATGAGAACTTACTCACTATCACAAGAGAAACTGCCCCAATGATTCAATTACCTCCACCTGGTCCCGCCCTTGACATGTGGGTATTATTACAATCCAAGGTGAGATTTGGGTGGGGACACAGAGCCAAACCTTATTGCAAATGTTGGCAAATGTGTGGAGAAACTGGAATCCTCACACACTACTGATGGTAATGCATAATATGTGGCCACTTCGGAAAGCAGTTTTGCAGTTTCTTAAAAACTAAACAGCATCTTACCCAACAATCCAATTTCATTCTAAGAATCTATCCCAGAATAAATGAAAACCTAAGTCCATAAAAGCTTGTAAGGGAATTATTATACCATTATTCATAATAGCTAAAAACTAGAAACAGTACAAATGTCCTTCAACTGGTGAATGGATTTGTTATATCCACACTGGGGGGTGGGGGTGGGGAAGGAATGTTCAGAAAAGAAACAAATGTAGAGTTAGAAAGAGTTTATCTGGGCCACGCATGGTGACTCATTCCTGTAATCCCAGCACTTTGGGAGGCCGAGGCAGGCAGATCACCTGAGGTCAGGAGTTCGAGACCAGCCTCGCCAATGTGGTGAAACCCCATCTCTACTAAAAATACAAAAATTAGCTGGGCATGGTGGTGCATGCTTGTAATCCCAGCTCCTCCAGAGGCTGAGGCAGGAGAATTGCTTGAACCCGGGAGGCGGAGGTTGCAGTGAGCCACGATCGCGCCATTGCAATCCAGCCTGGGTAACAAGAGTGAAACTCTGTCTAAACAAAAAACCAAGAAATAAAGAAAGAAAGACTTTATCTGGAACTAGGGATGACAGCAGGGATTGACTGCAATGGGCTGCAAAAATAGGGGTTTTCAAAGGATAGTGGAAATGTTCTAAAACCAGATTGTGGTGATAATTATACAACTATATAAATTTGCTAAATAGTGCTGAATTGTATATTTAACAATATGTAAATAATACCTCAAAAAAGTTGTTAAAATAAAATACATATCAGTAAAACGATTCCTTAAATAAGAAACATGTTTGCCAGAAGAGAACTGATTTTTAAAAACTGCTATGCTTATCCTATATTAGTAATATCTAAATGATGGTATTTTGATTTTGAAATTTACTGAATTGCTATTTTCAATTCAGTATTCACCCATAGAAATGGTTTTTCCATGTAAAGGCATTTCAGACACACTTTAGTCTTCCAAGTGTAATCTGAATGTTTTGTACGATTAACCCGCACGAGGGTAGAAATAAAGTCACGTTTTCATTAATATAAAAATGTCGGCCAGGCAAGATGGCTCACACCTGTAATCCTAACACTTTAAGAGGCCAAGGCGGGGCCGGGCGCGGTGGCTCACGCCTGTAATCCCAGCACTTTGGCAGGCCGAGGCGGGCGGATCACAAGGTCAGGAGGTCGAGACCATGGTGAAACCCCGTCTCTACTAAAAAATAGAAAAAAATTAGCCGGGCGCAGTGGCGGGCGCCTGTAGTCCCAGCTACTCGGGAGGCTGAGGTAGGAGAATGGCGTGAACCCGGGAGGCGGAGCTTGCAGTGAGCCGAGATTGCGCCACTGCACTCCAGCCTGGGCGACAGAGCGAGACTCCGTCTCAAAAAAAAAAAAAAAAAAAAAAAAAAAAAAAAAAAAGAGGCCAAGGCGGGTGGATTACCTGAGGTCAGGAGTTCGAGACCAGCCTAACCAATATGGTGAAACTCCATCTCTACTAAAAATACAAAAATTAGCCGGGCGTGGTAGTGCATGCCTGTAACCCCAGTTACTCAGGAGGCTGAGGCAGGAGAATTGCTTGAACCCCGGGGGGTCAAGGTTGCAGTGAGCCGAGATCACGCCGCTTCACCCCAGCCTGGGTGAAAGAGTAAAACTCCGAATCAATAAAAAGAAAAAAAAAAAAGTCACTGTTTAGAGGTTGAATCTTTGGAGAATCTTGGTGCCCCTGCCCACAAGTCTTTTACCGTTATTTCTAAACATCCCCAGAAGATATTCCATACAAGCATAAGAACCATTCTTACCCATTCTTGTTTTACTCTTTAAATCAACAAAATTTTATTCAATAACTATTACGTGCATGACTCTGAAGACACAATGATAAACAAAGTATCCCCACCACCAGGTTAGGGTAGCCATAGAAGCGGACACTAGACAATACATGAACACTTCCTCCAAAATGTTCACTGCCTGAAGGCCTTGAAAGGAGGGGCCCAGCCATGATAATGGTTGCCAGTGCTTACATAAAAAGATTATTTCCTTGCTCTTCCACCAGACTTCACAGAAACACTGCTGCTTTCTGAACAGATGTGAAGAGATTTTCTCCATCTTCTTATTTTTATTTTTATTTTTTTGAGACGGAATCTCGCTCTGTCGTCCAGGCTGAAGTGCAGTGGCGCAATCTCTGCTCACTGCAAGCTCCGCCTCCCGGGTTCACGCCATTCTCCTGCCTCAGCTTCCCAAGTAGCTGGGACTACAGGCGCCCGCCACCGCGCCTGGCTAATTTTTTGTATTTTTAGTAGAGTTGGGGTTTCACTGTGTTAGCCAGGATGGTCTCCATCTCCTGACCTCGTGATCCGCCCACCTCGGCCTCCCAAACTGCCGGAATTACAGGCGTGAGCCACCGCGCCCGGCCAATTTTCTCCATCTTCTATTACCCTTCTTCATTTGGGCTCTGAAATAATATTACTTCTGCCCCAAACTCATAAGACCTTCAATGAATAGCAGTCCCTTCATCTATCCATGATGGTTCTCTATGAAGGCCCAGACCCAGTCCCTCAGGCCACTGGGTAAATAAACATGCTTTCCCTTCTAGCTTCTCCTTCTCATTTGTATCCTGACACATTCATACCATTGCCTATGAGTGTATGTATACAGATGCCTAGGCTAGGTGCCAGCTACACACACACAGTTTTTTTTCTCAGTAAAGCCCAGCCTGACACCTGCTGCATAAGATCTAATTAATCATGCTGCATAAGATCTAATTAATCAGCAGAGATAAAAGAAAAACTTATTTTTCTTTTGATTCTTAATTTTAGCATGTGTGGAGTTCAGTGTTTCTTAGAAAAACTTTCTCTCAGAAGACTACTCATTTTAATACACAGCATATGTATGTTCCAGTTACGTATCTACAGCAAGGTATATTAGTGAAAAGTGAATAGCTGGTCTGGATTCTGAATGTTGATCACTTGAATACTTAAAATGAGTCAGAATTCAATTTTGGAAAATTGCTGATAGCAAAATGTTAATGAAAAATATTACATCAATCACAGACTTCCAGAAATGTTGTATTAGTGTTTCCCAAAAGCTTTCATGTACAGATTATTTAACTAATACGATCTTTATTAATGATCTCTTTGTAATTCTGTATATAACACTAATTTTATTCAGTTGCCTTACTGATTCAAACAAGAATATAAACAGCATGAAAACATAAAATGTTGTGTCCTAATCTGACACAATTGCTTTAATAACGATGGGAAACCAGGCTTTACATAAATGGAATGTGATTATTCTCTCTAATACACAAAGTCATACAGAGGCAGAAATCTAGGTTTGCATTATTTTCATAGGACTACAGTTATAAATTCTACAAGATTAACTACATATAGAGTACACCCCCAGGTACACACACCCCCACACACACATTAGATCATACTACCATTTTAAGTGTTTTGTTAATGTATAATTTACATATAATCATCCATTGTAATTGTGCAGTTCAAAGAATACAAATGTATACAGTTGTATGTACCACCAAGATCAAGATATAGAACAAAAAGATATAATCCAAAAGTTTCCTCATGCTCCTCTGTAGTCAACACTTTCTACTCACCTTGACCCCTGACGATCATCAAGCTACTTTCTTTCACTTAGCATAATGCTTTTGAGTTTCCTCTATGTGGCGACATCTATCAGGAGTCAATTCTTTATTATTGTTATGTATTACTCCATTTTATGGGTATACTACAATTTGTTTATCCTTTCACCGGTTGATGGACATGAGTAATTTGCATTGTTTTGGCTACCACAAACAAAGCTACTGTGAACAGTTGTATGGACATATATTTTCATTGCCTTCAAGTAAAAACCTGGAAATGGGAAATGGGATTGGCAGGTCATATAGTAGTTCTGTATTTTAATTTCTAAGAAACTTTACAAAGAGGCTGTAATATTTTTAATTTCTACCAACAATTTTATTTGTTCCACATCTTTGCCAACACTGGATATTTTTAAAATCAGTTTTTCTACTGAGGGTACAGTGCTATTTCATTTGTAATTTGTATTTGTATTTCCTTAATGATGAATGGTGTTCAGCAAATTTTCATTTGTTCATTGACCATTCATGTGTTCTTTGGTGAAGTGTCTGTTCCAATCTTTTTTTTTTTTTTTTGAGACAGAGTTTCACTTTTGTTGCCCAGGCTGGAGTGCAATGGTGCGATCTTGGCTCACAGCAGCCTCTGCCTCCCAGGTTCAAGTGATTCTCCTGCCTCAGCCTCCTGAGTAGCTGGAATTACAGGCATGCACCACCATGCCTGGCTAATTTTGTATTTTTAGTAGAGACAGGGTTTCTCCATGTTGGTCAGGCTGGTCTCGAACTCCCGACCTCAGCTGATCCGCCCTCCTCAGCCTCCCAAAGTGCTGAGATTACAGCATGAGCCATCATGCCCAGCCTGTTCCAATCTTTTATCCAGTTTTTATTGATATTTTTATCTTTTATATTGAGTTATATATTCTGAATACAAGTTCTGCATTAGATATATTTTTTACAAATGTTTTCTCCCAGTCTGTGGTTTCCCTTCTCATTTTCTAAAGTGTCTTTATGAGAGCAAAATTTTAAATTTTGATGAATTCAAAATTATCGTTATTTTTCCCTTATGGTTCATCCTAAGAAATCTTTGCCTAACCCAAGGCTGCAAAATTGTCTGGTTTTTTTTCCTATGTTTTCTTTCAGAATTTTTATAATTTTAGATATGTTTTTAGCCTAAATTTTTATAGTTTAGATTTAGCTCAATAATACATTTCAAGTTAATTTTTATATACAACATGAGGTAAGGGTCAATGTTCAGCTTTTTCATATAGATATCCAATTTTTCTTGTGCAATTTCAAAAATCCTTTCCCATTGACTTCCCTTGACAGCTATTTTTTGAAAATCAGTTGACTGTAGATGTGTAGATTTATTTCTGAATTATTCATTTTGTTCCATTGATCCATCGGTCCACTGATGCCAACACCATACAATCTTCATTACTGTAGAATTACAGTAAATCTTGAAATTAAATGGTATGAGATCTCCAGCTTTGCTCTTTGTTTTCAAACTGTTTTAGCTTGTCTACTTCCTTTACACTTTTATAATAATTTTCTATTTCTGCTTAAAATATAGTCCACTGGAGTTTTGACAGGAATCATACTGAATCTATAAATTTGGAGAGACTTGGTATTTTAAAAATATCTAGTATTCTGATTTATGAGCATAGTATAGATCCTTTTTTTCTAAAATTTATCTTAACAACGTTTTGTAGTTTTAAGTGTGCAGTCATTGCACATATTTTTTGTTAACTGTCACCCTAGGTATTTCAGGTTTTCACATTATAATGGTAAGTAAAGTGTTGGAAGTAGCATTCCTAGAAGTAGAACAGATTAAAAGCAAAAGAAAAACATTATCTGAAGAAATAATTCTAATTGAGAAAAAAATGGCTATAGAATTATTGAATAACAAAAGCTACGTAAAGGAATTATTATTGCTGACTATTACTTTCACTTTTATATCTGAGCATACAAATTAGTGCTTTATTTACAGTGAATAATAATATAAAACCTACTTGGAGACCAGTAAAAAAGAAAAGGCCCTGAACCTAGAATCGGGGGCCTAGACTTGAGTCATGACTTGAATATTGAAGTATAGTACGAGATAAATAAACCTTGACAAGCATTTTCTCCTTTCTCGTTTTGTGTTCAACTAATACTTGGCAAATGTTTACAAGAGCCAAACAGTATGCTAAATGCTATAAAATGGGAAGAATCCTTCACACCATATCCTTAAGTGTTAGAATGAAACCTCAAATGAGAAAGAGTTATATGAAATATTTTGGTAAGATAGAACGTATATTTAATGTGCTATTATTATGTTTATTATAATTATGGCATAAAAAGTTCATTTAGGCTGGGTGCCTAGCACTTTGGGAGGCCGAGGCAGGTGGATCACCTGAAGTCGAGAGTTCAAGACCAGCCTGACCAACATGGAGAAACTCTGTCTCTACTAAAAATACAAAAATTAGCCAGGCGTGGTGGCGCATGCCTATAGTCCCAGCTACTTGGGAGGCTGAAGCAGGAGAATCGCTTGAACCCGGGAGGCAGAGGTTTTGGTGAGCTGACATCATGCCATTGCACTCCAGCCTGGGCAACAAGAGCGAGACTTCGTCTCAAAAAAAAAAAAAAAAAAAAAAAAAATAATTTATAGGTGCTATTACTTTAAAACAAGCTCATACCAAAAGAAGAAAGTAGTTCTGAAAAAAATTAAATGGATTATAGCTAGAGAATCCTAAAAGTAATCACTCCATGATACACTGAAACCTTTTCTCTTCTATTACCTTCTAGTTGTATGATACAAGTAGCATCTAAATTCATAGACATGGATGAAGACTGACTTGTTTTTAAACCCTACAAAGAAAAAGAATGACTTGTTTCTAAACCCTAAAATAAAATTGAAAATTTATGCATTTTTTCCTTCCAGATGAAGGAAGTAGCCTTATTAATTTCTATTAATAGGAGACCTGCTGACAGTTTTTCTAGTAGGAACCTGGCAAACTCACAAATATGACAGATGAACTGAGAATTTAGAAGTATGCCAAAAGACTTTACGCAAAGGAATATAGTAAAAAGGAATTCAGTTTTTCTGGTTATAGATTGTTATCCAAGTAAAATATTTATGCATTGGTCATTATATCATATAAATTGGTTGAAAAATGATTTAATGGTCTTTTTGTGTGTATTTTTTATTTTTTTAGGTTTGATTCTCACAAAGGTTTCTGGTGTCAGTTACTGGAAGAAGGTAAAACAAAATGCCTTGGAAAGAGCAAAGGAAGAAAATACCCTCCAATGGACTCTGATGTAAGCATAGAGCTTAAAATAACAAACTAAATCAGCAAAATGATAACCAATAATATCATCTATTTTCTTAAAAAACTAGTTAAAGTCAAAATTCAGCCTTTCTAAAACTTAAAAGTGCCATTTCAATTTCAGTACAGGTAGGTTGCTTGTTTTGATTTTACCCACAATATATTATTACTTGTCATGCAAGAATAAAGGAAAACAATAGAATTTGACATTCTGAAAAAGAATAAAGAGATAATATCTTATTCCAAAAAGAATGATACCTGCACAAAAATTTTAGCATAAATGTTAACTGAAACCAAGACAGGAAATATATTCATTGAAAAGTGAAAATAAGACCAAGATTTCTATTTTTGGCCGGGTGTGGTGGTTCACGCCTGTAATCCCAGTACTTTGGGAGGCCGAGTGGATCACTTGAGGTCAGGAGTTCGAGACTAGCCTGGCCAACATGATGAAACTCCATCTCTACTAAAAATACAAAAGAAAAAATTAGCTGGGCATGGTGGCAGGTGCCTGTAATCCCAACTACTCAGGAGGCTGAGGCAGGAGGATCGCTTGAACCCAGGAGGCAGAGGTTGCAGTGATCCCAGATTGCACCATTGAGCTCCAGCCTGGGCAACAAGAGTGAAACACCAACTCCAAAAAAAAAAAAAAAAAAAAAAAGAAAAAATTCTATTTTTTTCACTGCCTGAGTCATTCTGTTGTAAGTGTGCCCTGGGCAGTAATATAAATTACTGATACAATATACTAAGTTTTGAGCTGTTAATATGGTAATAAATGAAAGAAACAATACATTTCCCAACATCTAACTTACTAGCAGATAATTTAGGCTTTGGAGAATGTAGATACACACCTCTCAGTATGTATTCAGCACTTCCTGTTTATTCTGTTTAGAATGGTGACACTCTGATTAAGTGATTAAGTGTAGCATTAATCACTTAATGCTACAGTTTTCTCCATTTCTATACCCCACATTTTTACTTTGATGCTTACTTGACATATATTAAGATTTACTAATAATATTTGTATTATTAGTCTAGTTAGTATATAATTTCAATATAAGCATGCCAGTGGAGTTTGATTTGTAAATTTTTTTAGATCACAATTAATACATTACATTAACTGAGAATCCTAAGATGGTCTGAGGATCCTAAGATGGTCTGAGGATCCTAAGGTGGGCTAAATTTATTTGAATACTTTATCTAACAAAACCTTGAGGACTATTTTTTTGTGCCTGACCTGATAGATGCAGGGTCTGTCCTCAATAAACTCTTAATTAAATCATATACAGAAGAGGGGGGGTGTTTCTGTTGTTTTAATGAACAAACTGCAATTTCAGAACTCCAAATTTCTTTGGCTGATTATTAAAATATACCTTCAGAGCACTGTGAAAACAACCCTTCTTTTCCCAAAAGAAATTGACATACAATTTCTATAGTATTTCAAGAAAGTAATATAAAATATATCATCTGCATTTATGTCAAAGCTATTTCCTGTACATTTATTAAAGCTATTTAAGAGACACTGTTTAAGAGACACTGCTGAATAGCTTTCTTAGCATTTTATTTTACTCTGGTTTAACACAGACCTTATTAAATTTGGTGGTAGAGAAAGATAAGAAAAACACAACTTTTCAGGATATCATTTCTTCTCAACAAGGTTACTGAGTATTCCATATTGGGTTTATTTAAGGGAGTGACTGATTTCGTGAAAATAATGTCCAGAAAGGAGGTAAGAGTAAAGAGGTCTTCCCAGAGGTAATGAAAATACAAATGTGTAGGAAGGATTAGAGTGGGCAGTACTGTCACCACGCCGTTTGCCTCTTCCTAGTAAGAAAAATGCCAGTACCCAAGACCGTCAGTAAAATATCATAGGATGTGCTAAATAAATAGTCCACATGCTAATACAAATTTTAATCCAGATCTGGTATACTTGATACTTATTTCAACGTAGTCAAAGTGTATTAAATATAATAAACAAAATAAAATGTACTTTTTTCTCCTCCTCTCCACTTAGAGCAGGACATTTCTGTCAAGCTACTATCGAGATCACAATGTGGAACTCTCAAAGCTGCTGCACAAACTGGGTCAGCCTCTGCCATCCTGGCTGAGACAGGAGCTGCAGAAAGTAAGATAGCACTGAGAGAAAACTCGAGACTTCATCGTCCATGTAGAACACACCTTTTCCAAAGCTTCCAGAAGCTACCAAAAGACAGTTGAAAAATATACCTCTTCAAATGAGAAAAAAGAACAAAGTTTCTTCCATGTGCTGGCATGTGGATGATAAGAAAAAAAGAAAAAGTATATGTTAAAGCCTTGAGGCCTGTGGCCTTTCTCTTAACTCATATCTGAGCCTGTGGGATTATTGTAGACTACTGTGCACTCATGTGGAAGTCAATTGCAACCAACATAAATATCAAACACAAATGTAGAACTGTTCCATTTCATAGTAATATTTACACTTTTATATATCAACTAAGATTGTGTCTCTGTAGGTTTTTAGACCACTGTTTGCCTGTACAATGTTTTCTTATTCTTTTATTTTATAAACTGTCCTATGAAACAAGCAGCAAAATAAACTTCACAATGTAGCATAAACTGTCAAAAGCATAACACCCATGAAAAATGCTTGCCAAAATTTAAATCCACTTAAGTATTTAGAAATAATTGTAAATTATAATTTGTGCTAGATCAGAGTGGAAACGTAATATATGAGCTTTATCTGCACCAAAAAAAAAGATAAGTGCTATAGCAAAAGTGATTTTTTCATATACATGGTCTAGTGAATATATGTAAAAATTACTAACTCTTCCATCACAACATAATTGTTATACTGAAATATATACTGTAAAGCTGTTGGATGGTAAATAGAAACACACTGAGTACACCAAAACAGTAAATAACAATGTAAAGTGTACTGACTGAATCCTCTTAAGGGGAGAAATTATAGAGGTCTAAAGACATATCATTGAGAATTCTATGTCCACTTGCTGTAAGCTGTGAATCGATCCCAGTAGTCCTCACTAGTTCTACAGAAATGCATGCCTAGAGTCTGAGGTATGTGTCATCTCCAGAAACAGGTTGACTTTCAAGTATGAATAGCTTTTATTTAACGCTCCCCAAAACAAAACCTATTAAATGAAAACTAAAAACAGTTTCCCTAGATGATGTGATTAGACTATTTCATTTAGGTTATTAAAAAATTCCATTTTCCCAGATAGTTCAAAATAAAATTATGTAACGTGAAGATTTATAACAAAAAACAAATTAATATATTATTTGTAATCTAATGTCTGCAGTGATACTTTTGATATAAGGCAAAGAAACATAAGCAGAGCAGAGGCCCATTTTTGAAAATATTTCACCCATCACTCTGGTGGAAGATAACAGTTCATAGGTACAATTAAGGATTAGCTACTAAATTAAATGCAGGAAGTACAAAGATGAGCAAGTTATGCTCTTGCAATATATTTACATTTAAATTGTGAATGATAGACATGGTTAATACAATTTTCACAAAAGAAAAGAATACATCATACTTATTGTCCTGTTAACATTTACTTAATTTTTTTTTTGAGCCGGGGACAGAGTTTCGCTATGTCACCCAAGTTGGAGTGCAATGGTGTGATCTCGGCTCACTGCAACCTCCACCTCCTGGGTTCAAGTGATTCTCCTGCCTCAGCCTCCTGAGTAGCTGGGATTACAGCCACGCACCACCACACCGGGGTAATTTTTGTATTTTTAGTAGCGACAGGGTTTCACCATGTTGGCCAGGCTGGTCTTGAACTCCTGACCTCATGATCCACCCACCTTGGCCTCTCAAAGTGCTGGGATTACAAGTGTGAGCCACCATGCCCAGACTACTTAATTTTTAAATGTACTGTACATATACATAAAATTTAAGTAGTAAATTAATTCCCTGCCATGATTATAAGCCTTCATAAAACATTATCAAAGCTATGATTAGAAAAAAATGAGAGGAAAACCTATAGGAAAAATATTTTCATTGTCATTATAATAGGTAAAACTATCAATTACTAATTAGAAAACAAATTGTGAGATCTATTTACTATAAATGTTTAAATGTACATTATAATTACTAACTTTTTGAAAGTTTTATGTACCTAAAGAATATGCTAATTTTTAAATATACTATTAGCAGAAAGAATTGGAAAAATCACCAGTTTTTAAGACTCTTGACTCTAAAAGCAAAATCAAAGTCATTTGGACAAATATGGGAGACACAGTTTTCATGCTTACTGCTGTCTCTTTTATAGCAGCACATGCCAGACATGCTGGGAAAATTACTATAGTCTTCCATCTCCACCAACTTAACAAAACTGGCTTAGGAAGGTTAACCATAATGAGAATAGGCCCCAGCAGTTATATACAGTGTCATGTTTTCATTTGGCAACAACATTTATTCTAATAAAAAAAAAAAGAAAAGAAAATCTGATACATTTATGCTTTAATGGTAAGATGTACATTTGAACTGCTAAGCAAAGCTGCTAATGACACATTTTGCTTAGGTAAATCGAGTTGACGGAACACCTCATCCTTTTAAATAGATGTCAAAAACATACTCCATGTTCGTATAAAGACAGGAGAAAAAGGAAGAGATCTTACCAAAATTTATTCATTCACAAGTACATGTATTATGCTAGCTAGAGCAGCAAACCTGTGAAAGGATTTTTGACCACTCAATGTGTCTTGAAGACAGCATCAAATTCTAGAGGACACACATACTTTCCACATTATGTACTCCAACTAGTTAATATGCTAATCTGAAAGTAACATAAATACATATGAGAAAATAATGAGAGATAATTTGAGTTAAAACTAGCTTTGTATAGAATTCCCTTTTTCATTGTTTAAAATATGAAACTTCCTCAGGAAGAAATGAAATGGTTATTTCAATGTTTATAGCTATAATCTTGTCATTCACATTGAATGAAAATTACTGGAAACATTTTTTTCTCTGAGTTTTTTAAAATAAAAAACCTGGATATAATTCTGATAGTAGCATGGTACCTCATATGTACAACAATAAACTGATAGGAAAACAAAGAGTTTGGGCCTGGTGATTTTAGGTAATCAGTCGGTATTTTATTGTTTTGGCCTGAGGGTGAGTGGGAGGTGGTTACAGAACATAGATACTACTAACATAATTCAAAATGAAGAGACAGAAAGCTTTCAAGTAGGATATATATCCATCCTATATTTATAAAACCTTTCACAGATCCTTCTCTTCCTAAATTTATATGTTACTTATAGTGATTTTTTTTACTTCCAATAAATATACCACAGCTCCTAAGTCATTTATGGGACCCTAGAATAAGAGAGTAAGAGAATCACACAGCTGTTACTGAATGGACTTGAGAACAGGAATGATTATAGCATTTCTTACTCCCAGTATTCTGTTCTGCTCCACACCAATGGGCCCATTTCTTTCTTCAGAGTTTTAAAACGTGTTCATCTCTCTTTTTTAAAAATCTAGCAAAATGATCTCTGCAAAAAAGGAGGGAGGGGGATTTGGGGAGTGTAAAGTTAGCCATTTATCTTCATTCTCCACAAATTTTCTTTTCTCTCTTCCAATCCCTTTCTTTTCTAGACATCAGCTTTTCACATGTTGCAACCCATCCTATCTTGGGGCACCAGCTGAATTCCCCACAGGCTTGCCTCCCACACACACGGCTCACTGATTGAACTGGAACATCTCATCTCATCTTCTGCCTTCAGACTGTGATTTACAGCATTGGCTTCCCTGGTCCTCAGGCTTTCAGTCTCAGATTGAATTACACCATGAACCACCCAGTCTCCAACTTGCACAGCAGATTATGAGACTTCTCAGCCTCAAGCATGTGAGCCAATCCCTCATAATAAGTCATATGTACATATCTCTCTCCTATTAATTCTGCTTTTCTGGAGAACTCTAAGACACACGGTTTCACTTTGATTCCATCCCCCCAGAAATCTGCAGTCTACTTCGAGTAAGTCTTTCATCTGTGGCCAAGGATACCTAACAGAATTTGAGGGCCACTTCTCCCCAAACGAGTGCTGTTACCAGTTCTTGCCATTTATTGTCCCTAATTTGTTGTCTATAAGAGTTCTCTAAATACTCAGTGCTCTTAATAAATGTTACAGAGTAAAATTTATTCACTTATTTGTTAGTACTGAAACTAGTAAGTTGAACCTTCTTCCATTAATCCTGTAACTATCCTGATATTTACATATCTGCCACATCTCAGTCTATTCCCAAAAATTATAAATACAAAAATTAATAAATCACTAAAGTTGGAATTAGTTACATGCTCACCATCTCCTTTGGAGTATCTCTTAGAGAAAGAAGAATCATGAATAGTATCAATAAGTTAAAAAAGACATTCACTTTCCAGAGTCAAGTCAAATATTTCATTTATTATATTATAGTCAGAGTTCTCCAGAGAAATAGAACTAGTGGCAGATACATATACATATATATATATACACACACATACAAGCATGCATATACACACACACACATACACACATACACACACACATATATAAAGACTCATTATAAGGTATTGGCTTAAATGATTTTAGAGGATGCAAAGGCCCATGATCTGTCATCTGCAAACTGGAGACACAGGAAAGCCAGAGGTGTAGTTCAAAGGCCTGAGAGTCAGAGAGCCGATAGTGTTGCAATCTGGGTTTGAAGGCCTAAAAACCAGGAGCACTGAGGACAGGAGAAGTTCAATGTTCAGCTCAAGCAGCCAGGCAGAGTTAACTGGACCTTCCTCCACCTCGTTCTATTCATGCCCTTAATGGATCGGATGATGCCCATCAACACCGGGGAGGGTAATCTGCTTAACTCAATCTACCAATTGAAATGCTAATGTCATCCAGAAACACCATTATAGCCACACCCAGAAATAATGTTTCACCAGATATCTAGGTACCCTGTGACCCAGTCAAAGTTGACACATAAAATTAGTCATCACATTTACTTAGCCATCCTTTTCAAGGAAGTCAAAGCAAATTTTACAAATTAAATACTCACAGCATAAAGATTCCAAGATATTGTTAGAAAGAATGTATTTGCCCACATTTTACCATACAGAAAAGTGAATTACACTGAATAAAATGTGAGATATTTCCAAAGCACCCAGAATCCGTGACAAATCTTACATAAAACTGTCTACATCAAGCCGCTTCTTGCTTTTTGAGGGAATACATTAAGTGTAGGAAATGCCTGCTGTCTGCATTTCTGATGCCAAAATGATCTATTTCAAATCAATAACTGAAATGGAAACCAGACCTTGCTCTTAAATATTATACATAATTTATACAGTTGGACCAAAGATGAGTCTCCTCTATTTGATAAATAATATTCTGAATCTAAATTTTTTCAGTTTCAACTACATTAAATAGAAATGCAAGCTCAACATGCTATATACTCCTAGTGCTTTAGTGTATCATTTCAGAACTTACTTTATATCCTTCAAAGCAAACAAAACTTTTAAAAGCCCACAAAACAAATATACTATCAAAAACAAAGCTTGCTTCACATATAAATTAATAAATTGACAAATTTTTAATAATTTTTGGGAGGCCGATGCAGGCGGATCATGAGGTCAGGAGATAGAGACCATCCTGGCTAATGCGGTGAAACTCCGTCTCTATTAAAAATACAAAAAAATTTAGCCCGGCATGGTGGTGGGTGCCTGTAGTCCCAGCTACTCGGGAGGCTGAGGCAGGAGAATGTGTACCCAGGAGGCAGAGCTTACAGTGAGCCAAGATTGCGTCACTGCACTACAGCCTGGGTGACAGAGCAAGACTCTGTCTCAGAAATAAATAAGTAAATAAATAAATACAAAATAGAAACAATAAAACGCTATGAAAATAGAATATTGATAAATTATCCCTCCTGCCTATGATCATCCTGAGAAAACCATATTGTTTTCATTCCCAGTTAATGTCCTCAGTACAATCAGAATAGCAAAAAAGATAGACTGGACTATAATTCAACATCTATCCTTAACTATGTAACATTGGGTAGGTGACTTTTCTGATCTCAATTTACGCATCTGTCAACAGAAGTCACATGTGATCATTGGTAAGGAGGAGGAATGCTTTTCTCCCTGCTTTGTTTACCGTGTGCCAGTAGATCAATTATTGTAACATGTGATTCTGTCTCTGATCTACTCTCCCATAGAGGAGGAACCAATGAATTATCTAAGTGGTAAAATTGAAAGCAGAAATTCGGATTGAATAGCTCAACCTGTCTCCCTCACTTCTCTTTGGGATCTACCTGCAAAGATCAGTCACCCCAGTCCTCTTGGCCTGTGTTAAATTTAGCAGAAATTGACGTTTATTTAAAGCCACAAACAAAACCAAAAGAAGAGCTAAAAACATAAATCCATGCTTAAAAATTAGGAAAATAAGCAAGAATGTAAGAAACAGTAATATAAATGAGCTAAATGTCTCCCCCTCATGTGGGGAGCCAACAGATACTGCTTAAAGTTGACAAATTAAGAAATTAAGGTAAAAGCGTAATTGGAATTATGAAGATAATCAGCAGAGCTTAAACAAATGGTAAAAGCAAGTTGCCTTTGATAAGTGGGACTAGAGTTCTGGACCAGGGAAAAGTAATTGAGTTTTTATCTCCAAATGCATGAATTGCTGTACTTTTATAACAACAATAATTTATCACTTTAAAGATCAAGACTGTAAATATTCAGGACCAACTGTGTCCAAAAGGAGGAGCACAGAAGCAGGAAATCTAAGCAGCATCAGATACTGGCTATTATCCAAGAGATTAATAAACAGGACCTCTGCCATGGTGTAGAGTCTCAACACTACAGTACAATAGTTTTAAAATATAGCCTGTGGATCTTGAGCAGACCTGAGTCCTCTTCAGGGGGTCTGCAAGGTCAAAATGATTTTTATAATAATGTGAATTCATTATATGTCTTCGTCATTGTGTTGATATTGTTACCAACTGTGCGATAACAATAATGGGTAAAACTGCTGGTGCTTTAGCATAAATCAAGGCAGTAGAATTAATCTGTACTATGGTATTCATCACCACGCATTCATTGTTTAAAACAGTCAGTGTCACTTATGACTTGACAAAACAGTAAAATTATTAATATTATTACATTCCCACACTACAGTATATGCTTTTTAATCTTCTGTGTGACAAAATGTGAAGTGTGCCTAAAGCACGTCTGCTACATACTGAAGTAGGTGATTGTCTTGAAAAAAAGTCCTTGAGCAACTGTTTGAGTTGCAAGTGGAACTGGCCACTTTATTCATGGAACACACTTTTTACTTGAAAGAATGACAGAGAATTATGGTTATTCAGACTTGAGCAATTAGCAAATATTTTCTTAAAACTGAAAGGAGTGAGCCTGTCACTTCAACAAAAAACAATTGACAGTATTTCTTGCCAATTATAAAATTTCAGCTTTCAAGTAAAAATTAGAATTTCGTAGAACTTGTATTGCTACCATGAGCTTCACAGCATACTCACATTCAAAGATCTTTCTGATGAGATTGGTGGTGATATTAAAAAATGTGATTTTCTAACATTATATAATGAAAGGTGTCAATGTTTGAAAGCTCAGCATAAGTAAACCATTTTCCAAAAAAGCAATGCATGAGGTCACAAAACACATATACATAGTATACACAGTATAAATATACATAGCATAATTGTTATAATAGTGAAAGGTCTATTCTCAGAGTAAGATAAATCATTAGATTTTAATGTAGCACAATATGAACAGTTCATTGATTTCTTTCAGATTCCACATTGCAAATATCCTTTAAGACAATAGCACTTGTCAATTCTTAATGTAGTATCAAAGAAAAATATCCACAATTATCTGAAAATGCTATAAATATATATTTTCCTTTCCCAAACACATATGGGTATATAAATATATACTTTCCTTTCCCAAACACATGTGGGGATGAGGCCAGATTTTCTTCATGTACTTCAACAAAACAACCTATCAAAATAAATTGAATGCAGAAATAGATATGAGAATCCAATCTCTATTAAGCCAAACATTAAAGAAATTTACCAAAATGTAACACAATGCCACTCTTCTCATTTTCTTTTGTTTTGGAAAACAGAGCTGTTTTTTCATTAAAACTATAGCTTTATTATGGGTTTGTTCTTGTTATTTTTTAATGTTTTTTAATTTCTCTATTTTAATTTCTAATAGATTAAATATTAAAAACTGTAACTATATTATCTATATAGTTATCTATAATATTGATAAATTTATCTATAATATCGATAAATATAATGCTTTTGTTTTATAAACAATAGCCCTTTGGGGTTCTCAATAATGTTTAAGAATGTAAAAGGATCCCCAGACTAAAAAGTATGAGAGCCATTGGCATGAGAGTTGGAAGTAATTCAAGTACCTACAGCCAAGATTTACACCATAAACAATAGGCTATAAAGAAAATAAGTGGGAAGCCAGACTACACCTCCCCTCCACCACCTTCCCACTCTACTCCCAGAATGGAGTTGCCTGGCTGGAGATGAAGGAATACTGCAAAGAGGAAAAGAGAGGTAAATACAAGTTTGGGTTTCTTCTCCCCCTACCTTCCTCCTTGACACCAAACTGAGCCCTTAAAATGGAGGATGAGAGATCTTTAAGTCTGAGGATCAAACACTAGGGAAAGCTGTGCCCTACTTTCCATTTAAAACTCTGCAAAGCAGAAACCTCCTCCATGTACTCTGCCCAACAATGGTGAAGGCCCTCCCTCCAGGTAGTAGAGATAGCTCGTGGTATCCTAGGTATAGATGGCCTTGGTTTGCACAGATTCCACAGTGGCACAGGACAACACATAAAAGTTCCATTTCTCCAGATAGGCTGCAGGAATCACTAAGAACAGCCTTTTAAATCCAAAGTGACCTGGCAGCTGGGACAAAGAGGGCACTTAATAACCTTCACAGATCGATGACTACAGGCCATGAAAGGAGCCTAGACCGTGGAATCTAGAGACCACTTTACAAAGACTGAACCTGTTGAGGTTCATCCAATGCCAGCAAAGGAGAGACGATGGCTGAGACTAGATGTTACCCACCACTTCATGTCCACTGCCATGACCACCTTTGGAAGAAATGGAGAGAAGAATCTTGAATTTGGCTGGGTTTTCCTACAAGATATTTAAAAATCTTTAAAGTTCTGAATCATATCTTGAATGGGGACAATTATTAAAAAGCTACTCGGGAGGCTGAGGCAGGAGAATGGGGTAAACCCGGGAGGCGGAGTTTGCAGTGAGCTGAGATCCCGCCACTGCACTCCAGCCTGGGCGACAGAGCAAGACTCCGTCTCAAAAAAAAAAAAAAAAAAAAAAAAAAAAAAACTATAGAAAGTTGTATTTTGGACAGGTTGTGAATTATGGAATTTTTACCCACTACATAAGCATTACATTCCAGGTCCAATTAGCAACAATGAATACTCGAGGAAAAGGGGCAATCAGCTAGGGTTTGAGGCTAGTGATAGACCCTGCCTCAGTTAAGATGATCCAGTGTACTCACAGTGATGTAGTTAGGGTTGAGTCTGCAGGTGAGGCACACCTGTGGATTATGATCTTCCTCCAAAAAACCTATTCCATTCTGTGGTAGACACACTCTAAGAGTGATGATGCCCTTATATGATCCTATCTCCTTGAGTGTAGGCATGAACTGTGAATACTATAGGATAGTGAATCCCTTGGTTAGCAAGCCCCACATTTGATCTGTCAAGAAATCCTATTGGCTCAATCTTTACTTCTATCCAAAACCAACCACTTCTCACCAAATCCAGGGCTGCCACGTCATTCTAAGATGCCATAATCAGCTGGGCCTGGTGGCTCATGCCTGTAATCCCAGCTCTTTGGGAGGCCAAGGCTAGTGGATCACAAGGTTAGGAGATCAAGACCATCCTGGCCAACATGATGAAACACCGTCTCTCTGCTAAAATTCAAAATAAAAAATTAGCCAGGTGTGGTGGCACATGCCTGTAGTCCCAGCTACTCAGGAGGCTGAGGCAGGGGACTCACTTGAACCCGGGAGGCGGAGGTAGCAGTGAGCCGAGATGGCGCCACTGCACTCCAACATGGTGACAGAGCCAGACTGTGTCTCAAAAAAAAAAGATCTCATCATCTTTATCCTGGTTATCCTCCCTGCTTCCAGGTATTTGTACTATACCTGTTTCCAGGTATCTGTTGTCAACCCAACATCCAGGGTAATCCTTTTACAAATTAAATCAAAGTACTTTAATTCCTTCCATAGCTCTCCTTTTCAGGCTACGGTCCTTATAGTGGCCTGCAAGGCCTTACATGATTTGGTATCCATCACCTTTGTAACCGCAGCTCCTCTTTTTCAAACTCCTTCATCTGCAACAGTTGCACTGGCTCCCTTGCTGACAATCTTATTTAAGACCTTTGTGTTGACATGCCCACAAATAGCAACATGGCTAACTTCTACACTTTAGTTCAGGCTTTGCTCAGATGTCATCTTCTCAATAAGGCCTACCCTGACAACCTTATATATAATTTCACCCCTTCCTCCCTACCCTGACTCCTGATTCCTATTATTCTGAACTAATCTTTTTTGAACCATAGCACTTATAATCTTATAACTAATTGTATAATTTACTGGTTTTATTAGATCTTTTGTCTTCTCCTACTTGAATAAGCTTCTTGAAGGCAAACTATTTGTCTGTTTTCTTTTATCAATGTATCCCCACATCGATGGGTGTAGTCTCTGAAATAATAAATGCTCAATAAATAGTTGTTGAATTAATTAACTTACCAATAAGTAACTGGAAAAGCAAGACAGATGACAGTTTTAACATAGCATATATTCTTATATTTAAGTGCTAGAAAAAAGTATAACTTTTTATAAAAATCAATAAATTTGATTAACAAAAACATATATTTCCCCATCATACAAAGACCTACACTGTCTTTCTTCTAAATAACAAAAAATAAATTCAATTTTAAATCATTAAAATTCGCAAAATATTATTATTAAATGTAGGACCAAAAAAAAACCTCTTTTAAATAATAATTACTAGATAATTCTTATAAATTATCCTAACAACAATATCAAAAGGAAGATACTGCCGATTTCCTTCTACAGATGAAGAAACAGGTTTAGAATGGATAGATAACTTTCCCAAGGTCACACAAGTAGCAAAGCCCAGACTTATTTTATACCTAGTATCATTTTTCTTCCTTTACACACACCACCAGTTAAGAGCATGGGCTCTGAGCCAATGAGCCTACATTCAAATCCACTCCAAATCTTAGGTTAATTACATTATTTCTCTGTGCCTCAATCTATTCATCTGTAAATTGGCAACAATAATTGTATAGCGCTCATACAGTTGTTAGGATTAAATGAGTTAATGAGCACCTAAGTATTCAATAAACATTAGTTATCACCATTATTACTATCTCCCTTAGAGACTATAAATAATTGTAGTCAGGTACCGTGGCTCACACTTGTAATCCCAGCACTTTGGGAGGCTGAGGCAAGCAGATCACCTGAGGTCAGGAGTTCGAGACCAGAGTGTCCAACATGGGGAAACCCCGTCTCTACTAAAAATACAAAAATTAGCCAGGCTTGGTGGCGTTGTAATCCTAACTACTCAGGAGGGTGAGGCAGGAGAATCCCTTGAACCCTGGATACAGAGGTTGCAGTAAACCGAAATCTGCCACTGCACTCCAGCCTGAGTGACAAAACAAGACTCTTTCTCAAAAAAAAAAAAAAGATACTATAAATAATTATTTTCAGAACCTCTTTTGTGTTATACTCATGTTATATAATTTACCTTCTTAGTCAAGTTCTGTTCAGTGCTGTAAAGAACGATGAGTATTTAAACATTCGTATGGCTTTTATCAAATGTAAGTTCTCAATTCCAGAGATCTCTTTCTGGACCTTCTGTTTTCTAAGAAATACTGTCCATTTACATAAATTATCATACTGATAAAAGGGTTTTAAACTAGAGAAATACAAAAGTCACTTATCTGGTTCTATTCTATTTAGTTTTCTATAGTTTTACTTATATAATTAAGAAATAACTACTAAAACATCTTACATATTAAGTTGGAGGTTGTTTTCATGATTTTTCATTTGGAGATAAAATATATTTATTTTTCTCTCTATAGTGTAAGTATGACATTTATTTTAAACTTTTTGTTTAAAACTTTACAAAGATGGCAGAAAACAAATCTATAGATCAATCATATTCCTGAATAAAGAGGCACAGTTCTCAGTGCAGTGTTAGCATGCAGAATCCAGAAACAGGTTACAGGTAGAATACATGGTGACAGAGCGAACTTTAAAGAGTGAATATGGAAAGGCTGCTTGAGCACTGTCCCAGGAAGGCAGAAATTAATCTATTCTTTTATGACTTTTTAAATAGACTTTCTGAGGCTGTATGATTAGATACTGTAAAACTCACCCAGGTGAAGTGTACATCTCATAACTGCTGAGTTATTCATGGGATTGAAGAGCCATCACGGCAATCTGATATCAGAAGATCTCTGACACCCAGATAGAAGGCTGATAGACGGGGTTCCTCATGCCCATTTGAAGATAAGCCCTGTCCCCAACCCAGCCCCAGTCAACCATTGATCTGTTTTCTGTCACTATAAATTTGCCTTTTCTGAACATTTCATATCAATAGAATCGTACAGTATGTAGTACTTTGTGTCTGGCTTCTTTTCACTTAGTGACATGGTTCTGCATTTCATCTATAGCATGTATCAGCCATAGCATGTATCAGTACTCCTTTTTTAAAAAAACTTTTATGTTAAGTTCAGGGGTACATGTGCAAGATGTGCAGGTCTGTTACAAAGGTAAACGTGTTTCATGGCAGTTTGTTGTACAAATTATTTCATCAGCCAGGTACTAAGCCTAGTAACCAATAGTAATTTTTCCTGATCCTCTCTCTCCTCCCACCCTCCGCCCTCAGGTAGGCCCAGGGTGTACTGTTCCCCTTTATGTGTCCATGTGTTCTCATCATTTAACTTAAATTGGAGTATTCTCATACAGCATCTGAAGTCTTTTATTTTACGTTTTTTATTTTTTATTTTTTTGGAGACGCAGTCTCACTCTGTCACCCAGACTGGAGTGCAGTGACACAATCTCGGCTCACTGCAACCTCCACCTCCCAGGTTCAAGTGATTCTCGTGACTCAGCCTCCTGAGTAGCTGGGATTACAGGCACCTGCCACCATACCTGGCTATTTTTTGTATTTTTTGGTAGAGACAGTGAAGACCTATTCCAGTTATAAATACTAATAGGAATTAGTTTCAAAGTTTGCCATAGAATTTTCTCTCTGAAATGATTTCCATTATAAAACTTGAAATACAGTCCTACTGTAGTGGGGAGACTTAATTTAAACCTTTTGGCAAAGACAGAAGTAAGATGTTTCCAAGGCCAAAAGAGTTAGTCATCTTTGCCTTAATATACTAAGTTGCATTCAAAAAAGTTTGTCAGTTTTGCTTAAATGTATTACCCTGCATTCATTTTTCCTTCTGTACATTATGTACAATTTCCCAGAATTCTTTTTCACTTTTATCATCCTGGCTTCCTTATTCAACAAATGTTTCATTGAGTGTGTTCCAAAGTAGTACTGCAGGTAAGATGAATATGACTACATTCTTGCCCTCCAGTAGACTGGGCAGAAATATTTTATTTCTCCAACAGAATCATTGTCTAGTTTGATACATATTAACAGTGTATTAACTACTTCAGACAGTAGGAAATGAATTAAATCTCTAATGGATTAATTCAGTATGTTAAAAATCCGTATATCAAGTTCACATATTAAAAAGGTTTGGTGTATTCCAATGGTATGTTTAGAATACGCATCTGGAGAAAGTTGTTCCTTTCTGGTAGAACCTGAAGTTTTCAATATTCACTGTAGATATGTATTCATCATATAAAACTAGAGTCCAGAGGATAGGCTTTTAGAGATACTAGATATGCTGACATTTTCATGTTCTTATCCACATATACATTAATACATTCATGCACAATGAACAAATGTATTTAATTCAAAGAGGTTTAAACACATAACCCAATAACAAGGTAACAAATTCAAAGGAGTTCAAACATATACCTAAATAATAGCATAACAGAGCCATCTAGTGGCTGCATAAAAACTTGTTTCATGTGATTTTCTTTCGTTCCATCAAGTTTTACATAAACGTAAGTTTATCTTCCCTCTGATACAGATATTTATAATGCTTGTGGATAATGGGCCAAAGTAATTTGGAGCTGGGGTACTACAGTAAATGTTTGACATCCTAAGACATCTATAATCTATATTGTGTGGAGAAAATGGAGAATTTTAACAAGTGATCATTAAATTTTCAAATTATCTTAATACGTATGGAATGAAAGCATTAGTTTTTTTTAATTGTTAGTTTACGAATACTCCAAAACAACATTTTCGCTTTTAATATGCCATATTAAATGTTAAAATAAACAACAATCTTCTTTTGCATAAAGGCAAGTAAGCCAAAAAAAAAAAAAAATCCTCACTAGGAAATAGATTAAAGCAAGGACCACAAGCCATCTTGGAAAGAAAGACAGAAACAAAATCAAGCTTTTCAGATGTTAAATATTTAATGAAACATAAGTGCAGAATCTCACTGACATGCAAGTTTCTACAACCAATCAGGCATTCACTCTGAAAGTCCTGGAGGCCAGTTTGAGATCATAGAACACATGGGCATTTCCAACTTTTCAGGCTAAAGCACAAAAGGTTCACCATGTTGCTTGCCAAACTTTTCAATAAATTTATATTATAAATGTTTCACAACATCAAACACTTACTCTGAAATCCCAGCTCCAAAATTCTTGGATCACCATCACCTCAAAATTCATGGATCCAACTTAAACCACATTTTCAATGTCCCTCACTGTTCTCAAGTATTAGCATCTCTTCTTGTCTAACATAAATGCCATGGCAAATCAATATAACCAGTCCCTTGCATGCATTCCTTTTCCCTTCTCTCACTTTGCTCACTCTCTTGGCAAACTACAACTTGGTTAACTCCAACTCCCTGTCAGCTCCATACCAGCACCTATGCAGTTGAGCATGATGAAGAGAAAGTACGCAATCATGCTAGAGATTTTACTTTGAATTCATTACAAGAACTCAAGCAAGCTCCTAATGTGACCAGGGAAACCTACTACTTTTCCAAGTCTATTGATGCCATCTCCTAATTATATTTTTTCCCCTCTCCTCGAATCTCCAATACTGTCTCCTGGATCCTCACTCTCAGTTGATGGCCTGGTTTTCTATTACCCCAGAAAAAAAAATTAGTAGATGAGAGCATTCAAAGTTCGCAGCACCACTCATCCACAAGCACCTGTACCCATTTACTCCTATTTCTGTAGATGTACTCCTAAACTATTATCTTAGGGCAACCCCTACTTTTGTGCACTAGATCCCATCTCATTTCCCAAGGAGTTCATCAAATCCCTGCTGCATCATCAGTTTTTCCATTTCTACTGGATCTTTCCCATCAGAATACTAACATATTTTAAGTTCTCCTATGCTTGAAAAATGACCCGCTCTTGATCCCACATCCTTTTCCAGATATTGTTGCATTTCTTTTCCTCTGTACTGTGTAACTCCTCAAAAGAGTTGTTCCAAATCCATGATTTCCAATACTTCTCCTGTTCTGTCTGAAATTACTCTTAACAAGGTCCCAAGTGACCCTCATATTGCTAAAGCCAATGGTCATTTCTCAGCTTCCATCCTACTTGTATCATAAACAATTGACCACTTTCTTTTGAAAAACTTTTTTGACTTTTAAGGTACCATACTCTGCTGGCTTTCTCCCTAAACGACTCCTCAACATCCTTTGCAGGTTCCTACTGTTTTTCCTGGTAGATTAATACTGACAGGCTCCAGGGCTCAGTTTCTTATACTATTTTCTTTTTTTCTTTATTCTTTTTTAAGAGTTGGGGTCTTGGTTTCTTGACCAGGCTGGAGTTTAGTGACATGGGCATAGCTCATTGCAGCCCCGAATTCTTGGGCTCAAGCGATCCTCCTGCCTCAGCCTCCTGAGTATCTAGGACTACAGGTGCGTGCCACCACACCTGGCTATTTTTTTTTTAATTTTTTGTAGAGACAGAGTTTCACCATTTGCCCAAGCTGGCCTCAAATTCCTAGGCTCAAAAGAGCCTTCTGTCTCAATCTCCTAAAGTGCTGGCATTAGAGATGTGAGCCACTGCACCTGGCCTCTAACCCTATTTTTTATCTATCCTTCCTCCCTCGGTACGATCATCTGATCTTATGGCTTTACATACCATCTATAGTTTGACAATTCACATATTTATTTCTTTAGCCCAAACCTCTCCCTAGACCTCCATACTCATATATTGAACTCTTTACTCAACAATTCCACTTGGATGCCTAAAAAGCATCTCAAACATACCATACAAAACTGTACTCCTAAATACTTCTCCCCAAAAATCTGCTCTTTCTGCAGTCCCTATCTCAGCAAATAATTAAAAACCTTAGTCATTTCTCTCGTAGCCTATAATCCCTTTATCTTATATACTATACTATGTCCAATCTTTCAGCAAATACTGTCACATCTACGGTAAAAGTATTTCCAGAATTGAATGATTTATTTCTTTCATTGCTACCACTAACCCAACACTATTCTCTCATTTTATTATTCCACTACCCTAACTGCTTTCCCTGCTCCAACCCTATCCCCATCACTACCCTAGAGCTTTTCTAAACAGAGCTTGGAGAGAGAATATGTAAATCCTAAGTTAGATCATGCCATTCTACTCACAACTCTCCAATGCTATCCAACTTATTCCAAAAAACTAAAAACTGTATCATGACCTATAAGGCCATAGATAACCTCTCATGACCTTTCTAACTTCACTTCCTACTTATTTAACTCATTCTAGCCAAACTGGTCCAAATATTCATCGAACATGCCAAGTTGAGTTATCTATTCTTACATAACAAATTATCCCAAAATGTAGTAGCTTACAACATAATTTATTATCTCACACACTTTCTGTAGGTCAAGAATCCAAGTGTGGCTTAGCTGGATCCTCTGCTACAGTGTCCCTCCCAGGCTGCCATCAACAGCTGGGGGTATAGTCATCTCAGGGCTCAACTGGGTAGGGATCCACTTCCAAGCTCATTCACATGGTTGTTGACAGAATTCAATTCCTCATGGACTACTAGTCTGATAGCCTCCGTTCCTTGTGAGATGTTGGCCAGAGGCAACTCTCTGTTCCTTGCCACATGGGCCTCTCCAACATAGCAGCTTGCTAGATTAAAGCAAGCAATACAAAAAGGCACAAGAGGAAGTGGTAGCAAAACATAAGTCAGGTTTTTATACCTGGTCTCACATTTCACCACTTTGCCATTCAAGAGATCACATAAAGGAAGGAATAACATGAGGTGGAGTTACTGGGAACTTTGCCTACTGTATCAAGTATGGTCCCACTGAGAAAGCATTGGTTGCTTCAAATATTCCTCTTCCAAATGTCTGTATGTTTTGCTCCCTGATGTTCTTCAACTTGCTGACCTAATGTCACCTTCTGAATGACATTTCTCCTGAACACTTTTTTAAAATTATAATTCCTACCTTCCAAACACTTCTCATCTTCTGTGCTCTGTTTTTCTCCACAGCACTTATTGACTTTAACATACCATATAATTTACATATTGTGATTGGTTTCTACTTCAGTTTAGCTAAGCTAGTCCTACATTTTCCTTCCCTTCCCTTTCCTTCCCTGAATAACTCCAACTTTGAAAAGGCCACAGGAGACATTTTGTATGAGACTTGGTAAATGAAAGTAAAGCAGCATACACTTTTTACACTTGGAAGGTCAGTATAGGGCATGAGGCAATGTTGCAGATCATGCAAGATTATCACTTATCTGCTAACTCGTCTTATAAGTGTGGGGCAGTAGTTAGATCTATAGCTCCTTCAGTCATCCCAGATCTTCTGCTTCAACTTCAACAACCTATAAGTCTGTGACAAAGGGCATCAGCTTCTCTTGCAGATCACTCCCATCATCAAAGCTAAACTCTTGAAACCAGGAAGAGATTAGTCCTGATTCTAGTTCATTCTCATGGATTACAGCTCATTCTTGTAGACGCCAATTTTCCTTGGTCCCTCCACTCCACAATTGTATTAGGTCAGATTCTACATATATGATTTTAATCATATGTATTTCCTAGTAGTTCTGATTCTGATAGAACTCTAATACTCTTATTTGCATCTACTTTCTGCTAAAATGTAAGCTCCATGAAATTTTTTTTTAATTCCACTTTGTTTAGTATTTCTAGCCACAGCATCTATGACAGGACCTGGAATATAGTAGAAACTCATTATTTATTGATGAGAATTTTTTTAATGTACGGTACAAAGAATAAGTGTTAAGGACAGGAAAAATGGGATAAGACCAATATTTTCTAATGTTCTAAAAGAAAGATTACTATAAAAAATAATAATAACTGAGATGTATCTTAAAGGATGGGTAGGAAGAACTGAAAATATATTCTATTCTATGAAATAGCATGAACAAAAATAGGAATGAGCATGCTAAGTGTAACATACATTGTATGTTGGCCTGGGATGAGGAATTTTACCTGATAATCGGTAGGAAAGCCATACACTTTCTGTAACAAGTGCTTAACATGTATAAAATATTTCAGGAAATGTAATCTTTCATTATATACTCAGTTGATTGGAAGAGAGAATTAGAACTTAGAACTGTAGGGAGAAAGCTCAGACATGTTATCTTAGATTAGCAGTGTGATATGGTTTGGATTTGGATTTGTGTCCCTGCTCAATGTTGAACTGTAATCCCCAGTGCTGGAGGAGAGGCCTGGTGGGAGGTGACTGGATCATTGATTCCCCCTTGGGGTTCTTGTGATAGTGAGTTTTCACAAGATCTGGTTATTTAAGTGTGTAGCACCTCCCTCTGCTCTCTCTTCCTCCTTTTCTGCCCACGTAGGATGTGCCTGATTCCCCTTCCACCATGACTGAATGTTTCCTGAGGCCTCCCCAGCCATGCTTCCTATACAGACTATGGAACCATGAGTCAATTAAACTTCTGTTCTTTACAAATTACCCAGTCTCAGGTAGTTCTTTACAGCAATGTGAGATCAGACTAATGCACAGTGTAACAACAGAGAAAATGTAGCTATAAAAATAACGTAAACAGTTGTAACTTGGCCACGGTAGAAATCATTAGTGCTATAATAATATATTGAAATACTTCTGATTATCTTCCTTCTAAGCACACAGTAGGATTCCATTTCCCCAGGCTTTTGGAGTTAAGTGTGGCCATGGAACTTGCGTTAGTCCATAAAATATGAGTCAATGTAACATATGTCACATCAGAATGGAAACCTTTAAGAACATAATAACAATTTCCCTTCTCCCTTTATGTTGCCTAGAACCATCACAAATGGTGAAGGCCTCAGTAGCCTGGTCACTAAAATGAACATGAGCATGACAAGAAACAAACCTCTGTTGTTTTAAGCCACAGAGATTTTGGGTCTTTTATAACTGCAACACAACTTCATCCATCCTGACTGTGACACTTTTAAAATATGTCAACAAAATTCTATACTCCCCTCCAGATGGGGCTTAATTTCCCTCCCCTTGAATGTGAGCTGGCATTAATAACTGACTTCTCACAAGTGATGGTGTAACAAGTAACTTTCTAGACTAGGCCATAATAAAAAGCACTGGGGCTTCCTCTCTTGAGTCACTCACTCTGAGGAAAGCCAGCTGCCATGAGAATCATGAGGACAGTCAAGCAGCCCTATGGAGAGATTCACATGCTGAGGAACTGAGACTTCCTGCCAACAATAAGCATTACCTTGCTAGGTCTGTGAATGAGTCACCTTGAAAGAGAATCCTGCAGCACCAGCTTCAGTGAAGCCTTCAGATGGCTGCAACCCCAGTCAACATCCTGACTGCAACCTCACAGGAGACACTGAGCCAGTTAAGCTGCTCTTAGATTCCTGACCCATAAAAACTGAGATAGTAAGTGCTTATTTTTTTAAGCTACTATGCTTTAGGCTAATTTGATACACAGCAATCAATAACTAATACATTGGTTGATACAAAAATATATCAAATACTGAAAATACAGGATGGGGAAAAATAAAAACTAATTCCTTTGCTTTGAACTTTGAATAATTTGGAAAACATTGTAATGGCACTAACTGTAAGTTACCCAATTATATTCTCAAGTCTTGAGGCAAAGGCCATGTCTACTCAACAAACATTTGCTGGAGTCTAGTAAATGTTTAACAACTGAACAAGATGTTCAGAACTGACAAGAATATTTTAATATAGATAAGAGGGAACGTCCATCTCCTCTCTTTTGGACACTATGCCTTTTTTAACACTAGATCATACTGCAGTACACTATACTTTTATTACTGCAGCAAAACCAATTTTTATAGCAGAAGTATCAAGCTGCTAGTATACACTGGAAGTTTAGATTTCCTAAGTGTTTTAAGATGAAAATAAGTCCACAGGTTACTACCTCACTGTGTTTTCTCCTATTCATCCCAGCATTCACATGACAAATGTCCCATTTTATGTTAAATTTGTTTTTCTGATGACTACCAGTTTCAACATTAAACCACAAAAGGAAAAAAGATACAGTGCATGGAAAAGCATTGTTGAAGAATAAATATTCTACAATGAACTGTTCACTCCATGTATCAAAAGTAGAACTGAAATATTACCTAGCCATCATTTGATCAGTTCTAACAGGTTCACCTTGCACTCTGTCTTTAAAATCCTTAGGCTGGGTGCAGTGGCTGGCACCTGCAATCCCCAGCACTTTGGTAGGCCGAGGAAGGTGGATCACTTGAGCCCAGGAGCACAGAAGATCATCCTGGGCAATATAGTGAGACCTTGTCTTTCAAAAAAAAAACCTTAAAAAAAATTAGTCAAGTGTGGTGGCACACGTCTGGCAGGAGACTCGCTTGAGCCTAGGAGGTTGCACTGAGCCAAGATCATGCCACTGCACTCCAGGCTAGGCAACAGAGCAAGAATGTTTCTAAAAAAATAAATACATAAATACATAAAATAAAATCCTTGAGCCAACCATCATTTACCAACCCATTTTTAATTCTTCTATTTATTACCACATTGTCTCTTCTGAATATTCCTTTGAATACAGTTAAATTCATTGGGTTTGATCTCAAGTCAAACTTAGAAATACTGTCATCTCAGCCACAGATTTCACACTAAAGTAGATAGAAACCACTACTAAGTCACTACTTTGTGTTAAAATGAAAGTATAATAGACGGTAAGGTTATAATTGCTTTTTTAAGTTAAACTTTTACATTTACAGAAAATTTGCAAAAATGGAATCCCCACACATCCCTCATCCAATTTCCCCTACTGTTAATATCTTACAATACCATGGTATATCTGTTACAATTAAGACATCAATATTGGCACTATTACCTAAATTCCACACTTCATTCAGATTCACTAGTTTTCCATTAATGTCCTTTTTCTGCTGGAGATCCCAGCCAGGATATCACATTACATTTAGTCACTATATATCATTTTCTCTGGTATAATAGTTTCTCAGACTTTTCTTGTTTTTGAGTACTGATGAGGTAATTTGTAAAATGTACATCAGTTTGGTTTTGTGTGACTTTTTTCTCATGGTTAGTCTAGGGTATGGGCTTTGAGGAAGAAAAACATGGAGGTGAAGTGTCCTCACCACATGGTAACAGAGTGCACATTATCAACATGCCATATCACTGATGTTAAATACTGATCACCTGGACTCCGTAATGCTTGCCACTTTTCACCAAAGTTCTGCTTTCTCCCCTTTCCTTACTCTACCCTTTGAAAGCAAGTTACTAAGCACAGCCTACAATAAAGTTAGTGTTTGGATCAGAAAGGGGAATTAAACTCCATCTCCTGGAGAGAAATGGTTTTTTAAAGTAAACATAAAATCTTTTTGATTTCAGAAACATATTGAGTACTTCAAAGCATTCAGTAATGCAACTGACTGTTCATATAATGAAAGTCGTTCTGCTAGGCACTTTAAATAAGAATTGGACATAGTCCTTCACAGCAGTTTATAATAAAGGCACCACAAGAAAAATGTGAGTTAAGTACTATAGTACGTTAAGGAAAAAAAAGGAAAAAAAAACAAATTCAGTTGAAGCAATGAAAATTTTCATAGAACAAGCGAAATTTGAGGAAAGCACTCTAAGCTGAGTAGAATTCTGACAGATAAAAATAGATGAGAATGCAGTCAAGATGGAGAAAAGATCATAAAATATGGGGGTAGAAAAGAACAGATTTTCTAAAGTCCAGTTTCAGACAAAACACAAAGTTCTACTCAAAGGCCAGGACACACAGGTGCACACAAGCGTGCATGCACACATGCTGTCATTCATGTTCATTGGTGTTCTAACACCTTAAGCCAATGGAAACATTAATTTCAAATCTTCAATCAGACTTTTTACGTCAGCATAAATGAATGGTATTTTGGGCCAAACTGTGCTTCCCAAAATTCATATGTAGAAGCCCTCAGACTTTTCTTGTTTTTGAGTACTGATTAGGTAATTTGTAAAATGTACATCAGTACCTCTGAATATGACTGTATTTGGAGATGGGGTCTCTAAAGAGGTAATTAAGGTTAAACGACTTCATTGGGGGGGGCCCTAATCCAATTCAGCCAGTGTCCTTCTAAGAAGAGGCAATTGAGACAGACAGGTTCAAAAAGAAAACGATATGAAGATACACGGAAAAGACTGCCATACACAAGCCAAGGAGAGAGGCCTCACAAAAAACAATCTAATGACACCTTGATCTCAGACTTCCAACCTACAGAACTGTGACAAGTTTCTGTTGTTTAAGCCACCCGGTCTGCGGCATTTTGTTATGAGAGTCCTAGCAAACTAATACGATAATTATTTAGATTTAAATAAAATGTAACTGGGCGGAACTCCCGCCTGTGATTCAGTATGCAAGCCTTATTATTGAACAGTTCTTTTCGGTTCATTAGTGGAATTGAGTGAAACAAGGAGACAAAGGAAGATAGGTGAAATATGGTGAGCCTTAGAAGCAGCCCTATTATCTCAAATAAAAATGTGTCTCCTATAAGCTTGTCCATTCCAAACCGAATGGCAGTTATTGCTCTAATTAAATCTTTCCCCCAAAAAGTATGTAATGACTTCATGTTTTTGTAGATCTCCACTGCACTTTAATCACCCGTGTTGATACCTTTTTCCTTAACAGCAATTGCTACAATGTGCTGCTCCAAATGGTCCAGCACTAAGTAAAAACTTCACCTGGTTTGTTTCATACAGGAGGAAAATGAAAACAGAAAAGAAATTCAGTGTTCTTTTAAAAGCACATGTCTAACAAAACTATTCCTAAAGGCTGGAAATTCCACTTTACAGTGGCGGTAGCCGTATTTCATTGCATCCTCCAGGCAATGTACAGCGGGTGAGGTAAGACTGAGGCGTTCCGCTTTCCGGAATTAAGAGTCCAAGGGCGGCCAGAAGTGGGCAACAAACTGTGGGTCAGGGTCAGACTGAAACATGGGAAACATGCACATGCTCATGAAACCGGGTGTCTCCTAGGCTCATCGGGTCTAACCTTCTTTTATTTTTTTTGAGATGGAAACTCGCTCTGTCGCCCAGACTGGAATGCAGTGGCGCGATCTGAGCTCACCATAACCTCCGCCTCCCGGGCTCAAGCGATTCTCCCACCTCAACCTCCCGAGTAGCCGGGACTATAGGCGTTCATCACCACACCCGGCTAACTTTTGTGTTTTTAGTAGAGACGGGGTTTCGCCATGTTGGCCTGGCTGGTCTCCAACTCCTGACCTCAAGTGATCCGCCCGCCTCGGCCTCCCAAGGTTCTGGAATCATAGACGTGAGCCACAGCGTTCGGCCCCTTTTTCTAATATTGTCTAAAATAAGTATCCTAAACAGGAAACACCAAAAGATCCCCTCGCTTCCGTCACCTACATGGGTAAGCGTCATGATTTTTCGCTATCGCGAGAACCTTTTGGCTCTCGTATGTGCGCATGCGTCTGGATCCGGAGCCAGGTGACCCGCTCAGACGTGGACGAAGGGCGGGGAAGAGGGTAAAGGAGCCCGGGAGGAGGTGGCCGACGGAACAGGTGGAGCCGCGGCAGGGCTGGGCGGGGCGGAGAGTGAAACAACATAGGCTCCGCCCCTCGCGGCGCTTCCCCCGGAATAGCGTCATCAGTTCTATAAGAGAGCGTGTGCCGAAGGCCTCAGCCTTTCATGTTCGGGAAGCGTCGGGATTAGGTGAAAGTACATAGTTGTCTTGCTTACGTTAAAATGATAATTGGGCTGAAACTTACTGCCTTACCTAAAAGGCAGCGCAGTCAGGATATTGGTAGGTCGGGAGGCAGCTTTGGAAACCCGTAAGTTTACAAGCATGCGCGGACTTGAGTGCTCATTAGGTCGCGGGGCGGCCACGTGCAGCCCTGGACCCTGAATCCCGGCGTGCGTGGGCCGTGGGCCCTCGGGGAAAGGTTCCGTGCGCCCGGGGACTCCGGTGAAGCCTGTTTCGCTGTCGGTGTCATGTGGCCATCTTGAGTCTATTCTGTCGCTCTTGTGCCATAGCACCCCGCGAACCGTCAGTTTGAGCCAGATGGTGAGTAAATAACCTGTAGCAGTTTGCTTGCTGGTTAATTCTGGATTGTGAATCTCCATGTATCTTTGGGACCTGTCAGATGTGGCAGTCTCCCTTCCTAGCCATGGAAGAGCATATTCTTGTTTATTGGCAAAGCTGTCACCATTTAATTGGTATCAGATTCTGACTTGCACAAGTAACATTCACTGCTAAAAACCTGGAGGGTGCCGGATTATTGGGCGAACTTTTCTAAACTGTTGTTCAAATGTTTCTAGGAAGCTGAGCTGAACACATTACGATGGATGATGGAAACATAAGGTACATTTTTTTTTTTCATATTCCTGAGTTAATCTGAAACGCCTTAGCGCCAGGACGTTGGAAAGCTAAAGCTGGCCCGTTTTGCTGGCTTTTGTAGTTTAAGAGTTACCAACCAACTGAATTAGCTGATAAGATCTCAGAACAGTGGGGTAAGTACACAGCTCGGAGTTTTATAATGTTCTTTTTTTTTCTCTTGCAGACTATCAAGAAATCCAAAGTGGTAATGGGCAAAGTCTGTTCAGCATCCGGCAATGGATTTATCTTAGTTGGGGAAACGGTGTTCCAAATAATGTTCTGGAAGTTATCAGGATACCTATTTTCAATATAGGACTGAATTTTTTAAAGTAATATTTAAGGTGGTCCGTGATAATTAAATAAAATGCTTAATTCATGTGGCTACTCATTGTTCCTTGACTGAGTGACTAATAGACGGAAAAGTAGTTAATAGTGAGCAGAATACCTCCTGTTTAATGTTACGCGTTCATGTGGAAGTAGTGTGAATGAGTACAGTTCTAAGGATATTGCAGCCTTTGTGAAAAATGTAAAATATAAAAATTACCAGGTTACCCCCAGGGGAGAGAGCAGTCTTTTTAAACCATACAAAAATTTAAGGCAGCTATACAATGTGAAAAATTATGTACTTTATTTACACAGATATGCACAGAACACGTGTATCTTTCAAGTCACAAGACGGTTATAGTAAAAGCATGTTATATGAACCATGTATTCTTCAGAATTGAGCAAATTGCAGACTGTTTGCTGCCTTTTAGGTTTGTCGGTCCCTGATCTACTTGAAACATTGATGTTGCTTGCTCTAGCACTGTAGTTTAATTATAAGGGCAGCCCGTGAGAAAGTTTCAATAGACATTTTTCTCACCTATATTGCACGTTTTTCTGAAGCCCTTGTGCAAGTGTGTGTGCCATATGTAGCTCTATTTACATATAAACGCTGCTTATCAAAATCATGAGTTTTTACAAAAGTTTTTAATGCTCTTCTGCATTATATGCAGCATTTCAAATCTGCAAAATAGTAAAACTATAAAGCACCTTTAGATTTGCACCAGTTATTACAGAAATGGGCATTTGTGAAAAGGATGTAATTTGATGTAGGAGGGTAAAGTCCTTTAATGACTGGCATTCAAGAGGATTACTTAAAACCATCCGAAAGTTCATGCTAACCTTTGACCTATATTTATACAACTTGGGACCTGGGGAAGGATCTATGACATTGAAGTATCTTGAGTGTGCCTTTTAAATTTGAGCATTACTGCTAAGAATGTTCTGTAAAGGTGCATAGTTAAGCAGCTATCCCTTAACTCAGAGAAATAGCCATAGAAAAACCAGTCCTTCAGGTGGGAGAACCATGGGGGGAAAATCCAGCATTGGGACTCCTTTTTGTGGAGTTTGGAATCAGTGTTTCACCAACGACTCACTTTGAGGCAAGCCTGTTTTCCCCTATTTGAAAACAAGGGCTGCTACTGAAAGATCCTAGTGGCCTTTTGCAACTTGTCAGTGATGTTCAGAGCTGCCGAATGCGGTGCCTGGCATATGTTATAACTGCTGTATGCATTAAAACAATTGAAAAGTTATTAGAACTTTTCAATGTATAGGCCAGGAAAGCATTTTGACTAGTACATTTTAAGATTGAATTGTATCAGGTTGGTCTTGGGGAAACCTGCAGGTATAAGTCAGTTACAGGGAAGTGTCAGTAGGTGGCACTCTTACATCATGGTCGGGGAACGTGGACTATGATGCTAAGGAAGAGTTAACATTTAATTCTAAGTTAAATCTGAAGTGCTTGTTAAAAGCAAATATAGTAGATATGTTAAATGTGTTGGATAAACTAGGTGGTATGTCCAACTGGCATTTTGTTACCAGAAATCCTTTCAAATCTTGCTAGTTTATACACTGTAGGTAAAGTATTTTTATCTTATGGTTTCTGAAGCACCTTGGTACTCAACAAGGATACTTGTTTCCAAATATCAGATCACTTTGAGAATATATTGTGACAGACAAATGTCCTTGAGGCTTACTACTCCTATTCAGGCCTAAAAGTTGGTAGTGGAATTCCTTAACCATTGATTTCCTCACTTGGCAAAGGCTACAGAGAAGATGATTTCTTGTCAAGAATTTTGAAAAGCTCTAAGCATAAATATGCCACTCTTATGAGTGTAGTAAAGGGTACCGCATTTATGTCAAATGTGGGTATTTAATATGAATTCAGACACCACTGATTAACTTATAAGGGGTTCTCAATTCAGTTGTAAAAATGATCTTTTGTGAAATCAGCATAGAATGATTCTGAGAAATAGGGATAGATTAAGCTTAGAATAAGTCACTCCAGTGAAATTAGGATAGACAACAAAGTTCATTTAAGGATTGTCACTTCCACTACACTGAGGTCTCTGAAAATGTTCACAAATTCTCAAAAGCAACAGGGGGTACACAATTTTTTTACCACAACACAAAGCAAAAACGTGGATCTCCCCATTTGTTGTCATCTCTGCTGAGTGCTAATAGTGGGGATTCAAAGTTTTCCATCTGTTTAAATGCTGCTCTGAAGTTTCCATGAAGAATTACAGTTTGGTGACACTTTTTATCCAAGGTACAAAGGCTGAGACTTTGGTATAAACACCAGGAGAATCCTTGACTCCACAGCCATACCCCCAGGAGGTCACCCCATACACCGCCCAGCTCTCTCCGGGCCGTTCACACATGAGTGGTCCTCCGCTGTCTCCCTGGCAGCTGTCCACGCGTTTGTGTTCATGGAGGTTTCCAGCACAGAGCATTCTCCCTGTAAACCGACCCTTATAACGTTCTTCACAAAACCTCTTAGGAAGTAAGGGAATGGCTGCTTGCTGTAGTGTTCTTGAATAAGCTCGTCCTACTCAGACCAAACATCTGATTAGTGGCATTCCGGATAACCATCATAACATTTAACAGTTACCGAGCATGTAATAGTCATGAAAATAAAATCCCTGTTGTGGCATTAGTGTAGTTTAAAATGAGCAATGACTGGTATTTTTAATGTTGACACAATCTTAACCTTTAAAAATTCACTTCTCAGTACTGAATTGTCTGAGGAATAATGAATAACATCTATGGATGTGTAGAGTAAGGTGATCTAAAGAAAGCACATTTGTGCAGGCATTCATATTTGAATTCTGTATATCAAAAAGCATAGAATGCATTCATGCTGGTTTCACATTAGCACATCAATTCATGTCTACTTCACTGAATTAAACTGAGTTCTCAGTTTATGCTAAAGTTCTCATTAGAACCAACAATACCTACAGAATATAAGTCTCGATTACATGCATGCATTTCATACTAAGCAAAATTTCTCCAAATAAGTGAACCCATTTAAGATCTTACTGCCCATTGCACACCCAAATATGTGGATAATACCAGACAGAGAAAGGTCCCTGCTTTTTTTTTCAATTGTGCCTTACCTGTGTCACCCCATCCTGTTATGTAACAGTTGGATGCTGTTTTCTGTGGCCTCTCTCTCCAGAATGGTAAACAGGCTGGCAAAACGTGGCTGCTGAATCTGGCACACTGCTCTTCTGGTCCTTGTAATCTAACCAGGGCTATGTCATAATCACTGCTGTCGGGTCGATACTCCCGATGAATCACAATCTGTTGAACTCCAATTTCTTCCTCAAACTCCTCTGGTACCAGAGTATGGTAATCGCCAACCCTAACAGCATAGTTCCTAGTGCTGTTGCCATACCTGAGAGGCAGAGAGTACTAATGAGAGATTTGCTTCAGATACTGAAAATTACTGATTGTCAAGAAGGAAGACTAATGAAGATACAAGCCCTTCTTCCAAATCATCAGCCCCTTTTGTAAATTCAACCTTTCTTTCCATTTATCTGACCCACCATTCCTGATCTTCTACTGTGAACCCATTGTCATAACCTCTTGTCTTCATTTCACTGTGCAATCTGTTCTCCAAGAAGGAGCAAATGTGGAGGATGAGTGGAAAATAAAGACTAATCATTAACCATCATTTCCTGAATGAAAAGGGATCAAAACTGGAATAGGTCAAAATTATTGTCCTGTGTTTGCCATTTTTGTTGCTCTGTTATTTCCAAGATTGTTAGTTTGTCATGAAGTTCTGTGAGGGCAGAAACTAACTTTGTGTCCATCAAAGTACTTAGTACAGTCCACTTCAGTCATGCAAGGTGGACGTAAACTCCTTCCCTTTCCTCTAAAGTGAATGCAAACCCAAACTATACTTTCAGATCAACATATATTCATTCTATCCTTTCCCCTCTTTTAAATCTTTATTCGGATGTCACCTCAATGAAGACTACTTTGACACCCTCATATTTAAAATTGCAACCCATCTTTCTTTGTCCTCCCATCATTGAACACTCCCAATGTCATTCATCTGCTCTACTTTTTCTCTTTTTTAAGCATCACTTTCTAACAAAACTATCTGGTTTACTATTTATTGTATTTATTCTCCTCCCTGCTTGAGTCAAAGCTATTCCAGGTCAGAGGTATCTTTGTTGTGTTCACTGATTAAAACACCTAGAATAGTGTTGTGCCATTAGGAATGCAAACATTGGTTGATTTAAATTAGTGAATGTGTATTGTTAATGTATACTTTTTTCCATATTCCATTAAAATAGAAACAATATTTACCAGATGGATAGTTCTGAGCCCATTTTTCAGCCATCATACTTTAATTCTGATACTGAACCCACCTAAAGCAGGGTTTCTCAACCTCAGAACCTATTAACATTTTGGACCAGGTAATTCTCTGTTGTGAGGGCTGTCCTGTGCATTATAGTGTGTTTAAAAACATCCCTGGCCCCTATTCACTAGATGCCACTGGTACATGGTACACATACCCTCCATCCCCAGTTGTGATTACCAAAAATGTCTCCATACATAGTCACATGTTCCCTGTTAAGCAAACTGCCCCCAGTTGAGAACCTCTGACCTAGAATGTATGACACAACCCATCTCCTAGTTACTTCCTCTTTTTCACGGAAGACTAGAGCACCATGCTCATTGCATCCCACTACTTATAACATTCTTATAAGACTTAATTTCCAATAACTTTTCCTTTGTAGTTCCTTGACTTAGTCATCTGCAATGAGTGTATTCTCCACCTCATCTCAGCCATCCACTTACAATGTAAGACCTAGACTTTGTATTCACCAGATAACCACACACCTCTGAAATCTTGATTTCACGCATACCGTATTTCTGCCTTCCATTTTTACAGCGCTAAAATCCTTCAAACCCATTGGACTTCTATCCTTTGGCCCCACTATTTTTTCATTTCAATGTTTTATGACTTCCTTTTTTATCTAGCTTGGATTCCACCATCTGCCCATTACAACAATCACTCTTGCAAAACTACCCTGCTTGTCCTTTACCTGCCAAAACTCCAGCCCTTGTTTCATCAACTCTACCTATTTTGTGCTAGCATCTAACTGTTAAAGGGGGAAAGCATGCATATAACAACTGTCACTTTAATTTTTTTTTTTAACCAAAACTTGGGTCTTTTATTGTTTACCAGACCTATACTTGAATGTGAACTTAGAAGAGTTGGTATTCAGAAGCTCGTCATTTTCTAGTGTCTATTTAAAATAAAACTTCCCACTTCTATAAAATTACTGGAGGTTATGAGATGCCTCAATATTCTAATATCCTTAAGTAGGGCTCTGACCATCTTATATATATAATTAACTGTCAGTGCTCAAAAACTAAACAGTGCAATAAAGATGATTTGGCTTATACAGCCACCTACTATTGATCTTTAATATTAATAGTTTGTGATTTATTGAGAATCTTAAATCATCACGTATCTTTAAAGTTCAGAGGCTTTTTAATATATTGTGCCTAAAGTATATGCTCTTATAACTTCCTTGAAAATTTAAGTAAAATTTAGGATTATTTCACATACTGAAACTGTAAAAAGTAATAGGTATGGAGAGTAATCAAGTACTTATTCTCACTTCTACTTTCTGTGTGCTAATAATATCGCTAGTATATTCAGTAAATTTTATTAACAGTACGTTCACGTATTTAAAGTAAAACCCCAAGTGATTTAACACTTTTCCCACAAGAATTATTGTAAATACATCCTTGAAAGTACTGCTGAAATGTTGCATTTATCTTTTTAATGAAATTTAAGAAATTATCTAGAGCTGCAGTGTCTGATATGGTAGCCACTAGCTAACTGTGGTTATTGCAGCACTTGAAATATGGTTAGTCTGAATTAAGATGTGCTCAAAGTACAAAATACACAGAATTTTGAAGACTTAGTATGAAAAAATACTAAAATATTGTCCCTATAGATAATAAGAATATTAAATATCTCAATTTTTCTATTAGTTACGTTTTGCAATGATAATATTTGAGATATACTAGGTTAAATATATTATTTAAAATAACTTGACCTGTTTGAGTTTTTATCTTTTTTATCTTTTTTTTTCTTTGAGACAGGAATTCACTCTGTTTTAAGTCTTATTGCAACAATATTTTCCATTCTGTAAGAAACAGCTGTGATGCTTGGCTAAAATAATCTTTGCAGCTAAACTGGCTGTTTAAATCTATTCCGCAATATCTATAAAAATTGAGTCTTCAACCAGTAAGCAAAGAAACAGGACATTACTACCACAGGCAATTTATTTTTAAAATAATATCAGTGTTAAAAGCCCTGGGCAATCTTGCCTTAATATGTCATTTCATGCCAAGACTATTGCAATAGTCGCCTGAATGGCCTTGCTGCTTCAAGTTTTAACTTTTTCAACCCATCCCTCATGCTGCCACCAGAGTGATGTTTCTGCCTGATAATATAACTCCTTCTGAGTACCCTTCAGGGGATCCCCAATCTATGTGAAATTCAACTTCCTTAAATGATACACAAATCCATCTAAGAACTGGTCCTTGGTCCCCTCTCTGACACCAGTCTGGCCCCTGTGCTCCTGTCATTTAAACCGTTTGAAGAGTTGTCTTACAAACCTGTCATTATCCAAACTATGTGCAATGTTGTTTCCCTCATCCCCTCTATCCTAATATGGCAAAAACTGGTTTTGTCCTGATCCAGTCAGAGATCTCCTAGGAGGCTCCTCCTAATCCTCTGTTCTCCCGAAAGCTAGCCAATCCTTTTGAACACTCTCAATGCATATGTAACAGTTTCTAGGACTTAATTAAAGGCTCCTCAAGGGGAAGGACCATGTCATGATCACTACTGTCTCCTTAGCACCCAGCAAAGTGCTTGGCACAGAGAAAGCGCTTAGTAAATGTATATTGAATGAGTTATTTTGAAAGACACTCATGTCCACATACATACACTCTCATCCCTAACTTAACTGAAATTAAAAAGAGATCTTACCAATTACCATATTATAACAAAACTATCAAAAAAAGTTTCTATTTCATATAAAAATCCCCATGAAAATCCAATGTTCTTGTTAATGCTGGCTGTTATCAGAATCACTTATATCACTTTAAAAAATATAAATGCCCAAGCTATATAATCTCTGAGAATATAAATTAATACAGCTGGTGTAGGATCATAGGTGGTTCAGATACACAGTCAGACTTGGGAATCACTGAACCAAAGACTCAAAAGTGTGGGCATAACTCCTGCCCATACATGCCCAGAATTTCACTGGATGAAGTAAGCATCCTGAGATTACTAATAGATACCAAAATGCAAAAAGCATACATGTTCCATGCATACACTGTGTTCTTGGATCAAGTATATTTTGGCAGGTAAACACCAGAATTTGTACGCTCACCAATCAGCAGTTAATATTAAACTGAGAATAAAAATATTTACCTAACAAAAAAGGCAAAGAGCACCATTCTTGTCAAAATGAAATTCTTTGTTAGTTCATATGTATATATGGAATACACACAAGTTTTTTATGTTCTTTTTTGAGACAAGGGTTCACTCTGTTGCCCAGGCTGGAGTGCAGTGGTGCGATCATGGCTCACTGTGAGCCTTGATCTCCTAGGCTCAAGCCATCCTCCTGCGTCAGCCACTCAAGCAGCCGGGACCACAAGTGCATGCCACCATGCTCAACTAGTTTTCAAAAATTATTTTTTGTAGAGATAGGGTCTCACTATGTTACCTAGGTTGGCCTCAAACTCCTGGGCTCAAGCGATCTGCCTGCCTTGGCCTCCCGAAGTGCTGAGATTATAGGTACTGCACCCCGCCAGTACCTATACTTTTAAAGTTGTCCTAATTTAGGGAAATGTACCAGCTAAACCTAAGCATGGAGTCTCACACTCCTTTAACTCCAATTATTCTTAGAATATACTTTGTGCTTAGAATTTGAAGAGCATCTGACACAAGATTGGAATAGTTTTCCAACCAAATTTTTGTCTTCTAGTGTCACCTCTCCTAGTAGGTATGATTATATGCTTTAGGGATAACACTTTAGCTGAAGTACTCAATATGTGTGTGGACTTCAGAAGTATCTATTATGGTTCTAGGCTTCTCAAGACAACATATAAAGCAATCCTCTTTTGCAATGTATTTTAAGGTTTTTCTAGTTGAACTTTTGTTATTTTGATAGACTTTATTTTATCCAAAAATGCTCCTAAAACAAACATTTCAGGTTTTGGCTGACACATCATTCAGTTGTTTGCTTTGCTGAAATGCCTTCAACTCCCCCTCAAATAAAAATTGGATGAAATTCCCAGACAAGCTTGAGCAAGAGAGGATCTGAGACACAGCAGTTTATTAAAATCCAATGTCCAAGTTTCTCTGAGACTGAGGGTAAAGTCAACAACAACGAATTACTAGAATTAAAAGTAGAATTAATTCAGGTTGCAGGGTCATAATCTTTGTGTTTGTTCTCTACATGGATTCGTCTCTACAGGAAAACAATATTTTACATCAGGCCACGCACATCTGCTACTACTAAAATCTGTTTTTCCTCTCTCTGGATGAAACTCAAAAAGGAGTTGACTAAAGTTGTTTGTGTAAATGGTTCCAATTGCTTACAGAGAAGTAAACCTCAGTAGAATCTTGCATTAGCCCTTGCACATACACAAATACTATGTGTACTACAGAAATAGTTTTAGCATGATTGGTGATATGTGTATTACCAAAGACTATGTTCCTAAGAGCTCTGCTCTACCATATACTATGTCATGATGAAACAACATTAGGCACCTGACACACTGTGTTCTTAAAAAGTAAGTCCCATTACCTCTGTGGTCATCTCTCTAATTAGAAATATCTAGTCATTTCTAACAATTTCCAGCTACTATTGCATTTGTAGGCAAAAAGTAAATGAGATAAAGTCAGGTAAAGTTATATTCTTGAACAAATCCACTTTGGAGTAAAATTACAGAAATAAGAAAGCCCTTGTTTCAGGTACATTTATTCCTGCAAAATCATGTTTGTTATCAGCATAAGCAATTAAAATAAATTAATATTCAGGAACTTTTGCCTCAGTTATATTGCTGCACCACAATAGACACACAAGGTCATTTCATGGTACTTGTAGTTACAATCTAGAATAGAAAGCAAAAATTAGCAATTTATATTATGTAAGATTCACAAGCCAGCTACAAAAGAACTTAATTTATTGAAGTTTCCACTTCAAATTGCCAACGGGCTACTGCGTTCCATGTGTATTGCATTAACATTAAAGAAACTGTGAAAAATGAGATAGAAAGCCTTTAAATAGTGATTTACCAACTACTTCAGGTACGCTTGTTACACTGGCATGGAAATGTGTGAAAGCCGTGAGGGAGTAAGAATTGAGTTACGAAAACTTTGCCAGCCTTCAAATAAAGTACCCTTAAAGAGACTACTCCATATGAAATGAGTGTAACTGAGGCTGCTGGCATTACGGCATTAATGTGGCAGAGTGGAATTACGGCATTTTGATCTCATCCTCCTCAGGCCATCATTCCTAGATTCTTCTGATACAAAGATTATATAAAAGAGTGATTATGCTATGAAGGCAAGCAAATAAACATAAAAAGTTCTCATCCTGTGTAATAAAATACACAAGTGGTAATAACAATCTATGCCTTATTGTCCACACTAGACTATATCACTGCAATAATTCGGTACCAAGGAAGCTCTGATGAACAAGAAATCTTTAGGTGTACAGAAGACCAGTAGTTAATAAAGTAGTGGAAATGTCAAAAGGGGGTGAGGGGAAGCTAATTTCAAAATATGAAATCCAGTTTCCCTACCCATAGGCCTTATATTAAACTAAGGTATCTTTCACCTGGCATCTAAAAGGACAAGAACCTCAGAGCCCTACTACATTGCTTCTATATTACAGTCTCTATTTTGCAAATTTCAGTGTTTCTGATGATGAAAGGAGGATGTGTTTTAAGCAAAATCCCTAAATCCTGGAAAACAAAATTTGGAGCTTGTTCTAATCACTAGTAACTAGCTGTGTGCCTTTTAATGAACTTACTTCAATAAAGATGTGAGCTGTAGCCTCCTTAGGCGCTTCAAACAGGAAGTCTATGAAATCCGGCAAAGGTTAAAGACCAAGTCAGAAGGATATATAACACATTTGCAAAGCAGGTTTTTCCCTACTCACATTAAAAGAATCTTGTATTATAGCCAAAGCATATCAAAATGCTGCATATCATAATCTGCTCCTCTGCTCTTTAATCAACTATTTTTATCTTAAACTGTGCAAATAATGAGAAGAAATTCCAAATGACATATGGAAGGAATTATCTGTTGATCTAGGTTTAAAAATATCACCATCCTCTAAACAATCCAACATTCTTAAATATAGTCACTATCTGGCAACTGAGCCACCACTTTCATCATGCAATAATCATTTAGAGTATCTACTATGTGCCAAGTCATACAGTAGACACTTGGTGTATAAACACAAATGAGACGATTATTGACTTTAAGCAATAATCTAGACAGCAGGCCAAAGGAGAAATAATGACACCTAAACAAATAAATCCAACAATAACAACCACCACCACAAAAAAGAGCCCATCCAGGGAACCCAAAAGTTAAAGTTTGTAACCTCAAGTGCAACTTTTGAGCAATCTTCCTACTTTAATACTTTAAGCCTTGAACTCCTATGACTGTAACTTTTGGCTGAAATTTGAAAGACAAGAAATCTTGAATAACAGGAAGATAATAGATTATTTTGCTTAAATTCAAAGCCCCAAAATAGGCTTCTTCAAGTTCTTTGCAGTTTTATACCTTATTCTTCTCCATTAGTAAGTGAAATAAAATCATCCTGAGTTCCCTAGTTTCACTAATACAGTCTTCAGTTCTTGCCTTTAAACTCCAACATAAAAATAGCCAATGTTTGTTTTGAATTTTACAGTTTATAAAATTCTTTCAAATACTTTGCAGATCATTTGTTTCTCACTGTAGAACATTACTATCTTCATTTTACAGATGTAAAATGAAGTAACCTGAGACTCCAAGAGGTTAAATAATTTCCGCAAAGTTAAACAATTAACAATTGGAAGAGCTAGAATTGTAACCCTGGTTTTGGTGGCCAGATCCAAGTCTCCTTCTGTTGCATTGTACCAGGCTCTACTGATTTCTAACAGCCTCTCTACCTTCACTCCCTCCTTTCCTTTTTGCGTATTTCTATTATTACAATAATCTTACAACTGGTCTCCCTCCAGTATAAAAGTATAAAATTAGGTCCCTTCCTCACAGTCCCTCCAGTTCCTGCTTAAATCATTTGGTAACACAGACCAATTTGCCAGAAAAAGGCATATAAGTACAAACATATACAAAGATTTTTTAACATAATGTCAAGCCCATTCACAGATGCCTCCCTAGATTAATAACTTTGCCTTACCCCCTCAGATATATGACATAAATCTCCAAATGACTTATCTCCTAAAACTCTTCCTTGATCATCTTTCAAGGCTCAAAACTTTAGTGGTTTCCCACTGCCTAGTAAATGAAAGAGAAATCCATAACCCTGACATCCCAGGCTATTCTTGTCTCTCTCTTCTAAGTTCACTAACAAACCCCAGATCCTGTATTCTAGGTAATAATTGTTATCCTTCAAACATAGCTTTTGCTTTCTCACCACAGTACTCTAAACATTACATCTTATCTACCACCAGCCTCTACCTACACATGAACCCAACCTCTCTCTGCTTAAACAGACTCCATAATAGAACTCACTTTTCCTCCCACACATAGCCCACTCCATCTTTGAACTGTCCTAGTGTCAAAGAAATACAAAATAAACAACAGAAAACTCTTTCTTTGTGTTAAAACAAAAATTATCTTATCTCCCTTTAACATTTGTGGTATCTGAAGCAAAAGGCAACAAACCTAATCCAGTCCCACACAATCTTTCCTTTCTGCTTGCCCTTCTTAGAGCACTGTGTCCTTTTCTCATCATGTGGCATGCAGAACTGAGCACAGTTCTCTCTGTTTGATGGAGACAGTGCTTTTCTCCCTGACAGTCACTTGAGCACAGAAAGAATAGCAAGGTTCTTCACTGCTTTGTCTGGACACCGTTCGTCAGTGCTGCCCAAGACTGAATTAATTTCATGGGCAACCATCTTGTATTGCTGAGTCTTATTAAAGTTGCAGGACACTAAAACCAGTGAGTTTTTCACTTGTGCTGTATTTCAGCCAAATTTCCTGGAACTAAAGGCAGCATTTTATTTCATCCTTATTCCATATTGCTTGTTAGAATCAGCCTATCAAGATATTTTGCCAGGTGAGGAGAGGAAACTTAGAGGACCAGTCAATAAGTGCAGCAAACCACGATGACACGCGTACACCTATGTAACAAACCACGTTCCACACATGTATTCTGGCTTTTTTTTTTATAAGACGTTTTAAAAATTTGGTCTTCCCATATAAGAAAAAAAAGAGATATTTTGCCATCATGATCCTACCTTCCAACATATTACTTGTCCCTCCCCTTCTTCTGGCACCCAAAAATGTAATCAATTTACCATCATTGTTTTTTTATCAGTTTAGCAATGAATATGTTGAACACGACAAAGATAATTGTCTGGTAATTCCACTTATTCTTCCCCATCATCATTCTTCAACTATCTCTCCTCTAAGCAAGTGGGTCTTAACCTAAGCAACTCCTAGGTCTCATCTCCAAAGATTCAGCAGATTTAGAGCAGGGGCTCAGGAACCTGGAATATTAACAAGCTAAATGGATCTAACATTGTGGTAAAAATATCTCACTTTAAAAATGATGCCTTAACTTTTTCTGGTTGTATCAGCAAAGTCAACGTCTCCTTCCTCTCAGCTCCTATAACTACATGGTAAACTCTGTAACAGGAAGGATTCTATCTGACTTGTTCGCCACTGTATCTCTAGTACATAGCATGTACCTGAGAATAGTAAGTGCTCAATAATTATTTGTTAAGTGAATGAATTAATATGATTTTTATTGTTTATGCCACTCAGGTAACACAGGAATGTGTTAAATCCACTAGTAAACATGTGGACTCTGAAGCTCAATTATATACCCAAATGGCCACTGTTATGTAAAATACAGGTTTGGTGAGGCTGGGAAGGCAAGGTAGGCAGATCACTTGAGGTCAGGAGTACAAGACCAGCCTGGCCAATGTGGTGAAACCCCATCTCTATTAAAAATACAAAAATTAGCTGGGCATGATGACACACACCTGTAATCCTAGCTACTCAAGAGGCTGAGGCAGAAGAATCACTTAAACCTGGGGGGTGGAGGTTGCAGTAAGCCACGATCGTGCCATTGCACTCCAGCTGGGGCAACAAAGTGAGACTCTGTCTCAAAAAAAAAAATAAAAATAATAATAATAATAATAAATAAAATACATATTCTCTGTAGCACCTTGAATGTGGAAGATTACTGCACAAATATTTACTGAAGTACAAAAATGGAAGAAAATAGAGATCCTAGGAACAAGGATATATGAGAATTTGGCATATGGCAGACAGCATAATCAGTGGATAAAGACTAGAATATTTAATTAAAAATGCTAGGAAAACTATCCATAAAGAAAAGTATAAGATTAGGTCCTTTCTTCATACCATATACTATAAACAAAAATAAACTGGAAAAATTAAAATTCTAAATATTAAAAGCAAAACTATAAAGGTTTTTAGGGAAAAAAAAGATAATCAGGGCAAAACAAAGATTTTTTAAATAAGAAATACAAAGCTTTTGTAAAACTTTTAAGAAAATTATGACACTTTTAAATATATTAAGATAGTTTTGTAAGAAAAAGACCATAAACAAGTAAAAGGACATGGTCCAGACTAGGAAAAAGTACTTGTAACACCTAACAAAGACTTAGCACACAAAACATATCCAAAAATTTAAAAAATCAATTACAAATAGACAAATAGCCCAATACAAAAACAGGTGAAGCATATGAACAAAGAATTTATGAAAGAGGAAGACATTGGTCAGGGAAATACAATTAAAAAGAAACCCTAAAACTTTGTGGTTGGCAAAAAATTTAAAATTTTGATAGTCAAGTTTAGCTAGAGTCGTGAGGAAACAGGAACTTACACATTGCTAGGTTATAAACTGACACAACTTCTTCAAAGGATAAATTGGTAGGGCTTGACAAATTGATGGGAATCCATATTCTAGGACCCAGAAAAATGTCCCTATGTGCACACACCCAGTGAGACTGGTATCTGGTTGTTTATTGCAACATTGTTTTCTCTCAATGAAAGAATGGAAAGCAGCTAACTACACAGCAACAGGGGAATAAATAAACTGGTTCAGTCTTTAATAGCAGTTAAAATTCATATGGCAGTTAAAGTGAATGAACAAATCTGCATGGATGGATTACAAGCACATAATGAAGCAAAGGTATGTACCATATGATATCACATAAGAAAAAATAGAAACATTTCTGCTTGCAAAAATGTTTCAACAATATGGTACACATTTTTTTTTAAACTTCATTGTGACAATGTGCAAAACACAAAATTAAAATAATACAATGAAACTCAACACATTGCTTTAATAATTATCAATATTTTGACAAACATTGGTATACATATTTAAATACCAAAATTAATGCTGAGGACAGGGCCATTAACCAAGGCCCACAAAACAGCACTTAACAAAGAGAAAGGAGAGCCGGTTCTACTGCAGGATCTGCCACCATGAGCTCTGTGACTCTGGTGACTCTGCGTGACCTCTCCTCTGAACTGGGAAGACTTCAGAAAGGACTGATAAAATGTTTGGGACAAGATGAAATAATCAGGACTAAACTATAGGAAACCAAGAATGAAACAGATGCAACCTTTCTCAAAGGTACAAGACACCAAGACTCAAAGGATCAAAAACATTACAACTGCATTCCCTACTCCTTATCTTTTATAACTAAGTAATCTGAGGTCTCTTCTACCTCTACAAAGATATAATTTCAGCCTCAGATATGTTCTTGCGGGGAGCACTGACATTGCTGCCTCCTCTCCAAAAACCCCTCTTCTTCTATTCTCCCTAAATCCGGAATTTGCTGTAACACTAGGGTAGCAAGTGGCTTTCTAAGCGCTCTCTTTGCTCCTTGTGTCACTCCCTCATTCCACAGGTCTGCTGGCACAAGCAGAGAAGGCTCATAGCCTGGCTCTGACACCTTGAGTGCTGTAGAGCATGAGGGGATTGGAATAACTGATGAATAGAAGCTACATTGGGTTGTTTGGGAAGGTGGACACATACCTCTTGAAACAATGTGCTGCTGTAAGGACCCAGCAGCTACTCAGGAGCGTAGCCCCGCAGAGGAGCCTGCCATCTCCATGGGATGACTTCAGCCGGAGGGAAACCTGCCAAGGCCAACCACCCCTAAGAAGAAAATGAGCTACACATCAACGTCAGTAAAAGGCAAAAAAGCAAAGGAAAGCACTGGTTAAAGCAATGGCTTTAATAACTTTAATGCCTTGCAGGCGGGGGAAAAGGAAAGCAAAAGGGACTCCAGGATACAATCCCTTCCTGCTTTGAGAAGGAGACCCCACAGCTCTGAGCAGGCCCAGCATCAGCAACTCTGAAGATTTGCTTATAGGCATTTGTATAGATTCCACCTACCTAACACTCTTAGAAACAAGTTGTCTTCCTTATAGTTCATGATTTAAAGTGTAATTTCTCTCCTCACTCTACCTCACCTATGCAGTCTGAAGAACTATTTAATAAAGTTTTCCATTAGTAAATTCTACAAACAAAAAACTTAGATTAAACTGAGTCAAGTCTGAAACAAATACATTCTAAATTAAATGACTCTTTGTAGTTATACACACTTCCAGGTCCCCTGTTAAATTATTTTGTTTGTGCCATGTAACTTTTCAGCAACACATCTAATCTCTTAAATCAGGCTGGTGATATAAGAACATGGTCTATACAAAGTAAACATAGGTCAAAGGACAGTGAAATTATCAGTGAAATCTGAATTTAGTTTAGAAAATAAAATGAGCACAAGTCTCTTATATAACAGAACATCCCCAGTTTGTAACATTCTATGTATATAAATAATTCTGTAATATAAAAAGTCTCTTTTGAAGGAACTTCTACCTTAAAGAATTTTTCCCGCCAATGATCCGCTTCTGCCGACGGTGCAGTAATCTCAAGCCACAAACAGATGATAGGGACTCTGAAGCAGAAATAGGTCATTAATTAAGCTATCACATTGCTGATGGAGGGGGGAAGACGATAAGTGACATACTCCACTGATGCTTCCTCCTCTATGTCAAAATGCCTTTTCTCTGCAAATTAAAATTTTTCTTGTAAAAAAATAGTTTTCTCATTTGATTAAATGGCAATAATTTGCAAGTAGACAAGAAACATTATGAGGTTTCCCATTCTTCACCTCTGAGGGATTCATGGGCTGCTGACTGGTTTGACTCTGTCCAGTACTTCATCCTGGTAGGTACCTATATCTTCTGCTGCTGCTATTTTGTGTAAAGTATGGAACAAAATGTATGGAACATTAAACAAAATAAGAGAACTGCAAGGGCAGTAATGGCCTAAATCACTTACTTTCCACACACAACACTGTTTTAAGTCACATATAAAAATGTAACTCAGAAGAGTAAAGCACATTCCCAGGCTAGAATTCTGATGTGAATTTACATTTACTTAGCATGTCAGCATACGGAAATGGTTTGCTAAGCCAATTTAAGTGGTAAACTATGGTTAAGGCTATACAGGCAAACCTCCCAAGGTAACAGACTTCTGTCAAGAACATACAAAAAAAAAGAATTAAATTAAAAATATGTGAAAAGCTGGTATGTGAAAGAAAGGCAAATATAACAGACATGACTAATTTTTAAAATATTTGAGAAAATAGGAGAATTTATATAGAGGTACTTTGTTTCTTTGGTTAAATATATGTGTATAAAGTACAGATATGTAGTTTTTCTATCTAAGAGGAGGACAGTGGGAATTGTGCTAAGAACAGGAAGACCTAATCAACCCTAATGATCTCCCATAATAACCAGGTAGAAGGGAGCCCAATAGGGAATCAGCAATAGTTATTTCTTGATGGAGAAAGAGGTTCAACAGTGTGTACCAAGATGATTAATTTGCCAAATGATCTCAGAGGTATGCTGTCAAACTTTAACCTTCATCTCTTAGAATATGAGTCCTCTAGATGACACTGCAAATTGTAAGATATTAGAAAAAACGTAAGTTTCCAATAATGCCCCAAGTTGGGTCAATGTATATGATGCCAAGAAAAGGAATGATGTAATATTTAAAACAAGCAAAATTTTAAGTTTACATCATTCTGGGGCAAAGAACCAGACTGCAAGAAAGTAAACTCTATTTAAAGTCATACACTATTATCTAAAAATTTTAAAAGAAAAACGAAGTTCATTTATAAAAGGAGCCCATCAGATGACCAATAAGTAATGGCTTCAGTTTGAATCACCTTATAGATGTCACCAGGTGCTGAGTATCAACATAAAATCAACTGGGTAATATGCCAGATTCTGTAATCTAGCTAGGCTAAAATGAAATCTTTTTACTTGAAATATAGTAGCATTGCCATAACCATGGAAGGTATCAAAAAGATTATTGCTATAACTCTAGGAAGGCATTAAAAACAAACATATAAATAATGAATTTTTTATGTTTTTCAACTACTTATGGAATTTCACATAATTCAAAGAATCAGTTATGTCCCATTTATAATGGTAATTAAAATTATTAAAGGGAATTTAGTAAATTAAGTTATAATCAGAATTCGGGGGAAAGGGCTGGCCAAGTTATTCACATATATACATAGATCTATACACACACACACACATATACACACATTCATAAATAAAAATATATTTAATATATATATGAATAGAAAATAAAGTGCAAAGGATTGTAAGTGTTCTTTTCACAATCAGAAACCCCTCAGACAGCAAAGAATCATATTAACGACATCCAATTCATTTGTTGCATTGTCTTTGGCAGCTATTAAAAGGTGTTAGAAAAAGAGAACGCTCAAATATAGGTGCACCTGATTTTAACAAAATCCAGAGTATCAGAACTATAAACTTTCAATCCAGATAAAGAGGTGACTGTTCTTTTCATAAAATGTACCACAAATTTCTCCAAAATAGCTCATTCGCTCAGTCATTTAAAGAATATTTCATAAAAATTAAATAGGCCGGGTGCGGTGGCTCACGCCTGTAATCCCAGCACTTCAGGAGACCCAGGTGGGCGGATCACCTGAGGTCAGGAGTTCAAGACCAGCCTACACAACACAGTGAAACCCCCATCTCTACTAAAAATACAAAAATTAGCCGGGCATGGTGGCAGGTGCCTGTAATCCTAGTTACTTGGGAGGCTGAGGCAGGAGAATCACTTGAACCCGGGAGGTGGAGGTTGCAGTAAGCCGAGTCGTGCCACTGCACTCAAGCCTCGGTGACAGAGCAAGACTCCATCTCAAAATAAATAAATAAATAAACGGAACTTACAAGAACTCTATTCATTTAAACTATGAAACATTACTGTATCATATGAAAGGATTATTTATCATTTTCCTTAAATTTTTAAATTTCAGAGAATAAAATATACAGAAGATCATTTTCTTTTTGAAATTCATTTTTAAATATCCTTGTTTAAAATATTAGTAAGACTTTAGAAATGCCTTTAATTCATTTCTATATTTTCAGTAATTTCCTTTTTATAAAGTCAATATCAATTCTGGATCTTCAAAGATAGCAACAAGCATGAGAGCTTTATTACATCTAAAAAAGGAAATACAGAAATGGCTAAGAAAGTGAAAAGGGGATGATCCCAGAGATTATAAGGCCCCGTAAATCTACTCCTACCCCCGACCCTTGTTCTACCTGTCAGCCCCACCTAGGCAAGTTTGCCAAGAACTACTGGATCTAAGTAACAGCACAAGACATGGGCCTGTATATGTTCTTGTTGTACTTGATTTCTGTTATCAAAGTACTGCTTATAGTGATAGAGTGGGAATTAGTATTCTTTGACTTGTTTAGGGCTCCAGAAGGTGACTTACCTTTATTACTGTTACCTGAGGCCTTCTTGCCAAAATAATCACAAATAACTCCTGCATCTTCACTGTGGCGGCAGTTGTGTCTTCCAATATCTTGCTTGATACAGTCAGCCAAGGACCTCTCATTTCCTGTGCACTTCACATTATCCACATGGATGGGTCCTTTTCCTTCTCCAAAATAAGCCATGGTTCTTGCTCTGGCAGGACCCCTGAAGATAGAACATTCTTAATGATGTGAAGAATCAGTCAATCATATATCTGAATAAATCACAACATGTATTCAATTTTATTCCTTAATTTTTACATATTAAAATTAGCATCTGCATGTGCTAAAAACCATTTCTTTCATGACTGTTAAAAAAATTAAATTAAAAAGGTAATAATTATACCTTCTCTGTTGCCATACTCCACAGCCACTTTATTATATCACTTACCTCTAATTTAGCTTTTTCTAAGAAACTCACATTTAATGGCACATCAAAAAATCATGATAGTCTTTAACTCTTGTTTAAGCAAGAAAAAAATACCTCTAAATTTCCTACCCTCTTAAAGAGTATAATACTCTCTTAATATTGGTATAATATTGTGAAGAAAACGATGAGATTAAATAATAACCTACAGAGCTAAGAACTAATTTTTTGCCTCCTTTAGAAGAAAAAAGTACAATTTTTTTAGGCCAGGCACGTTGGCTCACGCCTGTAATCCCAACACTTTGGGAGGCCGAGGCGGGCAGATCACCTGAGGTCAGGAGTTCAAGACCGGCCTAGCTAACATGGTGAAACCATTTCTACTAAAAATACAAAAATTTAGCTGGGCGTGGTGGTGTGTCCTTGTAAGCCCAGCTACTTGGGAGGCTGAGGCCGGAGAATCACTTGAACCCAGGAGGCGGAAGCTGTGGTGAGCCTGAGATCATGCCATTGCACTCCAGCTTGGGCAACAAGAGCAGAACTCTGTCTCAAAATAAATAAATAAATAAATTAATTAATTTAATTAGCTGGGCATGTGGTCCCAGCTACTCTGGAGGCTGAGGCAGGAGAATGGCTTGAACCCAGGAAGCAGATATTGCAGTGAGTCGAGATCGCGCCATTGCATTCCAGCCTGGGTGACAAAGCGAGACTCGTCTCAAAAAAAAAAAAAAAAAAAAAGCACAATTTTTTAATATTTATTTACTTTTTTTTTTTTTTAAGACAGAGTCTCATTTTGTCACCCAGGCTGGAGTGCAATGGCGTGATCTCAGCTCACAGCAGCCTTGACCTCTTGGGCTCAAGAGACCCTCTCACCTCATCCCCACAAGTAGCTGGGACTAGAGGCACATGCCACCATGCCTGGCTAATTTGTTTGTATTTGTAGTAGAAACAGGGTTTCACCATGTTGCCCAGGCTAATCTCAAACTCCTGACTTCAAGCAATCCATCCACCTTGGCCTCTCAAAGTGCTAGGATTACAGGAGTGAGCCGCTGCACCTGGCCTCAAAATACAATTTTTAACAGAGACAGAGAAAAACAGGAATCATGACTAGATGGCAGACTTACTTTTAGTTTATTAACTTTTTGTTTTAATAACACATTTTAAAGTATGCAAATGCAAAAATATTTAAATGAAATAAATATTTCAAACTAACGCCATATTTAGAACTCAATTCCTGATAAATTAATGAAATAGTTATCAAAGGCAAAAGCTTTCAAGCAAATTAATGAAATAGTTATCAAACGCAAAAGCTTTCCAGATGAATTACTGCAAAACTATCCTTGAAATCTCAAGTTAGGGAAAAACTTAATACAGTGGACATAAAGGGTGTAAACTATAAATTTTAAAATTGATAAACTTAGCAAAAATTAAGACTGTAGCTTTACTAAAAACTACCCTAAGGAAAGTGAAAAGATAAATTTAAAAGTTGATATTTGTAGAAATATATTTGTTGGTGAATATACTTTCTAATAGAGAATAATGGCATACAATATACAAAGAAATCATTTAAAAAATCAGTAATCTGTTTTTAACAAAGCTCTAGGTGATTCTTCTGCAGATACTTCTGCATCAAACTTTGGCAAAGAAAACTAAGTTATTTCTCCAATGTTGCACATGTGTTTTAAAATTAGACTTCTTACAATTATATATATATATATCCTCATACATAAATCTTTGTGGGCAGCTTACATTTCTTCCTAGAAGTTTTATTCTATTTTTTTCTATTTTTTAATTAATTAACTATATTATTTATTGTATTATTTTTTAATTTTATGTATTTATTGTATATCACAGAGTTCTTGTCTGTCTGAAATTTATTTCTGTTTAATGTTAATAAGAAATCTAGCTTTATTTTTGTCCCTAAAGTAGTTGTCCCAATAATCAGCTGATTTGAAAGGCTTTCTCATTTATCAAGCTATGTGTGCACAAGTCATTTCTTGGTCTTTATAGTTCAGTAATTCACAACCGTAGCTCCCCATCAGAATTGCCTTTTAAAACACTTAACATACAGCAAAACCTAAACCTTACCTCACTTTGAATCAAAATAGAATGAATAGTATTTTTTTAAGTTCCAAAATGATTTCAATCTACAACCAAGGTTGATAGCCACTGCTGCAATGTCACTGACCTCTTTAACTATTCCTGTGCCAGTACCACATGGATTGGATTTCAGATGAATTTGGAAGTCAAATCACCCTCCCCATCTCACATGCACACCAAGAAAAATGAAAGATTTTTACTAGCATAGTATTTGATGTATAAATTTATTTCTATTTTGTCTTCACATTCAGGATTGTGGTATGTCTCTTCATTGATAAGGTCTTCTAGCTTTAGTAAAGACTTAGGTTTTTTTTTTTTTTTTTAAATTTATTTATTATTATTAAACTTCAAGTTGTAGGGTACATGTGCACAACGTGCAGGTTTGCTACATATGTATACTTGTGCCATGTTGGTGTGCTGCACCCATCAACTCGTCATTTACATCAGGTATAACTCCCAATGCAATCCCTCCCCCCTCCCCCCTCCCCATGATAGGCCCCGGTGTGTGATGTTCCCCTTCCCGAGTCCAAGTGATCTCATTGTTCAATTCCCACCTACGAGTGAGAACATGCGGTGTTTGGTTTTCTGTTCTTGTGATAGTTTGCTAAGAATGATGGTTTCCAGCTGCATCCATGTCCCTACAAAGGACACAAACTCATCCTTTTTTATGGCTGCATAGTATTCCATGGTGTATATGTGCCACATTTTCTTAATCCAATCTGTCACTGATGGACATTTGGGTTGATTCCAAGTCTTTGCTATTGTGAATAGTGCTGCAATAAACATACGTGTGCATGTGTCCTTATAGCAGCATAATTTATAATCCTTTGGGTATATACCCAGTAATGGGATGGCTGGGTCATATGGTACATCTAGTTCTAGATCCTTGAGGAATCGCCATACTGTTTTCCATAATGGTTGAACTAGTTTACAATCCCACCAACAGTGTAAAAGTGTTCCTATTTCTCCACATCCTCTCCAGCACCTGTTGTTTCCTGACTTTTTAATGATCGCCATTCTAACTGGTGTGAGATGGTATCTCATTGTGGTTTTGATTTGCATTTCTCTGATGGCCAGTGATGATGAGCATTTTTTCATGTGTCTGTTGGCTGTATGAATGTCTTCTTTTGAGAAATGTCTGTTCATATCCTTTGCCCACTTTTGGATGGGGATGTTTGTTTTTTTCTTGTAAATTTGTTTGAGTTCTTTGTAGGTTCTGGATATTAGCCCTTTGTCAGATGAGTAGATTGCAAAAATTTTCTCCCATTCTGTAGGTTGCCTGCTCACTCTGATGGTAGTTTCTTTTGCTGTGCAGAAGCTCTTTAGTCTGATGAGATCCCATTTGTCAATTTTGCTTTTGCTGCCGTTGCTTTTGGTGTTTTAGACATGAAGTCTTTGCCCATGCCTATGTCCTGAATGGTACTACCTAGGTTTTCCTCTAGGATTTTTATGGTATTAGGTCTAACATTTAAGTCTCTAATCCATCTTGAATTAATTTTCGTATAAGGAGTAAGGAAAGGATCCACTTTCAGCTTTCTACTTATGGCTAGCCAGTTTTCCCAGCACCATTTATTAAATAGGGAATCCTTTCCCCATTTCTTGTTTCTCTCAGGTTTGTCAAAGATCAGATGGCTGTAGATGTGTGGTATTATTTCTGAGGACTCTGTTCTGTTCCATTGGTCTATATCTCTGTTTTGGTACCAGTACCATGCTGTTTTGGTTACTGTAGCCTTGTAGTATAGTTTGAAGTCAGGTAGCGTGATGCCTCCAGCTTTGTTCTTTTGACTTAGGATTGTCTTGGAGATGCGGGCTCTTTTTCGGTTCCATATGAACTTTAAAGCAGTTTTTTCCAATTCTGTGAAGAAGCTCATTGGTAGCTTGATGGGGATGGCATTGAATCTATAAATTACCTTGGGCAGTATGGCCATTTTCACGATATTGATTCTTCCTATCCATGAGCATGGTATGTTCTTCCATTTGTTTGTGTCCTCTTTGATTTCACTGAGCAGTGGTTTGTAGTTCTCCTTGAAGAGGTCCTTTACATCCCTTGTAAGTTGGATTCCTAGGTATTTTATTCTCTTTGAAGCAATTGTGAATGGAAGTTCATTCCTGATTTGGCTCTCTGTTTGACTGTCACTGGTGTATAAGAATGCTTGTGATTTTTGCACATTAATTTTGTATCCTGAGACTTTGCTGAAGTTGCTGATCAGCTTAAGGAGATTTTGGGCTGAGACAATGGGGTTTTCTAAATATACAATCATGTCGTCTGCAAACAGGGACAATTTGACTTCTTCTTTTCCTAACTGAATCCCCTTGATTTCTTTCTCTTGCCTGATTGCCCTAGCCAGAACTTCCAACACTATGTTGAATAGGAGTGGTGAGAGAGGGCATCCCTGTCTTGTGCCAGTTTTCAAAGGGAATTTTTCCAGTTTTTGCCCATTCAGTATGATATTGGCTGTGGGTTTGTCATAAATAGCTCTTATGATTTTGAGGTACGTTCCATCAATACCGAATTTATTGAGCGTTTTTAGCATGAAGGGCTGTTGAATTTTGTCAAAAGCCTTTTCTGCATCTATTGAGATAATGATGTGGTTCTTGTCTTTGGTTCTGTTTATATGCTGGATTATGTTTATTGATTTGCGAATGTTGAACCAGCCTTGCATCCCAGGGATGAAGCCCACTTGATCATGGTGGATAAGCTTTTTGATGTGCTGCTGAATCCGGTTTGCCAGTATTTTATTGAGGATTTTTGCATCGATGTTCATCAGGGATATTGGTCTAAAATTCTCTTTTTTTGTTGTGTCTCTGCCAGGCTTTGGTAACAGGATGATGTTGGCCTCATAAAATGAGTTAGGGAGGATTCCCTCTTTTTCTATTGATTGGAATAGTTTCAGAAGGAATGGTACCAGCTCCTCCTTGTACCTCTGGTAGAATTCAGCTGTGAATCCATCTGGTCCTGGACTTTTTTTGGTTGGTAGGCTATTAATTATTGCCTCAATTTCAGAGCCTACTATTGGTCTATTCAGGGATTCAACTTCTTCCTGGTTTAGTCTTGGAAGAGTGTAAGTGTCCAGGAAATTATCCATTTCTTCTAGATTTTCCAGTTTATTTGCGTAGAGGTGTTTATAGTATTCTCTGATGGTAGTTTGTATTTCTGTGGGGTCGGTGGTGATATCCCCTTTATCATTTTTAATTGCGACGATTTGATTCTTCTCTCTTTTCTTCTTTATTAGTCTTGCTAGTGGTCTGTCAATTTTGTTGATCTTTTCAAAAAACCAACTCCTGGATTCATTGATTTTTTGGAGGCTTTTTTGTGTCTCTATCTCCTTCAGTTCTGCTCTGATCTTAGTTATTTCTTGCCTTCTGCTAGCTTTCGAATGTGTTTGCTCTTGCTTCTCTAGTTCTTTTAATTGCGATGTTAGAGTGTCAATTTTAGATCTTTCCTGCTTTCTCTTGTGGGCATTTAGTGCTATAAATTTCCCTCTACACACTGCTTTAAATGTGTCCCAGAGATTCTGGTATGTTGTATCTTTGTTCTCATTGGTTTCAAAGAACATCTTTATTTCTGCCTTCATTTCGTTATGTACCCAGTAGTCATTCAGGAGCAGGTTGTTCAGTTTCCATGTAGTTGAGCGGTTTTGATTGAGTTTCTTAGTCCTGAGTTCTAATTTGATTGCACTGTGGTCTGAGAGACAGTTTGTTATAATTTCTGTTCTTGTACATTTGCTGAGGAGTGCTTTACTTCCAATTACGTGGTCAATTTTGGAGTAAGTACGATGTGGTGCTGAGAAGAATGTATATTCTGTTGATTTGGGTTGGAGAGTTCTATAGATGTCTATTAGGTCTGCTTGCTGCAGAGATGAGTTCAATTCCTGGATATCCTTGTTAACTTTCTGTCTCGTTGATCTGTCTAATGTTGACAGTGGAGTGTTGAAGTCTCCCATGATTATTGTATGGGAGTCTAAGTCTCTTTGTAAGTCTCTAAGGACTTGCTTTATGAATCTGGGTGCTCCTGTATTGGGTGCATATATATTTAGGATAGTTAGCTCTTCCTGTTGAATTGATCCCTTTACCATTATGTAATGGCCTTCTTTGTCTCTTTTGATCTTTGATGGTTTAAAGTCTGTTTTATCAGAGACTAGTATTGCAACCCCCGCTTTTTTGTGTTCTCCATTTGCTTGGTAAATCTTCCTCCATCCCTTTATTTTGAGCCTATGTATGTCTCTGCGTGTGAGATGGGTCTCCTGAATACAGCAGACTGATGGGTCTTGACTCTTTATCCAGTTTGCCAGTCTGTGTCTTTTAATTGGAGCATTTAGTCCATTTACATTTAAGGTTAAGATTGTTATGTGTGAACTTGATCCTGCCATTATGATATTAACTGGTTATTTTGCTCGTTAGTTGATGCAGTTTCTTCCTAGCCTTGATGGTCTTTACATTTTGGCATGTTTTTGCAATGGCTGGTACCGGTTGTTCCTTTCCATGTTTAGTGCTTCCTTCAGGGTCTCTTGTAAGGCAGGCCTAGTGGTGACAAAATCTCTAAGCATTTGCTTATCTGTAAAGGATTTTATTTCTCCTTCACTTATGAAACTTAGTTTGGCTGGATATAAAATTCTGGGTTTAAAATTCTTTAAGAATGTTGAATATTGGCCCCCACTCTCTTCTGGCTTGAAGAGTTTCTGCCGAGAGATCTGCTGTTAGTCTGATGGGCTTCCCTTTGTGGGTAACCCGACCTTTCTCTCTGGCTGCCCTTAAGATTTTTTCCTTCATTTCAACTTTGGTGAATCTGGCAATTATGTGTCTTGGAGTTGCTCTTCTCGAGGAGTATCTTTGTGGCATTCTCTGTATTTCCTGGATTTGAATGTTGGCCTGCCCTACTAGGTTGGGGAAGTTCTCCTGGATGATATCCTGAAGAGTGTTTTCCAACTTGGTTCCATTTTCCCCCTCACTTTCAGGCACCCCAATCAGACGTAGATTTGGTCTTTTTACATAATCCCATACTTCTTGCAGGCTTTGTTCATTTCTTTTTCTTCTTTTTTCTTTTGGTTTCTCTTCTCGCTTCATTTCATTCATTTGATCCTCCATCGCTGACATTCTTTCTTCCAGTTGATCGAGACGGTTACTGAAGCTTGTGCATTTGTCACATATTTCTCGTGCCATGGTTTTCGTCTCTTTCATTTCGTTTGTGAGCTTCTCTGCATTAATTACTCTAGCCATCAATTCTTCCACTTTTTTTTCAAGATTTTTAGTTTCTTTGTGCTGGGTACGTAATTCCTCCTTTAGCTCTGAGAAATTTGATGGACTGAAGCCTTCTTCTCTCATCTCGTCAAAGTCATTCTCCGTCCAGCTTTGATCCGTTGCTGGCGATGAGCTGCGCTCCTTTGCCGGGGGAGATGCGCTCTTATTTTTTGAATTTCCAGCTTTTCTGCCCTGCTTTTTCCCCATCTTTGTGGTTTTATCTGCCTCTGGTCTTTGATGATGGTGATGTACTGATGGGGTTTTGGTGTAGGTGTCCTTCCTGTTTGATAGCTTTCCTTCTAACAGTCAGGATCCTCAGCTGTAGGTTGTAGCTGTAGGAGATTGCTTGAGGTCCACTCCAGACCCTGTTTGCCTGGGTATCAGCAGCAGAGGCTGCAGAAGATAGAATATTTCTGAACAGCGAGTGTACCTGTCTGATTCTTGCTTTGGAATCTTCCTCTCAGGGGTGTACTCCACCCTGTGAGGTGTGGGGTGTCAGACTGCCCCTAGTGGGGGATGTCTCCCAGTTAGGCTACTCAGGGGTCAGGGACCCACTTGAGCAGGGAGTCTGTCCCTTCTCAGATCTCAACCTCCGTGTTGGGAGATCCACTGCTCTCTTCAAAGCTGTCAGACAGAGTCGTTTGCGTCTGCAGAGCTGCTGCGTTTGTTATTATTTACTGTGCCCTGTCCCCAGAGGTGGAGTCTACAGAGACAGGCAGGTTTCCTTGAGCTGCTGTGAGCTCCACCCAGTTCGAGCTTCCCAGCAGCTTTGTTTACCTACTTAAGCCTCAGCAATGGCGGGCGCCCCTCCCCCAGCCTCGCTGCTGCCTTGCCGGTAGATCACAGACTGCTGTGCTAGCAATGAGGGAGGCTCCGTGGGTGTGGGACACTCCCGGCCAGGTGTGGGATATGATCTCCTGGTGTGCCTGTCTGCTTAAAGCACAGTATTGGAGTGGGAGTTACCCGATTTTCCAGGTGTTGTGTGTCTCAGTTCCCCTGGCTAGGAAAAGGGATTCCCTTCCCCCTTGCGCTTTCCAGGTGAGGCAATGCCTCGCCCTGCTTCAGCTCTCGCTGGTCGGGCTGCAGCAGCTGACCAGCACCGATCGTCTGGCACTCCCCAGTGAGATGAACCCAGTACCTCAGTTGAAAATGCAGAAATCGCCGGTCTTCTGTGTCGCTCGAGCTGGGAGTTGGAGACTGGAGCTGTTCCTATTCGGCCATCTTGCTCCGCCTCCTTCCAAGACTTAGGTTTTTCACATAGGTCTCAGTTCTTACAAAGTTTTTGTAACCTCTACAAATCTTTTTTTTCTTTTTATTTTCTACTTATCCCACAGGCAGACCACTGCCTTTTAAGTATTTATGTTTTATCTTGTTACATTAATAAACACTAGTTCTAGTCTCTTTCCAGTTGATTCTCTTGGGTTTTCTAGGTGAACAATCATATTATTCATATAAATATTCTGACCCTTCCTTTTCAACACTGATACCTCAATTCTTAATGCTTTAGTGCAACCTCCAGACAATGCTGTCATTGCAGTAATGGCAGGCACTCTTTTGTTCCTATTTGATGCTTATTTGTGATATAAAATTAAAGCAGTTTAATTTTGTTCTCAGCTTCCTAAGAGATTTCAGGAAGGAATATTGATTTTATCATATAACTTTTCAACATTTTTAAGATGATCATATTTGTTTAATCATTTTTAAAATTGTTGTATATTTATGGGTGACACACTGAATTACATTAATTGGATGCCTCAGTTTGAATCACTCTTACATTCCTACAACAGACTGCACTTACTGGTGATATATTGCTCTTCTAATACATCGTTGAATTAAATTTGCTAATATTTTGTTAGCAAAATAACTTTGTATGTAGATTCATTAGATTGAGGTATAGTTTTGTTTTTTGTGTTTACTTACCTAGTCTTGAAATCAAATTAAATTAGCTTCATAAAATGAATGGAAAGATTTCCAAACATTTCTTTGCTCTGCAACAATTCATGCAATTCAGAAACTGTCTCTGAAGGACTGGTAAAAAGTCCAGCAAAAAAATCAGTCATTTCTTTCATAGCCATTAATCTAATTGGGTTTTCTATCTCCTATATCAATTTTGATAATAACGTTTTTGTTGAAAATGTAGTTTCCCAGATAATCATCCATTTCATCTAGATTTTCAAGTGTATTTGCTAAAAGTAGTTCATATTATCATTATTTTTTTTTTTTTGAGATGGAGTCTCACTCTGTTGCCCAGGGCTGAAGTGCAATGGCACAATCTCGGCTTACTGCAACCTCTCCCTTCTTGGTTCAAGCGATTCTCCTGCCTCAGCCTCCCAAGTGGCTGGGATTAGAGGTATAAGCCACCACAGCCAGCTAATTTTTGTATTTTTAGTAGAGACGGGGTTTCACCATGTTGCCAGGCTGGTCTTGAACTCCTGGCCTCGAGAGATCTGCCCGCCTCGGCCTCCCAAAGTGCTGGGATTACAGGCATGAGCCTGTAATCTACTAGGGTTTTTGTTTAACCTTCTATATATCTGTGCTTAAATTTCTTTTCTGTTCTCTCTGTTTACTTGCATTGTCTCTCCATTTTCTTAGGCAAAATTGCATAAGATTGTTAAGACTGTTGTTTATTAACCTTCTTTAAAAATAAAAATAATTGCTGATAATGTGTAGATATAATGTAAAGAAATTTGAAGTTCAAATCGGCATAATTTGAAGACAATAAAAAATTAATAGAATTTGGAAACAAAAATTTCAGATTATTCCCAGCAGTTTCAGAGGTGAGAATGGGTGGAGGTAGAAAGTAAACAACAGTATGTTAAATGTCTTTATCTTTTTCAGGAAGGGGAAGTTACAGATAATAATTTTTGAAATTATTAAGAAAACATATTTCAGTATGCTTGCTAAAAATTTAAAAAGAACTTCTAGAAAAACAGTAAGAATGTTGAATTTCTAGACCACTGAGAAAAAATGAAAATTGAAAATTGAATTAATTATGCAAATCAAAAAATCAGACGATTACATACACACAAAAAAAAGAAAATAAAGCATGATAAATAACATAAAACTAGATGGCAGGTAGAAGTAAACATACAGAAAATAAAATTTAACTCATTTAAATAAACCAAAAGCATCATTTCTTAGCAAATGATCAACTTACAGACTAAAAAAAAGCACCATTTTAGATACATCAGTAAGTTGAAATTAGAGAACATTTTAACTAATAACAGCACATGATTAAAGAAATTCTCATTGATATAGTGAAATCTAACATATTTTCTTTTGACTACTCTTTCTTTAGACAATTAAGGACTCTACCATCCATAGAAAAAAAGCTTCTCATGGGCTTACTGAATCTAGTAATTCATAGCTGAAAATTTCAATGACACAACGGTTTCTAATAACTAGTCTTTAAACTGGATGTCAAGTGCTCCTGGTAGATAATAACTTTCCAAGAGATACACAGGCTCTAAAGGAATCAATTTTTATATCCTCAAATTTCACATATATTCTTTCTTAAAAATAATCTTGCTGCTATCAAGATCAAACTTCTCTTTCAAAATTTCCCTTCTCTCACGTCACAAAAAGCATATCTTGCACTCATTCCAAATCCTACCACAGTGCATTCCTCCAAAGTTTGAAAGCCTCTAAAGTAGACAAAAGAAAAATTCAAAATATATGATAGCAATGAAGCTTCCTTAATCCAAGCAACACAAACCCAACCCATTGGTCTAATTAAGAAATGAGAACTTTGGTAAACTTTTATTTCCTATGTTTAATAATTATTTAATAATTTTATTAAATTTTTTGTTGTTTATTATCAGTTGTATACCAGAAATTACAAAATCTAGAGACACCTGAAACTTCCTAGCATAATTTTCTCTGTCTCCATGTACATATGTGTGCATATAGCTGTATATATGCACACACGTGTATATGTATATGTGTATGTGTGCATATATGTGCGTGTATATATATACACACACATATTTTTAAGGCATAATAACATTGAGATTCTGTGGGGGAAGAAAATTTAAAATACGATTTCAAGGAGAATAAAAAACTGTAAAATTTCTGGTCAAAGAAGTATCTTTTGTTCATGTATTTTTTTTAAATGGATAGCAGAATCAAATTACTATATTTATATTTTACTGAATATAATTAAGAGTGGTGTAACTGTTTTATATTCAAATGTCATACAAATATGCCAGAAATTAAGTCCTTTGCAGCTATTTAGATGTAAAATAGGTACCAAATATACTTAATTTTAGATCTCTACTAAAGCAGTAAGAATATACAATTCTTAAAAATTTTTTAAGGATTAATATGCTAACAAATATGTTCAAAAACAACGTTATATTGGAACATATGCTAATGGATCCACATAAAGTGTAAACAATGGAATTTCTATCATGACTACTTAGTCTATCTCAATGAATTTAACTGACCTCAACACATTCTCTATCAACAATCTACAAACAATATGCTCATATGCTAGACTTTGTCAGACATTATGTAATGCATCATTAAATAATGCCTTTTACTTTCTGTTCACTTTAATCGGATCTGTATTAGTTACCATTCACATTTCCTTTTTTATTATCTCATTTCTGTCTTTCCCATTATTAAAAGGCTTTCTAATACTATTTTGATTCTCAGTGTTTCCAAGGACTGGCTGGAGGAGAGATCTCTGAAATTCCTATTTATGAGGCTCAAACTTTATAACAGCTTCAAAGTTTCCTGGATTCATTTCTACAAATAAGCCCTTTATTAAATATTTTTTGTGATTCAAAATAGACATGATGAAAATTATTTATATACATATGTTCTTATATGAAATCCAATTTCCCCTCAGCGAGAAATTATAAAAATATGCAAGTATATTTAGATTAATCAAATAGCTAAACAATTCTCATTTAAATACTATTTGATGGCAAATTGCAAATTATGTTATCTAGTTTGTTACAGTAACATTAAATTACTGAATTACTTATAAGACTATTTAAAACACGATTATAAAGTCTTTTGATGCTTTTCTTGATTGATAAGTATTACAGAAATATTGAAAGCTGCAACAAACTTTGTTCACTTAATCTAGATTGTGTTTCTCATCTAAAATCACTTTTTTCTGCTTTAATGAGGTATAATTGATATAAAAAATCTTCATCAGTTTGGACATATGCATGTATCTGTGATACCATTACCACAACCAAGGTGCTAAATATATCCTTCACCTCCAAAAATTTCCTTGTGTTCTTTTCTGAGGTTTGTTTGTTTTGTTCTTTATGTTCTGTTTTGGTTTTCATTTGGTTTTGGTAAGAACACAAATAAGATCTATACCCTCAGCATATTTTGAAGTCTATAGTACCATATTATTAACTATAGGTACTATATTGTACAGTAGATCTTTAGAACTTATTCATCTTGCATGACAGAAACTTTATACCCATTGAAAAATAATTTCCCATTTTCTTCTCCTCCCAACCCCTGATAACCACCATTCTATTTCTGCTTCCATAAGTTTGACTATTTTAGATATCTCATATAAGTGGAATCATGCAGTATTTGTCTTTCAGTAACTGTATATATATGCATACCACGTTTTCTTCATCCACTCATTTAGGCTGTTTCCATATCTTGGCTATTGCAAATAATGCTGCATTGAACATGGGAGTGCAGATATTTCTTTGATGTTCTAATTTCAATTATTTTGGCCATATACCCAAAAATGGGATATCTAGATCATATGGTAGTTCTACTTTTAACTTTTTAAGGAACTATTTTCCATACTGTTTCCATATTATTTTCCACAGTGGCTGTACCATTCTACATTCCCACCAACAGTGTATAAGGGTTCCAGTTTCTCCACATCCTCACTAACAGTTGTTACTCTTTGTGGTTTTGATCATAGCCATCCTAACATGAGGCTAAATTCACTTTTGAGTTAAATGCTAAATGGACTAAATGATTGTGTTAGGCCATTCTTCCATTGCTATAAAGAAATACCTGTGACTGGGTAATTTATAAAGAAAAGAGGTTTAATTGGCTCATAGCCCTACAGCCTTTACAGGAAGCTTGGTGCTGGCATCTGCTTGGCTTTTGCTGAAGCCCAGGGAGTTTTCAATCATGGCAGAAAGTGAAGGGGGAACAGACAAATCACACAGCAAAAGTAGCAGCAGAAAGCAGGGTGGAAGGGTGCCATACACTTTTAAACAACCAGATCTCATGTGAACTCAGGGCATGAGCTCATTTATCAGCAAGGGGATGGCCTAAGCCATTCATGAGGGATCTGCCCCCATGATCCAAACACCTCCCACCAGATCCCACCTCCAATATTATGGATTACATCTCAACATGAGATTTGGGTGGGGACAAATGTCCAAACTATATCAATGATGATAAATAAAAAGCAATCAACAATTTAGAAAGAAATTCAAGTAATAACACACAATTATGTGTGTATTGATGATGCTTGATGAACACGCTTAGGATATTTTTCTCTCCTTAAACTTAGCTGAGACACAATTTGAAGATCAACTTTGGTGCCAATCCTTCCCTTTGTATTTCCAAAGGTAATACTAGGCTTCTTGGATCACCTCCACCAAAACAATAAAATTAAAATATGGCCAAGAAACCAGTCTCAAAGAGCAGTATCTTTTAATGGCTGATTTTGGGTGAGGAAAGGTATTGAGAATGTAATGTAATACAAAAACAAGAATAATTTTTTTTTTCAAATGGAAAAAGGAGTGATAGAAACACAGTGAGCAAAATAAATTTAAAATTAATCACTGACTAAATTCACTTCCACATCTAATGTAGACTCTCCCTACTTTACGGTCCCATATTCTGAAAATTGAAAATTTATATCACAAATGAAGGATTAATTGGCTGTAGGACAACTGGAATTGCAACTGGGTCCAAAACTGTGCCATAAATTGAAGTAGTATCGAGTAACCAGAAACAATCAAATCAAATCAATATGTGGCCAGTATTTTCAAATGAATGACAGAAGCTCATTTTAAGAAAGAAGTAACTCTTTAGAATAAGCATTTAAAAATTCAGATATGCTCACCAGTAACCATCCCAAATAATTAGGTTTTCCTTACTTATAGACAAGCCGATGACAGATCACAGCTGAAGTTTACCCCCAACATTTTAACTTTTATTAAAACAGAAATGCTTTTTAAAATAAACATGTATTATTTATAGAAAATAACCATATGAACTGTTCAATATTTAAGATGCACACAGATATATAATTAAGGATATATTTTTAAATCCAAATTACTATTAGTAATCTACTCTGAGCTAGGCAATTTATATATATTATCTTAAATTTATAACCCTCTGCATTATAACATTTTCCATATTTTTGTTACTTTAAAATCATTACTTAGGGTGCTTTCACAGTCATTCATGACATATGCAGAACCAAGTAAAATTTTAAATTACCCAGCTGAGGTCTAACCAACAGGAGATGATCTGCCTTCTTTTTTCCTCCTTTCATATTGTAAACACGTGTCCTTTTCACATTCTATTTAGTGCCATGTTCTTACTGTAATTCATGTCTGAGTGAAGCATATCTAATGTATGCGTTTTCTCTCAAAGTCACATCACAGCCTTTCTGCACTTACGGACACTACACAGCACTTCGGTACTACAAATGGGGGCCATTTTAAACAGTGAAGTCATCAACAAAGAAAGCACAGAAATGCAAAAAAAAAAAAAATTGGCACCACACAGACCATAAAAAAGGACAACTGTTTACAAGTATGAAAGCTGAAACAAGAAGGGAGAGCAGTGACCTCAGCTCTAGGAGCAATGGCTCAGCATTTGCTAATTCCGTGTCCACAGCGACTTTATAACTACCAAGAAAAATGAGAACCAACAGTAATTTCAATAACTCTAGAGTCCCTTAAAAGGCTACAGTGTTGAAACATTCATCACAGAGAAAAGGTTAACTGAGAGAAGCTGATACAAGCAGTATTATGACTAGTCAGAGTTATTAGATGATTTTGTTATTAGATAAAAAGCTATATTTCTTATGTGACATAATATTTCTTGTGAGAAGATAGAAAAATGTGAATAGGATCTACTTATTACTTCTTTTTGATTCTGGATCAAAACAATATGCGGCCACTATTTTCAAATGAATGACAGAAGCTCGTTTTAAGTAAGAGGTAACTCATTAAAATAAGCATTTAAAAATTCAGATATGCTCATCAGTAACCATCCCAAATAATTAGGTTTTCCTTACTTATAGCCAAGCTGACGACAGATCACAGCTGCATCCTTATCAGTCCATCCATCATCACAGATTGTTCCCCACTGGCCATTGATAAAAACTTCCACTCGTCCTTCTTTCTTATTTTCTCCATCCATCAGTCTGACAGGAAAACCTAAGTCATGATTCAAAAGTATTAGAACAGCCCAAACCAGCAAACTGATGCTAAAGCATGAGCGACTCTACAAAATACAATTGTTCTTTTTAAATCAGCTATAAAATCAGATGGGAAATACTTTTTTTGAGAGAGAGGAGATATATCAATAAAAATTTTATTCATTTTTGCAGTGTCTCTTGCAGCCTTGAATTCAAAGTGCTCACCTTGCTCAACCTTGTATCCCCAGACTGTGGAACAGTGCCTGGCATATAGAGGATATGCAATCGCTGTTTGTTGAATGAATGAATAGCATTATAAAACCGTGAATTACTTTATTACACCTTACTTCTAAATAGTAAAAGAATATAACTTGAGGTTGTTTTTGCTTCATGTCTGTACATTTATCCGTGAACAGAGCTAGAAGTTTATACTCCAAAGCCAAGATTTTTAGAAAGATAGAAACAGACACAACCTTGGCATTCATAGTTAGGTAACTTGATTGAAGTCTAATGCTGGAGGAGGCAAAAAAAGAAAGAAAAAGAAAAAAAAAAAAAGCAGTAAATAGGGACAATTTCCATCTAAGGCTTTCCATTGATTTTAAGGGAAAGAATTAAGTCACAAAAATTACTGACTTAAAAGTTGAGAAACTGAACTCTAGCAAATTAAGATTTATCTAAGTTAATACAAATGAAGGGATTTGTAAAGTGTCACGTATCACCACACCAATAATTATGATGTTGAACTGAAACTCCTCACTGTGACTTGCATGGGTTGAATTGTGAGGTCATTAGGGTGGGCCCTAATCAGATATGCTGGTATTCCCATAAAATGGAGAAAGTTGGACATGAAGAGGGTGATGTGAAGAGACATGGGGAGAGGACTGCCATATACAAGCTAAGGAGAGAGGCCCGGAGCATCTCTCTCTCACACAGCCATTCCCTCACAGTTCTTTCTGAAGGAATGAACCCTACTGACATTTGATTGTGGACGCCTAGCCCCCAGAACTGTGAAACAATAAATATCTGTGTTTAAGCCACCTGTGTGGAACTTTGTTATAGCAACCCAAGCAAGCTAACACTCACACATCTGATTACCTAGTTACTAGAAGGGTCTCCAGCTTCAGGGCCAAGATTTACTGGCAAGGATTTAGGGAATACAATGAAGCATGGCAAAATTATCAGCAGAACTAGGGAGGCAGAAGTCTGCAGGTAATGGACAATATATTATTTAATATATGTTTAAGCCAATATGTGAAGTTACTAAATCAACACTGGTTAACTAAAAGAAAATACTGTTAGCAAGATGGACACATTCTATTTTTATTCTTCTGACCCATTTTTTACTTCTCCATCCTTCTGTGTTGCCCCAAGAGTTGCTGGCTCCCCAGTGTCTAACCCTAATCATGTTCACTTCATGGGACAGGCAGTATATAGCAGAATCACATAGCAAAATCAAACTCAACAAATGTTTATGGAGTGCCAACTCTATGTATGCACTGCCCACTATTAGCTGAATAAAAACTTGGAGTTTCAGCTATGTCATAAAACACAATATTGAAACTTCATATTTCTTATTAATGTATCTGAAATTCGGGAGTTCTTTCCAAGAACAGAAAGTGAAAAAGTAATCCTCAGATACCAAAATCAAACAAATGAAATTCTTTTCTTAAAGTTTTCACTTTTTACATTTTTGGATATTTGGTTCAAAATTAAGAAAACATTTGCACATGAAATTAGATCTACATGTTCCATTCTGGTAGTTTTATAGGCACTTTTTCATATACTCTGAAAATACAAATGATAAAGTGTTTTTAAAGTCTAACTTGCATGGCTTTGTAAAAACAATGCATACAATATTTCTGAACCTAATTTTAGCCATTCATTCTACAAAATCATTAAATTCTTAATTCTTGAAGGGAAATTGGATGACAAAAGTCATGCCATCCATACGTTGTCACTATTAAGTTTGTGTTGTTATGGAAATAATAATACATAACATGTTTTATTTCTAAAATCTTAAATAGATAAAATTTTTGGGAAACCTAAACAATCCTATAGGTATACAATTATCTTTAAAATATATCTCAAGTTGACTTTCAGTAGTTTTCTTCAATTTTTCCTGTAACATAATACATTATTTTTAGAAAATAATACTGTCTGTTAGAAAAAAGATAAATTCTAACATGCAAACATACACATTAAAAGCCTAATTTTAGGCTGGGCTCAGTGGCTCACGCCTGTAATCATAGCACTTTGGGCGCCAAGGCAGGCAGATCACCTGAGGTCAGGAGTTTGGGGCCAGCCTGGCCAACATGGCAAAACCCCATCTCTACTAAAAACACAAATATTAGCCGGGCGTGGTGGCAGGTGCCTGTAATCCCAGTTACTCGGGAGGCTGAGGCAGGAGAATTGCTTGAACCCAGGAGGTGGAGGTTGCAGTGAGCTGAGATTGCGCCATTGCACTCCAGCCTGGGTGACAGAGTGAGACTCAGTCTCAATAAATAAATTAATTAATTAATGTAATTAAGCCTAATTTTATACTGTAAAATTGAGTAAGAGGCAACAACCTCATGGGAAAGAAATCTTTGCCAGGACTTAATACTCTGAACTTTAGAATTAATGTAATATTAAAATGAGAAATCCATATTTTTACCATCCCAGAAATTTCTCCCAACTCACATAGGCAGCAACTGCATTCTTACTAGAATTACGTTTACTAACCTAGAATACTACTTTTGAGCATTCCACCCACCACAGACCCAAAAGAGTAGCTATAGGGCTGTCACTAATTTTGAGAAAAGTTTCCCTTGACATATAAAGTTAAGGTCCAGAAATTAGCCTTCAAATAGCTGAAAATAGCAATAGTCCAAGAGCTCATCATTGCAGTGCCAAAGATGTAAAAAATCTCCATTGTTTCCTAAATACTGTTATTTATATAGTTATTCTGTTATCTCCTTCTCTAAGCTTCTCTTTTAAATACACAGTAGTTTTTAATAGGTGGAAGCAATGATCTATGAATGAACAAATAGTAATATGATTCTATCCCAAAAGGATATGTGACTCAGACATAATGTTCTTCAGACAAATGACTTTAGTTAGTAGACACATTACTGAGATTAGAACTGAAGAGATTCATAATAATGATCATATGTTTTGTTAATAATTATCACCCTCAGGTTTTTAAATTTTGAAAAAACACATCTAGAGTCCTAGAATTAAAAAGATTTTCAAGGGAACTGAAAAGATTTGTTATTCCAACCATTTGATGTATTTAACAACACAGGCCTACGGAGAACTCAGGTCACACAGTATTTCATCACTGGGAGCTCACAGAGCATATTTGCGTAGATCATCCCATGATTCCAACACCTGCTATCTGGGGCTGAGAGAATCCATTTCCAGCAAACAAGTTCCATCTCCCTCAACCACATGTAATCATCCACCACATAATCCTGGGAGGATCATAAATTTTTCATAAGAAGAAGGGGCAAGGGAAAAAGAAAACAAAATGAAAAGAAAGAAAAATGGAAATATGGCCTGAAAGGTATGGAATAAAAACATGTATTTTTACTTGGTATAATGCTAGATTAAAGCAGTGTCACCAAGCTTTCACAGTGTAGAATACAATGAGGAATCAGCCACAGACTTCGATAAATTTAAAGTGTGTAATATGGTTAAATACCCTGAGATTCAAAAAAGTTTTGTTATTTTATAATATGAAGATTTCAGCTTCACAGTCTCCAAACAGGAGAATACAAAGGAGTTGATTCAATCCAAGGTTAAAAGTAAAGACCACCTAAGGCTATATTAACATCTATTCACATACACACACACACACACACACACACACTTACTCTCTCTCACACACACACATAAATAAAGCTGTTATAGCATACTACAAAGTATTTTGAATATTTCCCTCCGTATTTTTCATTCATCTATATTCTGCCCTCTTCACCAGACATTAAGAAATTTATCAAGAATGTTTAATTGCTCTCTACTCTCAAGATGATCTTTATCCATAATTGTTTCAATACAGTTAGAGGGGCTAGCTACCTTTTATCCAACAAGTCTAAAAAAATATAAATGAAGAGTAACAGAGATCCCTGATGGGTTTCTAAAATAATAAGTTACATTAGAAAGATGAGTGAGCTATTAACTTTAATTAATTCACTTAGAAGACCACTGAGAAACTTAAAAGAACAATGGATGGTTGGTGACCAGTGAATGATAAGGACTAGAGAAGAAATGAACCATGAGACAGGGAGAGGAGAATATTCTTATTTTAAATCCTGTTCCAAATAGCTCACTAGAACTCAAGGTAAACGAAAATCAGAGTAAGTGATCAAGGAGTAAGGGGAATAGATACTGCAGCTTCTTTATTCCATTTTTCAGATACAGATGATTGAAAGCATTTTTAGTGAGAAACTTAATTTTCTAAGTAAAGAAAAACAACTTAGGGGTAGAAATTTCATAATGTTGGTGTAGAGACTCAAAAGATTATTTTTCTCTGCATAAAAATTACTGAAAATTAGACAGTTATGGGAAATAGACCCCCCAAAAAAGCCAAAGATGAGAAACACTTCACATTCAAGGCCAGTGGTTAGAGGTACAAGGGTACTGAATGATGGAAACCTGAGAGCTGCAGTCAGTCCTCACCCAGAGATAGCCTGTGTCCCTCGCTGCCAGGGTAGCAGGCAATGCTAACATCTTCGCGGTGGCTGCAGTCATGCCGTCCCCACTGTCGCCTGGAACACTGAAGAAATCTGGTTTCCTTTCCTGAGCAGCTGACATCATCCAACCATATGGGCCCTGTGCTTTCTTCAAAATGGTTGGCAGATGCTTGTTTACCATATCTGCAACAATTAAATAAACACTGTGTGTAGAACTGCTCTATCTTGGTTCAGGGAACCACAAAACATTTAACACAGGCAACCTAGTTCAGTGACATGACTTCAGAGGATAAGTATCTGTTCTTTCTCCTACCTTGGGGACTCAGTTTAGAGCTATATTTGCTCCATCACAGGTTTTAATCACCTTAAAAATGTTTGATTATTTCAATGAATAACAAACGAGAAATTAATACTTTTTCCCCATTCATTCTTGTGTTTTGTCTACAAAACCAATCAGAGATAATGCAAAGAGAGATCAATCTCAAATTCCTGACCGCAGAAATTATGACCAGAAAGCGAGAATACTTGTCTCGTTTTGCTTCTGATGCTCCCTCTAACTCATTTGATTTCAGCAGCTTTTCTTTGGTTTTCTCTCTTTCAAAATGAAAAGGGTGGATTAGTTCACTGACTGCTCAAGCACTATACCTAATCTACGATTAAATTTAGATTTCAGCCCATCAAAATCAGAATTATAATATTCTTAGCTTTTCGTACGATATACAAATTGAACCTTAAAAATTTTTATCAATTATATTTGTGTTCCAATTGAGTTTATTTGTAACACTGCACTACAGAAACAAAACCTAAATGTATAATAAACATATATGCTGCAGAAATAGGAGAGACCTGAAATTTTTTTTAACTTAGAAATTAAGTAAATCTTAATTTCTTTCATCTTCCCAATTTTATTTCCTTTTGTTCCATAAAATCCAAACCTCCAGAAGTCACTGAGCTTACAAATCTTTAAGACGTCTTTCAGTTCTAACAGTCCGTAAGATCCAACTCTTACTCATAATAATAATTCCCTTACTTGATGTTTTTATTATTTCTGTACTAAGAATATGAAGAGATCTTTCTATCTGACATGAATTTTCTTCATTTTTTTTCTATGCAAGTATTTATGAAATTTATTTGACAAAATGAATATTTTAATAAATTAAAACAATGAAGCTTTTTAATCATTCTATGGCTTTTCTTCCTTCTACTGCTGACTAATCAAGGCTTGGCTAGAAAAGTAATAAGCCTAAATCGCATATTGTTCACTTTTAACTTATAGACCATTTTTTCACAAAATACATTAGATTATCATCTATCCATAGCAACTACGTAACAGATAACAGGAAGTCATTTTACTTTGGAATTGCATTTATACAAAGAAACCCAAAGTTTACTTTTTCTCGTTACAAAAGAATATTCTCTTTCAAAAATTCCTCTGTAAACTAGAAACAAATGTAGCACATGCTTTGACTGCCTTCTAACACAATCATTTAGCGCTTTTTACACACATTATTGGGAACATTTTTAAAACGAATGTGAATACTCTGCATAGATTTGTGAAACAAAATAAAATATGAAGAAAAAATCAGTGTCAAGTGTTTTCATTAGTAAGGAAAAAAATGTGGAAAATAGAAATAGCAGGAATTATGAATCTCCCCAAATGTGAAAATAAATAGAAATAACATGATTTTATGAATCTCTCTAAATCTGTGAAAACAGAGTATAGTTGGCAGTCTAACAGAGATTCACTTAAATGTAAAGTGATATTTACTAAGTAATTCTTATCAATTGTCAGTATATTGTATTTATTTGGCTGTCATACCCTTTTACCCAAAAATTACAGTAACTTCTCTGCCCAAAAAAAGACAAAATAGGGGGAAATTATATGAATATTGTATCTTCATGACATCATTACTTATCATAGGAAAAATTAAGCTAACCTAATATTAAGTAAATTAGAGTATGAAAACTTGATGGATACTGTTATCATTAAAAATTGTGACTATAGCAATATAAAGTTAAAAATGTGGATAAAAATTACATGTCCATTACTAGAGCTGATATGAAGTTATGTATCCAAATTATAATGATAGCATAAGGATAAAAAAATATGGAGTTTTTTATTTTCATCATTTTCCAATGGTTTTACATTACTTTTATAAATTTTAAAATAGATGTTTAACATGACTTTGCCTAGCTTGAATGAAGGTATGATTTTAAAGTGTAGTGAACATCTGCAATCAGCTCTAATCAAGCTAAAATGAAATAATTTTGCCAGTTTTTTAAAGCATAAGACGATTACTTCAAGCATGACAGAGAAATATGGAAAACAAGAAAGAATGGGCATTCATAGCTTTCATTCAAATATTTAACTCAAAAGCATCATTTGCAGTTACTTCAACCAACTTAAGTCTTTACTATGGAATGCATTATGTGAGTGACATAAAATATATGTCCCAAAGTGTGATACTCAGCTTTTAAGAGAGTGAGGTCAAAAGCAAGTTCTAAAGGTCATCTCCTAACAAGAGGGCTGTTTTTCTCAAATAAAAGTGACAATTATCATCACATTCTGAGAAAGGGAATAATGTGATACCAAAGCATTTGACACTGGACTTCTCTGCAATTTTAGACAATGATGTCAAAACTAAAAACACCCAATAGTAATGACGTGTCAGAATAAAAATGAGCATTCAAAGTCTTACTTGAACAGACACAAGGGGACTTAGAGGTCACCCCAGCTTCAACTAGTTATTCAAGAAGAGGGGTCATGGCAGGAAAGGTAAATGAAATAAATAGCAAGAGGTGGCTATTCATCATCTTAGAAAATGTCATTATTTTTCATTGTTGTACTTCCATACACAGGTAAGAGAGAACATGTATTTTTATTATTATAAAAATTACAAGTAGGGATTAACATAATAAGACTTTTAACAATATAATCTGGCATTTAACTGCCTTTACATTAATGAACCTTACTTAAATCCCAACTGTCGACAAACCACGTATGTATTCAGCTCAGTCCAGCCATCATCACAGACAGTACCCCACTGGCCTCCGTAATACACCTCCAAGCGACCCTCATGGCTGCCTTTCCCACCTGCAAGTCTGATGACCCCATCTGTGATAAGGAGGACAGACAGAGACTAAGCAAATCAACCTTCAGAAAAAGGCAAAACATTTGTATTTCACAAGAAATATCACCATATTCACTCCTCGCTCTAGGCCTTTTGCTAAATTTATACTACATCTGTGCTAAATGACCCTCTGAAGTTATTGCATTGTTTCTGAAGTTTGACATAACACATTTCTGTCCTAATAAAATACTCTTTCCACTTGGTGTGGTGGCACATGCCTGTAATCCCAGCTACTTGGGAGGCTGAGGCAGGAAAATCGCTTGAGCCCAGGAGGCAGAGGTTATAGTGAGCTGAGACTGCACCACTGCCCTCCAGTCTGGGCAACAAAGCAAGACTCCGTCTCAGAGGGAAAAAAATATATATGCATATATATTTTTTGGTACTCCTATTCTTTTTATTGGTAATCCTATTCTCTATGTACAAAAATGTATCCTGATATAATTCCAAAGTATCTATTTAGATTTCTCTAGATTAAGTAATATTTGGTAAATTTCCTATGACTTTAGTCTCAAGTCGGAGCAATACATGTGATTTAAATTTAAAAAGAAAATACAGTAACTTGGAAATAGCTCAGAATTTTAACTGCAAATGAAAAAAATATTGAAACAAGATGAAAGAAAAAACTATTCTGGATAAAAGACAGTCTGTCATGTCAATGCATATATTACTAGTTAGGCATTCATGAATTATAAAAACTGGAAGATATGTCTCGCCTTTGTTCTTTTATTGATAATACAGATCTGAATTTGAATCTTATTAACTCAAATAATAATTAATTTGCCTATAATTCTATAAAGAGCCTCTAAGCAGATAAATAGTATAATAAATTTAACTCCAAAAAAGTAGATTTAAAAGCCATTTCCATACAAAATAATCCAAAAACTCTCAATGAAACATATAAATAATCTTGGGTAAGGGTCATACTTTTCATGAATCTCAGGGATCTTTTAAAGTAAAGGTCTCTGAGCAACAAACCATTTATTAATATAACACTTTACTGTCTGCAAAGCATTAGGACATGTATTATCTCATCTGAGCACCACAGCAATGTTACAAGACTATCCTCCTTTGAAGGAGGGGAAAATGGCAGTTGAAAACAATGAAGTGCTCTGGCTAAAAATCTGGTGTAAATATATTTCTATGGTGTATTAATGTGTTAATCTGCTAATAAAAACACTGCATGTATAGAAGTATGTCAAAAGAAAGATATAAATCTGGTATTTCATAGATTCTAACAAGTTATTGATTTTCACTAAAGAAATATGTAAACAAAACATTTTTTTCTTCAAGTTCTTTTTACTAAATGGTTTCTGATGAGTCAACTTCTCTTGCCTTGTCCATTTCCTTCTTCTTTTCCCTAAACATGTAAGTTTAACATACACACACACCAGTTTGTACTCACATATGCCCTTCTTAAAACACATGACACGTTTTGACAGGCAGGCTGTCATTTGGAATAGCCTGAAAATTGTGCACAGCAAAGTTAACTTGGTTTCTTTCACAGTGTGCTTTAATCAACAATTGCATCAATACCAGTTCTAAACACATTCTGAGTCAAGAAACGTTAACAGGTGAATGGACTAAAGATGGAATTATTACACCTAATATCTGGAATGTATCACTGCACACTGATTTTCACTAGTGGGTACTATATACTGCAACAAAGTCCTATTTTCTGATCTAGCTTTACAAGACTATATTGCCTTAAACTGAAAAATACAGGAGTAACTACAAATACAAAAATGGTATCTTAATATAGTTTGCATTCTTTTTATTTGTTTTATTTGGTGTATTTATTTGAATGCTCATTTGGTAATGTTGAAATTAAGGAGAAGGGAAGCTGTGGCAGGCCCACATGGTACTGGGGGCAAGAACTGGTATATTAATGGAGTAAAATCCTTACCTGTTAGAGGGGTACAGGACACTCCAGCATCTTCTTTATGGCCACAGTTATGCTCTCCCCAGGAGCTCTTCGGACATTGCTCAATTGAAAGCTCATTCCCAGTGCAGCGTACTTCATCCAACATAACTGGGCCAGACCCTTCCCCAAAATATGCCTCATGCCATGCTTTGGCAATGCCACTGAACAAATAGAAGAATATAAGGATTCTGGATTAGATACCAAAGATTGGTCTTTTACTTTTTTTTGTCCCTAGTAAAAGTGTTGTTATTAATCCCCACTTATTAATTCACTTCATAGGTCATGTATGACTTTCTGTATTTCTTTTTTTGTGCATTTGTTTGTTGTCCTTTATATTTTCAGCTATTACATGTGTTTCAAAGCTAGGTACTCCCCAATATTTAACCTCTTTTTCTTCGTTAGTAATTGAACCTCAGATTTTTAGGAGGAAAATGGCTATCCAAAATAAAGATCACATTTTGGCCCCCCCCTCCTTCTTGATGACTAAGTTTGTTTGTTTGTGGTAAAATAAACGTAACATAAAGTTTACCATTTAAAACATTTTTGGTTTATAGTGCATTAAGCACCTTCAGATTATTGTATAATATCACCACCATCCATCTCCAGAACGTTTTCATCATCCCCAAATAAAACTGTGCTCCCATTTTAGACACCTGAGTTTTGTTTTTGTTTTTGTTTTGTTTGAGTCATAGTCTCACTCTGTCGCCCAGGCTGGAGTGCAGCGGCATGACCGTAGCTCACTGCAACCTTTAACTCCTAGGTTTAAGCAATCCTCTCACCACAGACTTTTGAGTTGCTAGGAATACAGGTGTATGCCACCACACCTGGCTAATTTTATTTTTATTTTTTATTTTGAAGTGGTGAAGTTTCAGTATGTTACCCAGGCTGCTCTTGAAATCCTGGTCTCAAGCAATCTTCCCGCTGCAGCCTCCAAAAGTGCTGGGATTCCAGGTATGAACCACCGCACCCCGCCATAAGTTCTGACCAGTGATATTTAGGCAGAAGTACCATGTATTACTTGTAGAAGTATCTTTGTGCCACTTCCTCCTCCTGACTGCAAGGATGGCTGGAGCCTAATAAGTTATCTTGGGCCATAGGGTCCCATATTAAGGATGACAGAAGTGCAACCTGGGGCCCTAATGATTGCAGAACCACTAAACTACTCTTGAGCTAGCTACCTCTAGTCTCTTTTCCTAAACATGAAATAAACATGACTCTAAACGTGTTTAAACTGCTGTTATTTTCAGTTCTTTGTTACTCACAGCCAAACCTATTTCTTTTTTGATGTTGTTGTTGTTTTGAGACAGGGTCTCACTCTGTTGCCTCGGCTGGAGTGCAGTGGTGTGATCATGGCTTAAGGCAGCCTTGACCTCCTGGGCTCAAGTGATCCTCCCACCTCAGCCTTTTCAATATCTGGGACTACAAGTGCATACCACCATGCCAGTGAATGTTTTATTTTTTGTAGACATGGGGTCTCACTATGTTGCCCAGCCTGGTCTTGAACTCCTGCATTCAAGCAATCTTCCCACCTCAACCTCCCAAAAGTGCTGGGATTACAAGTATGAGCCACCATGCCTGACAGCCAAGTCTATTTCTAACAAAAACATCTCTTTACTGAAGTTTATTTGTAGTAAATTTACTTCTCCCACAATTCAAAGCAATAGCATACTCTTAGAACTCCAGCTCTAAGTGAAGATCATAAACCTGTCAAAGTGATTAATAATTTCAGATATTGCATTTTCAGTCCCTTTTAGGCTTTTAATTTTTAGACTACAGCATTTATATTTTTAGTTTGTTTTTCAATGATACTGCATCTATTCCCCCATTATTTTAGCTGCTCTTTTCTTATAACATTATAACTTGAGAATTTACAACAAAATACATTGAAGAAAAAAAGTGTGCTAAATGGCTGTAACACCCCAGTAATGGTAAAGTGTTAGATATCAATTTTGTGGCTAAAAAGGAGCCTGATTGACTATTTCTGCTAGATAACAAGGAAGTTTCTTTTAAAAGAACACGTCTAAGAAAACAAAAATATCTAAAAGTTAACACCTGTTTTAATATCATTAGAGGGCTGGACGCAGTGGCTCATGCCTGTAATCCCAGCACTTTGGGAAGCCAAGGTGGGTGGACTACTTGAGCTCAGGAGTTTGAGACCAACCTGAGCAACAGGGGAAAACCCCATCTGTGCAAAAACATACAACAATTAGCCAGGTGTGGTGGCACACACCTGTGGTCCCAGCCACTCGGGAGGCCAAGGTGAGAGGATCGCTGGAACCCAGGAAGTCAAGGCTGCAGTGACCCGTGATCATGCCACTGCACTCCAGCCTGGGTGACAGAGAGAGATTCTGTCTCAAAATAATAATAATAATAATAATAACAACAACAATATCATTAGAGCAAACGCTTTGGAAATGCTCTATCATCACCTGACTCACTTTCGGTTTAAAATTCAAAGAGTGTGCCAAAAGGAAGGATAAAAGAATATTATAGGAGGTATAGAGGAAGCTGAGGAAAAGAAGATTGCTTAAGCAAAATATTTTCATGGAGTTAACATTTTAAAATTTAGAATCCTGGCACTTGGATCACTATCTGATGTTTGTAACACAGTGGACTCTGAGCAATCTGCCCCAACAAAAATTAAAGACTAATATCTAGAACTAATAGGACAAATGTGAGGAAAACATTTGGAATTCTAACACAAATGCTGATTGGAGTCCTAACACAAAGGAATCCTAACACAAATGATATTGTCAAAGTGACAATTTTGTGAGTGAATTTGTTTGTTTTGCTAAGGGAAATGTAATGACAGAACAGAAAGTCATGTCTACTCCAGAAAGAGGCAATAAATGCTCAATTAATAGGCTTGTTCCAAATAAAGTTTTCAGTTGTTTCGAAGCATGTCTATATGCCTAAAGAGTGTACTAATCATGTATAAATATTTGTGTATTACTGACTATGTCAACAAGCTTATTTTTTCCAAGCTCAATCTTTGAAGTGGAGAAGTATATGTGGACACAGACTCTGAGCTTCCAATCTGGGCTCTACCTTCAACAAGCTGGGCTACCTTGGGGAAGTTACTAAAACCTTCCAGGCTTAGGATGCAACAGCTGAATACAGGGATGATAACGGCTAACGTGCAGAGTTGTAGGAATTACACTGATGCAAAGTAGGAGCTCAATAAATGCTAGTTCACTTCTCTCTTCTGGCACTGTTAAGGAATCCCCACGTACCCCCAACAGTTTATAAATAACGTATTTTTCACTGCTAAACAATTTATCTAAAGACCATTTGGTATTTAAACAAACACCATAGTTGTTGCTTTCCTTCATCCCCAAAAAGTAAAGTTGGGGGAATGGTAAGGAAGGGAGAATCAATCAGTATCTTAACATTTTCTGGTTTTAAAGTTGTTTCATTTATTTATTTATTTTAAAGTAAATTTCAAAGAAATATTTAAGGAAGAATTTATGGCCTATAAGATACTGAACAAATGCATGTATGTGTTATTTTTTATTACAGATTATAAGGTTATGGCCCAGAAGACTATTAAGTAAGCTCTGACTTGTATCACTAAACTTCAGATTTTCCTGTGATAGAGATATATCTAATCAGAGGCAAACATTTTCAAATATTTTAATGCACATAAAGTATTATATTTAAAAAAGTTATTGTGCCAAAATAAAACATTTTGTGCAATTAAAGCACTGACATTCCTAGAAAAATATGTTTTAAAACAAAATGATCTTGCAATAGTAGTGTACAAGGCTGTGAAAAAAGTTCAGCTGTTTTAAAGATTACTTATAGTAGAAAAAATATCCAGAAAAAAAAAATGTTCATAAAACACTTACAGTAGGCTGGGCACCGTGGCTCACAGCTGTAATCCCAGCACTTTGGGAGGCTGAGGTGGGTGGATCACCTGAGGTCAGGAGTTTGAGACCAGCCTGGTCAATGTAGTGAAACCCTGTCTCTACTAAAAGTACAAAAATTAGCCAGGCATGGTGGCATCTGTAATTCCTGCTACTTGGGAGGCTGTGGCAGGAAAATCACTCGAACCTTGGAGGTGGAGGTTGCAGTGAGCCAAGATTGCACCACTGCACTCCAGCTTGCCTGGATGACACAGCGAGACTCCATCTTAAAAATAAAATAAAATAAAAATAAAATTACAATAAATTAAACAAGGGAGCAGTTTAACACTCACAGAAAAGAAATTCAAAAGTCATGTAAAAGCTGTAATTCCCAGAATTTGGGGATGGAGGGTAACTGAAATGTATTGTTTGTAATATGTTTATGAATATGCTAATATTGGTTGAAAGAAGAAAACTGCTTGGAGTTATGTGCCTGCCTGAGACCTGTGGCTCCTTTTTACAGGGAAGATACAGGATAGGAGGGAAGAAGCCCTATGCCCTAGAGGAGAGGTCAGCAAAATATGACCTGTGCACCAAATCCAGCACGCTATCTGTTTTTACATTGCTTGTCAGCTGAGTGGTTTTTAAATTTTATAAATGCCAGGAAAAAAATCAAAATAAGAATATAATTTGTGATGTGAAAAATCAAGTGAGATCCAAATTTTACTGTCCAGAAACCAAGTTTTATTGGAACAATGCCACACGCATTCCTAAGTTATTGTCTGTGGCTGTTTTCATGCTACAATGGCCCAGCTGCATAGTTGCTAAGTCTATGTACTCTCTGGCCCTTTACAGAAAAAGTTTGCAGACCCCTGCTCTAGAGCAAAGAGATTAATGAAAGCAAATATGGAAACTGACTTAGAGATCACTGAGAGTTGAAGGACAAAATAGGTGACAGGATGACTGATGGAGAAGCCAGATAGGAAAGCTCTAGAGAAAGGCAGATTAACAGGCTTCTTGGATCTTTGCCCTGAGATAAATGCCACCAAAAAAAAAAAAAAAAAAAAAAATCGATTGAAGAAAATTTCAATGAGTATAATTCATTGAGCCATGATTAGGTGCTATAAGGAAACCTGGGACCAATATGGAAGAATATAAAATTGATCCCAAACTCAACAAAAAGATGAAATCCAGATGGCTTAAATATAGGGGAAAAAAAAGAAAAGAAAGAAAGGAGGGAGGGAGAAAGAAGGAAGAGGAAGAAAGAGAAAGAGAGGAGGAGGGAAGGAAAGAAGAAAGAAAATAAAGAAAACTAAAAAGTTACTAGACTAAAATATGGGAACATAGTTCTTAGTTCTTATAATCTTGGATGTAAGAGAGAATTCCTAGGAAACCCAGAAGTCAGAAAACAAAAACTAAAAAAGTTAAATTCAACCACATACAAATTGAAAACTACCATACAGCAGAACACACCATAATCAGAGTCAAAATGCAAACCAACAGGCTGAAAGAAACATTTGCAATTTGCAAAAAAAAACCTCCTAGAAATGAATAATAGTAATAACTTATTTTACATATATACATACACATGCACACACATTTCAGTTACAGTTTATTTAAATAAATATGTTTGTGTATATATCTAGATATCTAGATATCTAGATAGATAGATAGATAGATAGATAGATAGATAGATAGATAGATAGTTTTTTTTAAAGACAGGGTCTGGTTCTGTCACTCAGGCTAGATTCCAGTGGCACAATCGTGGGTCACTGCAAACTCTGCCTCCCAGGCTCAAGTCATCCTCCCACCTCAGCCTCCCAAGTAGCTGAGACTACAGGCACATGCCACCATGCCTGGCTAATTTTTATATTTTTTGTAGAGACAGGGTTTCTCCATGTTGCCCAGTCTGGTCTCAAACTCCTGAACTCAAGCAATCTTCCCACCTCAGCCTATCAAAGTGCAAGGATATTATTATATTTTAATGAAAGACAAAGCAACCAACTTTAAAAAAAAAATAGACAATAGAGAGGATCCAACTATTCGCAGAAGAAGAAATATCCATGGCCAATGACCACAGGATAAGATGCTCAAGATCACTAGTAGTAAAATTAAACAACAGTGCATGTTTACCTATCACATTTTTGGAGATTTAAAATATTAATATCACTTTCACACAATTTTTAGGCAAAAAGACAACCAACTGAAGTCTTTTTAATTCCCTAGAAAAAGTAACAAACAAACCCTAAAGTCATGCTTTAGCTGAGAATACTCTGATAGGCTGAGAAAGGGGAGCTGAAGAAAGGGGACCTGGTTAATTGCCTTTGAACTAGGCCCATTCCTTAAAGGAGATTATAAGATAGGAGAGTAGAAGCCCTAAACATTGACTCTGGAGATGCTGTGTATTTTTAAATCTTCTCTGAAAACACCGCTTGGTGCAAAGGACATGGTTTCATTCTTCTGTTTTGTTTTTGTTTTTGTTTTTTGAAGACGGAGTCTCTGTCACCCAGGTTGGAGTGCAGTGGCACGATCTCAGCTCACTACAACCTCCGCCTCCAGGGTTCAAGCGCTTCTCCTGCCTCAGCCTCCCCAGTAGCTGGGATTACAGGGACGCACTACCGTGCCCAGCTAATTTTGTATTTTTAGTAAAGACGGAGTTTCACTATGTTGGTCAGGCTGGTCTCGAACTCCTGACATTGTGATCCACCCGCCTCAGCCTCCCAAAGTGCTGGGATTACAGGCGTGAGCCACCACGGCCAGCGCAGTTTCATTCTTCTTTATGGCTACATGGTATTCTATGGCATACATGTGCCAATATCTCTTTATTCAATACACCATTGATGAGCAGCAATATGGATGAAGCTGGAGGCCATAATCCTAAGTGAATTAACACAGGAACAGAAAACTAAGTACCACATGTGAGAACATGTGGGAGCCAAATATTGAACACACATGGACATAAACATGAGAGCAACAGACACTGCAGACTATTGGGAGATGAGAGGTGTGGGTTGAAAAACTACCCATGGGTACTATGCTCATTATATGAGTCTAGTATACCCATGAAAAGCTGAAAATTAAAAAAAAAAAAAACAAAAAAAAAACCCACTACTTGCATGTTTTATTTTCTTCTTATCCATTTCTGTATTTTTATTATTTTAATGATACAAAAATGTTTAAAATAAACTACTCAGAATAACCAGCAGAATAAACTTGAGAACAACAACAAAAAACATTAACCAGGAAACTATAATGTAACACAAAATCAGGTTTTCCAGCTACCTTTTTAGTTTATTTAAGAAAATAATATTTCCATATTCACACATTTCTGCAGCCAGTCACTAGTATTTCCTGGTACTCAGAACAGTGCTGGCTTTCAGGAGAATACCAAAATAATTGATGACTCTGCTTTTAAAGAGTCATGAATTACAATACTGAGGAAATCAACATAAAACTCGTGAACTGTTCAAGTAAATGTGAATCTGATAAAGCTGTGTGTCCTCTGTCCTTTACGGAAATTATTTCCACGCCAGCCCCAGCAGTTCATCTGTAATAAAATCTGTAGTGTTGCCTACTGTTTTACCCTCTGACAATCTCTAAATAAATTTTTGGGCAGAGGTACTCTGATCTAATACCCTGAGTTATTTTGGTGTAAAGATATTTGATCTACATAATAGCAATCCCCAGTAAACACTTAACTGAACTGGTTCTATTTCCAATCCCTATTCAAAATATTCTTGAATCTATTTAGCTCATCGAATTGTATTAATACAAAATTTTTGTTTTTGTTTCCCCCTTACATACACAGAAAAAGGCCAAATAAATGGCACCATCTGACTAACTCAATCCCCAGGCTTAGCTACTGCTTTGAGGTAGACCTAGAATACAATTAGGCCATTCTATTACACAACATAATTATTTATTAGGTTATAAAACATTGACTCTTTAACTGCAAGTATCAGTTTGTGCCACATCCAGAGTTTGTAATCCATGGATGAAAAAACTCCTTTTTAATATCCTAGATTTCTCTCTAGAAAAAAAACCCCGCCATCTCCAATAATGATAGTTGTGTGTATCAAATGCTTCCTGTATGCCTGCACTGGTCTAACAGTGCTTTTAGACATATTAACTCATTTCATCCTCCCTACAACCCAATGATGCTATTATACCAAATTTACTGATAAGGAAACTGAGGCTTAAAAGTTAAATAACTTGTCCAACATTACACTACTACTAGATGGTAAAGTTTGTCTGACTACAGAGCAGACCGAAACACTGAGCATTCTTACAGCCTCCTGGAACGCTGTCAATTGATGACTGACGGCACCTCAAATACAGTCTATCTAAAACACGTTCAGTATCATTTTCTTCTTAAACGTAATTTTCTCTCTTGACTTCCCTATTTCTTTCAGTCCTGTATTTGTATTTATTCTTATTAACACCTGACCATTTTACAAATAATGTAACATAAACGAAAAAATCCTAAACTGGGAGCCATAAACCTCAAGACTCTGCCTCCCACTAACAGACTTCAGGAATACTGTGTCATCTCAGTGGGTCTAACTTTCTCAACTGTTAAACAAGTTATCTTTCCTGCTCAATAACTCCATGCACCAGGCTATCTTTGTTGTAAAGTTTATACCAGGGGTGTCCAATCTTTTGGCTTCCCTGGGCCACACATGAAATAGACTAACACTAACAATAGCTGATGATCTAAAATAAATAAATAAATAAATAAATAAGTTTTTAAAAAGCTTATGAATTTGTGTTGGGCCACGTTCAAAGCCATCCTGGGCTGCATATGGCCTGCGGGCTGTGGGTTGGACAAGCTTGGTTTATACAATGTTTTTTAAAAATTTAATGAACAGTAAAATAAAAGAGCAAAGAAAAAAAAAATTTTTTTGAAACAAAGTCTCACTCTGTCACCCACGCTGGAGTGCAGTGGTGCAACTGCAACTCACTGTAGCTTCAACCTCCTTGGACTCAGGATTCTCCCACCTCAGCCTCCAAGTAGCTGGGACCACCAGTGTGTGCCACCACAACCGGCTATTTTTTTTTTTTCTTGTAGAGATGGGGGTCTCACTATGTTGCCAAGGCTGGTCTGGAACTACTGAGCTCAAGCAGTCCTCCCACTTCGGCCCCACAAAGTGTTGGGATTATAGGCGTGAGCCACCATGCCTGGCAAAAAACAATTTTTAGAGAGTAATTTATACGGGAAGAATTTGTATTCTACTACTCAATAATATGGTTCTATATAATTTTAGAGCAAAAATGTAAAAAGGAAAGCACCCTAAAAGGAAAGAAAGTATCCACAATTTTTAAATTCCCATGTAAATTATGGCACATCCACAAAATAAAATGTGATCTCACAGTACAAAGCTATGCTTTTAAGATTTTTGAAAGACACGGAAAATGCTTTAATGTTAAGCACATAAAAAGGAACTTTAATGAAAATGTCTCCAACTAAACTTCACTGGATACATATGCGTTCTCAAGTTATCTAATTTTCTAACATCTGGCTGCCTCCTTTCTCGCTGCTCATCTTTCTCCAAGTTCTGGGTTAATCAAATTTAAGTATCTTAAGTATAATAATTCCTTTTGTATTTAGGAAGCTTGCCAGCTACCAAAATATACAGACACCATTAAAAGATGAAGGTCAACAATGACAGCATCTCATAAAGAAACTGTAACTACTACTCCAGAAAAGCATGATGTAGTTTCCCTGTGGGAATTCAACAAAGCAGATAAGACTGAGATGAAATTTGCTTAAGAATGAATCATAAATTGAGACAAGCAACAATTATGTGTCTGCTCTCAACCCCGTGCCATTCAAAAACGATCCTCATCTGAAAGTACTTAGCCTTTAAATGAGTAAAACAAATTATAGAGAAAGAAGAGTTGTAGAGTACTGCTTTAATGCAAACTTATGAGAGAACTATAAAATCAAGTACAAGAAAGGTAAACAAAGAATGTCAGCTAGAGCATCAGAGTACTTATAATAAAAACAAATCTCTATAAAGCTGGATTGTTATTTGTTACAAGTGCTTGTGGAGGATTTTTGCTTGTATATTTTAATCACTTTTCCAAAGAATCCTCTCATATGAAAAGCAGTAATGAGCTAGTGTTTGAGAAAGGCGTTAATACTTTACTTAACCCATGAGTGTGTTCAACATTAATATGGCCTTCCTTGCGATTCTATCTCTACATTCTTTCTATGTAACTGACTATCCTTGTCAACATGGCCTTTGTTTAAAAACTGTTTCTATTTAAGTGAAAAAAAATATTTGTCTCTCAAGAAAGAACTCTACATTACAACATGAATTTCTATTTTTATATTTTAGAAAGAGAGTCTTGCTGTCTCATCCAGGCTGGAGTACTGTGATGTGATTATGGCTCACAGCAGCCTTAACCTCCTGGGCTCAAGTAATTCTCCCACCTCAGCCTTCCTAGTGGTCGGGACTACAGTTGTGCTCCACCACACCTGGCTAATTTTTTCTTTCTTTTTTTTTTTTGAAACAGAGTCTTGCTCTGTTGCCCAGGCTGGAGTACAGAGGTGCGATCTCAGCTCACTGCAACCTCTGCCTCCTGCGTTCAAGCAATTCTCCTGCCTCAGCCTACTGAGTAGCTGGGATTATAGGTGCCCACCACCACACCCAGCTAATTTTTATATTTTTAGTAGAGATGGGGTTTCACCATGTTGGACAGGCTGGACTCAAACTCCTGACCTCGTGATCCACCCGCCTCAGTATCGCAAAGTACTGGGATTACAGGCGTGAGCCACCGTGCCCATCCTATACACAGGATCTGTCTATACTGCCCAGGCTAGTCTTCAACCTATCCTCCCACCTTGGCCTCCTAAAGCATGAGCCACTGCACCTGGCCATAACATGAATTTTTGGAATCACTTTAATAACTGTAATGTAACTCATATTCAGTGTGTCACTTAAATGTTCTATGCATTTTTCTAAGCAACAAAAGCTTGCCTTTACCTACAGAAATATATTAATAATCAAAAATGCCTTACACCTTAAACTTAGAATAATCCATATTGTAATTGATAATATTAAACATGCTGTTACCATACCTTTAAAGCTCTTAATATTTTTGGCAAAGACATAGGTTTCTTAATAACTCACATGAAAATCAATTAGCATATCACTGAACACATAACTGATAAGCCAGTGAATACACATGTATATACACATTAGAGGGTTTTAAAAATATAGAAGTTCATAGATACAGCTAACTAAACAGAAGTTCCAGATAGAGCAACAGTGTTTGATATTCTGTCACTACCAAATGCTGGTTACTGTGAATGTTTAACAACATCTTTAAAATATAACAGTACCTAATTCGAGCGCCCTTGATAGCCAATGTATATGGTACTTACTATGTGTGCTAACTGCTTGTAGACACAAAACCCTATAAATTAAGAAATACGTTATAGATGAGAAAACTGCAACTAAGAGATATTCTGTAGCTTTTCTCAACTCCAAAAGTAGGATTTAAATGCAGGTTTTTCAGAGTCCAGAACACATGCCCATAATCATATGCTATGCTGACCCCAACAACAAGCACCAGGAAACTTTGAGAAAATTGCTTTTGAAATTGACGCCCAGTCAAAACACTTTTAAAAAATCTTGTCTCAAAAACGTACTTGCTAGTTTTTTCAAAAGAAACCAAGAGGCTGTATTCCTGACCAACCCAAAGTAAGTGATCATACCGTAGTAAACAATGCCAGTAATCATAGCAAAACCTGTTGACACAGGATTTGCCGTGTTTGTTCCTGTCCCACATGTGAACTATAAATTAGTATTTAGGTCCCATAGTCAGTTACAGGGGGATATCTAACTTTACAGTGAAGGATCAGGCTGATGTCACTTAAACCAGTGCTCAATTTCAGCCTCATTTGTGGGGAAAACTAGAGCTTCTTGTGACTCCTGGTGAAATGCAAGATGAGAATACATCGCTTGTGATGATTTCCAAACAAAATGTTTGCTTTGATCTAATCAAGCTTTAAACTTAAACTCTAATTTTATGAATTACAAGACCAGAGGAGTAAACTAAATGACACCAGAAGGAAAAAAAGGAGACAAATTCAGAAGATGGCACCTTTTCCAAAACAAATGGCCTGGGCTCTTCAACAAGTCAGCATTACGGAAAAATCAAACCAAATCAAACCAAACCAAAAAAAAACAGCAACAACCAAAAACCCAGGCCTTTATAGAGTAAAAGAGACGGAAGGAACATAATACCCAGATTGGTCCTGGACTAAATTCTGCTTCAGACAAACCATCTGTCAAGGACACTGTAGGGGCAACTCTGAAAATTTGAATAAGATGAAGTATTAGACAATATTAAAAATGATTACCAACGATTAGTTGTGATAATGATAATTTGGCTATGTAGAACAATGTTCTTATTTGTAAGAGATGCGTGTTGAAGTGTTTATAGAAAAAGTGTTAAAATGTCTATATTTTACTTTAAAATACTTCAGTATAACATAGAGTTTTGAAAAAGAGAGCCAATTATAAAAAAAAAATTGCAAGAAAATTGAACTGTAAAAACTGTTCAAGGTTGAACAAGCTCCAGTCAAGGATTATGGTTAACTGAACACAATAGACAGGGAAGAACAGGCCTCCCGTCACTGGCCCCTCAGAGCTAAATGAAATATTTTTAAATTCTGAAGTAAATGATTAACTAAATGAAATATTTTTAAAATTAAAGAAAATGATTAACTTTTAAAAGATCTTCCAATATAATTTTAGAGAAACTTTCAGGCTTGTTATACCAATGTTCAGAATCACTAAACAGAGGGATTAGAAGGTCTAAAATTATAATATTCCAGAATAATCCCAACTGAGGCAACCTGGAATGTCGATTTTCAGACTGCTATTTTCATGACATCGGATTCCTTTCCAACCCTACAGGAGAATTATTTCCTCTGTACATTAATAAACATCCTTCGTTCTAAGCACATACCTAACAAGGAAGTGCAGTTCAAAAGTTTAGACAATATTTCCGGACTAGAAGTTAAATTTGAGTTACAAAGTAACAACTAGTGTTTCATCGTATGGAACTTGATTACGTCACTATAGTTTACAGCGCTGGTTACTACCTAGGAGTAACATAAAGACTACTAATGAGAAGTAGTAAAAGCTTAGATTCTTTTTTTTTTTTTTTTTTTTTTTTTGAGACGGAGTCTCGCTTCGTCGCCCAGGCTGGAGTGCGGTGGCGCAATCTCGGCTCACTGCAAGCTCCGCCTCCCGGGTTCACGCCATTCTCCTGCCTCAGCCTCCCGAGTAGCTGGGACTACAGGCGCCCACCACTGCGCCCGGCTAATTTTTTCTATTTTTAGTAGAGACAGGGTTTCACCATGGTCTCGATCTCCTGACCTTGTGATCCGCCCGCCTCGGCCTCCCAAAGTGCTGGGATTACAGGCGTGAGCCACCGCGCCCGGCAAAGCTTAGATTCTTAGTGACATAAAGTCAGCCTAATTCAGATACAAGCAGGTTAAACCTACAGAGTACATGTAACTGCTCTTCTGGAAGCCTACAGCCCTACTACAAAGATCAAAAGGTAACTTTTTCTATTTGTTTAAGGAAATGTGCAATTTAAACAAACAGCACCTGCCTTTGGGTATGGAAATAATAGATTCAAAAGTTTAAGCAAAACAAAAGTAGTAAAAACAAACCTGAGGCCTAGCTGCCTGCAGATCACTTCTGCATCAGCATCATCCCATTGGTCATCACAGACGGTTCCCCACTGGCCAGCATGGTAGAGCTCCACCCGGCCTTCATGCACACTGCTGCCTCCAACAAGGCGAATGATGGGGAACGCTGGGCCTGTGCAACGTGAAATTAAAAATCAGCAAAACCTATGCATTTGCATTGATTGATAAGATTAGGTATATATTCTATATTTTTTGTCATTCTCAATAATTAAATAATATTTACTAAGCCACACCAGTGATATGGAGAGATATATATATATAATCTTGATCAATTAAAATATCCCAAATTGAATTATATGAATACAAATAATTCTCAGGAGGAAATGTGTTTAAATGTACTTTTCCCCAACAACCTCAGAAACCAGAAAAGGCACACTCAAAAGCTGCACGTTACTGGAAGCGTGTTTGATTTTTATGGTATTATGGTGGTGGCATTGATTTTATTTATTTACAGTAACTTGAACATTACCAATATGTCATTATTGAGAATGACACTTATGTCTATAAAATACTTCTTTTCAGTATAGAATTATTTATGTATTTGTAGAAATCAGGTCAAAGTTAACATCTAATTCATTATAACAAGTTACTGGACATCATGGCCAGTACCTCAACAGAACAATATTGCAACTTCATTTGGGCATGAATCAGCTCATATCCATTTTCGCTGATAAGGACCACCAAATGTGACTACATTCTCATAATCTACAATGCCCTGATCTAGCCCTTGTCAGACTGTGAACTTCTCTGTCTCTTCTCCGCCCTGGCTAAGACAGCACACTAAGGGACTTCCTATTACATTGCCTAATTGTGTTTTCCTGAGAGTATTTACTTTTATCTAAAATTGTCACTGATTTACTCTTTACATGTCAATTGTCTCTCTCCTCTTGGCTAGAATGAGGACAGAAATACTGCGTTCCTTTTCACCTATTTCAGGCACCTAGTATATAGAGGCATATAATAATTATTTATTGACTGCCTCAACTGACAAGCAATGTTAAATAAACCTAGAAAAGATACCCCAAACACGAAAAAATAATTGGCAACATCCGTTCATTAATTTCTGATTAACAAACAGGTATCAGACATACGCCTTGTATAAGGTGTTGTGATCAGTGCTGCAGGGCATTAGAAGGGACACTAAACAGACCCTGCCCTCAAGAAATTTACTGCCTAAGGGCGTAGATAAACCAAGTACAGACAAGAGATTATCAAAAAATCCTACAGTGGTTCAGAAGCAAAGGACCTTACTTATTGTTGGGAGTACTTAGGGAATCACTTGTGAAAAAGCTGTTTTTTAAGAGGGCCAAGATAGATGAGATTTGGAAGTCAGAGATAAGGGAAGCGTGTTCAGGCCACGTGAACATTATGAACAAAAGAAAGAAGCACAAAGCTGAATGTGTCTGGCAAAGAGTAAGGCAGTCTAATTTTACTAGAATAAAGGATGTAATATGACAAAAATAAACAGGCTGGTTCCCTATTACAAAGTCTAGTTGTACTTTTTGCCAAACACTAATCATTTATCTGTATGAAATATGTTTCTAATTTTCCACAGTGTAGCAGTCAGTAAACAGCATTTGGATATTCACACTTAAATTCAAATATCATATTTGAGTTTTGCACATGTGCTGCCAAAGCAAGCACTCACATTTCAGTTTTGTAGCAGAAATTTAGATTAGTGACTATCTGCATATACTGTTTACTTGTATAAGTTAACTAGCATTTACAATTTGTTAATGGATAAAGACAGGTTTAATATACATGGCTGAAAGATGGTAATATAATTCTCACAAATTATGATGTTTATTTTTGCTTTAAAAAGTTTGCAAAATACAGAAAAAATATAGAAAAACATGTATACATTTCTTAATATATTTTCCCCACCTGGTACACTTGGAGAAAACAAAAAAACAAAAATTTTTAAGAGAAAATGTAAAACCATCTAGAACCTAGACTTTAAGGCATACCACCTTTCATTTTTCTATGTTGTGTTTTATTTTAAAATGTGGTTTCTTTTTCTTTTTGCATAACTGTTAAAACATTAAAAATACAGAAAAGCACAAGGACAAGATTTAGTTAACAGCCCTATCCTTCCAACAAACGCAAAAATCATTTGAAAGAAAATTCAGTAAACCAATGGACTCATGTTTAGCTTAGAGATAATTAAACTCCCCACATGTTTTCATTTAGATTGCTGCTATTTTCTGTATCCAACTTGTAAGCAATCTTCTACTTTGTAAATGTTGGAAGTGCTACAAGTACAGAATGACAAGATGCTAAGTGTAACTCCCAAATTTAAGGGATGTATACCAAAGATCTATCACTATCCCTTAAGGTGAACTCTATGTTTGCTGACTTCAGCCATACAACTCCACATTCTCATTTAACCTACCATGAGAGAATCTTTTTAAATTCTCACTTCTAATTTGTCATAACTTTCTATATTTTATATATGTTTATAGATGACCATAAAATTATCTTTGCAAATAGAATGTAAACAGATGTATAGATTATGGAAGGTGGAAGGAGTAAAAAATGTAGATACACATCCTGAAAAAAAAATTATTATTGTTTTTTAAAATTTTTTACTTTACTACTTGAAAAATATTTTATCAATCAGGTTGAGCATAGAGTAAAACCAATAATCTACAAAGAGCAATAAATTATTGGGCCCAATTCACATCATCCTTGAAGCAGCAATGGATTTAGCAAAAGTAGCATTACCTAAAGGTAGAGAACCAAAAGAAGAAAAGGGAAAACTTACAAGTCATCAAGGTTTAACATACGCCTCTCCCAACCAAAAAAAGGATTACAGTTCTCAGAGCATACATCTGGACTATATCCCTCCATTGGCTCTTCCAGTCAATCTAGAGGAATTACCCCAAACTGGGTCTCTCTGTTTTGTGGTAGGAGTTTCCTTATTCCTCCCCCTGATACTTGTACTCAAACAAAAACCACTGTCCTGGGCTGACTGCTACCATTCCAAGTCCTGGGATATCTGGTCATGCTGCTATCACCAAGGAAAATGCAAAAAGGGATACTGTGAGAGTATGGTAGCTTCAGGTTGTGATCATTCATTAAAATATACCATGGTACCCAGAAAACTCTTTCACCATCTTAAAGGCAGTTGTTCCTTCCTCTACTTCCATGAACATAGACATATCTGTATACCGAACCCATACTGACAATTACCACATACCTACTCTATGGAGCTTGGAAGAAGCCCTCATTCAAGCCAACAACCCATTTTTAGGGAAGGTGCTCTCTACAGCCCCAAGAACACTGAAGGCATGATTATATTGCATTACACAAAGTGAAAATATTTTGTTGTATTTGCTGTATTCTATATTTGCTTTCATGATTATCTTCCGTCTTGATTCCATCATAATTTTCCACAACTAAAATATGTGTTTCATATACAATGTATTATACTGTATGTATATTACATATAGAGTATATATTTATTTAAGCAAATTATATAAAATAGAATATGTTAAAAATGAGATACTATTAGAAAATCAAATGGAATTCAAATTAACTGTACTCATATTGAAGACTAATTAGATGGTAAAATATTTTGACTCAAGACTTACTTCTGTCATTAAACTCTTTAAGGAAATGATTTAACTAAGACACTTTCATCATGTGGAATCATGTTTAAAACATAATGAAAGTAGAACAACAGAACTTTTTTCTTTTTCTTACCACGGGAAAAGCTACACGTGACAGCAGCTGCCATCTTCTGAGGACACACCCCACCCTGCCAGATGTCTTTTTCACAAAGCAGTATATTTTCTTCATCTCCTCGGCAACGGACATTGCTCCAATAAATGGGAATAAGGCCCAGTCCAGAAAACGGGGTTTGTTTTGCTATTCCTTTTCCTCTGGAAGTACAATGAGCAATACTAAGTTTATCAAATGCAGGCAAAATTTTTTATCAAAACATTTGGATTTGAAAAAAAAATGGAAGAAATCAACAAAGATGAATATGGAAGAAAAGAAGAAAGAAAGAAGAAAAACACAAAATATCACATAAATTTCAAGGAAATCAAAACATCAGATCACAACGTGGGTTGCCTACCTATGGAATTCTTTTCATCAATCTTGAATAACTACTTTATGTGCCTTTACCATCAATGACTGATTTAGAAGAAAATGGCCAAGTACTGCAGATATAAAAGTAAGGCTTTGTGCAAGAGCTGTGCCACAAGCTTCAGCGAGGCTTGGACTCCAGTCTGGACTCAGCTAAAAGTCATACCAAGCTGCAAGTAACTCGAAGGCTTTGTCTTCTAATGTGCCAAAAGAAAAATCTGGATGCTTGAAGATTCTTTCTCACTCTAACATTCTAGGCTAGCATTTTCAAAATTATTATTACTACATTTAAGCACAATAATATCACGGGAAGCAATCCATTTATAATTTTTAAAACCTCACACTGTATATAGTATTTGCTAGCAAGACTTTGAAACCAATTAATAAAATAGCAACATGCATCTCTTTCCTAATACCAGGAGAGTATTTTTAAAAGAAAAAATGAAAATAATAGCATACAGATGGGCTTTGCTTTTAGCTCATCTAATCCACATATTTTTTTAGGTAACCTCTGCTGTGTACAAACTGGCATTAAATTTTAAAAAGACGAAATGCTTATCTGATTAACATGGTAATCTCTACAATTGTCTCCATGCTGCAGCATTCCATCAACCAAACTAAACATTTGGGGTATATCTAAAATGTAAATGTGTCTTCACAGCAATAAAGCTGGGTTTCTCTGATTTTATTGTGCAATTCCTTTTTTTTTTTTAATGGACTACTGAGAGATGATACTATATAAGCAGCTGGATCAGCTTATCTGAAGTTTGTTTGTCGAATAATAGTTCACATACTTTCATCAGTCAAAAGACTAATAAACCACACAGTAGTTCACACCTCCACTATAGCGTTCTTGTTTCTTTGTATCTCGCAGAAAATTTTATTCCTTTCAGATTTTCTGGGGTAATAAAAGCACAAATAGGTATGTATATAAAGGAAGACATTGACATCAGCCTACAAATTTATTACATCTCTTGCCCCTCAAAGGAAAAAGCATGAAATCAACATTCTTTGTGACCTGCCCACCTGCCAATGTCTGTTTGCCAGACTAAGTATTCATGATAAAAAACAGTAATTAACATTTCCAAGCACCATAACACTTTATAGGCTCTGGCCTTACTCCTTCTTTCATCCTGATTTATATCAACTCATCCAAATAATTAATTAACTTTAATTTACTATGGTAACCCTATTTATTGCTCTAACAGCACCAAAAGTCTAAGCAAAATTTAGGCCTTCAAGCCTTGCCTCTACCCAACACTCATTCCTTACCTTCCTAGTGGGAAGACATGAGAAATCTAGTAAATTAAAGTTCTACTTCTTCATTTTGTGTCATCATATTACCACTCTGATTATTGATGCAAAATACTTGCAAACTGCAAACTTTTTTTTTTCAGTCTTTTAGACTGTATTTTTTAATAACAAAATATTTTCCTGCATGCTTTCTAAAGATCTCCGGTGATAAAGGCCAAGAAAAAACATATGTTAAGTGTGCTTAGAAAATATAAAGGAGACACAAAAACAAAAGAATAAGAAAAACAAAAAACCTGTTTTCCCAAAAAGAAGCCTTCCGCTCCTGGTGAAACTCTATGGCACAAGGTATAAAAATGCTGGGACTGATGAAATCAAAATATACTGACTTGTTTTAAAGACAGTGCCTAGGGTTACAGTGGAGCCAGTTCCCAGGCTGGCAGCTGTTCAGGACAGCAGGACACTGCCAGAGCTGACAGAAGCTGCCATCTTCTACAGGACCTCCTCAGCACCAAAACCTAAGGCCTGGGGACATCACCACTTCTCCATCAAGGACAAGGGCACAGGTAACCATTGCCCCTTTCACACACAGACGGAACTTGTGGGTGGATAAAAGCAGAAAGCTAAAATCCAATGTCAACAACCAGCTAAGGCTGTGCTAATTAATTAACTATAATTAGTAATTAAAATAATTATAATTAATTCATTATAATTCTAAGAAATTATAATTTTTAGAATTAAATCCTTGGAATTTGTAAAGGCAAAACTTGCTTCAAATGCCTCTGTATTTTGTTAAAGACAAAGACCAAAAGATGCTTTTACATTTGCCCACTTGGTATTTGCCCATTTCCTAGTTCAACCCCAGGTAGTAATATGTGAAGTACATTTGCATGTGACAGAATCCATTTCTTCCATTTGGGGCCCTTTCTTTATAGCTCTTTTGTGAAAAGTGAGAATGAGGAAAGTGACCGTAAGAAACGAAGATACAAGCTTTACAAAGCAATGACCGGCACGCAGTATTATTCTCAGGTACTAGCAGACTGATTTGGTCAGGGATGGGTGCACTCACCCCAGCTGCAGCTGGTGACAAATGACTGATGCATCAGAATCATCCCAGTGGCTGCTACAGACAGTGCCCCAAACTCCACTTGCATATACTTCCACTGTGCCTTCAAACTCATTTTTGCCGCCACGAAGTCGTACTGATCCTAAAGTGGAAAAGAATTCCAAAATCCTTTAATAGTAAATAATCATTTGAACATATTCAGCCAGTCCTGGGTTAACATGATTTTTAAACTTAAGTAGTAAGGGATCCAGGCAGAATAATTTGGCCTCCACTGTGTGTGGCATGTGTTTCTTCCTTTAAGTGAGGATTTAGCAAGTTCCTTCTTTTTTTGTAATTAACATCCTGATGTTAATGCTAATTATATTTTCTTTTTTATCTAGGCAAACAGACAGTCCTATTATAACTTTTTTCTTTATTCCATTATCTCTTCATCAAGAAGCAACCACTGTAATTTTCAAAGGAGAAAAAGTGGAAGAGTATGACTAATATCAGATCTTGTATTTCAAATACTAGATTACATCACATATGAAGTTTTTATCATTTATTACTTTCCTCTTCTCATGAGGTCATCAATAAGAAACACAGAAACAAAATTAAATGTTCTGCATATGAATTAGCTGTAATTAGCTGTGTTATATCTTCCATTTGATTTGTTCATCCACCAAAGAAAAATAAAATGTGTTTTCCGCTTTTAACTTTCAGTAGTAGTCATTAAAATTCTGAAGATTATGTCCATAATTTCAAGAAGATGTTCATTTTGAAAATATTGCCTAATGCTACTCTTGGAAAAATAGCGCTAGGTAGTATGTATAATTGAATACCCCCTGGAAACTCACCTCCTCTAATATACCACACCCAAAGAGCTGTCCCAAAGTCCACAATTTAAGTCATTCTTTTCAGTCTTTAAAAGAGCCAAGATTTAAATTCAAGCAGCCCTGGGAAAGATAACACTTTGGTCTTATCCCTTAAGTGTGGTTCAAGGCCCTACATTCCTCTTCTCATTGGAACTGGTTCCGGAGCAGGCACTGGGATGCAGCAAGTGGGACAACTGAGCAGAGACAGAATTAACCTCAGACAACTTAAGAATTGCATAAAATTCTGTTTAAAATCACCTACAGTGGTCTTTATTTCATAGGTAAGAAAATTAAGAAATTAATTTTAAAAATCAATCCTATCCCAAAAATCTAGCATAATTTGCATATTTCAAAGTTATTATGTATGGCTTCATAATAACTTCCAAAAATATTAGATTCACAAAGTACCCATTCATTTCATTTGTACAGGATTAGTCATCCACCACTATTATTTTCCACATCATCATCCTTTAAAAATGTAAGCATTTAAGAAAAACATATTATATTTCTCATGACAAAAACAAAGTCTCATTTAATTCAAACAAAAAGCAATAATAAATGGAGGCAAACATTGTACAGTTCTGCCAAATCCTGACTATTCAGGAATGAACAGGGCATGGGTCATTCATATGACAAATCATCTAAAACTCATTCATATATTCTAAAGCTCTTTAATTCATACTAAGGAAGAGGAAGACCTGCCTAGCTCAGTGAAGTATGAACTACAGAATATTTTTAAGGCAGTATTTCTGAAGAGTTCAACAGATCTTGAATGGTTTTTTATATCACAAAACCTCATCTACAGAGGTCCACGTAATATTATGCACATCACAAATGTCAGCAGTTTATTTTAGTCAAAGAATTAATTTGTTGACCTCAAGCAAACTTTATTTGAATTGATATTTAATCTATTATTTCTTTACTAATTCTTCCCCTTAATCACAAAGTTACTCATGTCAGAAAGGCTGGAAGATAGTTCTAGTAATGAAAACAAAGGAAATGTGTACTTACGCACATATGCACATCATGTGATCATAAGATTTAAAATAGTGCCTACATCAAAAAGCTATCAAGAAGAAATGATGTAAACATAGAATCTAAATGACTGAGGCACTTAGAGGTGAGAAGGAGAAAATCCTGAGTAAAGTATAATTATGACCATAACAATATAATGGCAATGATAGAGCTGGAAATAGTTTCCAGGTCAACTATCAGCTGCACCATCATTTTCTCTAACGCTCCAAGCACACTGTGAAAGCCTGGATTCATTTAGCAGTATCTGCTATATGGCAAGAAATGTGCAGTGCTCATCCAATTTTCCTTTAACAAATGAATACAAATATTTGCAATTCTTAAAAGGCAATTTGCATGTCAATGACTAATGAATTCTATGTCAGATTCCACTCAGGCACAGCCAGTCCTAACGCACACCTTCCTAACAGTGCCCTCCACTTAGAAAAGTGCCCTTTCCTAAGGGCCATAAAAATGTCTATTCTGAGGAAACCATCTACCTAGGGCTCAGAATGAGTATTTATATCATTCTATAAAGCTCAGTTCTTCTAATAAATATTTATTCAAATATGCTCTAAAAGACTAAAAGTTTGAACATACGATTCATTCTACTGTAGGAGCCAAGAGAACTTTCTCTTTGCCTTCTGAAGGTTCACTGACAAGAGGCATATTATTAGGATAAAAGGCGTACACATTTATTTGATCATGGTTTTACGTGACGTAGGAGCCTTTAGAACGAGGACCCAAAACTATAGGGATATTGCCCATTTTTATGTTTAGGTTTAACAAAGTGTGGACAGCCATGTAGAAATACGATTAGACAAAACAGGTAAGTTCTAATCTTAACAGACTGAGTGGGGAAACCCAGTAATGCTAATCAGTTTAGATTTTTGTTGGCCTCTTTGAGCTTTGTTTTGTTTTTTTCTGGGTATGAAGAACCCTCTCTGGAATGGGGGGTCTTATGACATGTAATCAAACACGGTAGGTCAGATAAATTTTTAAGGCCAGTCTTTACACAGAAAACTGGGGCATGAGGGGAGTTGAGTATTATTTTTAGGCTTTATGGCTGACTGTGGAAACAAGGTATTCTGGTGTCTATGGCCCACCTTGGGAAAGAGAAATTCTAGTTTCTGTGGCTAACCTCAGGGGAAAATGAAGCTCCAGTGACAGGAAAGTAGGAAAAGATCAAAGGAAAACTTGTTTCTGAGACTACTTCTGAGGCCTCCATTTGGGGATATCGTTTTCTGAGACTCAACCCTATATACATTTAAGCTAAGCAGTAGTTTTCATTTGTTTTTTGCCTTTATTTTGTTTTTGCTGCTTTTATTCTCTTAGAACAGCTGAGGTGGTCAAGATCTTAAAAACTGTAATATATGGCTGGGCGCCATCGCTCACACCTGCAATCCCAGCACTTTGGGAGGCCGAGGCAGGCGGATCACCTGGGTCGGGAGTTCAAGACAAGCCTGACCAACATGGAGAAACCCCGTCTCTTCTAAAAATACAAAATTAGCTGGGCGTGGTGGCGCATGCCTGTAATCCCAGCTACTTGGGAGGCTGAGGCAGGAGAATCGCTTGAATCCGGGAGGCTGATTTTGCAATGAGCCGAGATCTCACCACTGCATTCCCGCCTGGGCAACAAGAGCAAAACTCTGTCTCAAAAGCAAACAAACAACAACAATAACAACAAAAAAACAAACTATAACTTATTTCCTTCTACTTATGAAGAAGCTACAGACCAAAGCAACTGAACAGTTACAGAGCCATGATCAACTATCTCCTAGTTCCCTACCCTCGTTGCTGACCTTCTATCTCCAAACTTAAGCAAAGACCCTGAAATACAATAAGTACCTTTCAAAACTTCAGATATTACTTTATGCATTATACCATGTTAGTGTTCACCATCTTACTGAAAATACAGCAACGAATCCACCACATGTTGTATGGAAATAAGCCAACTAGGCAGAGAAGCATAAAGTAGCCTGAAGTTTTTTTACACTGTGGAACAGGAAAGAAGTGCCTTTTTGGTGCTCCTATAGTTGAGGCTGATCCTCCAGTAGAAGCTGATTTGTCCCACAACTGTACAAAGTTGTGGGAAGACTATGAATGTGTGTGTGTATACATTTGCACAAATGTATAGGTACACAATTACACAAAGGAGAAAGGGAAATAACTTTAGCTCAAAGAAATCCGCGAAGCTCAAAGCTAACTAAGTGAACTAATTTCTATTGCTGTACCTAACAATAAAGTGATTTGCATAAATTGTAGACGAAACTCTTTGTTTGGCAAATATTATTCAATTGTCCAACTTTTTATTATCAAGAATTGGTCCCTCACCTTCCACCCACATCCCACTGCAGCAACCAAGCATTCTTTGATACTCGTTAGAGTCAGAGCTTGCGTCCCTGAACCACACCCCAGTGTGTGTGATCTAGGGTTGCACTGTCTTAAAGTCTCTCAAGTACCACGTGCACAGAAAATATTCTATTCTACGTACTTCTATCTTTAAAATGCGTTAAGAATAATAATTTAAAGTCTCAAGCACAGTAGGTCAATTATATTAAGCATTATAAACATGCAGACCAAAGTAGTAAAGGAAGAAAGTCTGGAATTGTACCACTATGCGTGATGGCATGTCATGGAGTGGAGGCCCCAGAGTTCCTGAAATGAACCGCTACCAAAAAAGAAAAAGGTCAACCGTCTGCTGGTGTTATAACTATTTAAAGGCAAAATGTTCCAGTGTACAATAATGTTCAGAATTCTACTATAATTCCTTGAAAAAAATGTTTAACTGTTAAACATTTACAGTAAAATAGCTTACAACTGATTTCCTTCTAAGTACATAGGTCAACAGTTTTATAAAGGAAAGAAACCATAAAAGATTCATGTAACAGAAATTTGCTTGATGGACAACTTCGCTAGAAAACAGGAATTCCCCAAATGGAGGGACAGACATTCAAGAAGAGTTCTCTTTAACCATCTTATGAGTCTCAATCAATACAGGTAGACTAAAAAACAGCTGACTGGATAAAAGTTCCCTTCGCAAGTGTCATTGATTTCTGAGCTCTAGATTTAAGACTAAGGCAAGGCACAGTGGCTCACCCCTGTAATCCCAGCACTTGGGGAGGCCAAGGCAGGAGGACTGTTTGAGCCCTGGGATTAGGGATCAGTCTAGACAACAGAGTGAGACACTGTCTTTACCAAAAAAAAAAAAAAAAAAAAAACTTAAAAATTAGCCAGGCTTGGTGGCCCATGTGTGTAGTCCCAGCTACTCAGGATACTAAGGCAGAAGAATTGCTTGTACCCAGGAGTTCCAGACAGCAGGGAGCTATAATTGTGCTACTGCATTCCAGTCTAGGTGACAGAGCAAGACTCTGTCTCAAAAAACAAAAAACAAAAACAAAAACAAAGCAACCTTCCTTTCCATACTCCATACGTGAAGAAAACCTAAAAGAAATAGGAGAAAAGGAACCAAATGGATCAACTATCTTCATTCTATATACCCAGCTTATTCCAAAATAAAGCAAATGAAAAGATATCCCTGTTTAGCCTGGATAACATAGCAAGACTCCGCCTCTACAAAAAATTTTAAAATTAGCTGGACATGGTGACCCGGACCTATAATCCCAGCTACTTAGGAGGCTGAGGCAAATGATCACTTGAGCTCAGGCATTCAAGGTTACAGTGAGCTATGACTATGCCACTATACTCCAGCCTGAAAAACAAAGCAAGACCCTGTGGGGGAAAAAACAAAAATGCATGCCTGCCTATTAAGTTAACCCCTCATTAAAATGTACTTATAAAATAGCATTACTTAGTTTAAATGGAAGAAAATACCGAAAACAAAGACCCACCCCAACAGTGTTTTCTGAATAAAATTAGTAACAAATATTTTTTAAATCTTTTTTTAAAAATCACAGTTTGATAAAAGAGTAAAAAAAACTTCATGTTTTCACACAAATCCTTTCTTGTCTATTACTGAACTCTACAGATGCATAAAATAATTAATTTTAGTCATTTCTATTGTTCTAGTGGAATAGAAAGAAAGCATGCCGGCAACGTCCAGCTAGTGTTCAGATCCTTGACAAAAAGTATACTTAAAGCTGTGAGTGATACAGAAATTTCAATTTATGACCTATTTGAAAGAAAAGAAAAAAACCATTACATGTTGAACAATTTAGTACACATATTTGACATTAAGTTAAACATAAAACTATGTCTCATACCAAATGCAACACTATAAAAATATACTAAATGACCATTCTCTATCAATTTTAAAGTATATCCAAAAAATTACAGTATCTGAAAACAATTGAATTGAGGGGCTCTTGGTTGAATTTTTCAAGTACAGTAGGGGATGCTAGGTTAATTTTTATGTTATTTTCTTTCTTCACCATATTCAACAGTACTAAGTTATACCATTTTCATCTATAATTATATTTACCCATTAATTAAACCTGCTATATCTTTGCTAAATAGTATACTTTATTCAGGTCCTCCCAGGTCTAAATGAAACCAAATCATTTTTAACAAACAAGGCATTCGCCTGAACCAAGATCCAAGTGAGCTGTATTTGCCTCCATTAGTTCACATTTATAATTCATACTAATTGCTCATTTATTATTCATGTAGACAACTTAAATGCTGAGAAAAAAATCAGTTCATATAGTTCAAAATGAGAGTGCATCCTCTGAATTAGCAATTCTACCCATTTACATTGTGCTTATTAGAAATTTATAAAACTTATAAATTATTCCTTAGTTTAAAACATCATATGATATCAAACAAAAAAGATGACTCTGTCCATCGTTAAGTTATAGTAGGCTAACAATACATGCAGATAACCCCAATAGAAGGTTTCACAAACTGTGTGTTCCCAGACCATCTACACATAAACAAATGGTACGGGTGTTACCATTTTATTGTATAGCACTGAGTGATGATATTGAAACCAAACAATAATCTTCTTGTCTCCCAGATGATGAACCACAGAGAAGGTAATGAAAATGCTTATTATTCTTCTGACACCTCACCCAGAAAATGGCTGTCCTCAACCAGAGGACAAAGGTGAATTTCTGATTCATCTTTATAAATGCCGCCCCTAGTGTGAACGCAGTAAATGTTTAATGAATAAATGAAAACTATCCTTACCCTGTTAGAAGAATCAGCATTACACTTTGTATCCCCTCTGCTGATCCTAATAAAAAGTACTGAGGCAAAATGTGCATGTGTGGCTCGTAGGAGGGTAAATATCATTACTTTAGTGTTTTGCATACAATAAATTTTTTATTAATATTGTTGCACTGATTTGTAAGGAGGAGGAGGAGTGGAAGAGGAGACTGCCCTGGAAAAGGAGGATGCTAAAGAGGCAAAAATAAACATTTATTTAGTTTCTAATGACAGCAGACCAACCACGTAGACATCAGTCTAAATCAATTGTTCATATATTGCCTATTTACCATGCAGCTAAGGAGAAGAGATTTCAAAGGACTGCTTTCTTTAAAGTTTAATTCAAGGGGGAAAAAAAACCTTCAAAATTAGAATTAAATCATATAATCATGTTTACTTAGTAAATGAACTAACTTCAGCATTCTCATCAGTTAAGGAATTATTCGTTTCAGAAATAAATGTGTCATAATATTTGCCTACAAATAGCATCTTAAGATAAGGAAATACGCTTTGTCAACCAAACCAGTCTAAATGTTATTCATCCAGATATGACTAAAAAAAATTAATGTAGCATTTCACAGCATTTTATAAATTACTTATTGTTAGTTTTTAATTGCATTAAGTTTCCCAAATATAAGGACAAGTCCCAACCATACTCCTTAGCAACCTTTTTGGTTCTGATCAACAACTACCTTGTTTCTTCCTTGCCAGCTGAATCCCCAGATGATTCAGAGGTTAAGCTAACTAATCTATGTAATCGTGGTAATTGTACATTTCGTTGCAAAGAGTGTCAGGAAGGAACATATGATCCAGTCTGGGCAAATAAAACGTGGAAGTCTGTGGGGGAAATTCCAGAAAGGTTTCCTTATTGTTTCCAAAGGACATTCCTGCAGAGGGGCTTTCTCTTTCTTCTGCAGGTTGTTCTATCTCTAAGTGAAGCCTGGAATAACCACCAGCCTAAGAACAAAGGCCATGCTTCTTAAGAGGATAAAGGAGCCAAGAAAGTAGCAGAGGAACAGAAGTGCACCATGCTGGAGCTTGCCCATCATGTGGACTTCTTTTAATAGGAACAATAAGCCTCCTTATTGTTTCAGTTTTCTATTCTTTGCTATCAAAACCACCCAAATTGATCCAAGCCACATCCATACCCAAATTCATAATTATCATATTTTTTCCAAATCTTCCAAAAGCATCTTTATTTTATACATTTTATTTATATATAATGTATTATATATAAATTTTGCACCCTTGTTTCCCCTAAACATTATCATAAACACTTTCCTATTATATTTATATGTATAATATTTACAATAATTACTTTAGTAGCTGCATAATATCCATCAAATGCAGGTACCTACGAGTAATACCTTATTACTGTATATTTCAGTTTCCCTTCAGTTATAAACCAAATTACTTTTACATAGGTCATCTTATCACAAGGGTCCCCAACCCCCAGGCCACGGACCTGTACCTGTACCTGGCCTGTTAGGAACTGGGCTGCCCAGCAGGAGGTGACCGCGAGGTGAGCAAGCAAAGCTTTATCTGTATTTACAGCTGCTCCCCATGGCTCACATTACCACCTGAGCTCTGCCTCCTATCAGATCAGCAGCAGCATTAGATTCTCCTAGGAGCTGGAACTCTATTGTGAACTGTGCATGTGAGGGATCTAGGTTGCATGCTCCTTATGAGAATCTAATGCCTGATGAAACCATCCCCCAGGTCCACGGAAAAACTGCCTTCCACAAAACTGGTGTCTGGTGCCAAAAAGGTTGGGGACTGGTGTCTTAACACATAGGCGCACATATGCACATGCACACATGCACACACACACACACACACAGACAGTGACCACATAAGTATATATACACCCCTGGACAATAGCTCATAAAAGGCAATAGTAACAGGATATCTCATTTTCTTCTCAAAAAAAAAACAAAACAAAACAAAAAAACTTCACACTAGTTAAGAATCACTGTGATTCTTAACTAATCTAATCTAAGTATTTGACATCTGCCTTAGTCTGAAAAGCAGACTGAGCTCAATATTTAAAATCAACCAGGAAATGTATCAAATCTGGTATAGTTAATAAATGTTTTTCAGCACCTGCTACATAGAACCAAGATGTAGCACTTAAAAGGGATGGGGGACAGCTTTCAGCTAGCTAACTTTTTAATTAACATTCACTACAAACAACAGATGGAGTTCAATGAGTACAGCCTGTAAACAATAGTACTTGGCCCACATGTCCTCTATCTCTATTTAAATCAAGAGATTTTGGGTGGGTAGGTGCACATGAACAGATGAGCATGACAAGACAAAAAGTCAGATCTGTGATTCATCCTCTCCTCCAAAATCTCAATGATTAAAACTTTCTCATTTATTTAATCTGTTTTACCTCTCAATCATCAGCCACCTATGGTTGGTTTGTAAAAACGGAGGTTAGCAGCACAGCGTCAAGCAAGTTGCCCCATCTGCCATGCCTACCAGAGACTAGAAAAGTGACTGCCCCTCCTAGGCAGGAAACACTAAGTTATTGCAAGCTATTGTGTTTTATTGCGTTTGTTTTGTTTTTGTTTTAGAGACAGGGTCTTCCTCTGTTGCCCAGAATGGGGTGCAGTGTCATGACTATAGATCACTGCAGCCTCTATCTCCTGGCCTGAAGTGATCCTCTTGCCTCAGCCTCCTAAAGTGCTGCGATTTCAGGCATGAGCCACCATGCTGGGTCACAAGCTATTGTTGGGCGAAATTGGTTGCCTGTTAATTCTTCCTGCAGAAATGCAAAAATAACCTAGCTTAAATTCAATTAATAACCATATTCTGGCCAGTCATGGTAGCTCATGCCTGTAATTCCAGTACTCTGGGAGGCCAAGGCGGGAGAATCACTTGAGCCCAAGAGTTGGAGACCAGCCTGGGCAACATGGCAAAACTCCATCTCTACAAACAATTTAAAAAAAAAAAAATTAGCTGGACTGTAGTCCCAGCTACTTCAGAGGCTGAGGTGGGAGAATTGCTTGATCCTGGGAGACAGAGGTTGCAGTGAGCTGAGATGGCATCACTGCACTTTGTCTCTAAAAATAAAAATAAAATAACCATATTCCAGTGAACTAGGTTATTACTATCCTACACTGGTCAAAGGAAAAACCAGAAGTGCCATTTCTAAAACCACACAAAAAGTTACCATTGGTATGCCTTACACCTGCTCCTAAAGCCTAACAGGGTTAAGTCACAGAATGGTGGGCTCAGTTAGTCTATATCATCACCTACCACTATAGATTTTAGGTGGGTTCTAATGCCCTTCCATGTGTTCTGCCTGACTGTGACAGAGTTTTCACATCCAAATCAATTTAACTGCTCAATAGAAATGCATGTTCCATTCCCAATCCAGATCTGAGAATTACTCAGAGCCTGGGCTAGTCTAGGAATCTGCATTTTAACAAGTTCCAAGGTGATTCTAAATGCTCATAATGAGACCAGCTCCCTGGGCTGATTCAGTGTATTCCTATAGCCAGAATGATTCTTTTTTTTTTTTTTTTTTTTTTTTTTTTTAAGACAGAGTTTCGCTCTTGCTGCCCAGGCTGGAGTGTAATGGCGCGATCTCGGCTCAATGCAACCTCCGCCTCCCGGGTTCAAGTGATTCTCCTGCTTCAGTCTCCCAAGTAGCTGGGATTACAGGCATGCTCCACCATGCCTGGCTACTTTTGTATTTTTAGCAGACACAGGGGTTTCTCCATGTTGGTCAGGCTGGTCTCGAACTCCCGACCTCAGGTGATCCACCTGCCTCGGCCTCCCAAAGTGCTGGGATTACAGGCCACCGCTCCCGGACCTAGAATGATTCTTTAGTATTAATTTGCAAGTTTCATAAAACCAGGGCCCAGGTATCATGTTTCCTGCTCTCTGACATCTGAGCCACTGGAACATCCACGCCCAGCCTTGGCTCACCTGAGATCCCTACCTTGCCCCTTCAACCTGGCTTCAATCAACTCTTCACCACGGAGACACCAACTTCCTGATTTTTCCCAATGCAACTAGGTATGTAACTCTGGCCACCGGTTTATTTTTTAAAGGAGGGATCACATTACTACGAATTGTTCTTTCCTTTTGCCCTGGATTTCTGTAAAGAAACAAATATGTCCGGCATGGTAGCTCATGCCTGTAATCCCAGGCATGTCCCACTTTGGGAGGCTGAAATGAGTGGATCACTTGAGGTCAGGAGTTTGAGACCAGCCTGGGCAACATGGCAAAACCCTATTTCTATTAAAAATACAAAAAATTAGCCAGGCATGGTGGTGCACACCTATAATCTCAGGTACTCGGCAGGTTGAGGCAGGAGAATTGTTTGAACCTAGGAGGCAGAGGTTGCACTGTGCTGAGATTGTGCCACTGCACTCCAGCCCAGGTGACAGAGAGAGATCCTGTCTCAAAAAAATTAAAAAAAAAAGAAAGAGAGAAAGAGAGAGAAAGAGAGAAAGGAAAGAAAGAAAGGAAAGAAAGAAAGAAAGAAAAGAAAAGAAAAGAAAGAAAGAAAGAAAGAAAGAAAGAAAGAAAGAAAGAAAGAGAAAAGAAAAGAAAAGAAAGAAAGAAAGAAAGAAAGAAAGAAAGAAAGAAAGAAAGAAAGAAAGAAAGAAAGAAAGAAAGAAAGAAAGAAGAAAGAAAGAGGAAGGAAGGAAGGAAGGAAGGAAGGAAGGAAGGAAGGAAGGAAGGAAGGAAGAGAAAGAAAGAGAAAGAAAGAAAGAGAAAGAAAGACAGAAAGAAAGACAGAAAGAAAGACAGAAAGAAAGACAGAAAGAAAGAAAGAAAGAAAGAAAGAAAGAAAGAAAGAAAGAAAGAAAGAAAGAAAGAAAGAAAGAAAGAAAGAGATACCAGATATTTTTTAAGCCTAAGAGACTGTAAATCATGCATCGGGCCAAACATAATTCTCTTTCTTTCTGTTAGACTAGTCCATAAACTACAAAATGAGGATTACATGTAAAGAAACACAGTAAAATGAGCTGTGAAGTAAAAATATACATATCTAACCCTATTTTCTCCTGCACTCCTCATAATATGTCTTCGCATATTTTCATCCATAAAATGCAGGAACTCACTCATAAGGTTGCTACAAGAATGAAATAAAGCCACAAGAATGAAATGAAGCCACAAGAATGAAATGAAGCCAGGAGCGGTGGCTCACACCTGTAATCCCAGCACTTTGGGGCAGAGGCAGGTGGATGGCCTGAGGTCAGGAATTCAAGACCAGCCTAGTGAAACATGGTGAAACCCCATCTCTACTAAAAATACAAAAAATAGCCAGGCGTGGTGGCAGGCACCTGAAATCTCAGTTACTCAAGAGGCTGAGGCAGGAGAATCACTTGAACTAGGGAGGCAGAGGTTGCTGTGAGCTGAGATTGTGCCACTGCACTCCAGCCTGGGTGACAGAGGGAGATTCTGTCAAAAAATTAATAAATAAAAATTAAAAATGAAATGAGAAAATGCACATAAAATGTTTAGTCCAGCATCCAACACAGAATGAATGCACAGTAAGTCCTAGCTAATGTGATCAGGCCAGGTTGTTTTGAGTACATGCTCAGTGCTGCAAAGGTCTTTTAAATTAATTTACTCAAAACTTGCTTTTCTCCTGATGAGAAAATCAAAGCTCTAAGAGTTAAGAGTTTTACCCAACAGTGCACAGCCACTGGCAGAGCCAAAGCAGACACCAGCGTTTTCTAAAGCACAATTCAATATTCTTTTCACCACTCCATGAAACTTTTGTTCACACTCCTAACTGAAATGGAGGACCAAGAGAGCCATAAGGTTCAGAATATGCCAGTCATCTCAAAGCTACAGGCTATGCCCAGGCAGACCTGGAGGAGTAAACGATAGAATGAGATTGAGTCTGTGAAAGTCATTCATTATTACACAGCTGATCGTTTTCCTATTTTTTTGTGGTGGTGGGAAGGGCAATTATCTCCCATCATGAGTAGTTTCTTTTGTTTCTCTTTTGTTCAATCACTTTACTCCAGGAAGTACAAACAACTATTATGCAGTATTTGAGGATTTTGTCTGTTGAGAGTTAGCTAGGAACATAAAGGCATTCAAAAGATTTACATTTCTAGTCAACTGAAGAGGGTGTGGTGGCAGGAAATCCAAGGACAAGTTACTCTCCTTGTCTGAAATATAAGGCTAAGAGTTATGTCAGAAAGAGAGCAACAGATCACTATCATTTTTTAACGTTAAATTACTTTTCTTGAGTCTGTGCTTATGTACTTAAAGAGAAGTTGTACATTCTCTCCTACACATTCATTCTCTAATAATTCTCCACTCTTACCTATTCATAAAACTAAGAGTACGCCGGGCGCGGTTGGCTTCACGCCTGTAATCCTAGCACTTTGGGAGGCTGAGGCGGGCGGATCACTAGGTCAGGAGATCGAGACCATCCTGGCTAACACGATAAAACCCCGTCTCTACTGAAAAAATACAAAATAATTAGCCGGGCATGGTGGCGGGCGCCTGTAGTCCCAGCTACTTGGGAAGCTGAGGGAGGAGAATGGGGCGAACCGGGGAGGCAGAGCGTGCAGTGAGCCAAGATCGCGCCACTGCACTACAGTCTGGGTGACAGAGCAAGACTCTGTCTCAAGAAAAAAAAAATAAAACTAATAATAATACGAAGATAAAAGTCAATGTTTGCTAAACATAAGATTATTTTAAGAGAAAAAACATAAGAGATTATTTATGGTGAATAACGAGACAATGCTAGCACTCTTTGTTAACATCACTTCAAATATTTTTATAGCCACATTGGCATTCCGTTCATGAAACACAAGTAAAGCGATGACTTCATTCCCAAGGACGAAGGATAATTGATCTTAACCTTCCTATCACTTTTCCTTAACTCAAAGCACTAATGCAATTGAAGGTACTGATAAATAAAATTTCTCCAGGAAATGAATGACATTGTGACAGCTAACCTCCAAGTTACCTCCAAAAAGTACAAAGTACTATGTGATTCAGGATCTCAATTCAGAAAACCCTTTCCCCACAATGTGAATGGAAAGCTGCCAAAAATATTTTGTTGAAAAGAAAGTCAAACTTTGGAGGATATTAAGTTTTTCTTCCTCAGTTTTTAAAGAAAAAAAAAACTAATTTCAACAAAATTCTAACAATTCAAAATGAAGCAATGTTCAAAGCTGGATTATTCATTTACATTAAATTTATTAGTGGGATGCTTTTATTACCACAAACCTAAAACATTTTGTCACTTTCATCTCCTGATATTACCAACTAATCCTGATTTTCCACATATAACATATAAAGTTAAGTAATGGCTCTGGAAAACTGTGTATGACTATATCAAGTTGCTACTTCACCAAGATAGTAATATTTCCATCTCTTTTCCCTTTCTTTTTTTTCCAGTCACTAATGATACTTCCTATACTGAGCTAGAGTATGTGAATACGGCTGATTTTGGCCACATAATTTTGCCATACTTTTTAAAACAGAGGTCAACAGTGAAATCAAGGCAAAAATTTTACCACATTTTCCCAAATCAGAGTCTAAAGAATGGAGGGAAGGTTCTTGGTTGTCACGTTAATGTAACATTTCCCTTTCCAGAACAAGTAATTAGGAACTTTCTCTCCTCCTGTGCCTCTTTAAATATGGTAACCCTATCAACGTAAGCTAATCTAGAGAACAGACGTCCAAAGCACACTGTCATCCAGTACACGAGCGCACACACAGTGGCCAGAGGACAGAAACCCAGAGCTTAGCACCTTGCACAGAAACTCTCACCCCTGACAACCTTCACACAAGCACATCTGGCTGGCTTAGATTTGCAGCACCAGTATACCTTACTGGTAACCCAGCTGCAGCCCACCATCACAGTCCGCAATGGAAGCCCACAACCCCACACCCCGTCACTTTTTCCAAGAGACCTGTACGCCGGCCCCAAGCCTCACTAGCTCCGGGCCGGTCCGCAGTGCCCGCGGCCGCCCCGAGGCCACTCACCGTGTCTGCAGTCGCAGTAGCCCCAGTCCACCTTGCCGCGGGCGTCTCCGTAGAAACACCAGGGTCTGCCCGTGCCGTCGGGGCTCCGACAAAAGTTGTGGCGCTGTCCTCGCAGCTGAGCCCAGCTCTCCGGGGGCGACCGCTCCAGAAAGGGTGGCACCTCCGCCCACCGCAGACACGGGGCGCCGAAGTCAGTCACGCTGACCCATGGCTCGCCGGCGGGGCAGCCCCAGGGGTGCGGCCGGGGCGTGTGCCCGGCCTGGAGGGCGTGCGGGCGCTGGGCAGGGAGCGCCCTCGGGGGACGCGGGAAGCGAAGGAGAGGCGGCGGCGGACGCGTCCTCGGGGGCCGCTGGTGGATGGGAAGGTAATAGGGGTACTGCGGTCCGGGAGGGGGCGAATGGCGGTGGCGGTGGTGGAGGGAATCATTGAGGACAGAATCAAAGCCAACCACTTCGGGGAGCGCCCCTAACACCAGGGCCAGCACGAAGCGGGCGAGCGTCATGGTGCCAGCGCTGCGGAGTCTGGTCCATGCTCCCCAGCTTCTCTGGCTTGGAGGCGAGAAGAGGAGGGGGCGGGGGCGGGGCTGCCGCGTCCCTCGAATCCCCCAGCCCCCTCCCGCCCCCGCGCGCGGACCGCCCTCGCCTCCCCAACCTCGCCTCCCGCCGCTGGTGCCCTGCCGCGCCTCGGCTCCTGTCCCCCGGCGGCGACCGCGGGTGGGGGAATCTGAAGCTCAGTCGAGCCCCAGCCGGCGGAGAGAACCTGGAAAGAGAAGGCGCGGACGCAGCGGGGAGCGGTGGGGCTGAGCCCCAGGTAGCGGCGCAGGCACTAGCCCGGGAACTCTGCCCCCTGGGGGCGGGTGCCGGCCGCGCAGGCGGCTCGGGACCTCCGCTCGGCCCCTGCCAGGCCCACCGCAGTTCGCCCGCACGGCACTGTCAGCTCCTGGGGCCGAGCCCGAGGGTGCCCGCGCGGAGCACGGTCTTGGCTGCCCCTTGCCAGCATGCAGCACCAGCACAGCCCGGCGTTGGCGGCTCCCAAGTCTGGCACCGGCCCCTGCCGTCATCTCTCCTCCAACCTCGTCGCCCCGTATCTTGTTTCCTCTGTTGTGAAATCTTTACCAAAGTGTGGATGGATTTAGATGCAGCTCTCCCCTGACGACTCCCAGCATAAAAGTTATCAAAGCCCACGAGGAATGTTAAAGCCGTGTCACTGAACTATAAGCTCTTCAAGGACGAGAACACGTTTTATTCAGCTTGATATCCCCGTGCCTAACACTGTGCCCCAGTAAACATTGGCTGAAATTAAATTCCTGAACCGACTCAGGGAAAGGAGCTTGAGCCTTTCTGCTTCCTGCCTCCCACTTTCCAGCCGGCGCCCTGGACAACACCAGTTGTTTGGTTATTATTGGGATTCAGTGAGGCTCTCTTAATACCAAATTTCCTCTCTAACCAGGGAAGACTTCATCCGTCCCGGTTTCCATCCTATCCAAAAATCCATCCCCCTAGCACCTGCCTCTTTTTTTTTTTTTTTTTTTTTTTTTGCAGGGCAAAGGACTTCAGTTAAGCCTATTCATTTGCTTCTCCAGAATAGACTCTGCCTGCTGACAATTTTGAGGCTTCACTGTTGGCTCGACCTCAACTAAGTAGGGCCCTTTCAACACTCCCCGCCTCCCTCCCGCAGGCTCCAAAAAACTGTTGGCTTACAGTTAAAAAAAAAAAATTCACTGGACCTGGATGTTTTAGTATTTTGCCTTTCAGTTGTTTCTGACTATGCCATCAAAGTTTAACAAGGAAAAGGAAGCCCGTAAAGAAGGCAACATTTTATTTTCTGGCATGGTCATGTTTCATTGTGAGAGAGCAATGCTGTCTCATGATACAATATACCCTGAAGAAAACTTGAACAAAATGCAAATGTTTATTGTTAAAACCTAGGGTTCAATTAGGAACTGAATTAATTCACTACTAGCTTTAAATAAGCCATCTTTAGCCAGGCGAGGTGGCTCACACCTATAATCCCAGCAGTTTGGGAGGCCGAGGCAGGCGGATCACATGAGACCAGGAGTTCGAGAACAGCGTCGCCAACACGGTGAAACCCTGCCTTTACTAAAAATACCGAATGCGGGGGGAGTGTTAGCGCGCGCCTGTCATTCCAGCTACTTGGAAGGCTGAACCAGGAGAAAAGCTTGAACCTGGGAGAGGTTGCAGTGAGAGGAGATCATGCCACTGCACTCCAGCCTGGGCGACAGAGGGGAGACCTTGTCTCAAAAAAAAAAAAAAAAAAAAAAAATTGTGAGTCATTTTATTGTTTTTTGTTTCACTCTTATTAATGAAATATTTGATTTTGCTTCAGAGCGAACTGGGTAAAAGAAATGATATTAAGAGTCCAGGGATGTATTTGTCAAATCTTTATTCAAGATGTTTTCATTCCAGTTGTTTTTACCCATTATTTTTTTACTAATACTTTTCTAGCTCCAAAAGCATAGTTAAAACTATACTTGTGGAAGACAATGAACGATAAAAGATATATCTGGAGTAGTCTATTTGTTGATTTTAGTGAGGGTTGGCAGAGCTCACCAATCACAGATTTTTGAAATAATAGGCAACAGTTCTATCAGGGGTCAGCCCTCTTTCTTTCTGACTGTCTCTTCTTCCTCAGGCTACACACCTGATGGCCCAGGGAAGGCTCATTTTAGGACTGTGGGGAGACTGCTTGAATCCTGCTCCCGTCCCTTCCCACATGACCCCTGCAATCATTGCTTCCATGCTTCCTGGGGGTCCAGAAGCAGACCCAATTTCCATGCATCTACATACCTTGCAGACAGGAAAATAATGAGAGAGAAGTGAATAAAACAGAAGACTGTTAGATCTGAGCTCCAGAGAGGAGCATAGCCTCGGGCAGTCTGGCCTCGCCTCCACTTCCCTGTACTCTGAGGCCTCTTAACATTTAACAGACTATAAAGTTGACATACACAAAATGGAGTTACCTACAGAAAATTCCACATCCAGATTTCATCATTTAAGTTTTAAAACATACTTTTCTTAGAAAATATAAGGGTATTTATGTAATTATGATTTGAGGGCCTCAGCTTGGGTTTTGCCTTCTATTTGACAGGAAAAGTGTGTCTTAATAGCTCTCTTCTTGACATATTAGTCCCCTCCTCTGCTAATATTTTCTCTTCCTCTCTTCTTTCATTTCTCCTTGCTGCTACCAACATACAGATGTTTAAAATTTCCAATTCCCAATTCAGTCCCTGAAATGCATTTCTCCCTCTTCTACCTGTCACAACACAGCATGTCTGGAGTTTGGGGGAATTAAGAGTACAGGGGTTTGCAGGAAGAAATTCTTTCCTTCTACCTCTATTAAGGCACTACTTAGTCAAAGTTCCCTCCCAGGATTCTCATCACCCTCTATTATGGATAACAATGCCAAAGGAGAGGGGAGGTAATTCCATCTTGCTACAACTGTAAGAATCCTTGTCATGTGCAGTGACTTAAGCCTATAATCCCAGCACCTTGGGAGACTGAGGTGGGAGGACTGCTTGAGCCCAGTAGTTCAGTACCAACACGGGAAACATAGCGGGACTCCGTCTCTCCAAAAATTTTTTTTTTAACTACAAGGAGGTTGAGGCAGAAGAATTGCTTGAGCTCAGGAGATTGAGGTTGCACTGAGATGTGACCACGCCACCGCACTCCAGCTTGGATAACAGAGTGAGAGACTCTTCCAAAAAAAAAAAAGAAAGAAAGAAAAAACTCCTGCAGCTGATCCTCTGCTTTCCCTTCCTTTCAGCAGCAACAAAGCAGCAAGGAAAAGGACAAAAAGAAACAAATGACATCTTGCTGGCTCTCCTCATCGCAACACTTGGAAGTCCCAGGGAGGCCCCCATAATGGGACTCTGTCACCTCTGATTTCATCAATCCTCTGTCATTGATTTGGGACCCAAGAATTCAACTCTCCTTTGCCACACAGCCTATTCTGGTAGGGCTTAGATCCGGAACCACAGCTGGAAACCTAGGGAAGTGAAGGGAAGAGTCTCCCTGCACACACAACGGCAGGGAGGGTGGGCAGTCTTGGGGGTGAGGGTGCGGTACACATACGTCTGCACATCTGTACTTTCCCACAGCAACTATGTTACACATGAACATTTGGTTTCGTGGTAGTTTAGGGGATCATCTTACTTCACATAAGTGATGGGCTGAACAGCTCTTGTGTAGTTTGATTTGGAAACATAGCCGAAATGTATATTGTTTTTACAGAGTTCCAAAAACCAATATACGAAATAACTTTTGGAAAAGGCCCATTTACAATTTAGATAATGCCTGTATTTGGAAAAGCTAAGAACTTTTAAACAGATGGCATAAGAACAGTATTTACTTTGACAATTCCGATGGCAAAAAAAATTGTCAAAAGAACACTAAGCATTGCTCTTTCACATCAAAGGAAAAAAAAGCCAAATAATATGAGGGACTGTCGAGGGACTCTAGGAGACTCAAAATTATAGAACATTGTCCAGCCTATAGAGGGGTGAAAAGACAATTAGATGACAATATAATATTTTATGTAAAATTCAAAAAAATAAGAGAAACATCCAGAAAATAAATGATGAATTGCCAAATGAATGGCACAATGCTTTGGGGTCAGAAGTCCCTGTTAGCAGGTGGTCTCTAGCAATACAGGGAAAGTCTCTACCTATGCCTTGTATTAGTCACACTCTTCTCTGCCTGCCCCAAACCGTGAAGACATCTGAGGGCCAATGATTGCAACAGTAGTACCATAGGAGTCATTTGATCTTGATTTTTCTCATGGTTTAAGGTCAAATTTCATAAATGGAACAAAATGTTTTTGAAGTTTGGATTGATTTTTAAAATTCACCTAAACTTGATATAATTCTTGTACAGATATTAGTTCTACAGACTTATTTTCGGGGTTACCCAAAATATATATACTAATAGGTAAGGAGTGTGTGTGTGTGTGTGTGTGTGTGTGTGTGTGTGTATGCCTCACACTCTAGATATATAGTTCCTAAACTTGGTTACTTTGGCCTTGGCATCAAACCTGTGCTTGATCTGCACACTAATCAGTAGGGAAATTCAGACGCGTTTCCTTACCTCCTAAGCCCAAGGCTCCTCATCTGCAAAAAGGGGAGAGGGACAGTACTTGCATGCTAGATCTCTGTGAGGGGTAATTGAGATAATGCATGTTGAACAGAGTACTCCATATTGTACAGTGGAATAGCATCAGTAACTGCCATTGAATTCTTAACCCCTCAAACTAAGTCACCCAGTGAAAATCTACATCAGTGATGCAGGAAATTTGTTCAGATTTTTCCTCCCCATCATGCTCTGCCTGTTACTGCACCTCAGCAATTTCCGCTTTAAGATTGATGGCAGTCATGAGGCTGCTGTAGTTCTGCTCACTTGAGCACTTGTTCTCTTTGTGTGTTCTCTCTCTTCCTCTCCACAAGTTTTGTCCCTGAAAGCCAATGAAATACTAAGTATCTCAAGTTAAAACACTTTTCCAGAGTTTGCCTAAGTATAATGAGTGGTTTTCAAATCCCTCAGCCTTCTAGTTGTAAGTGGGCTGTGATCACATAGGAAAAGAGTAAACAGATTGAAGGAAACACAGCACCAGAACTGCTTGCCAATGATCTGGGAATCACAGAATCTTAGTGTAGAAAAGGGCTTAAAGCTCCAACTTTCTGTCAAATGCGGGAATCCTTCCAAAACTTTCTGACAAATGGACGTCCATCTATTTCTTTCTTTCTTTTTTCTTTCTTTTTGAAATGGAGTCTTACTCTGTCACCCAGGCTAGAGTGCAGTGACACAATCTCAGCTCACTGCAACCTCTGCCTCCCAGGTTCAAGTGATTCTCCTGCCTCAGCCCCTGAGTAGCTGAGATTACAGGCATGCACCACCATGCCTGGCTAATTTTTTGTATTTTTAGTAGAGACAGGGTTTCACCATGTTGGCCAGACTGGTCTCAAACTCCTGACCTCAACTAATTCGCCTGTCTTGGCCTCCCAAAGTGCTAGGAGTACAGCCATAAGCCACCATGCTGGGCCCCATCTATTTCTTTAAAACTAATCATTGGAGAAATTCCTAGTTGGGAGCCAGCATACTCCATCTCTAGAAAATCCAAATTGTTCAGAAAATCTTCCCTTCAACAAAGCCAGAAGTTCCCTACAGGTAGAAACCTACTTTATCTAGCTGTAAATCTGTTTCTATCCTCCTCCTGATTTGGGGCAATAGAGGTTATTTGAGTGGGCAGTAACAGTTGTGGAATCCACCCCACCTGGGTTCAAATCCCTGTTAAATTATGTATTAGCTTCTTGGCCTCCAGGGGATCCTAAAGACTCTTTTCTTCCCCATTTCTCTCTATCCTCAAGAAAGAGGAGATGTGTTGACTTGGAGGGTGCAGATCCAAGACCAGTAATTAGTCCACATTACTAGGGTCCATTAGTAGTATTATCATGTGAGGTATAAATAAGTCTGTATATGACTGGGAGCAGTAGCTCATTCCTATAATCCCAGTATTTTGGGAGGCCAAGGTAGGGGGATTGCTTGTGCCCAGGAATTCAAGACCAGCCTGGGCAACATAACAAGACCCTGTCTCTATAAAAAATAAAAATAAATAAGTCTGCATAAGCATAAGTAATCCATTTCCTATTTTCTCTCCTTTTGCTTATTGTATTTTTCTTTACTTCATCATTGGAATCGTAAGAACCATAAAGCTGAGGTTTGGGTAACAGTTGTAGCAAAAGGTAGGGAAAGGCGCCGTTTAGCTATTTGGTGTAGCTACTAGTAAACTACTTTGGGGGTTGGGGGCAAAACTCCAGTTAATTTTAAAAGCTTGCATTTGCCTGAGCTTGTCCTCTACATATAAATGTCTCCTGGGGAATTCACTGGCAGTGGGGAGGCATGAAGATCATGTCAGAAGTGTTCAAACCAGAGCAACTCCACCTTGAATAGGGGCTGGTTTCTTGGAGAAGGAGTGTATTCCCTAGAGGTTAGGCATTCTTAGTCACAGGATGAGATAGGAGGTCAGCAGGACTGGCTCCACAAGATATAGGTCACACAGACCCAGCTGATGAAACAAGATGTGGTAAAGAAGTCATTGACAATCCACCAAAAGCAAGATGGCAATGAAAGCAACCTCTGGTCATCCTGGCTGCTCATTATACGCCAATTATAATGCATTAGCATGCTAAAAGATACTCCCACCAGTGCCATGATAGTTTGCAAATGTTATGGCAACGTCCAAAAGTTACCCTATGTAGTTTAAAAAGGGGAGAAATGCTCAGTTTCAGGAACTCCCACCCCCTTTCCCAGAAAACATGTGAATAACTCACCTTTTGTTTAGCATATAATCAAGGAATACCCATAAGTATACTTAAGCAGCCCATGCTGCTACTCTACCTGTGGAATAGCCATCCTGTTATTCCTTTACTTTTCTTAATAAACTTGCTTTTACTTTACTCTGTTGGCTCACTCTTGAATTCCTTCCTACATGAAGCAAAGAACTCACATGGCCTCCCAATTTCGGGGTTCACCCTGTGACAACATGATTTCAGGATCCTAGCTTCCCAGTAATCCATCCATTACTGATAACCTCTCAAAATGTATTTTGCCTGTCCATAACATGGAGGTAACAATTCTACTCTACAGGATTAAAAATATTATGTTGGACACTAGGCAAATGACTATCATTTAAGTATGTGAAAACAATTATCAGGGCTTTTCTGCTTTTTCTAGACTAAATGTACTATTTTTCCTTCTCCCACTTCTTATTTTGATTCTTTATGCTGGAACCCCTTCTCTGGTTAAACCCAATTACAGCAATATCCTCATTAAACTGTAGCTCATAAGATTAAAAAAATACTTTAGATATTATTTGACCAGTGCAGATTTCAATGGAATAAAAATGTTGCCCTTGTTTCAAATATCATACTATGATTACATTAACTTGTTTACAGCCACATAACATTTGGTTCTTATACAATAAGCCCAAAGTTACTTAAATTCTTGTCAGCCTGAAAATTGTCAACAGCCCTGTTCAAACTGTGAAATCTTCCCTAACCAAATTCTGCTCTCAAAATATGTGTTAGCCTGGCATGCTGTACACACACAATTTCACAATCATAGTAACATTAATCCAGAGCTGTCTTCATTGTAAGCTCTTTAACGTAAAGAATTATGCACTCCACAGTGATTGGTCCTTAACTGGCGGCCAATGAACAGTCATTGAACAAATGAGGTTTTTAAGTAAAGTGCAAATGAGCCTTTTCCTTTCTTTCTTTTTTTTTTTTTTTTTAATAATATCGTAGTGTAGTGTCTACAAAAGACATCACAAACCAGAAGCCAGCAAAATGCATATGCCATCCAGATATGTTTTATGTGCTAACAACTCATTTTTTTTTATTATTATTTTTATTTTTTGAGACCAAGTTTCACTCTTGTTGTCCAGGCACAAGTACAATGGCATATCTTGGCTCCCTGCAACCTTCGCCTCCTGGCTTCAAGCGATTCTCCTGCCTCAGCCTCCCGAGTAGCTGGGATTACAGGTGCCTGCCACCACGCCTGGCTAATTTTGTATTTTTAGTAGTGATGGGTTTCACCATGTTGGCCAGGCTTGTCTTGAGCTCCTAACCTCAGATGATCCACCCACCTCAACCTCCCAAAGTGCTGGGATTACAGACGTAAGCCACAGTGCCCAGCCCCAACTCATTTTAAAAATTAAATTTCATTAATAATTTTAAGATCAGTAGCTCACACATAAAATTATTGATTTCCAGCTTCTCTTATGTAACTGTTAGAACACTTTTGGCTACAAGTAAAATAAACCTCAAGTTGCCTTACAATAAGGTTTTTAAAGGACCATATAGGTCTCATAAAATAGGAAGCATCAAGCTCCCCAGGGTTAATTCCTTCAATGTCTAACTAACTATGCTCTTGAGGTCCTAGGCTCCTTGTCTTTTTCTGCCTGCCCATCTTACTGTTAGCTTCACCTCCATAGTTCCAGCAAATGGCAAGACACCATATTCAGATAGAGCCTGTGTTCAGGGGAAGAAGAGAGACTTGTTATTTCTGTACCTCTTTTTTAGGAGCAAAGCAATCTTCCCCAGAAGCCTTCTTGGAGATTTTTCCTCTAATGTTGTTGACCAGAATTGGGTCACATACTTGTTCAATAAACATTCTCTGGCAGAGAGGATAAACTTCCTAGGATCAGCTTGGACTAATTATCTGGGGTATAATGGATGCTTGGGAAGACACCAATCCAACCTATGTGTACTACCTTGAAAAAATCAAAAGATCTGGCAACATTGCAATCCAAATCCCCACATAGCAACGAACGTCTAGAGCTATTTCCATCCTTACAGAGACCTAGAAAATGGTCCTCAGTTCCCTACGGTCCCCACTTGCCTAGCCTTTGTAACCATTTGGGTTTTACCACACCTAGTTTATACTTCTTTAGTTGGCAGGAATTTCATGCTAAGTTTTAATGGTTCATGGGTATTTCAGCCTATGGATTTTTCACAGTAAATGACGTGTAGGTAATTGTGTGAGTTATCTATAGCATAAAGTAAATCGTTCCACAACTTAGTGTCTTAAAACAACAAGCATTTATTATCTCACAGAGTCCTGAGGATCAGAGATCTGGGAGTGGCTAATCTGCGGCTCAAGGTCATGAAGTTGCAGTAAAAATGTTATTGGGACTGCAGTCATCTGAAGGCTTGATTGAGGTAGAGGAACTGTTTCCCAGATCAGTTATGTGGCTGTTGGCTGGAGGCCTCAGTTCCTTACCGCATGGACTTCTCCATGGTGGAGCTTAAAACATAACATTGGCTTCCCCATTGCAAATGATCCAAAAGAACAAGCAAGACAGAAGACACAAATACTTTTATAACTTAATCTCAGAAATGGCATATCATCACTTCTGTCATATTCTATTACTCACACAGTAAATTAGCCCCGGTACAGGGCAGGAGAAGACTATGCAATGATGTGAATTCTAGGAGATAGGGATTGTTGGGGGCCATCTTTGAGGCTGGTTAACAGTTATATTCTGCAAAATTGCTCTAAAACAGAATTTAAAAATACTGTGTTTATAATGTGGCCATATGTATTTTCTAAATGCTAAATAAGTAAGTCCATTTTCAATTAGACAAGCATTTTAATCAAAACATAGGGTCAGTTCCAAGCAAAAGTGTTTTAACTTCCCTACAATTGCATCTCCCACCATACTTTATGAACAGGCTCATTCTTGGTCTGTTATTTTTCTGGTTACAAGAAAGCAAAAGATTTTATCCATGAATTTAGGTATCCAGACTCATAGTAGGACTCCAGAGTATACCAGATGCCCGATAAGACTTAAAATGTCAACCAACCTTGAGTTGTTAATATTTTAATAGGGACAAAAGAATGCAAGAAATTGACAAGGGAACTATAGGATTTCAGGCACCCTCTGAACTGAGTCCCGAGGAGCAGAAATTTGGGTAAGAAGGATGCTTCCTGAAAAGTTATCACTTGTAAGGCCTCCCATATTAGAATGCTTTTGCTAAAGACAAAGAATTGTAAAACAAAACCAAAACGGCCATGGTTTAATTTGACAAAAAGATTACCAAAGTTTTTCAGTTAAATTATATTAGCTATCTGCAAAACAAACAACTCTAAGTATTTTGTAATGCATCAGAATTTCCTGTCCAATAAATTAAGCTACACACATTTCTATTGCCTCCCAATATACTCAGCCAAACAAAAAACCCCAAAGCATCAAAAAGCTTATATACATAATGCAGCTATAACAACTAGAAACAAAGTTTGCTGGTACAGCTAAATCAGAAAGAATTTCTTTTTAACCCCCTTTCATAAAACAGCTACATTGTGAAGGACGTATGCCCTCATTTTGGTGCTGAAAGATTGACACAGTTTTGAAACAGAGACTCATTGGCAGTATTAACAGCTGAGCTGTGTAATAAAACCAACTCAGGGCATTAAAAATATGACGCTACCCTAGACTAGTCTTTTTTTAGAAGGCTTAGAAATCTCTACCCAGTGTAGAAAGGCTTTTGCATATGACTTAATGTTCTTTGCTATCGAATGGTCATTTAAAAGATGAAATATGGTCAGTAAACAAGACAGTACTTGGCACATAGCATTAGTTATGTTGCAGCCCACAGCTGAGGCTGAGCAGACAACTTTATATAAGTTGCTAGGTTCCATCAGGATTCTAAAATAAGAAATGGTAACTGGTTAAGCTTTGTTCTGTGAAACAATGGCTATGAATGCAATGCATATGTCTTATGGAATGTTTGTCTTCAGAAATATTTTAAGTAAGTTATTTCAGAGAATCAACAATAACTTTGGATAACATTAACCTTTGGACCTTAATTAGCTCAAGGCATATAATGATTAAAGCAGAAGGAGACAACCTGTTAAAAAATAGGTCTCTAGAAGGGAGGAATTTAAAATGCTTAAACATTGAAAACACACAAAAACCAGATAAAGAACATGAGTTTAAGAAGACAAATAACGTCATGATTTTCATTTTTGATTGTGATACACAGTGTCTTTGGAAGCTATGATTTTAGACTTTATAATTTTCTATATTGTTTTATTTTGTAAATATGTTTGATAAAGATCTTTAAAGAGAGAGTACAAACAGAGTAAAAATATCTTTAATGTACACCCATCTAGTAGCATCCATTTGATTACTTAAAGATATACTGACTTATTCATAATGAAGAAGAATTTTTCTCAAGTGGTTGGATGAATTTGTGTTGACTGTAAGTAAGCTTTTGAGGGAGATATCGGATCTTATTCATTTCTGGATCTTCATTTAGTGAAAATTGCTCAAAAAATATTTTTCACGGATTCTATCTCCAGTCTCTTACTTAGTTATCTTTATGGTCAGTGGATTAGATTACCTTTGTGAGATGGTTGGCTGGAGGTAAATGCGTAAAATACAGTGAATACAGGGTTACAGAGCTGTTGTTATTGTTTCCTGCAAATTTAACCTATTTTATGGGAAATGTTAATAAAATCTTGCTTTGTTTAGAATATTTTGCTAAAAATATACATTTTTCACTACATTTTCTTTCTAATTCTCTCAGAAAATGGACTGGATTATCCATTCTAGAGGCTTTGAACTAGATGGATTGTAACCCACACAATTTGTAAAAGCATCTGGATATGAATTTGAAGCAACAATAATTTGAAAAGTGCTTTAAGTGTCAGACAAATGCTAAATCAATCAGGGAACACACAACCACCTACATTTCTCTTTTGCAAATACAGAACACTGGGATTTTAGTGTTTTTCATATAGCTTCACTCTAGCCCATGGGGCTCATGAAGGTGCAGTATATTAAACAGTCTAAAAACATTTCTGCATGCAATATAAATTACTGTATTTAAATTGGCAAAAAATAAAGCATACGCTAGAATCAGGAAATATAAATGAAGAGATCAGGTATTTTGGAAAGTTAAAAAACTGATAGAAGAGATGTAATTAATCATACTGTTTTATTTCAAACAGAAATTCTCATTATCTACACTTGATTATTCATAAGCCTAACTTACTCTGAGGGGGTTGAGAATATTTACCTTTGCTTGCTTTTTATTTGCAAGGATTAAAGCCAGATTATTTTCTCTTTTTGTACACCTAAGTATCTAGCATGGTTTGTTCCAAACTACACTAGGTTGTTAATGCCAAATCAAATTTTAGGTGAAATAAAAAGGGACAAACTATAAAGAAGAATTATAAACAGTAAATCTAATAAATAAACATTAAATTTTATTTTATTTTTTTAATTTTTTGAGATGGAGTTTTGCTCTTGTTGCCCAGGCTAGAGTGCAATGGTGCAATCTTGGCTCAAGCGATTCTCCTGCCTCAGCCTCCCAAGTAGCTGGGATTACAGGCATGCACCACCATGCCCAGCTAATTTTGTATCTTTAGTAGAGACAGGGTTTCTCCATGTTGGTTAGGTTGGTCTCAAACTCCTGACCTCAGGTGATCCGTCTGCCTCGGCCTCCCAAAGTTCTGGGATTACAGGCCTAAGCCACCACGCCCGGCCATAAACATTAAATTTTAAAATCTGTCATTATTCTTTTTTTTTTTTTTTTTTTGAGACGGAGTCTCGCTCTGTCACCCAGGCTGGAGTGCAGTGGCCGGATCTCAGCTCACTGCAAGCTCCGCCTCCCGGGTTCACGCCATTCTCCTGCCTCAGCCTCCCGAGTAGCTGGGACTACAGGCGCCCACCACCTCGCCCAGCTAGTTTTTTGTATTTTTTAGTAGAGACGGGGTTTCACCATGTTAACCAGGATGGTCTCGATCTCCTGACCTCGTGATCCGCCCGTCTCGGCCTCCCAAAGTGCTGGGATTACAGGTCATTATTCTTTCAGATTTGTCTGCTTGTTGAACTCTAGCTCATGTTCAAAGCTTGCTTTAACAGCATATGAACTATAGACAGGGGAAGAGTCAAAGTGAATGTCTTGACAATTTAGGTAAAATAGTAAGAGTTGGCATTAATTGAACACTTACTCTGTTCAAGACCCCACAATAAGCATATCGTCAATCATATCAATCATTCATTTTATGTATGTTCATTAATTCTTCCCAAAGCCTATAATATAGGCAGACAGGCATTATCCAATGGGAATAAAATAATAATAAAAGAAAAGAAAACTGAAGCTCAGAGAGTTTAATCAACTTGCCTAAATCTATACAGGTAGTAAGTAATTAAGATGAGATACGCAGGCAGGACCATAACCACTTCATTGTAGAACAGAAAATAAGCTTTTTTTTTCTTTTTTTCTTTTTTTTGAAACAGAGTTTTGGTCTATTGCCCAGGCTGGAGTACAGTGGCATGATCTTGGCTCACTGCAACCTCCGCCTCCTGGGTTCAAGTGATTCTCCTGCCTCAGCCTCCCGAGTAGCTGGGACTACAGGTGCCCACCACCACACCCAGCTAATTTTTGTATTTTTAGTAGAAACGGGGTTTCACCATGTTGACCAGGCTGATCTCGAACTCCTGACCTCAGGTGATCCACCTGCCTCGGCCTCCCAAAGTTCTGGGATTACAGGTAAGCCACTGTGCCTGGCCAATAAGCTTTATTTGCAACTAAATTATCCTAATTGTTATCTTCGACTGTAAAATTCAGTACAGATGCTCAATTCATCATTTCTCAAAAGCAAAGATGAAGATCCTAGTAGACTTCATTAATCTACAAAGTTATATTAGACTGAAGTCTTACATCGGGTTTTAGGAATTGTAGCCATGCAGCCATCCAATTTAGAAAAGCAGATTTAAAGAACTTAAAATCTTCAGGTCTCTGGTGACTGAGTTTACTAGGCAAGTTTTTACACTTGAGCACTAGCTGAATATAAAGATGGACTTTGAAAAGCTGAAAAACCAAATGGGAATATTTAGCTAATGAGGGGCCACCACTTGCCACTGAGCTGAATGCCTGACCTGGTTATGATTTTGTCACATAGGTGAGTTTCTGTGGCATAATTTGGCTGTTACCAACCCAAGTTATGGGTTCACATAGTTTGGGTTGAAATTCCTCTCAGCTGCTTATTATCAATTTGAGCATTTTGGCAAGTTACATAACCTCATTAAGCCTTTTAAAATGGTTATAAGAATTAAGTGGGATAATTTGTGTATATTTTGGTAAAGGACTTATTTTAGGTCTGACTTTTTTTGTTTGTTTGTTTTTTAAGATGAAGTTTTGCTCTTGTTGCCCAGGCTGGAGTGCAGTAGTGCCATCTCAGCTCACTGCAACCTCCGCCTCCTGGGTTCAAGCGATTCTCCTGTCTCAGCCTCCTGAGAAGCTGGGATTACAGGTGTGTGCCACCACACCTGGCTACATTTTTGCATTTTTAGTAGAGACAGGGTTTCACCATGTTGGTCAGGCTGGTCTCGAACTGCTAACCTCAAGTGATCCACCCACCTCGGCCTCCCAAAGTGCTGGGATTACAGGTGTGAGCCACCATGCCTGGCCAGGTCTGACTTTTCAAACAAAAAAAATATATACAAAAGTACTAATTTAAGGAGAAAGTGAGAAGTATTTAGTTTATAAACTGCTGTTATTGAAAATAATAGGTTGGACATAGTGGCTTACGTCTGTAATCCCAGCACTTCGGGAGGCTGAGGCAGAATGATCATTTGAGGCCAGGAGTTGGAGACCATCCTGGGCAACAAAAGCAAGATCTCATCCCTACAAAAAAAATTTTTTTTAATTAGCTGGGGTTGATGCCCACGCCTGTAGTCCCAACTACTCAGGATACTAAGGCAGAAAGATTTCTTGCACGCAGGAGTTCAAGACTGCAGTGAGCTGTGATTGTGCCACTGTACTCCAGCCTGGATGACAGAATGAGACCATATCTCTTGAAAGAAAGAAAGAAAATAACAAAAGTAGTTATTTGAAAACTACTGGCCACTAACACACAATTTCAAAGAAATTTTGTACCTGTTATGTTATATTATGTAATGTAGCAAGTAAGGACTGGAGTTCAAGAGGAATCAGAAAATGTTTGTGTTCAAAATTTAACTCTGCTTCTTACTTAACTCGGATGACATCAGGCAAGTTGCTTAACTTCCTTTAGCTCGGTTTACTTGTCTATAAAATAAGGATAAGTCTAATACTTCAGCAGTAATTTTTTTAAAATTTTAGGTTTTTTGTACAGACAAGGTCTCCCTGTGTTGCCCAGGCTGGTCTCAAACTCCTGGTCTCAAATGATTCTCCCACCTTGGCCTCTCAACGTGCTGGGATTACAGGTGTGAGCAGCTGTACCCAGCTGATAATAATTATTTGATGAATAAATAATGCAACAACAGCATGGTACCTGGCATATAATACACTTTAGGTAAATGTCTGTTAATAATGTTAATAAAATTATTATTGTTAAAGTGTAAGTACAAAATAAGAAATCTAAAGCTCAAGTAAAGGGAAGTGGAAAGAACTTTGGCTTTTTCTCCCTATTGCTTGCAATTCAATTTGGCCACACACTGGGCCACTAGACTGTCTTCCGAGAAAACAGGTAGGAGAGGGAAATGTTAGACATGGTTTAATGAAGTCACATGTTCAATGACAGTTAAGACTCAGCCTGCCCAGGAGCTGGGTAAACATTAGTCTCTCTGGCCTCAAGTGGTTGGTGCTTAAGAGCAGGCATAACAATCTTCTGCCAAGGGAAAATATTGATCAATAAACATAAACGTTACCTGAAAGAGTTCTTAACATTTCAGTGATTATTTTGTTAAGAAAGAAAAAACAAAGATTGTTTGTTTCAGAAATTTTTAAAGTGCCCAGCCTAGGCTTCTGTGTGAATTCCTGAATAATAACAGGCCAAAAGAATTCAATCCAGGCTGGGTGTGATGGCTCATACCTGTAATCCCAACACCTTGGGAAGCCAGGGTGGGAGGATGGCTCGAGGCCAGCTGTTGGAGACCATCCTGGGCAACATGGTGAGATTCCTCATCTACAAAAATTTTTTAAAAATTAGCCAGGTGTGGTGGTGCACCTCTGTAGTCCTAGCTAGTTGGGAGGCTGAGGTAGGAGGATTACTTGAGCCCAGGAAGCCAAGGCTGCAGTTAGCTATCATCATGCCACTGTACTCCAGCCTGGACAACAGAATGAAACCCTGTCTCTTAAAAAAAAAAAAAAAAAAAAAAAAATTAGAATTAAAAAAAAAAATTCAAGAAAATTCCTCTTCCTCAATCACAGATGGATAATGCTTCTAGGGCTTCCATGCAGGCCATAGTTAGCCGCAAATGATTTTGTTTTTCCTTCTTTCCCCAGGCCTCCAACATCACAAACTCTCTTTGAAATATAACCTTGATCTTTGGCAGGTTTCTAACCATTAACTTTCTATCAGAAGAAGGGAATATTACAATAAAGGTGATCATTCAAAACATGGATTTACTTATTTTTTCTTAACATTAAATTATTCTTTATATTCATTGTTATATTTAAATAAAGAGACACTATGTTGCCTAGTGGAGAGCACATAGATTGGCCACCAATGGACGTTACGTCAAATTCTACTTGGCTATTTTATACCTCAGACTTGCTATTTTTGATTGAGTTGCATCTGTAGATGACAATGTCATCTCATAGTAATGTTTTGCAGAATGTTGTAAAAAAATGCTGTTTGTTGGTTCATATGCACTCAACAGATGGTATGTTTTTTGTTCCTTTTTTTTTTTTGTATAAGAGGCAGGAGAATCGCTTGAAGCCGGGAGGCAGAGGCTGCGGTGAGCTGAGTTTTTGCCACTGCACTCCAGCCTGGGCAACGGAGCGAGATTCCGTCTTGAAAAAAAGAAAAAAAGATCAACGTTCATTCAATATTATCAGAGGATTAAATGTTTGTTCCTTTCCAAAGCATGTGTCAAGAAGCAGTTTCACAATCCAGACTGAAATGGAACTAGTCAGGAAAAGTTGTTATAAACCCTTGAGAACATGCTAACCTTTAGAAAAAAACTCACCCAGTGTTTATTTGGGACCCTGAAGTCCAGTAAATAATGTGTACTTAATTAAAATCTCAGCTTCTTTGGGAAGGAAGTGAATTTCCTTTGTCGTTCAAATTGGTAGGCAAAGGAATTTATACCAAATTAAAGTATCGTTAAGCCTTCAAAATACAAAACAAACAAAATAATACTTCTAAGGACTAAATTATATGCTGATTATTTTTGTCTTCCCACACTGAAGTTTTAACTCTTTTACTGTATTAAAAATATAAACCAGCCAGGCGCAGTGAGTCACGCCTATAATCCCAGCACTTGGTGAAGCCAAGGCAGGCGGATTGCCTGAGCTCAGGAGTTTCGAGACCATGCTGGGCAAGACAGTGAAATCCCATCTCTACTAAAATACAAAAAAATTAGCTAGGTGTGGTTGCATGCGCCTGTAGTCCCAGCTACCCAGGAGGCTGAGGCAGGAGAATTGCTTGAACCCACGAGATGGAGGTTGCAGTGAGCTGAGATTGCGCCACTGCACTCCAGCCTGGGTGACAGAGCGAGACATGTCTCCAGGAAAAAGAAAAAGAAAAAATATAAAGCATTTAGGCCATTGAACTTTATCTGTGATGCAGTTTCATAAATATTTCTTGAAGGAATAAATAAATGAATCAATGATTTTCTTTACTCCGTTCTCCACCTATCTAAATCTTATTAATCAAGGTCCATTTTCTCCCCTATAAATGTCCTTCCAGAGGATTCCAGCCCAAAATGTAGAGTAAAACCAGTGCCCTCATTTCAAAAGTACTAGACTACCTTTTAGAATTCACTACCACTCTGCCCTAAGTTTCAATTGCTAGTCAACTCTGACCCAAATGATCACCTCTGAGTTTAGGTTAGACCCAATCAATTATGTTCTCATAATCAATTCTCAGAGACTATTCAACGAGTATGTAATTTCAGGGCATTAGTCCCAAAATTGAGCTCAGGACTCTTAAGGGTGCCGCCATGCTATTCCAGACAGCCAATTTTAGGAGGAAGAACAGTGTAATCCCTGACTTTTCATGCCAGTCTGCTCAAGACACTGAGGAACCCCATCCAGGCCCATTCCAGTCCTGGATGCCAACAGGCATCAAACCAAAATAAGTCCTATGTAAAACAGATATTTTTAAAAAGTGGCCAGGGGCAGTGGCTCATGCCTGTAATCCCAGCACTTTGGGAGGCTGAGGCGGATGGATCACCTGATGTCAGGAGTTCGAGATCATCCTGACCAACATAGTAAAACCCCACCTCTACTAAAAATACAAAATTAGCTGAGCATGGTGGCGCATGCCTGTAGTCCCAGCTACTTGGGAGGCTGAGGCAGGAGAATCGTTTGAATCTGGGAGGCAGAGGTTGCAGTGAGCTGAGATGGTGCCATTGCACCCCAGCTTGGGCAACAAGAGCAAAACTCCATCTGAAAAAAAAAGAAAACCTGTACTTCTTGCTTTTCCGTAGTCTTCACTTCGGTTACTCTTGCCTTCCCTAAGAGTGTGCTTCCTGAATCAGATCCCAAGGCCTACCTTCCTAGGTGTGGTGCTTTCTAGAGACTCCTACTTAGAAGGCAGCCTTAGGAGTAAAATCATTGAGTTACAATCTTTCCTCTTTCTGTAATTCCCTCAGTGCAAACACTTTGTTGTGGACCATATCAGGCTCTTGGTGTTTTCAAATAGTACCAGTGAATCTGAAAAATTCCATTGTGCTACACTAAAATAAACTTCAGGGTCTCTTCCCTATTTCAAAAAGTCTTAATGATGGTTTTTTAATGATACTTTGGTATGCCACCCAAAGGAATAAGAGAAGAGGTTAAAATTCTAGACCAGGTGAGAGGTGAAGGTGAACGGGTTGAGACAGATACTTTTTATGAATAGCTTGCTGAGGAGCTTAAGATTCTTCTGAATATGTGGTCAACAGCTTTTTCCCTGCTTTCCAGTGCCTGCTAAAGAATGAACTTGGCCCAGTGCGGTGGCTCACACCTGTAATCCCAGCACTTTGGGAAGCCGAGGTGGGCAGATCACGAGGTCAGGAGTTCAAGACCAGCCTGACCAACATGGTGAAACCCTGTCTCTCCTAAAAATACAAAAATTAGCTGGGTGTGGTGGTGTGTGCCTATAATCCTCACTACTCAGGAGGCTGAGGCAGGAGAATCACTTGAACCCGGGAGGCAGAGGTTGCAGTGAGCCGAGATCATGCCATTGCACTCCAGCCTGGGCATCAGACGTCTCAAAAAAAAAAAAACCAGAACGAAGTTGAGCAAGTCATTTGGGGAAAATGAAAGTTTTCTATTCAATGTTTTTTATTTTCTATGGTGATTTCTAAACATCTCCATTCCCTATTGTCTTCCCTCATTTTCTCAGCCATTTTTCCTCCTGAATGCTCTTTGTCTCTTCCCACACCCATTTCAGTGGTATTTTTTCTGCACAGCTTACTAAGTCTGAAGCTCTCCCACTTCCCGTGTTTCTATTTTCCTATTCCACATACATGTTCTATCATTCTTTAAGATTCTTCTCTTTTTTTGAGATGGAGTCTCGTTTTATCGCCCAGGCTGGATGGAGTGTGCAGTGGCACCATCTCAGCTTATTATAAACTCCGCCGCTCGGGTTTGAGCAATTCTCCTACCTCAGCCTTCCGAGTAGCTAGGATTACAGGTGTGCACCACTATGTCTAGCTAATTTTTTGTTGGCCAGGCTGTTCTTGAACTACTGACCTCAAGTGATCCGCTTGCCTCGGCCTCCCAAAGTGCTAGGATTACAGGCATGAGCCACCACACCCTGCTTCAAAATTCTTCTTTTGAAATCTCTTACTTGTATAATGGACATGCCATCTCTGAAATTTTCCTCTTGGGACTGGAATAAAGAGAAAAACAGGAGAAAAAAAGATAAAAGCAGCATTAGATCTGTTTCTCTCATCTTCGTCTGTGGGACTAAAGAGAGACAGAAACTAGGCTTACCCCCTCTATGAAAAACCCACAGACCTTGGAGGTTTCCTCATCTCCCTTGACAGATTGAAGCCTTAAATATCTGTCTAAAGTCATTAGACTGTTAAAATGTTTACTTTTTATTTATGCACTACTCTTTTCATTGCTATGATTGATTGTATTAAGAGAAACAATGCTATTGCCCATTTTCTTTGTTATTTAATCTTCTCAAATCTGGTATAATTTGTTGATATCATTAAAACAGAATGGTGTAAAATGTCAACATGTTAAAAGACTCATAAAATGATTATATATTTCAGTGAGGCATCCAATTGATATTTTAACATCTTAGACATAATAAAAGAGTTCCTATGACAATTATTTATCACAAGATAATTTTTGCCACAAACTCATAAGGAAATTCACAATATCAGCTTCCAGAGTGAAAAAAGTACCTTGAAATTTAAATGATAAAATATGTGAGTTGTGACTGTGAGATTTTATCTCAGTTTTTCTAGATAGCATGCAAAAATGAAGCATTTTTACCACTATGACATTATAGTCACCTGTCTGCTGAAATTACAATGAAGAAGAAGTCTTTTGTCTTAATCTATAATGAGTTCTGTACAACGGCTGTATTTTTCTTCAAGCTGTTGAGGATCAGCTTGTTGCTAAAGAGATTTACATTACTATCTAGTGAGGTTTAGTTAGTGTGATAATGAGGGCACAAGGGAAATTTTCAAAAAATAGTTGAGTTTTAAATAGATAATGTGAATTTAGCTACAAAGAGGCATAGATCACAAATATCAAAAGATAAGAGCCACTACTGTGTCCTAACAGCACAGTGGTAAAAGGTGGTAGGAAATGAATTAACACAAACGTGAAATAATTCAACCTAGAATACCAAAATGGTACTCAAATTTCTCCACTGAAGATATCACATAGAGGGCCAGATGTAGTGGCTCATATCTGTAATTTCAGCACTTTGGGAGGCTGAGGAGGGCAGATCACTTGAGGTCAGAATTTCAGGACCAGCCTGGCTAACATGGTGAAAACCCGTTTCTACTAAAAATACAAAAAATCAGCTGGGCGTGGTGGCACGCACCTGTAATTCCAGCTACTTGGGAGGCTGAGGCAGGAGAATCACTTGAACCCGGGAGGTAGAGGTTGCAGTGAGCTGAGATTGTGCCATTGCACTCCAGTTTGGGCAACAAGAGCCAAACTCTGTCAAAAAAAAAAAAAAAAAAAAAGAAAAAAAGAAAGAAAATCACATAGAAGGTGATATGTTATCACTGAATTAAGGTATCACATAGAATGTTAGGGAATTGCTTATTTTAGAAAAGTACTGACTGACTATAAATACACAAATAAATAATTCTAGTGGAAAAATCATCAAGCATATCCTGAGCAATGGCTTAAAGTCTGCTTTTTGTTTTTGTGCTATTTGGATAGTAACAGTGGCCATTGCTTGATTAATTACTGGCAATGATAAATCAACTTAATATATGCTACCTCATTTAATCAACCCAGCAATCTATACAAGATAGACATTTTCATAGGAGCATCTGAGGTTTAGTGAGATTGAATAATGTGCTGCATCTTAAAAGGTGAAACCAGGACCAAAGCACTTGTCCTTCACCTCCAGGACACCTGTATGCAGGGAAACTTACAGGCAGTGAGATGGTCCCAAAAAACAGATGCATACAGTACTTTGTGAACTCACTAGTGAAAAGCTAATTGAAAGCAAAAACATGAGTGCACTGAGGTTTAAAATAAACCTAAACAAAGCCAATGGATTTCATAGTCTGAGCTTTGTCTAGCTTCCTGATTGGTGATGAAATATAATTGAATTTATGAGCCTCTCAGAAAAATGGAGACATTTGTGGGGGAAAATATGCAAAACATGATAATCCTTTGGACTGTTGTTCTTATAAAATATAGACATCTCTCTCAGACAGCAACAATATTAGCCATGACCTACACATTCTTTTTAAAATACATCACTGAGTCCATTTAAAGTTACAAAATGTGTTACTCAGTGCACAAATAGAATAACAGTTGTCCAAACCAAATTAAGGGCTCCCCTCAGATATCTCTTTTATTGACAGTATATTGGTACACAGGAACTACAGCCTTTAAATAAGTACTGTATTCTCAACCTAGAAGATTTGGTGGGAAATAACTTTGAAATTGATGTTGAACAAAACAAATGACTTTCTAGTTAATGTTTATAGATACTTTGGTTCTTCCTGAATGACTTGTGAATTTTATCACATTCCTGCAATTACTTGTATACATCTTTCTCTTTTACTAAACTGTGAACCACTGGAGTGTGGGCTCTGGGTGTGATTCCTCTTTGTATACCCAGATTATAAAAATAATTCATGAGTTTACAGTGATACTAAAAAAGAAAAAAAGGGAGAAAGTGAAGCCACTCTTCAGAGAAGAATGTCAGATAACAAACATAGAAAAGATGATAGAAATAGTAAATCACCATTTTCCAGACACCACCATGACACCATTCAGAAAAGTATCATTAATAGATGCTAAAACCATTGGGTGGTTAAAATATTGTTGAAGAACAAAATACTCACTGCCAAAGAATCAACCACACATTCATTATAAACTATTCAGGAATAAACATTTCCTTTACAATTGGAAAAAGATAGTAGACACCTAAACAAAGTGACAATAATTAATATTAACAATAACTGGAGAGATTTCTTCTTCCTCTTCTCCTTTGATGCGTTTTGGCTGTCCCTACCCAAATCTCATCTTGAGTTCTAGCTCCCACAATTCCGATGTGTCATGGGAAGGATCCGGTGGGTGTTAATTGAATCATGGTGGTGGGTCTTTCCTGTGCTGTTCTGGTGATAGTGAATAAGCTTCACAAGATCTGATGGTTTTATAAAGGGGAGTTCCCCTGCACAAGCTTTCTCTTGCCTGCCACAATATAAGACATCCCTTGCTCTTCTGCTATGATTGTGAGGCCTCTCCAGCCATGTGGAACTGCAAGTCAATTAGATGTCTTCCATTTTTAAATTACCCAGTTTCAGGTAAGTATTTATTAGCAGCATGAGAACAGACTAATACATCTTTTCTTGACAGAGCTTTCTTCATGTGCCAGGCTTGGTGTGCTTGAAGCCATGCTTTCTAAATGGACCTTTCTGCTGCTTCTTTCCTATGTTGTCCTCCTTTTTTTCTTCTTCTTCCTTCTTCATCAGGCTGAGATATTTCAAATAGGAAGGCCCAGGAATTTGGTTACATACAGAGAAAATTGAAAATAATTGGAGCAAAGGAAAAAGGAGTACTAGTATGGGAAAAGGAAACACTGGAATGAATCCTGTGCCATTGGATTGGAATTGGAGATATCTGTGTAAACTCATTGTTTCAAATAAATTGATAGCTTAAGGTATAGATAGATATGGATATAGAAATAGATACAGCAACAGAAACGAGGTCGGGCACTGTGGCTCACGCCTGTAATCCCAGCACTTCGGAGGCCAAAGCAGGCGGATTGGTTCAGTTCAAGAGTTTAAGACCAGCATGGGCACCATGGCAAGACCTTGTATCTACAAAATATTTGAAAATTAGCAGGGTGTGGTGATGCACACCTACAGTCCCAGCTACTCAGGAGGCTGAGGTGGAAGGATCGTTTGAGTCTGGGAGGATCGTTTAAGGCTGGGAGGTCGAGACTGCAGTGAGCTGTGATCACGCCACTGCACTCCAGCCTGGGTGACAGAGTGAGACCTTATCTTAAAAAACAAAAGCAACAGCAGCAACAAAAACAAAACAAAACAGCCAAAGGAAGCAACCAAAAAAATAGAAACAGGAATAAATGTATATATGTGTGGTTGTACATACTGCTGTATGTCCAAATATGCACACATATATTTCCTAACTCAATACCCTGAGAAGTACAAGAAGTAAAGAAATCACTTTAGCAACAAGCATACCTAGTGCCTAGATCTAGTTTTCTAGAAATAATTCTCCACTAGAAGGAACCTTGGAGATCTTCTCCAAGGGGGTCCTTGGAGAAATGGCTGATCCCAGGGATACAGCAGGCATGCCTTGTTGGGCTAGAGAATAAGGAAAGAGCAAAGAATAATGGGGACATATCAAAAGGACGCAGAAATCAGTTGGAAGGGGCTTCACTGGCCAAGGGTGAGACAATTCGAGCAGCAAAACAAAGGAGGTGAAATCTGACTTCAGTTTCCCTGAGTAGTTGGTGTATGATAGGGTAGGACAGACAACTCTAAAAGGACCATACCACAGCTGTCCTCCTCAAGCAGTTCTGGCAGAGCTTCAGCCTCTTAAGCACAGAGGCCTCATGCTGCTCTCCAACAGCTAAAATAGTGGAGACATACCCAAGACCAGGTAATTTATAAAGGAAAGAGGTTTAATTGACTCACAGTTCCACATGGCTGAGGAGGCCTTACAATCATGATGGAAAGCGAAGGAAGAGCAAAAGCATGTCTTACATGGTGGCAGGCAAAAGGCCACATGCAGGAGAACTCCCCTTTATAAAACCATCAGATCTCATGAGACTTATTCACTATCATGAGAACAGCACAGGAAAAACTGCCCCCATGGTTTAATTACCTCCCACCAGGTCCCTCCTGCAACACACAGGGATTATGGGAACTATAATTCAAGATGAGATTTGGGTGGGGACACAGCCAAACCATATCAGTGAAGTATTATGAGGAACAGGATATTCACATAGCCTCCGAGTGTTTTGTTAATTACTTATTAATTAATAATGACAACATATTTAACCAATTTTCAGGTAGAGAAAACTGGAAGACATCATCTTAACCAAGTTTTCAAAGTTAACATCATCAGATAAAGGACAAATTGATACCTTGTGGCAAAGTTAACATCATCAGATAAAGGACAAATTGATACCTTGTGGGTCTTGATATGATGCACTAAGGAGACCACATCATTTATGTGGCATTTCTGTCAAAAATGCACAAATCATGAGAAATCAGACAAACCAATTTGGGGAACTTTCTACAAAGTAACTCTTCAAAAGTAACAACAGCATGAAAGAGAAAGACAGGAAATGTTTCAGATTGGAGGAATCTAAAAAAGCATGTCAACTAAATGTGTCATGTGATCCTGGATTACATCTCGGACCTATGATGGACATCATTGGACTACTGGTAAAATTTAAATGGGGCCTATGGATTAGATGGTAATTTACAATTCTAATTTCCTGGTCCTAGTGTGATTTTGTAGTAGGGTGTCCTTGTACACATGAAACAAACACTGAAATATTAAGAGATAACATGGTATCACGTCTGCAACTTATTCTCAAATGGCTCAGAAACATTAACAGAGGATCTGGGTGATAAAAACAAAGGGGAAAATTTTGTTCAAGATGTCAAAACAGACATCTATATAATTTATGATTTCAAAAGGTAACCACAATGGAAGCTTATATTTAGGACTGAATGAAAATGAATTTACTTATGCACATTTGTAGAATATAGCTATGATGGTAGTCGGAAGGAATTATAGCACTTGAAATACTTATATTAGAAAAAATATATATGTCATTTGTGATAACATGGATGAACCTGGAGGACATAAGTTAGATGAAATAATTCAGAAAGATAAATGTTATATGATCTCATCTGTGAAATATGAAAAAGTGAAACTTCATTGGAACAAGGTGTAAAATGGTGATTACCAGACTTGGGAATAAGCGAACTGGGGAGATGTTGATCAAAGGACACAAAATTTCAGTTAGACAGGAGGAATAAATTCAAGAGATCTCTAAAAAATAGCATATCATGGTGACTGCAGTTAATAACAATATATTGTATATTTGAAATATGCTGCTGGGAGTGGTGGCTCACACCTGTAATCCCAGCCCTTTGGGAGGCCAAGGTAGGCGGCAGATCATTTGAGGTCAAGAGTTTGAGACCAGCCTGGCCAACATGGTGAAACCCCTCTCTACTAAAAACACAAAAATTAGCTGGGCATGGTGGTGCATGCCTGTAATCCCAGCTGCTTGGGATTACTTGAGGCAGGAGAATTGCTTGAATCCAGGAGGTGGAGGTTGCAGTGAGCTGAGATCGCACCACTGCACTCCAGCCTGGGCAACAGAGCAAGATGCCATCTCAAAAATAAATAAATAAATAAATAAATAAATAAACAAACAAACAATAAATAAATAATGTGCTAAGGGAGTAAATTTTGTGTTCTCACCACAAGAAAATAAGTATGTGAGGTAATTCATATGCTAAATAGCTTGATTTCATCATTTCACAATGTATGCATATACCAAAACATCATGTTGTATACCATAACCACACAATTTTTATTTCTTGAATAAAATAAATAAATAAAGTTTTTAAAAGAAAATAAGAATATAAATAGGTCAAAATGACATTATGTACTTCCCAATGTAATTCATTTGAGAAAGACATTATATCATCATTGTAATATTTTTATCAAAAATATTTCAACTGATTCTAATCATGAGGAAACGATCAGATGAATTGAAACCGTGGGATATCCTACAGAACACCTGGCCCAAATGCTTCAAAAAAATGTCCGTCTCGGCCGGGCGCGGTGGCTCAAGCCTGTAATCCCAGCACTTTGGGAGGCCGAGACGGGCGGATCATGAGGTCAGGAGATCGAGACCATCCTGGCTAACACGGTGAAACCCCGTCTCTACTAAAAAAATACAAAAAACTAGCCGGGCGAGGTGGCAGGCGCCTGTAGTCCCAGCTACTCGGGAGGCTGAGGCAGGAGAATGGTGTAAACCCGGGAGGCGGAGCTTGCAGTGAGCTGAGATCCGGTCACTGTGCTCCAGCCTGGGCGACAGAGCGAGACTCCGTCTCAAAAAAAAAAAAAAAAAAAAAAGTCCGTCTCATGGAAGTCAAAGAAAAATAACAAAAACAAAAACAGAACACTCCTAGAATAAAAGCTAGAGAAATTCATCATCTAAATGCAATGCCTGTCTGGTCCTTGTTTTGCCCTGGATTTTTTTAAAAAGCTATAAATGTTAATGCTGCTATTTAGACAACTGGAGACATTTGAACATAACATAATAGCACTACAAAGTATTAAATGTGTAGCTTGTGATAATATTATATTTATGTAGAACAGTATTTTTGTTCTGGAGAGGTGATGTGTCATGACATCAGCAATGATAGATAGATAATAAATCTGACAAATTGTTAATACTTGGAAAATCTAGGGGATGAGTACTCTGATAGTCGGATGTTCATTGTATTGTGAGGTTATTTTCAATGTTTCTTGAGGTTTTACATTTAAGAAACATTTTTTAAGCACTATGTGCTGGAAATACAAATAAACAAGACTCCCTTCCCCAAGGAAATCCCAGTTTTATGGAAGATGTGCCATGATCAAATTGCTGAAGTATATGCTGATAGGTGCATGAATACAGATGTAAAAAGAAATGCACATTGAATGGAGAGTAAATTTTGTTAATAAAAACATCAGAAATAAAGAAAACTTGGAAAATTAAAATTCTCATATGCCACAGTCCAGGGATAATTATTAACATTTATATATGTTCTTTCCTTCCTCTCCCTTCCTCTCCCTTCTCCTCATTTGTCTCTACCCCTGGGAGATGGGAGTACAAAATGGAAGTCATGTGGAATTTTCAGTTCTGTTCTCTTTTTCACTCATTATATCATTGCGGAGTATTTTCCTTGCCATTAACATTTCTTTGAAACTTCCATTTTGGCTGCACAATATTTAATTATACTGCCTCACTGTTGAAGATTTTGACCATTTCCAAATATTCTGTATTATAAATGATTATAATAAGGAAATTATTCACAAAAAAGGGGTTTGGATAGCAAGAGAAAATGCTGGTGATAGTATGAAAGTAAGTAAAATTTTAACATATTCCTTTTGATATATTCCTTTCACTCATTTTATAACAGGAGATGCTACCCCTTATCTAATTTTCCAGTTAGTTCATACAATTATTTTGCTGAATTAGTTCATAGTGGAATTTTATATTGAAGTAACAATACAACAATATCAGGTTATATGTTAATATTAAATATTTGTAATGTGAAATTGTAATTATTCATTTGATTTTTCTACTTGTGAAAGAAGTTTTAATATAAAATGCAATTTAAAGGAAATACTTTATTATATTAAAAATAATTTTCCTTATTTAATATCCCTCTCCCTTAACCTTATGCCTTAAACTTCTCTGTGGATTTTATTATCTCTTGAAATGAAAATGCCTTTGGGCATTTATATATCTGAAAGATAAAATGCCTAACACACTAACAGTTAAAGATAATTTTTCACCTACCCTGTGGAGGAAAAAAATTCAGTGTTGGGTTTTTTTGTTTTTGTTTTTGAGACAAAGTCTTGTTCTGTTGTCCAGGCTGGAGTGCAGTACGGTGATCATGGTTCACTGCAGCCTCAGCCTCTTGGGCTCAAAGAATCCTCCCACCTCAGCCTCTCAAGCAGCTGGGACCACAAGCACACACCATCACATTCAGCTACTTCTTCTTCTTCTTCTTCTTTTTTTTTTTTTTTTTTTTTTTTTTTTTAATACACTGGTCTTCCTATGTTGCCCAGACTGGTCTGAAACTCCTGGCCTCCCAAAGTGTTGCGACTGCAGGCGCGAGCCATTGCACTGGGCTACAGTATTGTTTGGAGAAGTTTAAAAGGGAAAGGCACTCTCACATACCATTTATGGGAGTGCAGTTTGATATAACTTTTTTGTGGGATAATATATTTAAAATGCTAATATGCACAACCATGTTCTTATCCTTATTTTAAGGTTTTAAAAACATACACAGCTTTTAATTGTCCTTGGGAGAGAGAGACTAATATATAGATTAATATAGCTAACGGAAACATTAAAGTCCACTGACAGTGACTTTACACAGGAAATTCAGTCCCCTTTTTCATCAAAGACTGTATTAAATCCTTTAATAAATAGCAAAATGATGGACAACATGATTCCCTGCTTTCCTCTATCTCCAAACTACTCTTGGCAGATATATTAGTGATTAGTGAAATAGCTAAATAGCCACAGTGAGACAAAGTAAAGGCCAAGTGCTTGTATAATGCCCAAACAGGACAGGTAGCCACTGAGTAATTAAGGTTTGACTATGCAGTAGATATAAATTATGCCTAACAAATCCCTTCTGCTCAGCCCTTTCATTATATAGTACAAAATGGATTGTATAGAGTAAGTTTTTCCACAAATGGTTCATAGCAGAGGATGTGTTGCAGTTTCAATGAAGGTTCTAAATGAGTTAAATGGTCTAAGTATAGAGGGGAGTAAAAGGGTAATTAGAAACATGCTAAATGGTTGGCCAGTACTAAAGTCTCTAATACCTCTTTGGAGACTCCCTTTATGTTATCTCTATTCCTATAAAGCAATGGTAACAAATCAAATAGATTCCATCCACAGAAGGTATTTTACAACCGTACAAGTGTCCCTAAATGGCAACTTAACTGGAAATAAAAACTTTACCTTATACAGTTATAACCCACATTTTTCTTAATGAGAAGAGCTACCTATTGGGTTTTTATAGCTAGTCTTTACCACTTTCAGTCTCTGAAAACATGAAATATTCTTTTCGTTATACCCCAGAAGCTTTTTTTACTCTAAATGTACCAAAAATATTTTTATTTATGTGTGTGTGCACACATGTGTATCTCAACACATATGTGACAGGTCCTCCAATGATGGGTCAGGAAGCTTGGAAAGTAAAGTTGCCTTACCTGCTAAGATCTATTTCTTCCAATGTATGACAGTTGTTTACATTTAAGATCTTAAAAGGCTAAGTGAAGCATCAGTATTGTCCTCTCGATGTTAGTCATTATATTTAGATTAATGTCTTTTATATGGAAATGCAATTGCCACTTATTTTATCAATATCATAGAGTCTGAAAATACTTCTTTTTCTCCTTAACGTATTATTTTATTATTTTAGTTGTTATATGAAAATGCAACTCCTTGATTTAGTGTTATTTATGCACTTTTGTAATGTAATCAATTACATCCAATCTATAAGTAGCAGTAGGATTACTGACAACATTCAGCACAAGCAATGAGGTTGATTTTTAGATTGTAGACACCTGGTGGGCTGCTAAATAAAGCAGTTTTGGCCAGGTGTGGTGGCTCACACCTATAATCCCAGCACTTTGGGAGGCTGAGGTGGGAGTGTGAGACCAGCATGAGGTCAGGAGTTTGAGACCAGCCTGGCCAACATGAAGAAAACCCGTCTCTACTAAATATACAAAAATTAGCCAGGTTGGGTGACATGCGCCTGTAATCCCAGCTACTCCGGAGGCTGAGCAGGAAAATGGCTTGAACCTGGGATGCGGAGGTTGCAGTGAACCTAGATTGTGCCACAGCACTCCAGTCTGGTCTACAAAGTGATATTCTGTCAAAAAATAAATAAAAATTTTTTAAAAATCAGTTTTAAATTACCAAGTTAATGATTTACCCTTTTAATTCATTTCCTTTTATTTCACTAGGTCTAGTTTTTTTATTTTTAAAAAGTAATAAATAAATAAATAAATTTTTTAAAAATAGAGAAAGGGGTCTCATTGCCCAGTCTGGTCTCAAACTCCTAGAGTCAACAGATCCTCCCACCTTGGCCTCTCAAAGTGCTGGGATTACAGGTGTGAGCCACCATGCCTGGCCTAGGTCCAGTTTTATTTATTTATTTTTTCTTAAAAATTGGTCATGCTATATTATCTTTGCTCTCCTGTTGGTTGACTCAAGATAAAAATGCAACAAACATTTAATGAGAGTCAACTACTCATCTTGCCTAGGGTAGGAAAAACTTCATGAAGCTCTGTTCTGGAAATGCCATTATAAAGTGGAAATGTGTGAAGCAGACTGTGTTACAATTGGTAGATACAATACTATAAGTGAATTATTAATGACTCATCAAAGAACTTGGCATTTAAAAATATAGAAATGTATTATGAATAACAATTTAAAAATTTATCTCAAACCCATAAAATTGAGCTGTAAGTTATGAAATTATAGATTAGATTGCTAGAAGGAACTTGTCAACTAATCTAATATCTTCATTTTATAAATGAGGAAACCAAGGTACAGATAAGTTAAATAAATTTTTTTTTTGAGACAGAGTCACACTCTGTCACCCAGACTGGAGTGCAGTGGCATGATCTTAGCTCACTGCAACCACTGCCTCCTGGGTTCAAGCAATTCTCCTGCCTCAGTCTCCCAAGTAGCTGGGATTACAAGTGCGTGCCACCACACCCAGCTAGTTTTTTTGTATTTTTTAGTATAGATAGGGTTTCGCCATGATGGCCAGGCTGGTCTCGAACTTCTGACCTCAAGTGATCCGCCCACCTCAGCCTCCCAAAGTGCTGGGATTATAGGCATGAGCCACTGCGCCTGGCCCAAGTTAAATAATTATAATCAAAATCATACAATTATATTGTAGCAAAGATGAGACTACAAACTAACATATCAAACTCTGTTTGATGCTCATTTTAGTGCGACATACTGACCTCCTTTATATGACTAGAGTATATTTGTAGTCCAAAATCCATTAGCCTCAAAAATGAATGGAAAAATCTATAAATAAGTAGATGCTGACTATAAAGATGCCCTATAACACAGTAATTATTATATTGCTAAAGCATATTAGTAATAATTTTGATTACTAACATCTTACAATTTCTTTTCTCTTTCTTTCTCTCTCCTTTCCTTTCTTCCTTCCCTTCCCCTTCCTTCCTTCCTTCCTTCCTTCCTTCCTTCTTTCTTTCTTTCTTTCTTTCCTTTCTTTCTTTCTTTCTTTCTTTCTTTCTTTCTTTCTTTCTTTCTTTCTTTCTTTCTTTCTTTCTTTCTTTCTTTCTTTCTCTCTCTCTCTCTCTCTCTCTCTTTCTTTCTTTCCTTCTTTCCTTCTTTCCTTTCTTTCCTTCATAACCTTCAACTCCTGGGCTCAATTGATCATCTCGGCTCAGCCTCCCATGTAGCTAGGACTACAGGTACACACCACCACACCAAGCTACATTAAAAAAAAAAAAAAAAAAAATTGTAGAGATAAGATTTCACTATGTTGCCCAGACTGGTCTTCAATTCCTGGCCTCAGGGATCCTCCCACCTCAGCCTCCCAAAGTGCTTGAATCAAAGGCATAAGATACTGCATCTAGCCTCATCTTAAAATCTAAAACTACTTCTTTCTCAGTAATCTCCTTGGAGCAAGGAGTGATACATTTTTCAGCCAATCATTCCTTTTTCACAATAATAGCCTTTGCAACATCTTAGAGGAATCAAAAAATATTTATTGAGCATCTTTTATTTTTGAATCAGGGACTATTCTAGGCAGTTGGGATGCAGTGGTTGAACCAGACAGAGAAGGTTCCTGTTATTACAGAGCTTATATTCTAATATGTGTGCATGCACATGTTTGTGTGTGTGTACATGCATGTAGTAGTCACAGGGAGCAAATGAAATGAAATAAGAAAATATCACTGACATTGTTTCGATGCTTGTCCCACTGACACTGTTTCAATGCTTGTCTCCTCCAAATGTCATGGTGAAATGTGTTCCCCAATGTTGGAGCTGGAGCCTAGTGGAAGGTGTTTGGGTCACAAGGGGGGAGCTCTTATGAATGGCTTGGTGCCCTCCCCATGGGAACTAGTGAGTTCACACTCTATTAGTTCACACAAGAGCTGGTTGTTTAAAAGAGCTGGCATCTCCTCCTCTCTTGCTCCCTCTCCTGCCATGTGATACACTGGCTCCCTGTTTGCCTTCTGCCATGATTGTAAGCTTCCTGAAGCTTCGCCAGAAGCTGAGCACATGCTGGTGCCATGCTTGTACAGCCTGCAGAACTGTGAGCCAAACAAACTTCTTTTTGTAAATTACCCAGTCTAAGGTATTCCTTTATAGCAATGCAAAATGGGCTAATGGAATCACGAAGTAATAAAGGCTCTGAGGAATAAAGTGTGATTAGGCTACTCTAGTGTAGAAAATAAAGGTTTCCTAAGAAATTGAATACTAAAGGAAAGAATGACTATAATCCCAGCACTTTAAGAGGCTGGGGTGAGTGGATCACTTGAGGCCAGGAATTCAAGACCAGCTGGATAATATAGTGAGACCCCTGTCTCTACAAAAAATAAAAAAAATAAAAAATTGGGCTGGACGTGGTGGCTCACACCTGTAATCCCAGCAATTTGGGAGGCCAAGGTGGGCGGATCACCTGAGGTTGGGATTTCAAGACCAGCCTGACCAACACGGAGAAACCCCGTCTCTACTAAAAATACAAAATCAGCTGGGCATGGTGGTGCATGCCTGTAATCCCAGCTACTAGAGAGGCTGAGGCAGGAGAATCACTTGAACCCAGGAGGCAGAGATTGTGGTGAGCTATGATCATGCCATTGCACTCCAGCCTGGGCAACAAGAGTGAAACGCTGTCTCAATAAATAAATAAATAAATAAATAAGCAAGCTGGGCATGGTGGTGCAAACCTGTAGTCCTAGCTACTCGGGAGGCTGAGGTAGGAGGATAACTTGTGCCCAGGAGTTTAAAGTTAAAGTAAGCTATGATCATGCTACTGCACTCCAGTCTGGGTAACAGAGTGAGACATTGTTGAAGAAAGAGAGAGAGAGAGAAAGAGAGAGAGAGAGAGAGAGAGAGAGAGAGAGAGAAAGGAAGGAACAAGCCAACTAGAAAATAGCTTTTAAAGAACACCCCAAGCAAAGGTGAAAGCTAATGTAAAAGATTTAAGAGGGGATAAGGTAGGCTCACTCAAGAAACAGTAAAAGAAAGAAATAATATTGATTAAAACAGAGATAAATAAAATAGAATAGGCCAGGAATGGTGGGTCATGCTTAATCCCAAAACTTTGGGAGGCCAAGGTGGGAGGATTGCTTGAACCCAGGAGTTTGAGACCAGCCTGGGCAACACAGACCCCTGTCTCTATAAAGAAATAAGTAAATAAAAATTAGCTGGGTGTGAGGTGTGGTGGCACATACTTGTCATCCCAGCTACTTGGGAGGCTAAGCTGGGAGGATTGGTTGAACCCAAAAGGTCGAGGCTGCAGTGAGCCATGATCATGCCACTGCACTCTAGCCTGGGTGACAGAGCAAGACCCTGTCTCAAACAAACAAACAAACAAACAAACATAAATAAAATAAGAATATAGAAAGACAATAGAGAAAATAAATAAAACTCAAAGTTGTTTCTTCAAAAAGATTAACAAAATGACAAACCATTAGAGTGACAAAGAAAAAAACAGAGAAGACTCAAATTACTAAAATCAGAAATGAAAATGGAGGCATACCAATTTTACAGAAATAAAGAGATTGTAAGAGAATGAAACATGAAGACTGAAACACAAAGAAACAGAAAATCTGAATAGACTCATCACTAGTAAAAAGATTGAATTAGTAATGAAAAACCTCCCAACAACAAAAAAAAGCCCTGAACCTGAAGTTTGCCACCTCCACTGGCAAGTTCTATCAAACATTTAAAGAAGAACCAACAACAATCCTTCTTCAGCTCTTCCAAAAAAACTAAAGAAACATCTTCTAACTCATTATATGAGGCCAACAATGCCCTAATATCAAAGTCAGACAAAAACTACAAGTAAAGTACAGATCAATATCCCTTATGAACACCAATGCAAAAATTCTCAACAAAATACTAGCAAACAGAATTCAACAGCATAGTAAAAGGATTATACACCATGACCAAGTAGAATTTATTCCTAGAATGCAAGGATGGTTCAACATATGAGAATTAATTAACATAATATACCACATTAACAGAATGAAGGAGAAAACCCACATGATCATCTTAATTGATGAAGAAAAAAACTTTTACAAAAGTTAATACCCTTTCACAATAAAAATGTACAACCAACTAGAAATAGAAAAATAAAACGCCTCTATGTAAAAACTATATATGAAAAACCCACAGCTAACATAATACTCAGTTTGCCTTTTCATGGAAGTAGTCTTGAATGAAGTTTTAAAGCAAGTAAGATTTTTCCCAATATTGTTCTGTTCTGCTTGCATTCTGATGGTCAAAGCTCATCAAACATACAACCCTGATCCAAAGGGAGGGAGCTGAAAATTTACATGGCAAGGGATGTGGATACAGGAGTATAAAAACTTGTGGGGATTTGGCAATATATCACAGCCATCTTCATGTTTGTAATGGGTATTTTTTTTTTTTCAGACTACACACCATATATCCAGCCTATTTTCACCAATTGTATTCCAATTTCTTTTTGGTGAAATATTTCTTCCCCAATGTATGTACTCTTGGTAAATTAAGCTATTTTGTGGTCCTATGTAATATAAGCTAGGGGTGGTAGAGCAGGACCAGAACTAGGTTAAGGCAACTGCTAATTGTGCCAAGCAGGACCAGAACTAGGTTAAGGCAAGTGAAGTTCTTAGGGTGCAAAATTTAAGGTGTACATGCATTTATATAATACTGAGTGTATTAGTCCATTTTCTTTTTTTTCTTTTTGAGACAGAGTCTCACTCTGTCACCCAGGCTGGAGGGCAGTGGCACGATCTTGGCTCAATGCAACCTCCACCTCCTGAGTTCAAGCCATTTTCCTGCCTCAGCCTCCCAAGTAGCTGGGATTACAGGTGTGCGACACCGTGATTGGCTAATTTTTGTATTTTTAGTAGAGATGGGGCTTCACTATGTTGTCCAGGCTGGTCTCAAACTCCTGACCCCAAATGATCTGCCCACCTCAGCCTCCCAAAGTGCTGGGTTAACAGGCGTGAGCCACAGCACCCGGCCAGTATTAGTCTATATTCACACTGCTATAAAGAAATGCCCAAGACTGGGTAATTTATAAAGGAAAGAGATTTAATTGAGTCAGAGTTCTGCATGGCTGGGGAGGCCTCAGGAAACTTACAATCATGGCAGAAGGCGTAAGGAAAGCAAAGCATGTCTTACACGGCAGTAGGAGAGAAGACAGCAGGAGGAAACTGCCAAACACTTTTTAAAACCACCAGATATCATGAGAACTCATTCACTATCACAAGCGCAGCATGGGGTAAACTGCCCCCATAATCCAATCACCTCCCACCAGGTCCCTCCCTTGACACATGGGGATTATAATTCAAGATGAAATTTGGGTGAGGACACAGAAACAAACCTTATCTCTGCGAGTGTCTCCTTAAATTTTGCACCTTACGCAATATACTTGCTACATCCTAGTCTTTGCTCTGGTACCCAGCATTCATCCTCCTCTTCTATTTTTGAGCAGTAGAACATGTCCAAGTTTTAGTTTGGAGACCACATTTCTAACTTTACTTCCAGATCTGTGTATGTGTGTCTAGCATTCAGGTAATGGGAAATGAACAGAAATACTATATTCAACTTCTAGGTGACAGCATCTTTTGAAAGAATTAAGCTGCTTATCCACTAAACTCTATCCCCCTTTCATGTGAGCCATCTATGGTTATCTGGCTAGAGTCGACAGTCCCTAAGGGATGACAGCACAATGAAACAGAAGGAACTATGTGGTCTTTGAATGACATTGTGGGACAGATTATCTGCCTTGAACTATAATCTGGAGTGTTACATGACAGAGAAATAAATTTATATTTATTTTTGATCCACTGTATTTTAGAGTGTTCATTGCTTTAAAACACAAAGCCGATCAGTCTTCTGGGCTTTTTAATCTTAAGCACAGTGAAACCAAGACAGAAAAAGCAGTTGTAGCTAATTCTAGTAGCAGGATATTGACAAGAGATTTTAGGGAGTTCTATATCCTGGACGATCTACACTAGAGCTATATTTTAACTCCTGTTCAATCCTGAACCTGTTTTAGAAATGTTTCATTAATTTTGTGACTTATCTGTTATCTTTTCTACAAATACAATTTGCTGAATTTTGCCAGAATTAATTGTGTTACTTGTAACAATAATCACATTCATACTTTCCCATATTTTGGAATATTTTCTAATGATAGATTTGCTAGCATTAGGATTATTGAGTCAACATTCTTGACAGATTTTCCTAGACTTTGATATAAATACCTGTCTATGTGATTCCAGAGGCCAAACTAAATTAAAAAAATTATTCCTTTTACTTGCAGGAGATGACAAAAGTAATTGCTTTCTTTACAAGGTAGGTATTTTAGAAAAAGAAAAGGGAATAACTTTTTTCCATATGATCTTCTGTGGTAATGTGCGGCTATTGCTGTAATTGTGCTAATGAGATAATTATGCCTAGGTCCTTTAATAAAGACAACATGCTAACATTAAACTTTAGGCATACAAATAGCCTTATACCAAAGACATAGCTTTCTATGTGTATAGTATGTAGCTTGACTGTGTTGTGCGAGGAAGGAAGAGGTCTGAAATGGAAAGGCTAGAGTGAAAAAGACACGTGGAGAAAAGAGATATAATAAAAATGTGCAGGGCATTGGTATATTAACTTGTTCACCTCCTAGTGAATGAGAAAGCAAAGGCTTTGGTTGTAAGGATGACTAATGTTAATGATTCTTTGCCTATCGTTTCCAATCTAACTCGTAGTTCCTTTCATAAATGAAAAAAAAAAAATCTGTTGTATATTCAGTTACGCTGCTTTGGAGATCCAGTTACCAAAAATGAACACAGTTGTGGGTTTTAATAAACATTTGTTTAGAATCCATCCCATTCCTGGCTGGGCATTGTGGCTCATGCCTGTAATCCCAAAGTGCTGGGATTACAGGGGTAAGCCACCGTGCCTGGCCCTCATTATTTCTTTGTAGACTTGCCCCTCTAAAAAAGAAACTGAACAGTTTATCTTTGAAATGTTGAGAATTCTTACTTTTCAAAAATTTAGATTACACATTATTCACTATCCAAGGGTGATTTTTATGATGTGGGAGGTTTAATTTACTTATTAAAAATTTAGCATATGTAGTCTGTGTTAAATGAAAAATAGGTTTCTGACTTTCCATGAAGGTTAGGGCAACCACATTTTGAAATCATTAGCAATGCTACTTGGTTGAGAGGGTTAGTTTATCGCACATTTTTAAGGCAAAACTCTTTAATTTACTTGGAAAGAAAAAAGACATCTTTTCCCTGAGGTTCATATTTCTTTCCTGCACACATTTAGCCAAAGAATTGACACATTAAAATTTTAAAAGGATAATAAAAACATGACAGTTAAAAGTTTTCAAAACTTGACTTATTTACAAATTTTTCAATATTTTGTTATACGTTATTTCTGTTCTATTAAATCTGAAAACAAAGATCCTTCACTGTTTATTCAAATAATATTCACTCATTCAAATAAGACACATTTTTAATTTTTAAAATTTTGTTTGTTTGTTTTTTGAGACGGAGTCTCACTCTGTCACCCAGACTGGAGTTCAGTGTCGCAATCTCAGCTCCCTGCAACCTCTGCCTCCTGGGTTCAAACAATTCTCCTGCCTCAGCATCCCGAGTAGCTGGGACTGCATGTGTGCGGCACCACGCCCGGCTAATTTTTATATTTTTAGTAGAGATGGGGTTTCACCATGTTGGTCAGGCTGGTCTCAAACTCCTGACCTCAGTTGATCTGCCTGCCTCAGCCTCCCAAAATGCTGGGATTGCAGGTGTGAGCTACTGCACCTGGTCAAATAAGACACATTTATTGAGCACCTTCTATGTACCAGGCAGTGAATAAAGCAGAGAATGAAAGAAATGTCCTGCTCTCAGGGAGCTTATATGCATACAATAAATATGAAAACATATAAATATAAGCCAGGTGGTGATAAATGTTATGAAGAAAAATAAAGCAGGGCAAAAGGACAGCAAGCAACAGAGGTGACTGCTATTTTATATAGCTTGTCCTGGATCTTCACTCTTACAATTTATAATCTCATTTTGGAGATCAACATAATTTCAGGGTCATCCTAATAACTCCAATGCCCAGGTCCTACAAAGATTCTACCATATCTAATACATAACACATGCACACACACAAATCTTTTAGAAAAGAAAATATTCATCCAGGTGTGGTGGTATGTGCCTATAATTCCAGCTACACGGGAGGCTGAGGCAGGAGGATCACTTGAGCCCAGGAATTCCACGTTGTAGTGAGCTATGACTACACCATTGTACTCTAGCCTGGATAACAGAGTGAGACCCTATCTCCCTATCTCAAAAAAAGCAAAAAGAGGGTTGGGTACAGTGACTCAATGCCTGTAATCCCAGCACTTTGAGAGGTCAAGGCTAGAGGACTGCTTGAACCCAGTAGTTCAAGACCAGCTTGGGCAACATAGCAAGACCCCATCTGTACAAAAAATAAAAAATAAAAAAAAATAGCTGGGCATGGTAGCACATACATGTGCTTCCAGCTACTTAGAAGGGTAAGGTTGGATGATTGCTTGATCCCAGGAGGTTGAGGCTGCAGTGAGCCATGTTCGCACCACTGCACTCCAGCCTAGGTGACAGAGTTAGACTGTCTCCAAAAAAAAAGCTAAAACAAAAGAAAATATTAATATTTGACCTGATGATTAATTATATATCTAGGCACAGTTTATTTAGCAATATAAGAATTATGAAATATGAGGCTAAGTAAATATGGTTTAATTTTTGAGATACTGAAAATCCTTTATTTATAAACAAATTGTGTCTTTCAAAGTTCATTTGTAAATACGTATTTGAATCTGTGAACACATTTTCCCATAGAAACAATATTAAATATAAGACTGTATCCAAGATTATTATTTACCTGAAATGCAGTTAATTACAATTGAAGAAATAGTAGAAAATAATATTGTTTCCGATTACAGTCTTTAAACAAGTGGAATATCTATACAAAAGAATCAGATTTTTTTCCTAAGGGATAATACTGAAAAAGATTGGGGTCATTTAGAGGAAAACAGAGAGAGAAAAAAAAATAGAGAGACTGTTGAGGGGACTTAGGGACATTTCAAGGTCTTTAGACGTTGCTGGTATTATTTGTTATGTCTAATTGCTTTTTATATTACATATCCCTTTATTTTTGAGAAATCATGCTATTTAACACCACTCATATTAAACCATGATTGAAGCAGATTTTTTCTCTTCTCACAAATCTAATTAAGAAGAGAGGCAAAAAGAGAGTATGCTGTTTTTTGTTTGTTTGTTTTTTGTTTTGGCTTGGAAATAATCAAAAAGGAAAAATAAAGTTATTTATAAAGAATATTACAGGCTGGGGACCAGGCGCGGTATCTCACACCTGTAATCCCAGCACTTTGGGAGGCTGAGGCGGGCAGATCACCTGAGGTCGAGAGTTTGAGCAGCCTGACTAACATGGAGAAACCCTGTCTCTACTAAAAATACAAAATTAGCCAGGCATAGTGGCACATGCCTGTAATCCCGGCTACTCAGGAGGCTGAGACAGGAGAATTGCTTGAACCCAGGAGGTGGAGGTTGCGGTGAGCAGAGGTCGCGCCATTGCACTCCAGTCTGGGCAACAAGAGCAAAACTCCAACTCAAAAAATAAAAATAAAAAAAGAATATTACAGGCTGGGCACAGTGGCTCACACCTGTAGTCCCAGTGAGAGGTGAAGCCAGCTGAACTTTCTGGGTCGAGTGGGTACTTGGAGAACTTTTCTGTCTAGCTAAAGGATTGTAAATGCACCAATCAGCACTCTGTAAAAATGCACGGATCAGCACTCTGTGTCTAGCTAGAGGATTGTAAATGCACCAATCAGCACTCCGTAAAAATGCGCCAATCAGCACTCTGTGTCTAGCTAAAGGATTGTAAACGCACCAATCAGCACTCTGTAAAATGGACCAATGAGCACTCTGTAAAACAGACCAATCAGTGCTCTGTAAAATGGACCAATCAGCAGAACATGGGCAGGCCCAAATAAGGGACTAAAAGCTGGCCACCCCAGCCAGCAGCGGCAACCCACTCGAGTCCCCTCCACGCTGCGGAAGCTTTGTTCTTTCTCACTTCACAATAAATCTTGCTGCTGCTCACTCTTTGGGCCTGCACTACCTTTACGAGCTGCAACACTCACTGCAAAGATCTGTGGCTTCACTCCTGAAGTCAGAGAGACCACGATCCCACCAGAAGGAAGAAACTATGGACACATCTGAACATCTGAAGGAACAAACTCTGGACACATCGTCTTTAAGAGCTGTAACACTCACTGCGAGGGTCCGCGGCTTCATTCTTGAAGTCAGCAAGGCCAAGAACCCACAAGAAGGAATAAATTCTGCACACACCAGCACTTTGGGAGGCTGAACTGGGTGAATCATTTGAGCCTAGGAGTTCAAGATTAGTCTTGCCAACATGGCAAAACCCCGCCTCTACAAAAAATACAAAAATTTAGCTAGGTATGGTGGTGTGCTCCTGTAGTTCCAGCTACTCAGAAGGCTGAGGTGGGAGGTTGAGGCTACAGTGAGCTGTGAGGTTGCTTAAGCCTAGGAGGTCAAGGCTACAGTAAGCTGTGACTGTGTCACAGCACTCCAGCCTAGGTGTAACTCAAATCCTGCTTCAATTGTGCAATACTGAAGCACGATCTGAAATAATGAAGAGTTGAAAAGAAACTTAATGTACACTAGTAGGAAAATAATAAAGAAATTTAGACTTAGAATATATTGAAAAAGCCACTAAAGAGAATGCTTCTGAAGAATATGTAATGAAGAAGGAGGAAAACAAAGTATGTTTACTGCAAAAAGAAAAGGAAGAAAATCTAGTGATAAGAATATCTGATTCCATACAGATTTTTCTAGAAGCTTTTAAACCAAAAAATTTCAAGTGCTATTTCTACGTGATAAAATAACTGGTAGTTCAAAGCTTTTTCTCTATATTTTTTAGATTTCTAAAATGAACATTATTGATTTTATAATTTTAAACATACTTTTCTGAGTAATAATAATAAATGCAACCCATACTTTTCTGAGTATGAGTTGCATAGGAAAAGTAAATAAGAAAAGGATTTAGAGTAACTATTCTAAAACTATATATATAAATACATAAACTACATTTTAATGAATCTATATGAAGTATAAAATTTCTAAGAAGAAAGCAATTGAAAAGAAAATTTTCATTTACCTCATTCTTTTTTAAATGAAAGAAACAGCCTGGGGGTAAAGATACTGTTGACACAAAATCATGCTTGCCCCAGATTTCAGGACCTTTGTAACAGGTCTCTATACTAAATTACCTCTATTGAATTACCTTGTGAGGGCTCTATTTTTCTGACTGGATGCTGATTAACAGTAGTATTTTTCTTCTAAGTAGCACTCCTGAATAACAAAAATTAGATGTGCAAAATCATTCTACATATTGCATACCAAGCACTTTTCTGTCTCTGTCTTCTGTGTGTCTGAGCATAGTCAGCACACTCCTTTGTGCAACGTGTGCCCCTCTCATCTTCCACCAGCTATCCTCACCCAGGAACCAGTGGCTCTGGCCATGAGTAAAATCTGGATTGGGATCAAAAAAGGGGTTTAAATCCTTTTTTGGATTAGCAGAATCCAAAGATTATGGAAGCAGAATCCTTGCTTAAAACATTGTTTTAAAAATTCAAAAAACGAGTAGTATGTTCCAGAACATAGCGCTGTTCCTACATGCTATTTATTGCCAGTGTAATAGATCATCAGGACCATCTAATCTAGGGTCTGTGTTTCCTCCAGGCAGCAAATTTTCTTTACTGGTGTTCTGACCTTAAATGAATCTGACATATTGCAGGAATCATTAGATAATTCTCACGAATGTCCTTGTATTTTAAAGTTTTTAAAAATGAGCCTTAAGAAGCAGCAGGCCAGGCATGGTGGCTCTCTCCTGTAAACCCAGTGTTTTGGGAGGTGGAGGCAGGAGAGTTGCTTGAGCTCAGTAGTTTGAAATCACAATGACCTGTGACTGTGTGTCTGTGCCACTGCACTCCAGTTTAGACAACAGAGTAAGACCCTGTCTATATTTAAAAAAAAAAAAAAAAATGCAGCAAAGCAGCAGCAAACTTTTTTTCCCCTGTGGGTGAGTTTTCTAAAAAATGTCAAAGACTCAGTAATTGTTTTGTTCAAAATATTAAAACTGAAACATAGTTTCCCTGTAACTATTTAACTTATTATCCTTTTAAATTGAAAAGAAAGGCAATACAATAGTAAGAAATTGTTATAGTAAAGATAAAAGTTTTAAGACACCCTCCTTCATTCTGTTCCACAAGTACATAAAGGACTAAATGTTTCACTTCGTGGACCAGTATAAGAGAGCTAGGATTCAAAGCCACTCATGCATCTAAAAAAATTGCTGCTTCGAGGTTATTAGATATTTCCTTTTATGCCTTGGGTGGTAAAATTTCAACAATTACAAGAATGTTAAAGTGATGTAGAACAAGATACAATAATTTCTAAAACTGAAACAAAAAAGAGGCATGCTTAGTGACCTTGCATCTTTGAACTAAAGTGGAACAATAATGGGCCTTGTCTCAGCAAAGGCAAGCAGGGGAACCGCCTCCACCACCATAGAATGTTGATCTATGTAAAACGCAGACAGAGGTTTGAAAGAGGCAGGCTGGAGACTCACTGTCTCATCAGAGCTGCTGTGGATTATTTTAGAATTTTCACATTTTACAGTTTCCCTCCGGGTTTCCCTAATTTTAATGCACTAAAGTTTAAGCTGATTGTATCAGTGGCAAAACATTGCTTTATTTGTATAATTAAGTTACCAAATTGGGAGATTTTCAAAGAGCTATTGTCTTCATGCAGTCACATCTTTAGTTGAGGCTTCCAGAAAACAGTATTTTCCTATTTTAAATTCCTGTGAGGTAGGCATATTACTATTCTAATTTTATGGAAGAGGCTTAGAGTGGGTCAGTGACTTGTCTAAGGTTCCATGGTAGGTGACAGAGACAGGATCTGACCCAGAACTGACTCTAAAACCCTTGGTGTCTTTACACCTAGGACTTGCTGCCTCACTTTGGATGCTTACACTTTTTCGCCACTATAATCCAAGTTACAATCAAAATATTTTTAGTAACATGTTTGATTATTTATCCTTAGAAGATATTCCTAGAAACAGAAGTATCATTCAGAAGGCCCTCACCTCTTACTACACCGAAAGAGATCAGAGCCCGGTTCAAATCTTGGCCTCCAAAGTTAAGCTGCCTGTACTTAGAGCTTCACTAGCTGTACATCCTTGGATTAGTTAATTCATCTGAGTTCCCCATCTATATGATAGAGTTAATATTAATACTTAACTCAGGACTATTGAGAAAATCAAATGAGTCAAGACATTTAAAGTCTGGCACATAGTTGGTTATAACTATGTCACCAAATTACCCTTGAGACAGTTGATACGCATTTGCATTCCCTAATAGCAAGTGTTTTTATTATGTTAAGCCACAAAAATTTTGCATTTGAATTTACTCCTCTGGCTCATATGATCTCAGTTGTGCATGCCCAATTTCTGACCTGTTTCTGGTTCTTAGGTTCCTAACTCTTGTCCCCAAAAGCCTCCTTCTTTTAATGTTCTCAGAGCTAAACTCTCTACCATTCTAAAACTAACACCTTCTGCCCATATCCTTCCATCACAGTTGTACAGATTGTCTGCAATAAGACCTTGAATGATATTCAGGCTTTTGATCAGTTTCTACCCTCTGAAGACCTTAGAGCAGTCTGCAGGATGTCTCTGGTTTTAGCCTTGTCACAGACTTCACTGGTTTCCCCAAATCAGCAATGATTTCCAAAGCTTCCATTTGTAACGAGGTGTACTAGGCTTCATTCTGCATTTATCTGGCATTTATTTAGCATGTGTTTACTGAGTATCTCTTACGTGCTAGCACTGTGCTAAGTGTTGGCAATAGAGAATGAGGTAAGCACAGTTCCAGTCTTCCAGGAGCTTGCAATGTAGTCTAATCATGTCCCCGCCTTTGTCTCTAACATGTCAATTAGCTGTAATTCTAGGGAAGGAAGCAATCTTTGGAGCACACAGACAATGCACCAGGATATAATGTTGCTCCATGAGGCTCCAAAAGGAAACTGAATTCCATAAAGCCATTCCAGGCTAGAGGTGGAATGCTAGGTTCACAATAGCATTCCTCTGTCCTCAACTTGTTTCAAAGCCTCAGACATTTCCTCACATTTCCAGAGGCCTTCTCTTATGTTCTCATGACCTCAGACATCTCACTGATCATATTTTGCCCTCTCCTTCTCCTCTGGGTTAGTGCCCTGAGGAAGCTAGCCCTAAGCCCTTAAAGGAGAAGTCCTACTTTAGTTCTGCTGAAGTTGTAGAAATCACTCTTCCCTCACTTTAGTGATAAACTCTGATATCTGGATTTCAAACAGTAATGAAATTAAGTTTTCATTTGCTGATTGGTTGGTGGGAAGAGTTTTTCATATCCATTCACTGTCCTCTCTTCCCAGAACTCATATGTGGGGCTGTGTGGCTGGCATGAATCCCAACTGGGAGCCCCACCCCACCTCAAAATTCTCTTCCCTGGCAGGCCTCAGCAAGACCTTGAGATATGCCCAGACATGTCTGAGTTCTAGCGTGAGCCTAGTTTATTCTGAAGGTAGGAACTTCGCTCTACATGTTTAAAATGACTGTACATTAAAAACTGTATAGGAATAATTATACCAAACTTCTTAAAGGAATTGTGTTGGGTGTGGTGGTATTACGTGTGAAATTTGTCCTTATTTTCTACATTTTCTAATGTTGTGTCATGTAATTTGGCTTTTATCATGCAAAAAAAAAAAAAGTATAGCCATACTGAAGAAAGGCATTGTGCTTCTGGAAAATCATGCCCTCTCTGGCAAGGCTTCAGCTATTCTGGGCAGACATGAGTCTGTATTCCAGGGCTGGAGCAGTGTCGGTGATCCAGCCCATCTGTTACAGGCTGAGGTTTTGGATAGAACTCCGGTTGTTCTAGTCAGGAAAAGGAGTGCTAGACAGGGAAACAGAGGCAGAAAACCAATTTTACACGTTCTGGGAACATATCTCTGATGAAGGAAACCAAAATATTCTCTCTAAAATACTGGGGATTGTTAAGATAAAATTAAGGTTGCAATGCAGTAGTACACTGTGACCCTCCCCTCTGCCTTTCCCACCTGAAGATGGGCTCCTTTGTTTATCAGCTCAGAAACAGGACTCAGAGGTGCCAGAGGATCTAGGAGCAGACTTTCCTTTCCCCATAAATTTACCTTCCTACATTTTTTTGCCTTATGGAAACCTGAACATACTCTTTTCTATTACATCATGCTTAGCCTAAAGCTGCCTCCTTACATATTTTAAGTTCAGTCTAAAGGTTTCTCTGTACATAGTGAACTATAACTTAAATGGAGGTGTACACAGACTAAAGCCTATGCTTGTGCAGTCACTGAGTTTTAGCCAAAGGGGGCCAACTGTTGAAACCATGTTCAATAAGGTAAATGCCAAGCTGTAACCAACCCAGCTGCTTCCTATTGCACTTCCGTTTTCTGTATGTCACTTTCCTTTTCCGTCTGTAAATCTTCTTCCACCACATGGTTGCACTGGAGTCTCCCTGGCTCAGGAGGCTGCCTGATTTGCGAATGGTTCTTTGATCAATTAAACTCTGTTAAATTTAATTTGGCTAAGATTTTTCTTTTAACCTTTCTTTGTCTTGTCACTACATAGGATTTATGGACCATTGTTAAAATACCATTTCAGCAAGGCCTCTAAAACACTACCTTGAAAGAGAAATATGTTTGCTCTGAGGCCTCTCCCACATAATAGGCACAAATGTTAGCAAAACTCTGCTTATTTTTCTTTTGTTAATCTGACTTCAGGAGAGTATCTCAACCAAGAACCTAAGAAAAAGAAAAGAAATTCTATTTTCTCCCCTACGATAGCATGCTAAAAGAACTAATTCCAACTCTCATCAGTCAGTGGGATGTATTTCTTGACTGGTTAAGAGTGGCTTGGGACTTGCCGGTGGTAACCTTTAGAGACTCTAGCCTGTGGGAAGAGTCTCATTTTCACTCTTGAATAAGAAGCCCTAGTTATTTCCTGATCCCTTTACAACTTAATCTTATACACAGAGATAAAAGCGCTGGGAAGCACAGTGTTTGCTGAGTTTCTCTGTCTTCTGAACATGTTTTAAGCCTTCCTTCAACGGTTTCTTTGTCAGAAAAAGTAATTCTTATTTATTATTTTTTTGAAACAGGATTTTGCTTTGTCACCCAGGCTGGAGTGCAGTGGCACAATCATGGCTCACTGCAGCGTCACTCTCCCAGGTTCAAGCAATCCTCCCACCTCAGCCTCCTGAGTAACTGGGACTACAGGCACGCACCATCATGCCCAACTGATTTTTTTTTTTTCTTTTTGTAGAAATGGTGCCTTGCCATGTTGCCCAGGCTGGTCTCAAACTCCTGGGCTCAAGTGATCCTCCTGCCTCGGCCCCTCAAAGTGCTGGGATCAGGTATGAGCCATTGTGCCCAGCCCAGAAAAAAATTCTTATTTACTACAGTCTAATTTTTTTCATTTTAATGCCCCCTCTATTTAACTGTACTAGAACTTCAGACAAGAAATAAGGATACTATTAGCAGCCTGTGCTAAATGTGGTAGTAGGATGACTTGATAATTTTACTATATTTTAGAATGATCCACAGTTACAGTGTTTTTAATATGTCTATTATCTCATTTATGTTGGAATAGGAATGACTACATAAAACTTCTTAAAGGGACTGTTGGGAGTAGTGGTATTATGTGTGAAATTTATCCTTCTTTTTTAAATTTTCTAATTTTATTAATTATTATCTAATTTATGTATTAAGCCTTTATCATTTATATCAATTTTTTTTCTTTTTATGAAGAGTAGCTGTATATGTTAATTTCATATGAGTCATTTATTTCTTTTCTGTTTGTAACTTTCCCGGTCTATGCAGATTGTTTTGAAATTCTGAAAAATTTATATATTTATTACAAAGCAAAACCTAATTATTGCAGAAAAGTTAATAAATGCAGAACAACATTAACAATTTAAATAATCCACAATTCTACCACAATGGCAAATCATTTATATATGTGTGCATCATTCAGTTTAGTGTTTTTTTTTTTCCTTTAGGATGGAGCAATCCTTTATTTTTACACACTTTGACAAGGAGGTTTTCTGTAAACAACCTTTCCAGTGGAGAACAGAGAACATGAAATCAGCGCCCAGACATCAGCAGCTGCTCTGCTCAGGGCTGAGGCTCCCCCTTGCCCACGTGGTGAGGTGGCGGGGTGCACTTCCCTTCCTTTATCAGCTTATCCTGCTGCTTCCTGATGGGATTCATGTCTCATCGTTTTCTGCAGAAGCATACGCTCTATGAAATCATTATATTCTACCTTGCACTCTTTCTCTGCCCAGATACTACCGATTCCATGTGCACATTCTATCCATTCTTTTTCAAAACCATGACATCGACCAGGAATCTTGTAGGGCTGTTCAGCACTTTGGACTGTCAACCATCGATCTATGTTAAGGCCAAACCTTTTCTGCACATCCAAGAAAGCCATGGCAATCTGATGCTCATGCCCCTATCTCTTCTCTAGTTTAGTGGTTTTTAAAAATCACAATATAATTACTGGATTTACTGGCTAAGCAAGGCTCAGCATGCTCGCCATGCTCATAACATTCTTCTAAGTGATTTCTTTCACCTAAATTACTCTCCTGCTACTGTATGGCCTGCTCGTTAGCTAGATTTTTTTGGTCAGAATAGCCACTGCCCTCAAAAGCAAGGGGGTAGGCATAGTAATGGTCACTTCAAAGATCTCCACATCTGAATCCCTGGAAACTGTTAATATGTTATGTTGCATGCAAAGGGGAATTAAGATTGCAGACAGAATTAAGGTTGCTGATCAGTTGACAGATTATCCTGGCTTATCCAGGTCAATTCAATGTATCCACAAGGTTCCTTAAAAGTGGAAGGGAGAGGTCAAAAATGAGAGTCAGAAAGAGACAGGATGCTGAAAGTAGGGTCAGAGAGATGCTATGTTGCTGGCTTTGGCGTCGGAGAAGGGGAGCCATGAGTCAAGGGACGCAGGTGACCTCTAGCAGTTGAAAAGGCAAAGGAACAGATTTTCTCCTATGGCCTCCAGAAGGGAATGCTGCCCTATTCACACCTCAATTTTAGCAGAGAGAGCCCCCATGTGAGACTTCTGAACTACAGAATTGTGGTTGTTTTAAACCACTAAGTTTGTGGTAATTTGTTACGGCAGTAATAGGAAACTGAATTCCTTCTTTCCTTCTCCTCTCTCAAAAAGTAAGGGCTCCTCAGTGCTGGGCACTGTATTAGATGCTGGGGCATGATGCTAGATGCAAGAAACAGCAGTGAAGGAACTAACAGAAGGAAACAGAGCAGAGAAAAAAAGAATTAATGCCACCCATAATTCCACAGTTTAGCAATCTATTGGAATAGCTGCAGCCTCTCTGCCTCTTGCTTTACTGTAAGGAGAGAGTTCTCTACATAGCTCACATTTCTTTACACCTTTCGAGAAGCACCTGACTGCCTTTGTTCAAGACTATCTTCTCAAGGATGTTTGTAGGGTAGACATCAGAATAAACAGAATAACAAGTAAAATATAGGCCAGAAAAAAATGACGTTGATATAATGGCAAAAAAAATTAATTTCACAATGGAATCGTTCATTTTATATGTATAAAAGCAAGTTAGGTGGGGCGCGGTAATCCTAGGACTTTGGGAGGCCGAGGTGGATGGATCACTTGAGGTCAGGAGCTTGAGACCAGTCTGGTCAACATGGTGAAATCCTGTCATTACTGAAAATACAAAAATTAGCCAGGCATGGTGGCGCATGCTTGTAATCCCAGCTACTTGGGAAGCTGAAGTGTGAGGCTTGCTTAAATCCAGGAAGCGTAGGTTGCAGTGAGCTGAGATTGCGCCACTGCACTCCAGGCAGGGCGACAGAGCAAGACTCCATCTCAAAATAAATAAATAAATAAATAAAATAAACAAATAAAAGCAAGTTAGATGAATTTAAAATCTTGATTATAAAATGTGAGTATAAGTTTAGCAAAGATAAAAATAGGAAAAACTAGAAACGTTAACTAAGCTATTGTATTAGTCTATTCTCATGCTGCTAATAAAAACATACCTGAGACTGGGCAATTTATAAAGGAAAGAGGTTTAATTGACTCACAGTTCAGCATGGCTGGGGAGGCCTCAGGAAATTTACAATCATGGCGGAAGGCCAAGGGAAAGCAAGGCACCTTCTTTACAAGGCAGCAGGAAGGAGAAATCCAAGCAGGGGAAACAGCAGACACTTATAAAACCACCACGTCTGTGAGACTCACTCATTATTATGAGAGCAGCATGGGGAACCTCTCCCATGATTCAGTTACCTCCACCAGGTTCTGCCCTTGACATGTGGGTATTACGGGGATTATAATTCAAGGTGAGATTTGGGTGGAGACACAGAGTCAAATCATATTAGAAAGTCGAGGAATTATCTGGTTTTTGGAGTTTGCTCTGAAAATATTTTCTGGTTGGAAAACCAAGTAGAATGCAAGCTTATATGTTGTGATTATATTTCTATTTAATATTTCTTCAGAGCTGAAACAGTGGCGTTGAAATGGTGGGATCAAAACTGAAGAAGTATGTGCCTTACAACAACAAGAAAAATACCTAACTAAAATACTTGGGTAAAACTTTTGCAATGTCTTACCGAAATTATGACTTCTCATGTATTTGATAAATTACTTTTAAACAAAGTAATTCCTGAAGCACTGAAAGAAGCAATGCCTTTGGTGTTTGACTTATGTTTATTTATCTACTTTCAGATGTAATATCTGTAAGCTTTCAGAAAAATAATCATTGAAAGATATCAAGCAATAAACATCTACCAAATAAAGCAGAAAAGAATTTTAGAGTGCTTTTTGTTTCTTTACATTGATTCCACAAGTGTGACGTTCATCTGATTTCCTTTTAAGTGTTCCTACATCAGTAAGTGAAATAAAACAGAACATTTACTCCGGTTTATTTAAACAAAAGATTTGCAAATATAAAGTTAAGCTTAAAAGGCATTTTTCCTTTTTTATCCAGGAAAGTTATGCATTCTTAAAATTTCCCTCATGATCATCATAGGAAATAAAAGAAATAAAAAACCACATGAAGTTCCACCATCCCAAGATAAACACTGTTATATTTTGCACTATTTCCTTCTAGTTTTTTGGGATCATATATTTTATATGGCATCATATAGCAAAATATAATACACAGCCTGATTTTTCACTGTAAAAGTAGTATATTCTATTGTAGAAAATTTAGAAAAATTATAACATAGATAAAAATTATTAAAATACATAATTGGGTTAATGACAAATCAAATTTACTATCAACTATGAAAAGTTCACCAAGTAAATTAATCAGTTTCACTAATTTATAATTCTCTACATTTTCCTAACTTATTAGAAAAAATATTAAATAAGTAACATTGGAAGGCTATAAAAGCCACATGTAATTTTCCATCAACTTTTTCCAAGAGTGGGAAAAAATCCTAACTACTAGAAAGATTGATTGGATTGTCAAAAATGTACAAAACTCAGCTATATAAACTGAGAAACTTAGTCACAAATAGATTTGTATTAATAGTGTTCATTTTCAAAATATTGAAACAAGATAGAAAATAAGTAAAAGTAAACAAAGAAAAAACACTTCCACTGAACTAGTGTAAGGACAGATTGCTACTACCAAACAGTTTTAGGCTTCAAACTTGGCATATATCTTTCCTAATAGTATACCTTAAGGCAGTAAGGTAGATCTGCTCTTATCTTAGGAAAAACCATTGTATCCTCATAGAAATTAGGTGTTTTGAGAAAAAATAAAGTGTATATGGCCAAACATGTTTAAGAAAAGTTTTCTATTTTTGTTTTCTCCTAGAAACACAAAGAATGATAGCATATTAAAGACTGAAACATTAAGTATCAAGTGTAATTTTATTTCAGAATTTCTCAGATTTATTTGATAAAGGGATTCATTTTTTCCCCCCCTCTAAAGATAATGATCTTACAAAGATAAAGTCCTGGATAATCCAGTTTGGGAAATTCACACAGCCCAATAGATACCTACTCAGGGTCTCATCCTTTAAAGATTGTCTGAGTAGTTTGTGATTCATTGCTCTGGAATAATCTCTTGTTTGATCTCTAATTTAATGTCTTATAGGTGACTCCATAGTTACTTCCAAGTATTCTCTTCTACTTACCTGTCACCTTTCTATGTCTGCCTGACTCCTGGTATGCTTTAAGTACTAATAAATCCAGACAGACATTTCAGAATTCCAAATATAAATCACATTTACTAATAATAACAGTAATGATATAATAATAATAATAATATAATAATAATGTCATAAGAAAATCTCCAGAGATCTTCCCTGAGTCTTCCCTGCTTTTTGAAGAGCCATACCACTTTATCTTCTTTTATTCCTTCTAAATGCTTCATAAAAGAGGAAGCCTCATTATGTTCTAGAACTAATTTCACCTTTAGAGGCTGGAAAAGTTCTTTCTTTTGAAAAATTACAAAGCATTAATTCAGAGTTTTTCAATCATGCTTTTGAGGCACACATAGTTGTTAAGCGTGTTGGAAACAGCATCTTCCTCATCCCTTAGCCGGGTCGTACAAGACCTATAAGCAGGGCACTTGCCTCTGGCTACAGGCAACTTCACTGGATTTTCTCAGGATGCCTCAGAAATATCTTACGATGTTGCCAGGGTATGAGAAATGGTGGAAAGACATACATTAGTATGCTCAAAACATTTGTATACTGACCCACTTTCCCTTAAGCTGGAAAAGGACTAGAATTCATTGAATAAAGAAATCACAAAATTCATAAACAAGAAACATATTATATATATTTAAATAATAGGAACAATTTTTATTGGCTCTCATTTTAATATAGCTATTGAACTATGACTTAAAGGACATTGTTTAAAATATTGGTAATGAAAATCATATTGTTCCTAAAATATAAAAACACCATAGAAGGCCGGGCGCGGTGGCTCAAGCCTATAATCCTAGCACTTTGGGAGGCCGAGACGGGCGGATCACGAGGTCAGGAGATCGAGACTATCCTGGCTAATCCGGTGAAACCCTGTCTCTACTAAAAAATACAAAAAAATACCAAAAAAAACAAAATACAAAAAAACTAGCTGGGCGAGGTGGCGGGCGCCTGTAGTCCCAGCTACTCGGGAAGCTGAGGCAGGAGAATGGCGTAAACCCAGGAGGCGGAGCTTGCAGTGAGCTGAGATCCGGCCACTGCACTCCAGCCTGGGCGACAAAGCGAGACTCCGTCTCAACAACAACAACAAAACAAACAAACAAACAAAAACCATAGAAAAAGGTAGTTATAGAGAATCCTTCTTTTTAAACCAAGAGAAAAATCCATGAAAACTATATGAAACTGGATATAAAATAGTGTCATTTGAATATTGTAGTCCACAGGATTCAACCTTCATTTAATTGTACAGCCAAACTGCTATGATTTATTAAGTACAATATGTCCATATATGACATAATATCTAAAAGACTTATTTTTAAAGAGCCTAAGATTAATACCAAGAACACAAAACAGTCAAATAACGCAGTATGTTAAGCACGGCAGAGCAGCATTTAATAGCTATGCAGTAATTTGTCGTATATCGCTTGCATAACAATTAATCACAGGGAACATTTTATTGATAAATAAAAGGTTTTGTCAGTGAGTACATGGAATGAAATAATACGAAAACAAAAAAACCTGATAGTTTTTAAACTACTGCCTGACAGATTACATGAAACTAAATAAAAAACAAGCTTTTGTCAGGATATTTGTGTTTTCCAGATTTACAGAGCCATTCTCTTTGAATATTAAATAATCATACTTTTAAATCTCTACTCCTCTCCTAGACTGATTACTGGAGGCAAATTAATTTCAGATTAATTTTTAACACTTTTGATGGAGGAAAATACCTAAAGCAAGAATTTGTATTAATCACATATCCATCTATCTTCTACACAAGGCCATTCAAATTCTCCCAGAATCTGTTTTAAAACCAGTACTTCCTTTTGCTGAGAACATTACCTAAACATTCCTCCCCAAATTAGGGCACACATGCATTATCTGTGAGTCATACAGCTCTCAAATACACAGATTTCAGATTCCATCATCATTATGAGTCCGTACAATGCCCCTCGTTTTATTTCATTATTTTTTCCCCTTTGTCCTATTCATTCTCATATACATGCTCTTTCCGGTCAGAGATATTCACATTAACATATCCAATATATTTCCTTAGGCATCTGAAAATATAGCCCTGAGATATAATACATGGTTGTTTTCTGTGCATTTGTATATTTTGAATAGAATTCATTCCATATTTCCAAGATCCATCTACATTCCTATATATAAAAATGGTTAACTACTTCTTCCTGTATTTTATCCCATTGTGTGTACATGCTATGCATTCTGATTAGCCATTTCCCTAGGGATGGACATTAAATTGCCTCTAACTTCTTGCTAACAGAAATAATGCTAGGATACCACGCTCCAAAATATCCCCTTAAAGATTTGTACACAATATAAACCCAGGTGAGGGAATGATATAAATACAGAATTATATGAATAATTAATTTCACTAGGTATTGTGAGTTACACTTCCACCAACAGAGATTTCTGATTTCTCGACATCCAAGCCAGCACTTAGTATTAGCTGACTTTGTAACTTTTAGCAATTCTTTGTTGACTTAATTTGAATTTCTATGATTACAAGTGAAGTTGATTACAAGTGAAGTTGAATATCTCTTCATATACATTTTGGCTATTTAGAATTCCCCTCCCATGAATTGTCTATTTTAGTCCTTGTTCAATTTTTGAGTTTCCTTGTAGATTTTAGTAGTTCCTTAAATGGTCTACATGTTAATCACTTTTTAGTGTTACACTTTAAAAACATCTCCTGCTAATGTGTGTGCAACCAGTCTGTTGAGTTTGTCTATAATATCTTCTTTGTATGGAAATACTCAGTTTAAATATGATCATATCCATCAATTTCCACCACCTACCTTTAAGGTACTTTTTGGGTCTTGTTTAAAAATCCTTTCCCATCCCAAGTTCACAAAGAAAGCTTCAGGTATTTTACTAACTTCATAGTGTTGCCTTTTATAGTTAGGTTTTTAATCCATTCAAAATTTATTTTTGTATTTGGAGTGTGGTAAGATACTCGGGAGGCTGAGGCAGGAGAATGGCGTGAACCCGGGAGGCGGAGCTTGCAGTGAGCCGAGATCCGGTCACTGCACTCCAGCCCGGGCGACAGAGCAAGACTCCGTCTCAAAAAAAAAAAAAAAAAAAAAAGAATCTAAGTTTATTTTTTCCTGTGTTGAGCCACTAAATAATCTGTCTTTCCCCTATGAGTTATGATGCTAATTTCTATTATATTCCACATTCTCATATATAACATAGGCTTGTTTACTGGTTTTCTGTTCTGTTACATCAATTTTTTTGTCCATTCCTATACTGGTAGCATACTATTTTTATTGCTATGGTTTTATAATATGTCTTAATATATTCAACAAGACAAGTTCCCTCTGTTTGCTCTTCTTTTTAAAAAATTCATCTTATTTATTTGTGGTCTACTATTATTCTATGTACATTTTATAAGCTAATTAATTGTCTAGTTTGTCACAAAATCCTGATGAAATTTTCATTAAAATTGCATTGAATTTATAGATTAATTCAGGGAGAATAATATTTTTACAATATTAATTTATCCCATTTGCAAACGTGGTACTTTTCTCTTTTTACCTGTCTCTTGTTTTATGTCCTTTAATAGAGCTTGAAAAACTCTCTGTGAAGGATGGGTTCATTCATTAGTTTATATCCTATGTACTTTGTAGTTGTTATTGCTATCGTGAATGAAATTGCATTTTATACTAATTTCCAGTTGGTCACTGCTGATACAGAAGAATGTCACTGATTTTTACATGGAATTTTATACTAATTTCCAGTTGGTCACTGCTGATACAGAAGAATGTCACTGATTTTTATATGGAATTTAAATGAATTAATATACATAAAATATTTATAAAATTTCTTATATACTAATTAAGTAAATGCTATATGTGTTCACTACTGTTTTGTTGCCTGTCATCAATGTTGCATCTCCACAGCCTTTCTGAGCTCTCCTATTAGTTCTAATAGTTTGTCTATTGATTCAATTGAGTCCTCTGGTATAAGATCTAATAATCTGCAAACAGTGAAAGGGTTGGGTTGTCCATTCTATCCAATCCTTATACTTCCTATTTTTTTTTTGGAAGGAAAAAATACTGTGTTGACTGAGAACCCCTCACCATACTCAATGGAAGCCAAGATAACAAGACTCTTTCTTGTCCCTAAAGATGATATGTCACAATTTTTTTCCCGAAGTTTGCTAATAGATATTTATTAAAAGCTTTTGTTAAGGCCAGGAGCAGTGATCCCAGCACTTTGGGAAGCCGAGGCGGGCAGATCACCTGAGGTCGGGAGTTCGAGACCAGCCTGACCAATGTGGTGAAACCCTGTCTCTACTAAAAATACAAAAATTAGCCAGGTGTGGTGGTGGGCGTCTTTAGTTCCAGCTACTCTGGAGGCTGGTGCAGGAGAATCGCTTGAACTCGGGAGGTGGTGGTTGCAGTGAGCCAAGATCATGCCACTGTGCTCTAGCCTGGGTGACAGAGTGAGACTCCATCTCAAAAAAAAAAAAAAAAAAAAGTTTTTGTCAAATTAAAAAATTATCTTTTATTCATATTTTTCTAACACTTTAAACTATCTCATAATTAGATGTTAAACATTATCAAATGGTCTTTCTGTATATGTTGAGTCATTTTTCCCTCTTTAGTCTACTAATTTGATAAATTATATTATTATCTTTTCTGGTGATGAACCTCCTTACATTTCTGGAATAAATTTTACATTGCCGTATTTTATTAAAACATGGTTGAAATAAGCTAATATTTATTTAGAATTTCACATTTTTGCTCATAAGTGAGCTAATAACTCACTTATGGCTAACAAGTAGCTAATAACTTTCTTTTTTTGTACTGTCCTAATCCAGTGGTTGTCTGAAGATTATAATTAACTTCTTAAAATGAGTTGAGAGTTGAAGATTTAAAACGAGTTGTGCAGCTGTCCTTCATTTTCTTTTTTTCTGGAACACTTTGTATAAACTAGACTTATCTTTTCTGGGAAAGTTTTGAAGAACCCATCTTTAAAACAATCTGATCATGTAGATTATTTTTATAATCTGCTTTATAACATATAGAGGCTGAAAGTAAAATCTACATGCTTTAGATTCTCTAGCAGTTAGGATTCTGAATGTAATTTAGGTTCTGTTAATAATATTCACTTGAGGGAGATTTTGATTCAAGATTGAATTATGAGGAAACAGGGTACAGTACATTTGGTTTTATCGTATAGATTGTGGCAGTGGCAGTGTGATACTAAAACCAGTACTGCTGGTGGCAAATTCCTGATCATAATAGTGGCTGCAGTTCTCTTAGTTGTCCATTTCTGCTGGGTTTTGGAGATCATTCTTGGAAACTCAGTCAGAGTCTGTTACTTAAGTCTTTCTAGTACTTCTGTGATGTATCTACATTTCCTTTCTAAATTTTCTTTATTTATTTTCTTTTGAGACAGGGTCTCACTCTGTCGCCCAGCAGCGTTGATCACAGCTCACTGTCACCTCCACTCCACGGGCTCAAGCCATCCTCCCACCTCACCCCCCCCCACCCCCCCCCCAGCAGCTGGGACTACAGGCACACACCACCCCGCCCACCTAATGTTTTTGTGTGCATTTGTTGTAGAGATGGGGTTTTGCCATGTTGCCCAGGCAGGTTTCAAACTCTTGAGCTCAAATAATCTGCCTTCCTAGGCCTCCCAAAGTGCTGGAATTACAGTTATGAGCCACCACGCTGGGCCTCATATATTTCTTAATGAAATATTTTCAGATTATAATAGCTAGAGTGTATTTGTTTAACTAGAATAAAGAACTTTGACCATAACAAACATTACCTGCACTGGAGGCCTGATGGGTGATTAGAAATCAATTTCATAGCTAACAGGCAATTCAAGGTTTCCACTTCTTCTCAGGCAAATTATTCCTGGAAATTTATTTATTTTTTCATTTACGTTTTTCAATATTATTGCTATATAGTTCATTATTTTTGAAATCACTACTATTTCTATAGGTGATTCTCTTTTGGGGGTTGAATTTTAATTTTTTAGTCCTTTTATTCTTTGTATTAACCAGGATATGAGAGAGAGAGAGAAAGAGAGAGTTTTTTGTTTTATCTAGGCCCCAAGCTGATTGGATGGTGCCTGTCCGCATTGAGGCCAGACCTTTCTCGCTCAGTCCCTGACTCACATGCCAGTATCCTCTGGCAACATCTGTGAGGAGACACACCAGAGGTAATGCTTTACCAGCATTTTAAGTATTCCTTAATTCAGTCAAGCTGACACCTAAAATTAACCATCACAATTTGCTTGATCAACTTTGTCAGATATGTGTACATTTTAAAAATTTCTTCAAAGAAATTAAATTGTTAAATTATCTCTAATTTTTTCTTTACCATTTTATTTATTTTCTCTTACTTGTATAATCTCGTCTCATCTTGTTTCTATATATTTATTCTTTTGTTTCCTTTTCTAGCTCTTTGAGCTTTATAGTTGCTTTATTTTTCTCAATCTTTCTTGTGTTTTGATAAATGTATTCATTCAGACTAAAGATTTTTTGAATTTCCCCTTTTTAATCCAAAGGATATTAATCACTTTCAATTCCTAGAGTTATGAGATTTAAAAAATCCACAGTTTTTGTGTTTATTCTTTTCTTTTTTTGCGACAGAGTTTCGCTCTTGTCGCCCAGGCTGGAGTGCAATGGCACGATATTGGCTCTCTGCAACCTCTGCCTCCTGGGTTCAAGCGATTCTCCTACCTCAACCTCCTGAGTAGCTGGTATTACAGGCATGCAACACCACGCCCGGCTAATTTTTGTATTTTTAGTAGAAACGAGGTTTCACCATGTTGGCCAGGCTGGTCTCAAACTCCTGACCTCAAGTGATCCACTCTCCTCGGCCTCCCAAAGTCCTGGGATTACAGGCATGAGCCACCGTGCCTGGCTTTAGTGTTTATTCTTAATTAAATCATATAATGATGAAAGAACATAATCTCCATTATATGAATTCTTTGAAATATATGAAGTTTTCTTTATGACTTCATTCATGGTGATTTTTGTGGATGTTCCATATGTGTTTTAAAAAATATGTATTCTCTGTTAAGATTCTATATCTTCCTTTATGAATTTTAGTTTATTAATGAGATAATGTTATATAGTTTTGATTATATTTTCTGGTAGGCTTGTTCCTTCAGTATTTAAGAGGGGTGGGTTAAAATCATTAACTTTAATTGACTTGTTGGTTTCTTCCCATAGTTCTGTCCACTACCTCCTATCACTCAGCAGTGGTATACTGAAGGATGGCATAATCTCTATTAGTCTCTTCAAGCCATTCCCAACATATTATCCTTTGATATGGATATTTTTTTCAATCTTAATATAAAAAATTTATTGCTATGTTTCAGATTTCACAAAGCAACTAGGCTTTAAGACATTACTACATGTGAAATTTCCATGTAGTATTAAAAAGAAACCAGGGGCCGGGCGCAGTGTCTCACGCCTGTAATCCTAGCACTTTGGGAAGCCGAGTCAGGTGGATCACCTGACATCAGAAGTTTGAGACCAGTCTGACCAACATGGTAAAAACCCGTCTCTACTAAAAATACAAAATTAACTGGGCGTGGTGGCACATGCCTGTAATTCCAGCTACTCGGTAGGCTGAGGCAGAAGAATTGCTCAGACTTGGGAGGCAGAGGTTGCAGGAGCCAAGATTGCGCCACTGCACTCTAGCCTGGGCAATAAGAGCAAAACTCCACCTTAACAACAACAAAAAAAAAAAAAAAAGAAAAAAAAAGAAAAGAAAGAAAAAAGAAACCAGGCACTCCCTAGACAAGCATTACTGAGCTGAGTAAGACCTCTTATTCTAAAAGCAGCAGCCCAAGATGCTATTAACTACCCTTTTGCCCATCTTCCTTTTGATGATATAAGCATATTAGCAACAAACAATTATCTGAAATGAATATTAAAGTTTTAAAGGTATAAATCCCTTTCCAAATATATATTCTGTTTGAGACCAAATTTTCTTCATATACTTCTACCAAAACAACACGAATAAATGCAAAATGCAAAACAACATAAATAAATGCAAAATGAAAATGCAAAAAAAATCAATAAATGCACAGCAGAATGAATGCAGAAAAAGATATATGAATCCAGCCACCTTTTAATAAGCTAGACATTAAATAGGTTTGAAAAAATGTAAAACAATGTCACTCTTCTTAAAAAAAAAAAAAGTTCTACCTTTGGAAAATATAGTTTTTTATAAAATATACTGCTTATGCTAACATGTAATAGAATATTTATTTTTAAATGAATTAACACAAAAGTATCTCAGTTTTTATCTTAATAATCATTTTAATTTCTAATATGGTAAATAATGATTGCTATAATCCACATAAACATAAATTAAGCTCTTTGAGGTCCTCAGTTTTCAAGAGGGTAAAGTTGTCCTTGACCCAAATGTTTGAGAATTACTGAATTATTTCATTTCCTTTGAATTGCAATTGAGGAATCTCTGATACAGTGTGGTTAGATGACTTGATTTAAGTCAGAAAGCTAATTCATTTTGATGACTTCAGAATTTTAAAAGCCTATTTTATATTTGTAAACAAACATTTTAATTTTATAAATTAAATGATTGATTTTGCTGAATTATTTTGCAGCATTATGGCTACTTATAGTAAAGAAATTACAAGGTTCTTTGGACATTTTAAAATCTTTGAAAAAACTCTACATAATGCATCCTATCAAACTATATTTATTGCAAGTCCCAGTTTCTTTGAGAAAGATGGATAATATCCATTCAGAATCAGAACTGTGTCTTAGATAAGCTAGCAATCCTTTCTCAGCTCTATTGTTTTGTTGAGTTCCACAGGGTCTTAAGTAAATGAATGCTAATATCAGAAAGTTTTTTCATTTCAAAATAAGGAATGTGTCTGCAATGCTCTATTTATATAATACATAAAACACATAAACTTTATAACTTTATAAGCTTGTAAGGCATATTTCCCTGATTTTCTACTAAAGGTTTGAGGCTATCCTGAGATATTTAAGTGTCATATTCTAAAAACACAATTTAAAATGATTTGAGATAATTCTTCAGCCTAAACTCCAAATTGGTCTTTAGATGTAACTGCAGCACAATCTCCAAAATTAATTAGACATATGCACTATAATCCCTCCAGTAGCTCCAAGAATTTGGCATCCTTCGTGGCACAAAATCTTTTGATGCCATCATGTAATGAGTGTGTTGTTCCACACCAATAGACACAAAAATCATACAGTACTTGGAATAAATAGAAACTGTTTTACATAGCATCTTGGTGAGGTAAGCTTGTATTAAATCCCTTTAACAAAACAAGAAACTAAGCTGTAGAGACCTGTTCAGGCTTGCCTAGGGTAAGTCACAGAATTACTGCTGAAGCTGAGGACACAAATTTACATAGTTTTTGCAGTTTGTGACTACACAATAATGGTATCCTCTCTTGCAGTTAGAATCAAGATATACTTGAGATATATTTTACTCTACATTATATTTGTGTAACTCAGGTAACATGAGTAAAGGACGTGACTTAGTAGCAGGGGTTGAATTTATCCAGAAACTAGAATTCTCTTACACTTTTTCCTCTAATTAATTAGTGTGATTACAAATAGTTTATTTTGAGGACATGTTTAATCTACCAGTAGCTGAATATTCAAAAGGAAATTTGCTTTTTGAGAAAGAAAGAAGTGTTCCATATTTAATAAATATTAACTGAGTGACTGCCATGTGCTGGGAGTTTGAGATGTAGGGCTGAACATGACAGGCAAGGTCACTGCTCTGATAGCTTACATTTGAGTAGGGGTATGCAGAGTAAACAAATAACTTCAGCTAATAAACTGCTATATAAAAATAAAAGAATCATAATACAAAAGTGATAAGAGAAAGATAAGCTACTTTACATATGGTGAAGAGTGAAGGCTTCTTGACATTTGACATTTGAACTGAGTCCTGAATGAGGAGAGCTAGTCCTGCAAATATTGGGGAGGGGCCTGCATAGGCAAGGACTGGAAGTGAGAGGGAGCCGGTTGTGTTTGAGTTGGGTGAGAATACAAACAAACAGAAAGGAGTGTAGCTGTAGTTTAGTGCACCACAGTGAGATGGAGGGAGGTGGGAGTTAGTGCACCAGGGTAAGTCCAGATGGGGCTTACAAGTCTACAAGAACCTTGTAGACCAACTGAGTGAGAGATGATGGTGGTTTGAAGCTTGGTTAGAATGGCAATCATTAAAAAGTCAGGAAACAACAGGTGCTGGAGAGGATGTGGAAAAATAGGAACACTTTTACACTGTTGGTGGGACTGTAAACTAGTTCAACCATTGTGGAAGACAGTGTGGGAATTCCTCAAGGATCTAGAACCAGAAATACCATTTGACCCAGCCATCCCATTACTGGGCATATACTCGAAGGATTATAAATCACGCTGCTATAAAGACACATGCACATGTATGTTTATTGTGGCACTATTCACAATAGCAAAGACTTGGAATCAACCCAAATGTCCATCAATGACAGACTGGATTAAGAAAATATGACACATATACACCATGGAATACTATGCAGTCATAAAAAAGGATGAGTTCATGTCCTTTGTAGGGACATGGATACAGCTGGAAACCATCATTCTCAGCAAACCATCGCAAGAACAGAAAACCAAACACCGCATGTTCTCACTCATAGGTGGGAGTTGAACAATGAGAACACTTGGACACAGGAAGGGGAACATCACACACCAGGGCCTTTTGTGGGGTGGGAGGAGCGGGGAGGGAGAGCATTAGGAGATATAACTAATGTAAATGATGAGTTAATGGGTGCAGCACACCAACATGGCACATGTATACATAGGTAACAAACCTGCATGTTGTACACATGTACCCTAGAACTTAAAGTATAATAAAAAATTTATTAAAAAATGGAGAAAGGTACACACATTTAGGTTATATTTTGGAGATGGTACTGACAGGACCTGCCAATGGATTGGACATGGGAGGAGAGGGAATGAGAGAATGTACATATTTCCACACATAAAATGTTAACTATTATGTCATACCAAATGCATGATCCAAAAAGTAAAACCTAAACTTCATCAAAATTAAAACTCATTCTGTGAGGCTGGGCGCGGTGGCTCCTCCGTGTAATCCCAGCACTTCAGGAGGCCGAGATGGGCAGATCTCCTGAGGTCAGGAGTTTGAGACTAGCCTGGCCAACATGGTGAAACCCTGTCTCTACTAAAAATACAAAAATTAGCCAGGCGTGGTGGTGGGTGCCTGTAATCCCAGCTACTCGGGAGGCTGAAGCAGGAGAATCACTTGAACCCGGGAAGCAGAGGTTGCAGGGAGCCAAGATCACACCACTGCACTCTAACTTGGGTGACAGCGTGAGACTCTGTTTCAAAAAAAAAAAAACTCATTCTGTGAAAGACTCTGTTAAGAGGACAAAAAGGCAAGCTACAGAGTGGGAGAAAATACTTGAAAACCACATATCCAACAAAGGACTAGTACATGGAATATATAAAAAAAATGTCAAAACTCAACAGTATGAGAAAATCCAATAAGAACGTGGATAAAAGACACAAAGATATATTTCATGCACACAGTAACACAGATGGCAAATAAACACATGAAATGATGCTCAATATCATTATTCAATGGGGAAATGCAAATTAAAACCACAAGCTATCAGTTTGGTAATGAATTCCTACAATTTTATATTGCTTTGACATCCACTTTAAATATAAGCTGGGCTTTCTCACACCAGAGGCAGGACTCCGTCACCTTGGACACAGTTTTCAGTTTGATGCTCCCTTCCCCCAGTTTCTCAATGCAGTGGATCCAGGTATCTGTCTTATACAACTGCTCTCTGGTGACCACTTCCCTAGGTGGTGGCTAGATGCAGGCTGCTTGACTGGCCTTGCTGATCCTCACACATGGAACGAACTATGCAGACATGCCACAGTGACTACCTCTCATTCACAGCATGACCCCCTGCTTGCTTTAAATCCACCAATTAAGCTCCCTGCTAGAAACCTATTTCGATAACTCTCTGGACCTAATAAGGGTACTGGCCCACAGGTCCCTTCCTCTCCCTGACCTCTGTGTATGGCCGCCAGGAGTATCATGCGCCCTCAACCTGTAAGTAATATAATCTTTATTTCCATCTTGTGTCTCTCCTAATCATTGAAAGTGTGCTCTCTTTCTTAAAAATCCTAAATTGAAACAAACTTACCTCTATTAAAATGAGTAAAATAGGCCAGGCACACGCCTGTAATCTAAGGACTTTGGGAGGCTGAGGCGGCAGGATGACTTGAGCCCAGGAGTTTGAGACTAGCTTCTCCAACACAGTAAAAACCCATCTCTGCAAAAAGAAAAAAAAGAAAAAGAAAAAGAAAAAGAAAAATCAGCCAGGCATGGTGGCAGATGCCTATAGTCCTGCTACTGATGGCTGGTGCCCCACCCTACTTCCAGCACTGAAGTGGGCAGTTTACTTGAGCCGGGAGGTCAGGCTTCAGTGAACCTTGATTATGCTACTGAATTCCAGCCTGGGCAACAAAGAAAGACCCTGTGTCAAAACAAACAAGCAAGCAAACAAACAAAGTAAAATAAAAAAATAAAGACAATTAAGGCTGGAAAGGATGTAGAAAAACTAGGTCATTGATATGTTGCTGGTGAGAATATAAAATGATACAGATGCTCTGAAAAACGGTTTGGCAGTTTCTTTAAAAAAGAAATATGCAACTACCATGTAACCCAGTAATTGAACTTCAGTCATCTATTCCAAAGAAATGAAGACTTGCATTAATACAAAAACCGGTACATGAATGTTTATAGTAGCTTTATTCATAACAGCAAAAACTGGAAACAAACTATTAATATATGTGCTTTATTGAGCAAATAGTTAAACAAACTATGGTACATACATACAATGGAATACAGCTCAGTAGTGAAAAAGGAATGAACTAGTGATACATGCAACAACTTGGATGAATCTCCAGAGAATCATGCCAAGTGTAAAAAGATAAGCCCTAAAGATTACATACTGTATTATTCCATTTCTATAGTATTTTTGAAATGACAAAATTACAAAAAGGAGAACAGATAAGTGGTTGTTATGGGTAAAGGAGAGGGTGGCAGCAGGAGGGAAATGACTGTGGCTATAAAAGGGCAACATGAGGAACACTTGTGGTGATGGAAGTGATGTATCAATGTCAGCATCTTGGTTATGATATTGGACTACAGTTTTGCAAGATGTTGTCACTGGGGAAACTGGATAAAGGCTACATGGGATCTTTCTGTGTTATTTCTTACAAGTGTACGTATGAGAATCTATAATTATATCAAAACAAAAAATTTTCCTTTTTAAAAAAGTTAACCATTTGACATAGTTCTAATATATATCTCTATCTATCTATCTATCTATCTATCTATCTATCTATCTATCTATAAAATAACACCTTTCACTTAAATGCACCATAGAATTTGTTGTGGAAGTTTTAGCTAGGGCATGAGGTGAGTAAATGCAATTTTTGCAAGTGAGGATTGAGACCACCTGGTTGTAGGACTTGTAGAAGAAGTAGAGCATAACTGGCTATAAGGCTTTAAATTACATTACCCACTTTGAAAGTCTACACTGGTTGAGAATTAGAGGCTGGAGGAGAAAATTTTTGCAAATTATTGTTGGGCTGCGATACCACCCCTCTCCTCAAGGAAGTCCCTTTTCACCCTAATTCAAGAGAGGAAGCTTAAAGAGACCACTAGAAGAACTTAAGGTCTTGGGGAGATCGATGTGTTGACCTCTCATTTGGAAAATCCAAAGAGCTAGAGCTGGCTAGTTCCTCAGAGGGCAGAGACACGAAGGGGTAATGTGAATGTTTGGAGGAGCCGTTTGATTTCCTGCCTGTGCCTCCTGTGGGCAGAGTCTCACAGGAAACCATCTAACAAGGAAGGCTGGGAAATGTAGTTTCTGGACTCCCTGCCTAGCCATCATCTCGAAGCAGAGGGTAGGTGAGTATGGGGTTCAAAGATTACAGGCAAGTAACCTGCATAGCACCTTTTCAGGAAAAAAAAAAAAAAAAAAATCCTCCATTAGATAGTAAACTCCATAAAGAAAAACTGACTTCTTTGGTTTTTAATCTTTGATGGACTTTATAGACTCTAGGGCCTATCACAGTGCTTGCCATATAAAATGCTCAATCAATATCAACAGATATTTAAGTGAATAAATGCCTATTCTTACCATTGGTAAAATTTAAATCAGTATTCAACTTAAATGATTGCCAGGTAATACAACCGATTTTTAAAGAAATTAACGCATATGGACATAAATGTTTTACAGTATCCAAATAGTGCTGACATTACTCAAGGAATTGTTTAGGACTACTTGTTCAAAATTGTCTTTCAGACCTAGTTCTTGAGAAATACATTATAATTATTTCTATAAAAGTGGGCATGACTAGTAGAATCTAGTCTTGCCCACTTTTGGCCCAGCCTGACTCAACTGGTTTTGATCTGGATGACTTAATATTATTTCTGAAAATTAAATCCACTCTCAAAGAACAGACTTGTTACTAATTTTAGTAAGTACTTACCACGATTTCCAATTAAACTTGAGGCAACATGATGTCTTAGTCCACTTCTGCCTTTGTAAGTTTGAAATAAGATGGCAAATGTGATGAATAATAATGGTAATAACTCAAATACGACTTTGGCTTTTGCTGCCTTCCTATGACGACAGAATCACCATCCCCCAGCCCTCACCCCTCACCCCAGCAATCCGAGTAATTTCAGGAAGCTATTTGTTTCCTTATCCTTAGGTTATTTTCAGTTAAGACAAATGTACAAGCACAAAAAGGAGTGCCTTAGCTTCTGACTCCTAGGGCATAAACCAAGACACACTTTACTATCACACACTCATTTCTCTAAAGGAAAGAAGCCATAAAATGCCTACTATAGTAAAATAGGAACCATTTCAAGGGACAGTAATGTGTCGGGAAGAATGGGCAGATGTTGTGGCTGTTACCTGCGTGAAGGTAAATAAAATATTAACAATAATAAGCACTTCTACAGCGCTATGTGCCAGGTGCTGTTTATGCTTTCAATCACAGCTCTGTGAGGTAGACACTTATGACTCCCATTTTACGAATGAGAAAAATTGAGGCTCACGAAGGTGTTTAACTAGCCAAGGCCACTTGACTAAGAAGTGAGAGGCCAAGGTTCAATGCTAGGCAATCTGGCTTAAGTTCCTGTTCTGTTAAAAAATAATAATAATAATTAAAGGTATCTGGCAATTTTTTTAAACGTTAGGACTGTCATCTGTGGAATCAACTGAAAAGGGAATCAATACTTCAGAAACTGTGATACACCAACGGAACCTGCTATCCTGGGGAAGAGAGATAAAGGAGAAGTCAGCTGACTACTCCTTCAGACTAGCTCAGACCACCCCAGCCCGCGACGGCCCTGGAGACCCCTGTAACGCAACAGATCCCTTACTGGGTCCCTTCCAAATGGCGTCACATCGCAAGCGTCCAGAAGGAGGCGGGACTTCCGGGCCAAGCAAGCCATATCGGCCGCGCCGGAAGTCCCTACTGAGGAAAGCTCTAAGGATACTCTGTTCATAAGCTTACGGTGAATATAGTGTTCCACAGACTCGGAAGAAAGGTTGGACAAGGGTTCACTGGCGATTGACAAGTACTCGGGGTAGTGAAAAGCAGGAGTTGGAACATGGATAGCCGCTTGCAGGAGATCCGGGAGCGGCAGAAGTTACGGCGACAGCTCCTCGCGCAGCAGGTCCGCGGCCCTGGTGGCCCCTGTGGGAGGGATCGAGAATGCGAGTGCGCGGCCGCCTCCTCCCTCCACACCCCGCCTTTTTCTGTCCCCTCTCTACCTGCCACTGTTAAGGCCTTTCTGGTCCTTCGATCCTGATCCCTGGTTCTCCCTTTGTAGTTCTCAATTTTCGTGGTGCCCCGAATGTTTTTCAAGTTCCTTCCGCGGTCTTTGTGGTGCTAAACCGAATGCCACGATTAGCCTTTAACCTTTGTGGAACGCCCACCGAGTGTCTGGCATGTTCACGCCAGGATGAGTGTCTTGTTATCCCCTACATTTCTCTTCACTATTTAACTGGTCATCTGTTTCTTACTTTTCCTCGTCGTCAGTCCCAAATTCTTGAAATTGTGGTTTCATTATGAAATATTTTTACAGTTTACAGTATTTTCTTTGACATCTTTCTGAAGACTACACTGGAAGTAGTCTGAGTGTAAATTTTATATTCTGCGTCTTATGTACAATATCCTTGCCACATCCACAGTTAATATTTGAAATCTTACTCTGTGTTAGTCACAATAATCTCCTGAAACAGGTAGTATTACCTTCACTTATCAAGTAATGAAATAGGCTCCATAGGTTAAGGAATTTTACTCCTGGTCGCTCACTTCTCGGCTGGGAAATAGAACCTAGGTTGTCTCCCCAAAGCTTATCTTCTAAACCATTGTCCTTCACTTCTTTCTTGTGCATGAGTAAGTTAACATTTGCTGATTAGTAGGGTACACTTGCAGAAAATACAGCTTGTGCACAGTTCTACTTAAAATCGAGGCTGTATTTTCAATTCTATTCATATCAGTAAAAGTGGTAGGAGAAATGCTCATAGTCATCTTGCTGTTATTTTTCAGTAAACTTGGTTTTAGTAAATGGACTTCTGAAATCTGATGAACACATTTGTGGTATACTGCTGAAACTGTGGGAACTTGGAATCAGATTTGTTCCTTATCCCGCTGGCATTACGATCTTGGACAAATCAAGTATCCTTTCTAAGTCTTCTTTTTCCTAACTTCTTTTATCGTATTATCTTCAAAAATGTTCAGTAGCTCTTTGTTGCTACCACAGATGTTTTACTCCTTAATACGGAATTCAGATTTCTATTTCACTCAAGATACATTCATAGGACAATTATTTGTTGAGTGTAAAACAAATTTTACCAGGGGCTCCAGCTTTTAAAGTTTTTTATGAATTGGTTGCACTCTACTTAGCCTTATAAGCATTATTTGTTTGCATTGGTTTGTATTTTGCAAAATTTTCCCAACTGCCAAACAAAATTTATGTTGCCGTTTTAAGGTAGTGAAGTTCAGCATTGTGTCCATAAATAGTAAGACTTAGCTTGAGTAAAACTGGATCAATTTTTATTAGAGCATAGCATAAATAAGTTACATTATATAAGCTGATGCCTACAAAATGTTTAATATGGTACCCACAACCCTGTGCAAACACTGTCTTACCTGCTTTTTTTGGTTATTGCTACTGCAGGTTGAATATCTCTTAATCTGAAATGCTTGGGCCAGAAGTGTTTTGGATTTCAGACTTTTTTCAGGATGTGGAATATTTGCATATTACTGGTTGAACATGCCAAATATCAAAAGTTTTCAAAATATGAATGCTTCAGTGACCATTTGCTTTGAATGTCATGTCAGTACTCAAAAAGTTCCAGATTCTGGAGCATTTTGGATTTTCGATTTTCGGATTTGGAATGCTCAATCTATATTAATTCGTGTATATTACTTTACAGGAATTTGGCTAAAGTGTCTTATTTTCATATACAGATGGTTCCAGACTTACTATGATTTGACTTAACAATCAACTTTATGATGGTTTGAAAGTGATAGGCATCCAGGCTGCTCAATGACTTATGATGGAATTATGTCCTGATAAGCCCATCATAAGTGGAAAATACTATAAGTTGAAAACGCACTTACCACGTTTATTTTGAAACAGATTTACTTTCAGCTTACAATGGGTTTATTAGGACATAACCTCATAAATCAAGGAGCATCTGTATAGCTGAAAGCATAAAATGTTTGCCAGCTGTCAAACTCATTCTTAATTAATGCAATTTTTTTCCAGGGTTTTTCCAGTTTGTCTTGCAGGCTGATTATCATTGTTATTGTGTGTATGTGAATTAAGGTGTTTTTGTTTAAGTATTTAATATATTACATGCTGCTACAAATGTCTAGAAAGGCTGTCCAATGTGTTGTAATCTAATTTCTGATTTTGCCTTTTCTCAGCTGGGAGCTGAAAGTGCCGACAGCATTGGTGCCGTGTTAAATAGCAAAGATGAGCAGAGAGAAATTGCCGAAACAAGAGAGACTTGCAGGTCAGTCAAATAATTCTTTTTTTTTTTTTTTTTGTGAGACAGGGTTTCACTCTGTTACCTAGGCTGGATAGTATGGAGTGCAGTAGCGTGATCATGGCTCTCTGCAGCCTTGACTTCCTGAGCTCAAGTGGTACTCCTGCCTTGGCCTCCCAACGTGCTGAGATTATAGGTGTGAGCCACTGTGCCAAGGCAGGTGGATCATTTGAGCCCAGGAAGTCAGGAGTTCAAGGCCAGTCTGGTTAACATGGTGAAACCCCATCTCTACTAAAAATACAAAAATTAGCCAAACGTGGTGGCGGGCGCCTGTAATCCCAGCTACTCGGGAGGTTGAGGCAGGAGAATTGCTTGAAACCAGCAGGCGGAGGCTATAGTGAGCTAAACCAAGATTGTGCCACTGCACTCCAGCCTGGGAGACAAGAGTGAGACTCCGTCTCAAAAAGAAAAAAAAACTGTGAAAGGATTACTGTTTTAATAAAGAGATACCCCTAGGTAGGTGTGCAGTGTATTGAGAAAAGCATCAAAATAATGATTTTAGACACAATGGTTTTTATTGTCAGTTCATTAATTATGAAATATTTATTTTCTGAGGATAGTAAGTTCCCATTTGTAAAGTACTTAGAAAATGGAATGTTAGACTAAAAATTAGCATATATACTATAAATAAATAAGTATATTTAAAAGTTTTTTTTTTTTTTTTTTTTGGAGATGTAGTCTCTCTCTGTCACCAGGCTTGAGTGCAGTGATGCGATCTTGGCTTACTGCAACCTCTGCCTCCAGGGTTGAAGTGATTCTCTTGCCGCAGCCTCCCAAGTAGCTGGGACTACAGGTGCGCGCCACCACTTCCAGCTAATTTTTGTATTTTTAGTAAACATGGGATTTCATCATGTTGGCTAGGCTGGTCTCGATCTCTTGACTTTGTGATCCGCCTGTCTCGGCCTCCCAAAGTGCTGGGATTGCAGGCATGAGCCACCATGCCCAGCGTAGAAATTTTTATAAAAGGAAATATACTTTACCCTAAAAGTGGTATTTATTTGGTAGTTCAGAAAGCATTTCAAAATTTTTTCGTTATTCTAGTTTTCAATTTGGACATCTGTTTTGCTCAAAACAGATTAAAATAATACATACTATATAAGTTTCTTTTCAATATATCACTTATAGCAGCTTATTTTCTCATTTGGTTGCTTTCTCATGAAAATGAAGCACAGAATTATCAATCAAATTATTTGACTTTTTGGATGACTTATAAACTGGGTAAATAGATACTCTTTAATTAGGAAAACTTTGTCTTGTTCTTTTTTATAATCTGTTTATTATTATTATTAATAGATACTTTTATGCATCTTGTATATGTTTGTGAGTAATATTTCTGTTTATTTTTCAGGGCTTCCTATGATACCTCTGCTCCAAATACGAAACGTAAGTATCTGGATGAAGGAGAGACAGATGAAGACAAAATAGAAGAATATAAGGCAAGTAGAGAGTGAAATAAGTTTATGGTCAAAGAAAACATAAATTCAAATGATAGATTCATACTTAGGAAAACAAATTTGATAGAAAGCCTCATTTTAAGATGTGCTAAAATAATTATCAGTGGCGTATGTTATCACTGGTTACATTAAGACCATTGTATCAGTTTTCTTATCTTTTTCTTTTTCTTTTTTTTTTTTTGAGATGGAGTCTTGCTTTGTCGCCAGGCTGGAGTGCAATGGCACAATCTTGGCTCACTGCAACCTCCGCCTCCTGGGTTCTAAGGGTTTATTCTGCCTCAGCCTCCCAAGTACCTGGGACTACAGGTGTGCACCACCATGCTCAGCTATTTTTTGTATTTTTAGTAGAGACGGGGTTTCACATGTTGACCAGGATGGTCTCAATCTCTTGACCTCATGATCCACCTGCCTTGGCCTCCCAAAGTGCTGGGATTACAGCTGTGAACCACTATGCCCAGCCAATTTTCTTTTCTTAATGCAAGAGTTATGTGGATTAGATTAGATTATGTATATGAAGCACTTAGCATAATATCTGGTAAGAACTAGGTAATTATATATATATATATATTTTTTTTTTTTTTTGAGATGGAGTCTCACTCTTGTCGCCCAGGCTGGAGTGCAGTGGCGTGATCTCAACCCATTGCAACCTCTGCCTCCTGGTTTCAAGCTATTCTTCTGCCTCAGCCTCCCGAGTAACTGGGACTACAGGCACGCACCGCCACGCCTGGCTAATTTTTGTATTTTTAGTAGAGATGGGGTTTTACCATATTGACCAGGCTTGTCTCGAACTCCTGACCTCATGATCCACCTGCCTTGACTTCCCAAAGTGCTGGGATTGTAGGCATGAGCCATCGTGGCTGACCAGCACTAGGCAATAATATTCTTAAAGACGACTGAGGATGTAAGTATATCATAAACTTTGAGCCCGGTGTTGTGCCTCACGCTTGTAATCCAAGCACTTTGGGAGGCCAAGACGTGCAGATCACGTAAGGTTAGGAGTTCAAGACACTCCTGGCTAATGTGATGAAACCCTGTCTCTACTAAAAATACAAAAAATCAGCTGGGCATGGTGGCACATGCCTGTAATCCCAGCTACTCAGGTGGCTGAGGCAGGAGAATTGCTTGAACCTGGGAGGCAGAGGTTGCAGTGAGCCGAGACCATGCCACTGCACTCCAGCCTGGGCAACAGAGTGACTCTGTCTCAAAAAAAAAAAAAAAAAACCACGAAACTTTGAGTAATTGATTGGATCAGATTTTGAGAAGCTGCAGTAGTCTTTTTTGAGGGGTTGTTATTCCATGTTGACAATATTGGATAGTACAATCAAGATATTTTTAGGATTTATGGTCTAGACTACACTGTAGAAATATTTCTGAAAGAGCCTCAAGGAAAACCCAACTTCTGACTTGTAGTTGCGATATTTAGTTGAAATAGTTGAAAGTATTATGGTTCAAAAAACTTGTTTTTTTCAAGTTAATTGTATATAATAGAGATAAGAATGTATAGTTTCAATAAAATCTCTAGAAAGTTCAGTGAAATAATACCTAATCTCGCGAATAATGTCTTATATATTGCAGTTCTGATAATACGTAACTTAAATGCTTGTGATTATTTTAGGTGGAACCTTATACAGTTGCTGATATTCTAACCTTTTTGACCTATAAGCATAGCAGTTTCGTATAGTTTAATCTAATGGAAATAAAATGGCAACATTGGTGGTCATATCTTTCATGACTCAAACTAGACTCTAATATTTATAGTATTGTATATGAGATAAATAGTTTTAGACAAATCAACAAAATAGTAGTTATAGTAATTATTATTTATGATAGGAAATTTTTTTATGAAAGGAATCAACTAGCTAGATCTAATGATGGGAAAGCAAAGACTTCAATGTTTGACTTCAATGCTAATTTAAAACATTTATTAAATCTTAAGGAAATAAAGTATTTATGTTGAGTTTTAATCAAGATGTGATAATTAGAGAAATAGCCCCTATTTGAAAAACATTTACTTAATCTTATGTTTTTCAAGGATGAACTAGAAATGCAACAGGAGGAAGAAAATTTGCCATATGAAGAAGAGATTTACAAAGATTCTAGTACTTTTCTTAAGGTAAAATAAATAATTTTTGTAACTCATCACATTTAAGCTCTATACCTGAAAAGATTTTAAATACCTATTTGTCTTCAAGATATTTTTTGATTATTTAAGGATCATTGTTATGAAATAAAGATTATTTAAAATTGCTCATGAAATAGTCTTCTGATATTTGGCTAGTGTGAGATAAAGGTATATTAATATCAATAGCTACTGAAAAGTAATAATTTTAGTTGTATTTTCAAATATTACTATTTTTTAAATCTATCAATTGACTGCATTTTGTATGACCTTGTAGTAGAAAACAAAGTAGAGATAATTTATCTGCCATTACAGTGCATACTACAGATTTAATTTTGTTTTTTTTAATTTAGGGAACACAGAGCTTAAATCCCCATAATGATTACTGCCAACATTTTGTAGACACTGGACATAGACCTCAGAATTTCATCAGGGATGTAGGTATGTCAGATTTGTTTGGAATACGCTATTGCTGACTCTCAATTACATGCATGTAATTTATCCAATTTGTGGATATTTCTAACAAAATTATCCTTCCCAGTTTGACATCTTTTTTTTGTTCTCAGTGCTCCTGATATACCTTCTTTTTCTTTTCTCTCTCTCTCTCTTTCTTTCTTTCTTTCTTTCTTTCTCTCTTTCTCTCTTTCTCTCTTTCTCTCTTTCTTTCTCTCTCTTTCTCTCTCTCTCTCTCTCTCTCTCTTTCTTTCTCTTTCTCTCTCTCTCTTTCTCTCTCTCTTTCTCTCTTTCTTTCTCTCTTGCTTGCTTGCTTGCTTGCTTGCTTTCTTGCTTTCTTGCTTTCTTTCTTTCTTTCTTTCTCTCTTTCTCTCTTTCTCTCTTTCTCTCTTTCTCTCTTTCTTTCTTTCGACAGAGCCTTGCTCTGTTGCCCAGGCTAGAGTGCAGTCGGGAGATCTTGGCTCACTGTAACCTCTGCCTCCCGGATTCAAGCGATTCTCCTGCCTCAGCCTCTTTAGTAACTGGGATTACAGGCACCTGCCACCGCGCCTGGATAATTTTTATATTTTTAGTAGAGACAAGGTTTCACCATGTTGGCCAGGTTGGTCTCAAACACCTGACCTTAGGTGATCTGCCTGCCTCGGCCTCCCAAAGTGCTGAGATTACAGGCGTAAGCTATTGCGCCGGGCCCGGTATACCTTCTTTTTCTGTCAATCAATATTACTATTTTTTTGTTTGTTTCTTTTTGGCTCCAGTTTGGTACTATGCCTATTCTTGCATTTTAGACAGATTTATTGAGATAATACTTATATACTGTACAATTCACTCAAAGAGTATAATTCAGTGTTTTTCTTTAATGTATCCACAGGGTTGTGCAACTATTACCACAATCTATATTAGAACATTTGCATCTCCCCTAAGGAAGCCCTGTACCCATTAGCAGTCAGTCCCCATTTCCTCTTTCTCATCTACCCCTTCTCAGCCTTAAGTATCTACTGATCTACTTTGTATTTCTATACATTTACCTATTTTGGACATTTCATATAAATGAAATTATACTATGTGTGGTGGTTTGTCATGGCTTCTTTCACTTAGCTTATTTTTAAGGGTCATTGATGTTGAAGCATGTGCCTGTACTTCGTGTTTTTAAATTGCCAAGTAATATGCCATTATATATGTTTACCTTTCTAACAACTAAAGTGTTTTTCCAAGCAGCTGCACCATTTTACATTTTTACTAACAATGTATGATGGTTCCAGTTTCTTCACATCTTGGGCACTTATTATTATCTGTTTTTTATGGTAGCCATCCTAGTAAGTGTGAAGTGGTATTTTATTGTAGTTTTGATTTTCATTTGCGTAGTGGCTAATGATACTGAGCATCTTTTTATATGCTTATTGGCCATTTAAATATCTTTTTTGGAGAGATATCATAATACTTTGTGTATTTTTAAATTGTTTCACTGTCTTTTTACTATTGAATAACAACAGTCTTATATATTCTCTTTGTGTGTGGGTGTGGGTGTGTATTTTTTACATATTCTGAGTACAAGTCTCTTACCTGATGAATAATTTGCAAATATTTTCTTGCATTCTGTGGGTCACTTTCTTGATAGTATATTTTGTAGCACAAACCTTCCATTTTTGATATAATCAAATTTAGTTTTTCCTTTGTTACTTGTAAGCAACATTACTCTTGAAGTAGAGAAACCATTTTTAATGTTTTTGTAAGCAAAATGTAGATGTAGCATAAAAATTTGTGGTTAAATTGTATAACCAGATTTAGGTATAAACTGCGCTGCTCTTAGGATACCTGCCTCCCCAAGGCAAAGAAAACATACTTAGAAAACTGTTACAGATTGAGGAAAAGTTGTACCTTCTGTTTTGTAGATGATTAGAAGCTGACTCTGCTGTCTTGAAACTTGACTGTAATAAAATCTTCAAATTCATTTTATTTGAAATGTGATCTGCAACCACTAATTGAGGAAGCTTGATAAACTCTTTTTCTTTTTTTCTTTGATGTTAAAGTTACTAATATTTGTATTTTTGGTTTTTAAATTAGGAAGTTCATATAATTTATTGTTGTTATAAATATGCTTCCTGTTTGGGAAGAAACACTTATTTTCTTTGCTTTGAATAACTATCCAAGAAATTAAGTACAAATCTTAATCAAGGTCTTTAAGAGAAGGTTTTTTGTTTTTTTTTTTTGTTTGTTTGTTTGTTTGTTTGTTTTTTTAGCTAAGAGGAAGGGGGGAAAAATCACACAAGAAAGGTAGTTTTTTTATTTTTATTTTTTTCCCCTGAATGTTAAACTGGATGCTAGGGGTGATTGTTTAACTTAATAAATATGTGATATTAAGTGGCTTATTGACTTGGACTGGGTTTTAAGAACATCTGGATTTTTACTTGCATGTCATTAGTTATGAAATCTGCATACATATTGTTTAAAATTATTAGAAATTAAGCTTTCTTAAAAGATATGAGTCAAGTGGTGTATGTATTGTTTTGTTTTCTTGAAAGGGCTCATAACTTTTGAATTACTGATATTAACTTCAGTTGAGTTGAATTTAGAATTTACTATTTTTTCTGCTCAGGTTTAGCTGACAGATTTGAAGAATATCCTAAACTGAGGGAGCTCATCAGGCTAAAGGATGAGTTAATAGCTAAATCTAACACTCCTCCTATGTAAGTGTTTTTATTCAGTTACTGTTTATTCCCAACTCAGGCTTAAAATATCAATTTGTTTATCCTGTGACCTTTTTTCTTTTTCCTAAATTCAGCACTCATGTTAACATGCTTTATTATTCTGTTTCTTCTCTCTGCTTTTTTGTTTTTTAAAGACTGGGTCTCATTATGTTGCCCAGGCTTGTGTCCATCTCCTGGGCTCAAGCAATCCTCCCACCTCGGCTGGACTACAGGCATTTCACTCCTGGCTCTATTTTTCTTTTTTGAGATGGATTCTCGCTCTGTTACCCAGACTGCGGCGTGGAGAGCAGTCGCGTGATCTCGGCTCACTGTAACCTCCGCCTCCTGGGTTCAAGCGATTCTCATGCCTCAGCATTCTGAAGAGCTGGGATTACAGGCATGTACAACCATGCCTGGCTAATTTTTGGCACACACCACCATGCCTGGCTAATTTTTGTATTTTTGGTAGAGACGGGGTTTCACCATGTTGCCCAGGCTGGTCTCAAACTCCTGACCTCGGGTGATTTGCCCCCGCTCAGCCTCAAAGTGCTGGGATTACAGGCATGAGCCACCTCACCGAGCCCTATTTCTTCATTATAGCAAAAATGTTGATTTGAAACTCTGGTGCTGACTTCACAGTGGGCTCTCAGTTTTTTTTTCAGCTTTTCAGATAATTTGCTTGAAGTGCCTCTAAATATTTTTTCTTCTTAAAAGTCATCCAAGCTGGGCACGGTGACTCACGCCTCTAATCCCAGCACTTTGGGAGGCTGAGGCAGGTGGATCACCTGAGGTCACGAGTTTGAGACCAGCCTGGCCAACATGCTGAAACCTCATCTCTACTAAAAATGCAAAAATTAGCCGGGCATGGTGGAACGTGCCTGTAATCCCAGCTACTCAGGAGGCTGAGGCAGGAGAATCATTTGAAGCTGGGAGGCAGAGGTTGCAGTGAGCTGAGATCGCTTGATTGCACTTTAGCCTGGGTGACAGAATGAGACTCCATATTCTTGATAACTTACTTAAAATGCCTTTAAATGATATCTTGTCAAGTAATTTGTTTGTTAAAGGAAGCTTAGAAAATGTAGATTCAGGAAAAGAAGAAAACAAATACTAACAGCTTAGCATTCTGAGATACTATTCTTAACAATTTGGAATATGATAATTCTTTTTAACCTTGCTAAACAGAATAATATTTTCCTCAGAAATGTATATGAGATCTTTGAAATTGGAGAATTTAGCTTTAAATGTTTTGTACATTTAACGATATGATGAAATGTGTTTTGGGCTAAGTACGGTGGCTCATACCTGTAATCCCAGCACTTTGGGAGGCCGAGGTGGGCGGATCACGAGAGCAGCAGATCGAGACTGTCCTGGCCAATATAGTGAAACCCTGTCTCTACTAAAAATATGAAAATTAGCTGGGTGTGGTAGCGCATGCCTGTAGGGAGGCAGAGCTTGCAGTGAGCCGAGATTGTGCCACTGCACTCTAGCCTGGTGACAGAGTGAGACACTTTCTCAAAAAAAAAAAAAAAAAAGTATTCTGTAAGTCATTAGAAACACCACAGAATGTCTTAGTATGTGGAGAGGAAGTCTAAGTATACTCTAATATTCATCGTATTTTAAAATACACCTTTACTTGCTTGTTTATTTATTTATTTATTTACATAGAGACAGGGTCTCACTGTGTTGCCCAGGCTGGTCTCAAATTACTGGGGTCAATCAATCCTCCCACCTTGGCCTCCCAAAGTGTTGGTATTATAGGCATGAGCCACCATGCATGGCCTAAAATATACCTTTAATGAGATGTTGAGGTGGGAAGATCACTTGAGCCCAGGAGTTTGAGGTTGTAGTCAGGCCTGTGAATAGCCACTGCATTCATCCTGAGCAATATAGTGAGACCTTGTCCCAAAAAAAAAAAAAAAAAAAAAACACGAAAACCCATTTACATTTAAAGCATTTTAAATTTAAAATATTTTCATGCTATGTGAAAATATCTTTTCAGTAAAGGCCAGTACTAACTTATATTAGGTAGCATGAAAAGACTCTTAATAGAAACATTTTTACTAATGAAAAAACTAATAAAAGAAAATTATATGAAAACTGTGTTTTAGGGGGAAGCATGTAAAGCTTACAGAGAAATGGATTTTCTAACTAACTAAACAATTGAGAATAAAACAATGTGATATTCCTTAGAAAATTCAGATGAGAATGGAAAGGGGTTCAGAGACGCATCTGAGTATGGATTTTTAATATTGAGAGAAGAATATATTCTGGGTGTACATGGGGAATAATAGGACTTTTACTATGTAGTTTAATTATGTTCATGACTTAAGAAAGATCACTGGTAGATGGTTTAAGTCTATACTGAAGAAAAAAAGACTCTCAATAAAAAGGCCTTTAATAATTAACTTACTGATTACTTTGTAAATAGTGTTTAGTAATAATGTTTAGTGATATCTAAGACATTTCTTTCATTACCATCTGTTAAGGTACTTGAAAATCTTATTTAAAAAGCTTTTTTAAAAAAATCTCATTTTTTATGATTTAATCAAATAGGTACTTACAAGCTGATATAGAAGCCTTTGACATCAGAGAACTAACACCCAAATTTGATGTGATTCTTCTGGAACCCCCTTTAGAAGAATATTACAGAGAAACTGGCATCACTGCTAATGAAAAGTGCTGGACTTGGGATGATGTACGATGAAACTTTCTACATTGTAATGAATTATTTATTTTCAAATGAATATGTTTATTTGGTCAGAAAGTGAGATAATAAATATCATCCCTACTTTTGTGGGGATTATAAATATAGATTTATAGTGTAAATTATAGCTGAAGGTCCAAGGTACATTGACCAATATTACATTATCTTTAATTTGATTCTTCTTCTCAAGGCAAAAATTGAACCTTGAGCAGATAATAAGCAGATAGGCTGTAGAAGACTTACAATCTTGGTCTTAGAGTCCTTGGCTATATAGCTATATAGCTAGAAAAGTTTAAAAACAGACGGAATGATTCATAATTCATTCTGCATTTGATTAGTTTCAGTAAACATCAGAGTTTGTTTATATATATAAAAACATGATTTCTACTCTTTAAACCATTTACAGTGTAGTAAAGTATGGATAAATAGCCTTTATGGACACATAGTCACAATTTTGTTGATTAAATGATGGAGTCCTGCATAAGATGACATGAGAACAACAAGCCTGGGTAGATGGGACATATGAACACAGAGTAGGTGACACCTGAACAATATAAATAGATTAGTTGGAATTAGTCAAGAAAGATGTGGGACGGGGCTTACAAGCACAAGGAACAACAAGAACCGAAGGGATGGAGGCAAATGACTTATCTGGTTGTGGGGTGGAGGTCCTGTATGTAGGTTGGTATTGTTGGAACACAGATTGGGACTATCTTGAGGTGATGTGTCGGGAGTTTGGACTTTTATTCTGAAAACATTAGTAAGTCTTTGACGAGTTTTAACCAGTTTCGTAAAAAGGTCAGATTGGTGTTTAGAAGCTGGGGTAGAGTCTGGGAAAGAATTCTGGAAAAATGGCTGGGCATGGTGGCTCATGCCTGTAATCCCAGCACTTTGGGAGGCGAGGCGGGTGGATCACGAGGTCTGGAGTTTGAGAGCAGCCTGATCAACATGGTGAAACCCCATCTCTACTAAAAATATAAAAATTAGCTGGGCGTGGTGGCACGCACCTGTTATCCCAGCTACTTGGGAGGCTGAGGCAGGAGAATCGCTTGAACCCGGGAGGCAGAGGTTGCAGTGAGTTGAGATTGCGCCATTGTACTCCAGCCTGGGCGACAGAGCAAGACTCCGTCTCAAAAAACAAAAGGAATTCTGGAAAAAGGAGAGCAATTAGAAGACTCTTCCTTAGAGTAATGTAATGCTGAGATGAAGGGACCCTCAATTAGGGTAATAGTAGGCATGGAAAGAAGGTGATAACTTCAGTAATGTTTAGGAGGTAGATTTGGTAAGATTGAGTGATTGGGATGAGGGGAAGAGTTAAGGATAACTCATGGTCTCTATCTTGGGATAGGTGGATTGAATTATCACCAACTGAGTGAGTTTCAGAAGACAAGCGGGATTGGAGAGGTTAAATGATATTGAATAAGTTGATTTCTAGGTATATGTGAGACATTCAAATGGAAGAGGTCATAGGAATAGAGTATGAAACTCTAAGGACAGGCAGATCTGGTTTCAAAATACATATTTTAGAGGATTATCACATAAAATCCATGCAAATAGATGAATTTATCCTGGGATTGTGTCTCAGTATAAAAATGTGGACTGACAGTGAAACCTGGGAAAACATTTACAATTAAATACTACGTATAAAATAAATTTAAAAACGAGTCGTTCAGTGATGAATGAAGAGAACCAGGAGAGTATGAATGTAATGGAAACCAAGGGAACAGAGAGTTTCAAGGAGAGTGTAACCAGGAGCATCCTGCGCTTCTAGAAAAGATGTGGGGCAAGGAACGGACTGAAACTGGAAGACATGTTTCTTAGAAAACAGATGGGAATCCTTGCATGTCCCTTTCTGAGTTAATAGTAGTTACTACTCTTAATCATATCTATTTTTCCAAGATTTACCTCTAATTCTTCCTCTTCCTTGAAGCTTTTCCTATTAGCTTTAATACTCCTAGCACTTTTATTTACATTTATATGGCTCCTATAATGTAAAAGTTTTTCCCCTTCCCTGTTTAAAGTGTTATCTGTATTTATTGTTGAAAAATCAGAAAAGTGCACAGAATGTAGTATTTCTAAGATGTAGGATTAAAGACTTAATGCTCTTGATATTTATTGCAGATAAGTTTTCCAGATAGGTATACATTTACATTCCTTTCAGTAGTGTTTAAGAATGTCTAGTTAACCATATCCTCATTAAAGTTGAATATTAATATTAAAAACCATTTTTGTCAGTTTGATCAAAAGAAAAAATTTAAGCAATCTGATTATGTCCTTTATTAATAACTAGGCAGAACTTTGTTTTTTCTAACCAATCCGTGAGGTTTCAGCAGTGAGGTACAAGAGCTTCAATTATATATAATAAACTAATACAGTTTTTAAAATAAATTCTATTTTATATGCAGATTCTTGATTTCAGTTTAATTTCACTGTACTTCGGCTCTGGCTGGCATATTGCAAAATTCTGTCTGGCCCCAGAGCCCTAAGCTCTTTAACTTTTATGAGATCCTAAAGAAAGTGCCAGTAGTTAATGTAATAACAAAATGTAAATAAGAAAAGTGTTTGGGTTTCACAGGTATTCTTTTTCATGGTGGAGAGTCAGTAGTGGTCATTGTGTTTTACTTAAGAACACAAGCATTTAATGAAAATACCGACACTTAACTCTTAGAATTAGTGTCAAAAGAGAATAATTTTTTTTTTTTTTTAGCATTTCAGACTTTAAGTAGTAATTGTAGGAAAATATGTATATTGATTTATTGAGAAGTTCTTCTGTAGATACTGGATATCACAGTCCTCCCAAAATATTTATTGCTATATTTTATTTTTATTTTGTCCCTAACTCTGGTCTCAGTTAAGTGCTTATTCTTTTTCAGTAAATGATAAAACATTGCTGGAGAATCTCTCTCAAGCTCTATCTTAAAAGATTCCATAATCCTATAGCTATTGTTTCCTATAAGCTCTTTCCATATAAAAACAAGTGTATATATGTATATGTGAGCACACATGTGTATGTTGTTTGTATATAAAGTAACAAAACAATAGAACAAGTAATTTTAAGGATAATGTTTATTTTCTATTATAGTTCCTAATGGAAACTAATACACTTAAAGAACACATCTATCCTAATCTTAATTGTTGTTCTTTTGGATTTAGGATGAATGGGAAACAAAATACTTTTATGCAATATTGTTTTGATTTCTTACAGATTATGAAGTTAGAAATTGATGAGATTGCAGCACCTCGATCATTTATTTTTCTCTGGTGTGGTTCTGGGGAGGGGCTGGACCTTGGAAGAGTGGTAAGATGGTGCTTTTATAAAGTGGATTTTTAAATTAATAAGAAAAAAATACAATAGTATGTTGCATAGGATGTTTGAAAGTGGATGTTATTTTGTCCTTTGTTTCTTAAATAATTCTAAAATATTGAGAAAAAAAATTTCTAGAAAAGAACTTAAGAAAGGCAATACTTGTAAGTTAGTTAACCAGCACTAGGGATAAAGTGTAGCTTTTTCAAGACGCTTCATTACAAGTACAGGAAGAGAACAGCTTAAAGATTTGAAACTCCAAATTATACCTCAAAAATGAGCTGCTTGGTGTCATTTACAATTCTTTATGAGTAGCTAAAAAGTATTCTATGAGTAGCTGAAAGTATTCAGGAGCATTGGCTCCTGAAATCCAAATGGAAGTCAAATAAAATTGGAAAAGTAACACAGCATATGGAAGACATGAGTGAATGAGAAAGAAGTTATAATACCTGAACTTATTTTAAGTATCTAATATTTAATTGTATTTCAGAGCTTTTTTTATTTATTTTTTTTTTGTATTGGAGGTTTTTTTTTTTTTTTTGAGACGAGGTACCAACTCTATTGCCCAGGCTACAGTGCAGTGGCACAGTCGTGGCTTACTGCAGCCTCGACCTCCTGGACTCAAGCAGTTTTCCCACCTCAGCCTCCTAATAGCTGGGACCACAGGCACAACGCTACCCCTGGCTAATTTTTTTTAGTATTTGCAGAGATTAGGTCTTTTTATGTTGCCCAGGCTGGCCTCAAACTCCTGGGCTCAAGGGATCCTCCCACCTCAGCCTCCCAAAGTGTTGGGATTACAGGCATGAGCCACCATTCCTGGGCCTGATTGGCCCTGGCCAAAAGGAACAAAATAATGTATATGCTGTTTTAAACAAGAATAACAACAGTATTATGACTAGGTATCAGGAGTTTTAATTTTGCTTTTAATTCGTCTGCTATGCAACAGTAAGACTTTGGGCAAAAAGATACTCTTAAGGGTCTCAGTTTCGTCACATTTTATTGGTTGACACTTTTCATTTTTATGACATATTACTTACTATACACCAAACTATCTTGTTTAATCATTCCAATTTGGGGAGGTATCCATTTGACAGTTGAAAAATTTAAGTAGGATTATATGAGATAACAAGTATGATTATATGGAAATAAGATTGTGCGCAAATTCTGAAATTCTACAATTACTTTATATTCTTTATATAAATAGTAAGGCTGTTGGGTAACATCACTGCTTCTATTATTTATTAACTCCAAGGTAGACTATAACTGTATTTCAGTTGATTATCTCCATTTTTTTGATGGTGGCTCTTCAAGATGCTATAGAAAAGTAAGAGCGAAACATATGTTTTTATAGGTATATTGATATTTACTTTAACTTTAATATCTGACTTTGATCTTTCCTCTCATCTCTCATTCCCCAAGGTAGATTGAAAATGATTAGGAGATTTTTATCTTTTTTTTTTTTTTTCCTTTTGAGACAGAGCCTTGCTTTGTCGCCCATGCTGGAGTGCAGTGGTGCTATTTTGGCTCACTGTAAAGCCCTGCCTCCCAGTTGAAGCGATTCTCCTGCTTCAGCCTCCTGAGTAGCCATCCAGGAGGTTTTTATCTTATTTGCTTATGCAGCAGTTTATCATACTGGTGAGAGTTTGGCGAAAAATGATTTAAGATTTAAAAAAAAAATTCAGCATGAGAAATACTCATGAGCTTTTGATAAATTAGTGGATTAAGGCATGTAGAATTTAGGTCATAGTGATGTTAATGACATCTGGTGCAAAATAAATATTTAGTAACAGGAACAAATATTGATCTTGATTTCAGAGATTTTAAAATAAAACTCTGCTGGGTGCAGTCACTCATATCTGTCATCCCAGCACTTAGAGACAGAGGCGGGCAGATCACTTGAGGCCAGGAGTTCAAGACCAGCCTGGCCAACATGGTGAAACCCCATCTCTACTAAAAATACAAAAATTAGCATGGCATGGTGGCACGTGCTCGTGGTCCCAGCCACTTGGGAAGCTGAGGCATGAGAATCACTTGAACCTGGGAAGCGGAGGTTGCAGCGAGCAAAGATTACACCCCTGAACTCCTGCCTGGGTGAGACTCTGTCTCTAAATAAATAAATTAATTAATAAAATCAAATAAAATTCTAAGTTTCATTTTGAGGTGTTATCTTACATTACCCAATAAGCATTCCTGAAAAGTGTATGTTTTATACTCTACTATATCCCTTTTTTTTTTTTTGGTTCAAGGGGAACTCCCAACAGGATTTCCTGTGATGGAGAGGAAGCTTGTTGGAAAGTTTTTTGTTTTTTTTTTTTAAATTATACTTTAAGTTCTGGGATACATGTGCAGAAGAACATGCAGGTTTGTTACGTAGGTATACACGTGCTATGGTGGTTTGCTGCACCCATCAACCTGTAATCTACATTAGGGATTTCTCCTAATGCTATCCCTCCCCTAGTCCCCAACCCCCCTCTACTATATCTTTATATGTACTTAATCATCATACCAGCAATACTGTACTTATTTATTTATTTTTCCCTCCTTTATTCTTAAGTTAATGGGGATAGGGACTGTGTCTTATTCATGTTTTTATTCCCAGCAGCTACGCAGCACTAGCATATGGTAGACTTTCAGATGTCACTGTGAGCAATCATTTAGCTGGTATTTGTTTTATGTTAATGTATAACAGCTTCTACGTCATTAAGGTTCACATCTCTATTTTCTAGGTTATGTAGAGATGAAAGTACCATTTTACCCAACAAAGAGATACATGTAGCAATTTTAAGTTTGAACATTTTTACAGTTGTATTAAATATAGAAATAAAGTTTTATAAGACTCTCATTTGAAGTTAGCATTTAGAAAATTTTCAACAGTGTATAGCTTTGTGAGAGAATAGAATATTGAGGTGGTGGGAATCAAATTGTGTTTTGGATTATTTTGTGATTACAGAAGGTCTGAGCGCTTACAATTTAAAACCCCGTGTCCATTGATGACACTAGAATGTAGAATTGGGAGATGATGTAATCCTTTCTATGTTTTGATAGTTAATTATATATGTGACGTTGGTATCCAAAAGGTATATATGTATTCCATATTATGGCTATATATTTAAAGACTGGCATTTCTTTTTATATTCTACACTGAAACAAAATTACCTTGAAACCTTGGAATATAGTGTCTGAAGCCTCTAGAAAGTTTTTTTTTAATGCTAGTTGGTTATTGTAAGTATTGTTTATTTCTTTAAGTTAAGGATTTCTGTTTAAAATTCTTTTGTTTCTAGTGTTTACGAAAATGGGGCTACAGAAGATGTGAAGATATTTGTTGGATTAAAACCAATAAAAACAATCCTGGGAAGACTAAAACTTTAGATCCAAAGGCTGTCTTTCAGAGAACAAAGGTATTGCCTTTACTGATTTGTTTTTTTAAATTTTCATGGTTTTCTCTCAAGCTTTTCCAAATCATTATATACTGTTTAATTAACTTTAGTAAAAAGGTCCTTTTCTTAGACTTCTAAAGATAGCATTGAGCATTACAGGAATACATCCAAATTAGTTTTAAAATGTTTTATTCATTATCTTAGATAACCCTACCATGCTAAAAAGGGGAGTATATATTCCTCTATGTCCTAAATGCCATATTTCTATTAGATAAAGGCTTTTGATCACACTGACCCGCAGAATTTTTCTAGGCTCAGAAAGAAGAGAGAGCCGCAAAACTCTAGCTGGCCAGCTTAGAGACGTATTTCCCTCTTCTTTCCTTCTTTTTCCTTTACAAGAACCCCTGAGAACTTCTGTTTCTTATGACTCTACCTTGCTAGTATCAGGTTTTAATAGGTTTTGTTCTTTACTTTTTAGGGAGCCACTGGTGGGAGGGTCTTTCTTATTAAGTCTTTTTTGGACTGGAATCATGCCTAGGTAATGAAGCCTCCGTAAAAATTCCAAGACAGGGGTTGGAGAGCTTCTGGGTTGGTGAACCTGTGGAGTTTCTGGGACTGTGGTCCATTTGGAGAGGGCACAGCAGCTCCATGCCCCATGCCCGATACTTTTCATTATGTATCTCTTCCATCTGGCTGTTTTGAGTTGTATCCTTTTATAATAAATAGATCATAGTAAGTAAAGAGCTTTCCTGAATTCCTTGAGCTGTTCTAGCAAATGATCTAACTCGAGGAAGAGGTAATGGGAACCTCTGACTTATAGCCAGTTGGTCAGAAGCACAGGTGACAATCTGGACTTGTGATTGGTATCTGAAGGTGGGGCAATCATGTGGTTCTCAGCCCTTGACCTGTGGGGTCTGCACTAACTGGGTAGATAGTGTCAGAATTGAATTGAATGTGTTGATGAAGAAATGAAGAATTGCTTGGTATGGGAAAAATCCACACATCTGGGATCAGAAATGAAGTATTCTGAAAATACTGAGTGTTGTAAGTGAGAGTGTAGAAAAGAGTTTTTCTTATTTACATAGCAGTCTTTCCTCATCCAGAGATCCAGGTTTTCCTGTTGTTTTGTTGCCCATAGAGCTGTATCTCACCAGAAATGGTGACTCACTTCTATAATCCCTGCACTTTGGGAGGCCGAGGTAGGTAGATCACCTAAGCCCAGGAATTTGAGACCAGCCTGAGCAACATGGCGAGACCCTGTCTTTACAAAAAATTTAAAAATTAGCCAGGTGTGGTGGCGTGTTCCTGTGGTCCCAGCTACTTGGGAGGCTGAGGCAGGGGGATCACTTGAGCCCAGGAGATCAAGGCTGCAGTGAGCTGAGATCGTGCCACTGTACTCCAACCTGGGTGACAGAGTGAGACCCAGTGTCAAAAAAAGGAGAAATAACTGTATCCCAAAGATTTGGAGAAATGAGGATTGTTTTAGAATTGAGGACATCAATGTAAAAGGTTTTGGAATGACTGTTGATTAAAAGAGATTAATTGGTCTGCTCTTGTTATTTAGGAACACTGCCTCATGGGGATCAAAGGAACTGTGAAGCGTAGCACAGATGGGGACTTCATTCATGCTAATGTTGACATTGACTTAATTATCACAGAAGAACCTGAAATTGGCAATATAGAAAAACCTGTAGAAATTTTTCATATAATTGAGCATTTTTGTCTTGGTAGAAGACGCCTTCATCTGTTTGGAAGAGATAGTACAATTCGACCAGGTAGGACCTCAGTTAAAACAACAACAACTTTATGATTCTTTGGGTTATGCATGTCAAGAAATAGGACACAGTGCTGTGTAAAATAAAGTTCTTATGCATTTGATTCCTTTTCTTGCTGTACTTCAAATATGAACAGTTTCAGGTCCACAGCAAAACTGAGAGGAAGGCACAGAGACTTTCCATATACCTTCTGCCCCCACACATGCATAACCTTCCCAATTATCAGTATCTCCCACCAGAGTGGTACATTTGTTACAAATGATGAACCTACATTGACAAGTCATAATCACTCAAAGTCCACAGTTTACATTAGGATTCACTCTTGGTGTAGTAATTCTGTGAGTTTGGACAAATGTGTAATGACATCTATCCACCATTATAGGATCATACTCAATAGTTTCACTGCCCTAAAAATCCTCCATACTTCACTTATTCATCCCTACCCACAACCCTTGACAACCACTTATCTTTTTATTGTCTCCATAATTTGCCTTTGTCAGAATGTTATATAGTTGGAATTGTATAGTATGTGGCTTTTTTAGATTGGCTTCTTTCATTTGGTAATTGGCATTTAAGATTTCTCCATTCCTTTTCATGGTTTGATAGGTCATTTCTTTTTAGTGCCGAATAATATTCCATTGGATGTACCAAGTTTATGTATCTATTTACCTACTGAAGGACATCTTCCAAGTTTTGGCAGTTATGAATGAGCTACAGTGGAAGTCTGTGTACAGGTTTTTGTGTGGTCATAAGTTTTCAGCTCCTTTGGGTAAATGCCAGGGAGCACAAATGCTGGATTGTATGGTAAGAATGTGTTTAATTTTGTAAGAAACTGCCACGACTGTCTTCTGAAGTGCCTGTACCATTTTCCATTTCCACCAGCAGTGAGAGTTCCTGTTGCTCCGCATCCTCACCAGCATTTGGTGTTGTCAGTGTTCAGGATTTTGGCAATTTTAGTGTGTGTGTAGTGGTATCACATTGTTGTTTTAATTTGCATTTTTCTGATAGCGTATGATGTAGAACATCTTTTCATATGCTTATTTGCTATCTGTATGCTTTTTTGGTGAGATGTCTTTTAAGGTCTTTGGCCCGTTTTTTATTTGGCTGTTTGTTTTCTTATTGTTGACGTTTAAGAGTTCCTTGTATATTTTGGAGAATAGTACTTTATCAGATTTGTTTTTTGCAAATATTTTCTCTTATTCGGTGACTGTCTTCTCATTGCCTTGTTACATGTTTATTTTTATTTAATTAATTTCTGCTTTTTTATTTTCTTTCTACTTTCTTTGGATTTACTTGCTGTCTTTCTATCTGAAGTATTTTTAGATTGATATTCAGGTTAGGGGTAAGGTTTAATTTTGTACTTGTAAACTACTAGTATAAAAAGAAAGAAATTGAATAGGCAAGAGTTTCAAGAAAGAAACGCTTGCAAAAATTTAGTATTAGCTACATTAAAATACGGAAGAGCAATCTGATTGATCGAAGTATAGGTGTTTGGGAGTTAGCCATATAAATAATAGTATGTGCAATTGAGAGTCTGTTCAAGAGACCTTAATTTATGGCCAGGCACTCTGGCTTACGCCTATAATCCCAGCACTTTGGGAGGCTGGGGTGGGCAGATCACTTGAGGTCAGGAGTTTGAGACCAGCCTGGGCAACATGGTAAAATCCTATCTCTACTAAAAATACAAAAATTAGCTGGATGTGGTGGTGTGTGCCTGTAATCCCAGCTACTTGGGAGGCTGAGGCAGAAGAATTGCTTGAGCCTGGGAGGCGGAGGTTGCAGTAAGCCGAGATTGTGCCACTGTACTCCAGCCAGGGTGACAGAGTAAGACTATGTCTCAAAAAAAGAAAAAAAAGACCTTAGTTTATTAAGTTGCTTCTCAAATACACTTCTTCCTCAAGGAAATAGCCTAAGGTATTTCACATATACCTTAGGAATACCATTTACCATTGCGTTAAAATAAAGGTTTACAGATAACTATGTGAGTCAAATACACTCCGAAGCCAGACAATTTTTTTTTTTTTTTTTTTTGATACAAGGTCTCACTCTGTGCTCCAGGCTGGAGTGCAGTGGCACGATCTTGGTTCACTGCAACCCCCGCCTCCTGGGTTCAAGTGATTCAGCCTCCTGAGTAGCTGGGACTACAGGTGTGTGCCACCATGCCTGGCTAATTTTTTGTATTTTTATTAGAGACGAAGTTTCACCATGTTGGCCAAGCTGGTCTCAAACTCCTGACCCCAAGTGATCGCCCGCCTCGGCCTTCCAAGTGCTGGGATTACAAGTGTGAGCCACCACACCCAAGCCAGACTATTTTAAACTTACTCTGTTCTTAGTAATACTTTTCAAATTTCTAGTAAAACACAATGTTGCAGTGCAGAATTTGGAAGAGAGGGGAGTCCCTTGGACTTCTACAGCCAGTTTACTCTGCAAAGATTTCCATGTTTTATGTAAGAGACAATATAGCAAAGGAGACAGTATTAGTTATTTTTGTTATATCTTTAAATTTTCTGTTTCTTATTGTTTGTGGTGTTGTGTTCCACATATACTGAATATCATGTTCCATAATACCACAAACGTGCCAAAAAACAAACTAGAAGGCAGCAAATAAAAATCTCATGGATTTAATAGTCAGTGAGAGCCCACAGGTGTGGAATGTGCTTCTTGATCATGGTATCTGTCAGGTCATACATAAAAGGCACAGTATAATTGACCTTTTTTTCTTCAACTATTATAAATCTTATTGTATTCCTGCACTGTTAGAAACTAAAAATGTTTTGAAAAACAATGAACTAAGTATTGTACAGAAATGGCTACTGTATTTTAGAATGTGATCCTAGTGAAATATTTTTCATTTTATAGCTTTTTATGATGCATCTACTTTTCTAAGAAATAACCTAAGGATGATGGGGCAGATATATTATAACCCTAATTTTGCCGATAAATAACCTAATTCTTAGGGATAATTGAACCTGTCCCAAATAATACTGTGTCTCTTGTAATACTCCAGAGGCATATTTTCAGGGACCCTTGCAAAGGACATGTCTATAAGAGTCACCACACCCAGAGAACCCCAAAGCATGGTGTCTGTATTGGGTATTTATAGTTAATTTTGTAGTTCCTTCTATTCTAGAGATAGTTTAATTAATCAGAAAATATCCTTATTAGAAGCAGAGCTGTCTAGCAATATAATTGACAAAATAGCTTTTTACCTACAGAAGTATAATGTGCAGTGGAGATTCTGAGAAAGAAGAAATAATTTTCATTTTATGTAAGAAATATATTTGAGTTGGATGTTGAAGGGTGGGATTTTTAACAGGTTGACAGGTTAGAAAAGAAAATAATATGGGCACAAAAATAGGGGTTAGTATAGAAGAAGTTACTATAGTAGTTCGTTGTTTTACTTAGAGGTTCATGAAAAGCATTAATGAGAAGTGTTATTGGAAAGTTCATTCAGCCATCATTGTAAAAGATCTTATATTTCATATTTATGAATTTGGGCTTTGTGGAAACAGTTGGAAGGTTTTTGAGCAGAGAAGTGACATGTTTTAAGCTTTGCTTTAGGTTTTCCACTTCTAGAGGGAGGAGAAGCTATAGGTTATGAGATCATTACAGTATATATGTATGTCTGTGACATGTGTTATATGGTAGGGTACTGACTTTGTTAAAAAAAACGGGGGGGGGGGCTTAAATTTGAGTGTAGCAGTAGAAATGGAACGATAGGAATGAGTAGGAGTAACATGATAGTGGTTAAATTTCTCAGACCTATCAACTGAGAATATTTTCTAGTTAGCAAGTGTAGAGCAAAAGTTGGCTCCAAGATTTTAATCAGAAAATGGCACCATTTACATAAATAGGAAGATTATATATAATTTATTACAGTTTCACTAAACCCAAACTCAGTGTAATGTATAGGATTTTTTTTCTCTAAGTTCTATTCTCACAAAAGATGGTACATGGATGGGGACAATGAAGAGGATATATTACAAAAGTTACAGTCTAGAAGGAAAAACAGATATATACCTGTTAAATCTTTAAAACATGACCACAGTTAAGTGCTATTCTGTAAAAGATATCAATATGGGATGAATGATGGGGACATCTTTAAGAATGCATTGGGGATTTGAACTAGCTTCTAAAGAATTAATAATAGAAGAGAGAATTGCAAATAAAAAGTATAATCTTTGTTTCCTCCATTGCAGGCTGGCTCACAGTTGGACCAACACTTACAAATAGCAACTACAATGCGGAAACATATGCATCCTATTTCAGTGCTCCTAATTCCTACTTGACTGGTTGTACAGAAGAAATTGAGAGACTTCGACCAAAATCACCTCCTCCCAAATCTAAATCTGACCGAGGAGGTGGAGCTCCCAGAGGTGGAGGAAGAGGTGGAACTTCTGCTGGCCGTGGACGAGAAAGAAATCGATCTAACTTCCGAGGAGAAAGAGGTGGCTTTAGAGGGGGCCGTGGAGGAGCACACAGAGGTGGCTTTCCACCCCGATAATTGTTGAAGACATTGAACCTATCCATCCTCCTCTAACCTTCTTTATTGTAATTAAATTTCAAGTGGGAGACTTAACTTTAGAACTCACTTCCAGCTTGCACTTTGCTTTAATTTCTCTGAGCTCCAGGAATGTCTTAGCCAGCCTCGCTTGTGGTTGTCACACACACTGTCTCATTTTTTTTCAGGATGAATGAATAATCCTGCCTTTTGTTATGTGCATGAACAGAATGGAACAATTCAAGTAGCTTCATCTTCAGAGACTGAATTTATTCTGATAGACTTCAATTAATTACAAAGGATTTTGCTAATTTTGGGGAATAAATAATGGAAAAAGATCCAGTCTGTGGTATCATGCTAGTGCTGACGGGAGTTGGTAATGCACATCCTGTCACTGCTGCTATAGCAAATGGGGAGCTGTTTGGGGCCTTGATAGAGTAGGGTTGGAACAGATGGTAAGCTTCTGTCAAGGTTTTAACATTTTCTTGATGAAACAATAAAAAGAGGTGAGCTTTTTCATCTTTTTTTTAAGTTTTAAATAAACTCAGATATAATTTGAATACTGAAGAAATTAAGAGACTTTGAACAAAATCACCTCTTCCCAAATCTAAAATCTGATAAGAGAGGTGGAAATTCCAGGGATGGGTGAAAGAAGAGATGGAACTTAGTAGGCAGACTTTAAAAAAAAAAAAAAAAGGTCATCATCGTAATCTCAATTTTGTGGCTATGACTCCTAATCATGCTTCCTAAGAAGCAAAGGAGGATGAATATTCATGTGCTAGATAGCACTCTGGTGTGAACTTGAACTGGGATTGACCTTAAATTTTATATTCCTCAAATAAAAGAGAGGCAACAACAAGGCACCTCATTATCAGATGCTTGGTTTAAACATTTTGGGACTAAAATACTTGGTGATGAAACGACATACACCTTTAAACTTCTTATGGAGATAGTTTAATGTAAAACCAACTATAGAAAACCCTTAACTTCAGGATACAGCTTGGAAATTGGAACTGCTATTGCCTTTTATTAAAACCATATGGTGTGATGTTTGTTTTTAAAATTATATAAGACTTTATGCTGTCACTTCTCTTGCTATACTGTAATTCATGTTTTAAATGAATTTGATAATGAAATTATACTATTATTCTTGATGAATACTTTTCTTATTTTTATGATTTTTCTAATGAAACTTTAAACTTTTGAGATTTGAGTCTGTTTTCTATAAGTAGAATTACTGTTGTTACCAGTTGAAAAAGGACTGACCTAAAATCAATCTCTTTTTTTGTCTGATGGATTTTAATGACCATTCTGTGCTCACATTATACCTAAGATGAGATTATAGTACATCCACCAAAGACTCAGTTTGAAGATAAGGACTGAATGATAGAAGAAATAAGGCTGAGATCCTTAAAAACCTAGTACTATTTAGTACAAGAGAGCATTTTTTTGCTGAAATTATGGTATATTTTCAACTTCACTAATTACAAATTATCTAGATTTAGAACTCTGTATGTCAACATTGATCTGGGAATGAAGTCAGGATGGAGAAATTCCACTTGCCTGTGATGGGTCCTTAGAAGTAGCAGCTAAAAAGTGACCATGTCCTATACACAGGGCTCTCTATTACGTTCCATACCCTGGGCCTACCCAAGGTGACATTCCTGGAGGAGGTAACATTCCTGCTGTTTACATGGCATAGGCACCTGTGAGATCGGTGTCACAATTTCATCTTACAAAGAGGTAGGTATGGCTGCTTTGTCGGTTGAAAGTTAAGGGGAGCCATGATCTACCATATTTAGGGAAAAGTTATTTTAAAAAGAGTATATGGTGGAAAAAGAACGTAAGACCTAGAATTTATCCCTTTGACGATGAATCTGGTCTTTTTAATACCAAGATGGAATTGATTCACTAGGTTTTGCTAACTTTCACTTTCAGTAAAGATTGAGGTATTGTTTTTGCAATAGACTAGGTATTCACTGAGGAAAGGTTTCCAATGAAACTTCATTACTCTGACCTCTTCTAAATTTTGATCTTCTTTTTATTTACATGTCTTACATTCCACAAAATTATGTAGAAATGCTGGGCATGGTGGCTCATGCCTGTAATCCCAGCTCTTTGGGAGGTCGATGCGGGTGGATCACTTGAGGTCAGGAGTTTGAGACCAGCTTGACCAACATGGAGAACATGGAGAAACCCCATCTCTACTAAAAATACAAAATGAGCCGGGCGTGGTGGTGCACACCTATAATCCCAGCTACTTGGGAGGCTGTGGCAGGAGAATTGCCTGACTCCAGGAGGTGGAGGTTGCAGTGAGCCGAGATTGCACCACTACACTCCAGCCTGGACGACAGAGTGAGACTCTGTCTCAAAAAAAAAAAAAAAATTATGTAGAAATAAATTTTTAGTTGCTTTATGCACTAATTCCTTACTGGGGATAGAAGCTAATTATTGTGAAATAACCCAGTTTAGAAGTTAGAAGATCAGCATGTCTGAGTTTTTACAGAATTATAATTCATGGTATTCCAAACCAGCTGTTGGTATTTATTTCCAGTGAGAACCATTTTCCCACTGACCTTCCTCCTTTCATAGGACGGGGATTATGAGGCCCAAAGTACTGATTGAGTAGGAATACTTTTTTACTCTTCTTCACTGTGGAGAAATAAGAGGGCAGGTAGTTGATGATGTCAGGTAGAACAGATTTTATGGTGTGGAATACCATACCCAAACACAACTGAATCAGATTAGACTACAGAATTGTGGTGATGGCAGTCAGAATGTAATATGGTCATCATGAAACAGTACAGTGTGAGAGGTCAAGGTGTCAACCTGGGAAATGAGAATCAAGCAGGAGTGTGGCATGGCAACCAGCTCACAGATCCAGAGTTGAGAGGGATCACTACTGCAGCAGCTCTGCTCTGATACTCTGGTAAGTAGTAGAGCCACTTTATGAGCCCTTATTTCCTATCTCCCTTATTCTGAGGCCAGGTCAATGATATGCTATAGTTTCATTTAAGTTAATAGAGTATAAAGGTGGAATACTTGGGAGCTACATTGTGCATCAGTGTGTCACGGCTGCTACTAGGAGTTACTCCTTTTCATGTCTTTTAAAATACTTTCTACCCATCTTAATTGCTAAATTATCTTTTAGTTACAGCAGCTTATTTTAAAACCTGTACTGTTTTCATCCTGAATTTAGAACATAAGATTTAGCCTTTGAAGTATAGTTTCAGACTTTACTAATTTGTTTAATATAATCCTTATTAACTTGACAAAATGAAAGCCCAGTTGGGGACTTAGTCTAAACAGTAGTCTTTGATCTGAAAGTGTCTCATATTTTGTGATCAATTAAAAACATAAACCTTTGCTTATGCGAAAGGTCTTTCTTAGAACAATCCTGTAATAAGGAATCGGTCTTAGGGTTCATTTGTGACTTTAGCATTATCCTCTCTTTGATGTTTGGTAATAGGGGCTGAACTTTTGCTTGGATCTCATGTATATATAGTCAGTTTTGAGGCTATAAATCTAGGACTTTTCAAAAGATTAGAACATTTATCCAGCAAACTGACTCCATTGAAGACTTCATTTCTGGAAATACCACATTGCTTCCGCTGTCAATAACTCTATCATTTACTCATATAAATATTGTTAGCTATAATGCACAGAGAAAAACTATCTCGTTCAATCTACATAATTGGGACATCCTTTTCCAGTAAACCCTTTTTCTGCTATTGGACAAAATATTAAAATGATCAGTTTGAGTATATGTTAGAGTTCATGTTTCCGTAACTAAAGATGCTAATAAACTGAAATCAGATAAGGTAGGTTTTTCCAAAAATACTTCTAAATAATTGAGAACCTAGAAGTCAACAATGTAAAATGCATATGGGACTCTAGTATATTAATAAATCAGAGAAGCAGGCCAAGAACTTTTTAATGGGATAATTGTCTTTTTAGGCACATTATTTTCATATTAACGACATGGAAATATTTTCACTCATTTACTTTCATCCATTTATCTGTGCTTTTTCTCACTTTGATGAGTTCTCTCAACTTCTAAGAAAAGCAGAGCAGAGCAGCATAGAATGCCTTAGTAAATGGCCACTGACTCTTGGTCTCAGGCCATAGCGACTATAGAGAGAAGAGTGGGGCTGGAGACCTCATATCCTGGGTAAAGTGGACATCACTTGTCATCTCCAGTTAATTGTCACCACAAAGAGAAGAGGGTAAGTCTGAGATGTTCATGTGGCATTTCCCTACATTTTAGAGGTTGACAAAATAGTTTGTGATTTTTGCTTACATTTGCATTCATAGAACTAAAAAAATTCTAAATTAATTTGGCTAGCAAAATACCACATGCATATTTTATTTTATTTTTTTATTTTTTGAGACAGTCTTGCTCTGTTACCCAGGCTGGAGGGCAGAGGTTGGCCTCTGCCTCCAGGGTTGAAGTGATTCTCCTGCCTCAGCCTCCCGAGTAGCTGGAATTACAGGTGCCCGCCACCACACCCAGTTAATTTTAGTATTCTTAGTAGAGACAGGGTTTCACCATGTTGGCCAGGCTGGTCTCAAACTCCCTACCTCAAGTGACCCGCCTACCCTGGCCTCCCAAAGTGTCAGGATTACAGGTGTGAGCCTCTGCGACTGGCCAACATCCATATTTAAATTATGCATGCATTATAGCTTTATACTGTGTGACCACATTTACTAAAAAAAGAGGAAAAAAGATTACTTGCTTGAGACGGGAAACTATCACCTTTGAAAGCATATTAAGTAGTTGGCTTACTTTGGAACACACAGTAGATTTAAAATGTGAACTAATACTTTAAAATTGCCATATAATGATGTCACTGCAAGCCATTCATCTGTCCGAAGGGAGAAAATGTAGAGGTCTAGGCTTATGTTGTCACAAAATACACCTTTTAGATAATCCTATACCTGTACAGATTTTTATAACTGTTGCTATCATAAGAGAATGGCTACATCATTATCCTGCCTTTTCTGTGTATGTGTTTATTTTGTTGTTGCTTTTGAAAGCAATGGACAAAACCTCAAAACACAATTTTGTTCAGATATATCCAGTTTAGTAGTTTATGCTGGTTAAATGATCAAAGTAATTGCTTAAATGTCTTGTGGAATTATCTGTCACTTTATAGGTTTATGTATTTTGGTGGGTGCCTTAATAATAAAAAGATATTTAATGTAATAATATTGCTCATAATTCATGTAAGCTACACAGGTAGTTGAGTTATTGTTTTGTCTAAGAAGCTAGGTTTATAGCATGGTAAATAAAAATCAAGATTATGCTTTCTTTTCTACTATTGAGCTCAATTAAAGGATAATGCATGATTAAAAATATATTTATAAAAATAATTCCAAAGCAAAATTTAGAAAAATGTAAACACAAATGTAAGCCTGTCAGCCAACTAGCTTCTTGAATCTTAACTCCATACTCCTTCCTCAGATGGTGCTGACAAGATGGTGGATCAGGATGGCATCAGTACCTCTTTGGGGACCTTTCCCAGTTCTGATTGCTTTCCTTTATCCTGATTCAAACAGAAAGCTTGCCTTTTCATCTGATACCTGCATTTGTCTACTTACCTAGTCCTGAGCTTTTACTCTGCTGCTTGGGCTCTTATGACTTAATTTTTATCATTTGCTTTATAAGGGCAGTAGTATGCTTTCTCAGTGTATGGCATATAATAAGTGCTCCAAAAATAGTCCCTTACTGCTTGCTTAATAATTGGAAATAACTTCCAGGAGATTTTTCATCACCTTCCCTTGTCAGTTCTTTTCCCTTCTGCTGATGCTTTCTTGCTGTATAACATAAGAGGACTGTGTTTTTCTAACAAAGACTTTTTCTCTGTCTCAAATAAAAGAACATTATCTTTGGGGATAAAGAAAACAAAGCAATTTCCACTGAATTAACATTTATCAGAGGTATTGAACAGAACTAACTTCCCCTGGTCTGACTTTAAAGGAATCTGATTGCTTCCTTAGAATGTAAATTTTTAATTACTTCTCTGCCAAGGGCAACATGTTAAAATAAGGAGAATGATTTAACTACACCCGTGTCACCTTGTTTAATTATAGCCTAAGTGGAAAAAGTAGATTATATTTCTCCTGTGAATAACAGAGACAGTAGATTGCCTGGGAGTGAGGGGGGCGGACAGGATGGTGGAGGATGGGTATGGGGTGGCACCCAGGAGTCTTAGGAAACTGCTGCTGGTCAGCAACAATGGCCCAAGGAGAGAACCTCATGGGGAAAGAGCTCAGTGGCACGGAGCTTCACCGGGAAAGTAGCTCAGCCCAGACCACACATTCATTTTCCCCAAGCATGGTGTGGAAGCAGAGAGCCCTGGACTTCAGGAAGCCATGGGGTGTTTTGACACTAGTCATCAGTGTGGATGAAAGAGAGTAAAGATTCCCTTTCAGTCCTGTGGGATAGAGATTCAGATTCAGTTAGGTTGATTTTAAAAACATGACTTTTGGCCGGGCGCGATGGCTCAAGCCTGTAATCCCAGCACTTTGGGAGGCCGAGACGGGCGGATCACGAGGTCAGGAGATCGAGACCATCCTGGCTAACACGGTGAAACCCCGTCTCTACTAAAAAGTACAAAAAACTAGCCGGGCGAGGTGGCAGGCGCCTGTAGTCCCAGCTACTCCGGAGGCTGAGGCAGGAGAATGGCGTAAACCCGGGAGGAGGAGCTTGCGGTGAGCAGAGATCCGGCCACTGCACTCCAGCCTGGGTGACAGAGCCAGACACCGTCTCAAAAAAAAAAAAAAAAAAAAAAAAAAAAACATGACTTTTTTGCACACCAGAGTTTACAGCTGCAATTCATATCTGCTTGAAACTTCCCTAATTCATAAAGGTAATAACCTTTTTGCCACATAGGCATATGAGGTGGGGTCCCTAAACATTGATTGGGTAACATTAAACCCCATTGGGTATCCTAAAATTGTATTCTTCAAACATGAATCATGTGTATTTAAACAGTTTTTCATGCACCCAAGGAATACCTCAGCTTGAAAAATACCGACTAAAGAACTAGAGTCTCGTTCTTCAGAAGGTCTTTAAACTGCAAATCTCATTGCAAAAGAGTTGTTTTTATAACTGGTAAGAGAATTTTTTCAACTTTTATTTTAAATTCAGGGGATACATGTGCAGATGTGTTACCTGGGCATATTGTGTGATGCTGAGGTTTGGGGTACGAATGATCATCACTCAGGTACTGAACATAGTACCCAAGTTTTTCTTTTCTTTCTTTTTTTTTTTTTTTTGGTGGAGCAATCAGAACACACACAACATTTATTGATTAGGGTTGCCATCTTATATGGGTGCAGTTTGTGGCACCCCCAAAACAATTATGATAGTAGCATCAAAGATCACTGATCACACATCACCATAACAGACATAATAATAAACAGGTTTGAAATATTGTGATAATTACCAAAAGGTGACACAGAAACACAAAGTGAGCACACACTGTTGGGTCAACAGTTTTTGAATCCTTGCCCTACTCCCTTCCTCCCGCCTCAATAGGCCCGTGTCTGTTATTGCCATTTTTATGAGTAGCCAATGTTTAGCTCCCACTTATGAGAACATGTGGTATTTGGTTTTCTGTTCCTTTGTTAATTTGCTTAGGATAATGGCCTCCAGCTGCATCTATGTTGTTGCAAAGAACATGCTTTCATTCTTTCATATGACTGTGAAGTATTCCATGGTGTATATGTACCACATTTTCTTTATCCAGTCCACCATCAATGGGTACTACCCTAGGTTGATTCCATGTCTTTGCTATTGTGAATAGTGCTGCTATGAACATGGGAGTGCATGTGTCTTTTTGGTAGAATGATTTATTTTATTTTTGGCATATACTCAGACATAGGTTGAATGGTAGTTCTGTAATATAATTTTTAAAAAATTATCAAACCCAGGCATGATGGCCTGTAATCCTAGCTATGTGGGAGGCTGAGATGGAAGGATTACTTGAAAGTGGAAGCTGGAGACCAGCCTGGATGACATAGTGAGGCTTCATCTCAAATAATTAAAAAGTGGAAAAATAAAATCTAAAAGCATTCCCTAAAAATTCTTACACAACTCGGCCGGGCGCGGTGGCTCATTCCTATAATCCTAGCACTTTGGGAGGCCAAGGCGGGCAGATTGCCTGAACTCAGGAATTCAAGACCAGCCTGGGCAACAATGGTGAAACCCCGTCTCTACTAAAATACAAAAAATCAGCCGGGCATGGCGGCGTGCGCCTGTTGTCCCAGCTACTTGGGAGGCTGAGGCAGAAGAATCGTTTGAATCTGGGAGGCGGAGGTTGCAGTGAGCCGAGATGGCGCCACTGCACTCCAGACTGGGCAACAGAGCGAGACTCCATCTCCAAAAAATAATAATAATAATTCTTACACAACTCATGTATTCTTGAGACTGCATCTGTAATCCACTTAAAGTTTCCTTAATGAAACACGAGTAATTTGTCTCCCCAATTGACTTTGTTCTTTATGTGATTTAAAACTAAATTGTCATGTATTAAGTTTGGATAACAGTGGCTCTGGAAATGTTTATGAGGGGACATTTTGGAAATTGAGGGAGTTTAACCTACACAAGAAACATTAGGAATATGTCTTTGAACTGTCTGAAAACTGCTGTTCATTGGAGGAGGAATTCACCTTGGGAGGCTGAGGCGGAGGGATTGCTTGAGCCCAGGAGTTTGTGACCACCGTGGGAAACGTGGTGAAACCACATTTCTACAAAAAATTAGCCAGGCACATGCCTATAGTCCCAGATACTCCGGAGGCCAAGGCAGGAGGATCACTTGAACCCAGGAGGTTGAGGCTGCAGTGAGTCATGATCTTGCCACTGCACTCCAGCCTCGCAACAAAGCGAGACCCTGTCTCAAAAAACAACAGAAAAAGTGATGAGAAGATTACTTTCCCAAACAACCATTTATGAACAGTTCTGTTAGAAAATTATATTTGGGGCCGGGCGTGGTGGCTCAAGCCTGTAATCCCAGCACTTTGGAAGGCTGAGACGGGCGGATCACGAGGTCAGGAGATGGAGACCAGCCTGGCTAACACGGTGAAACCCCGTTTCTACTAAAAAAATACAAAAAACTAGCCAGGCGAGGTGGCGGGTGCCTGTAATCCCAGCTACTGGGGAGGCTGAGGCAGGAGAATGGCGTAAAACCTGGGAGGCAGAGCTTGCAGTAAGCTGAGATCCGACCACTGCACTCCAGCCTGGGCGACAGAGTGAGACTCCGTCTCAAAAAAAAAAAAAAAAAAAAGAAAGAAAATTATATTTGGTGGACTTTCCCTAAAACTTCTCATTTTGGTACAAGTACTCTCTTGTCTTTTGAGGCCAAAGGTAGATTAAGATCATATCTGCTTTCATTCCACACTAGTGATTCATAATGGCAAACTCCCTAAGTTCTTTTTCTAACATGTGTTGTTTCCAAGAACGATCTCCTGCATATGCATTTGTTTTTTTGGACACAAGTCTAGATGTTTCTTAATTATTCTCAGTCTACTACCATTATGTTAGACTTTTAAAAGTGAACCTTCTAGGAAAGTTGCCATTTGGTAACCTCAAAGATGTGCCTTCAAAAAGTGAGTGAACTCATTTCTTTTTTAAAATAATGATTCCTTAACATTTGAAATACAAGTTCTTGTCTTTGGTTTATATATTATTGAGGTTTTGGTTTTTAGCATTTAAAGTAGTTGAAGCTGCAAGTTTCTCATATGGCAAATTTATTCTAATCTCTGAAACCATCTGTTAATTGGAATTTCTATAGCATTTAAAGATAGCTTGATTTGGAGGATGTCAATTATGATACCGGTGGCATAGCAGCAAATCCAATTAGGAGTCAGATTAGTCCTAGTTTTTATGATCCTTAGCAAGTTTAGTAAAAAACCTAATAAAACAATAACAGCAATGAACACTTAAATAGCAGCACTATGTGTCCGGTGCTGTTCAAGGCCCTTTATAAACTTTAATTCTTGAAAAAACTGGAGGAAACAGACACAGAAAAGTTTCTAACTTGCCCTGGATCACACAGCTAGTGGTGGAACTAGTATAGAAACCCATGTTGATGGGTCCAGAGCCTGTGCTATGAGCCATTGTGCTCCGCCGCCTCTTCCAGTGTGGGGAGGGGGAGCACCGTTTCAGAGCAGCACTTAGACCATTTTTGGCAAGTGGTCATTCAGGACTCACTGGAGCATTTCCATTACATATTGGGTTTCTTCTACCATGAAAGCCAACCTCACCATTTATATTATATTCCCTCTGTTTTCCAAGGGTCTTGTTCTTTTGAATATTTTTTCTCTGTCTTCAATCTTCAACATTCTTTGTAGTACAGTATTGTTTCTATCTGTATTTTTTCAACGTAATTCAATAAACACAACATAATGCTGGTGGCTTCTTTCCACCAGCATTTAAATGGCAAATCCCTTAAAATTTAAAATTTTAAAAATCTTAAAATTTAAAAAATCCTCCCCTCTTCCTGTTACCCACCCACTCATCCCCTCTTGAGTTGCCTCCATTCTGCCCCCACTTCTTCAACCTGTTCTAATCTAGACTTTAGTCTCACTAATTTAGAGAAACTGCTCTTCACCAAAGTCACCCATGACCTTTTTACTAATCCCAACAAACATTTTCATCTTTGTCTTTTGGAAGCCTGTAACTTGGCTGCCCACACTCTTCATGTACCCCCTTTTTTACCTTGAGCTTTGTGACATCTAGCCAAGTTCACTTCTTACCTCTCTGGCCCTTTCCAGTCTCCTTTAAGGTTTCTGGTGACTGTCTGCCCTAGGGATTTGCTTCCTTCCCACTCTACAAAGTCAGCCTAAGTTTTTTCAGCCACTTGTTTGGCTTCGTTTTCTTGATATACATGTAGATGGATTGCAAATCTTTAGCTCACAGCTTTCTCCTGAGATTCACACCCATATTTTTAGGTGCTATAGTTTATCTCACTTGGATAGTTTGCAAGCTACCTTAAATATGTACAATCTGAACTATACCCTTCACATACACACTGACATACACAGCTGTTTTTATTTCTGTTTCAGAGAATCATCTGTGTACCCAGTTGTTCAAAACAAATCATTTTCTGACACTTTCTCTTTCCTTACATCACCTCTCCCCCAATTCCACCCCCAACTAAAACCATTATTTTATTTCAGGCCACCGTGAACTCAAATTAACTATTCTGATAGCCTCATAAATGGTCTGTCTGCTGCAAGTTACATCACCTTACAACCCCAAAGTGATCTTTCTAGAGTGATCCTGCTGCTCCTGTTTAAATTATTTTGAATGTCTTCACTTTGCCATTAGGATTAAGTCCAAACTCGTCCTTGGCTAAGTCTCACTCTACTTGCTTCTCCAACTTTATCTTTTACAACTTTGTCTCTCCTTGATAGTTCCTGCCAAGTTTAAGTTCTTTAGTTTACTGAAAGGGTGATGTATGCCCTCTCCACTCTGAGCCTTCATGCTTATTTTCTCCTCTGCTGGCATATTTACCAATACTGCCAATTACCTGGCAAGTGATTACAATTTTTTCAGGTCTAATCTTCAATGTAACTTCCTCTGGAAAATTTTTACTGACTACACTTTGCCCCCCAGCTAGACCAGGTCAGATATCCCTGCTAGGTCCTTACTGTAGCATTTCATGGCATTTCTGAAACTTTCCTGTAATTGTAGAGATGGTTGGGACTTTGCTTGTGCTGCTGTTTTCTCCCCTAGTGTTTGGCATCTAGAAAATGTGCAATCAGTATTTGTTAAATGAGAAGATACTACTTCCAATGGCATACTCTTTGAGCACCTAATTATTTAGAAGTTTCTTGTGTTAAGCAGCACTTTGTCACTTTTTTTTTTTGAGTCTCGCTCTGTCTTTCAGGCTGGAGTGCAATGGTGCGATCTCAGCTCACTGCAACCTCTGCTTCCCGGGTTCAAGCAATTCTCCTGCCTCAGCCTCCCAAGTAGCTGGGATTACAGGTGCCTGCCATCAGGCCCAGCTAATTTTTTGTATTTTTAGTAGAGACGGGGTTTCACCATGTTGGCCAGGCTGGTCTGGAACTCCTGACCTCAAGTGATCCACCCACCTCGGCCTCCCAAAGTGCTGGGATTACAGACGTGAGCCACTGCGCCCGGCCTGTCTCTTCTATTTAATGGTTCTGGTTCTATACCCTAAAGAACACAAAGAACAAATCATTAGACAGCCTTCAAATAAATAAAGGAATGTGCTCTGTGCTTCTATTCCACATAGGGTATGGTGCCTAGAATTGAACAATCACCTAGGTGTGGTCTGACCTCAGAGTAGAGTGGGACCATCACTATGCTCATTTGACAGCCTATCCTTGTAACAAGGTAGATTGAGATCATATCTGCTTTCATTCCACTACTGATTCATAATGGCAAACTCCCTAAGTTCTTTTTCTAACGTGTTGTTTCTAAGAACGATCTCCTGCATATGCATTTGTTTTTTGGACACAAGTCTAGGAACTTACGTTTCTTCTTGTTAAACTCATCCAAGTTGATGCTGTTAAACTCATCCAAGTTAATGATGTTAAACTCATCCAAGCTGATGATGTTAAACTCATCCAAGTTGATGCTGAAGCAACATGCCAGTTGACTAACATGGGGGGATTTTAGTCCTGTCACTGTATTTGTTTTTCTACCTACTTCATGACATCTAATTTATAAATAAACCTTACTAGCCATATAATCAGAGACAAGGTACTTAAGTCAAGCCTGTTTCTTCATGTGTAAATGGGGTTGATAACAGGATAAGGGTTGCTGTGAAGAATACATGTGCATATGTTCACAAAAAACAGTGCAGTTCTTGGGACATGATGTGTACTCAATATATTTTATCTATTACTATTCATATAATTGATAACAAAGTTGAATAGGGCAGGTAGAGGCAGATGCCTTTGTGACATCACTCAAAATCGTTCTCCTAGGTTTAGTCATATTCATTAATAATGGTTTCACGTAGCCTATTTCTATTTATTTTGCCCACAAAAACATATTAGAGAACTTTGAAATGCCTTTCTCAAGCACACTATGATGTTCCTTAGATTTATTGCCTAGTACTCATTAACCCTCAACAAAAAAGGAAAATTTTGTTTTCCTGATTTGTTCTTAGTGAGCTACCCAAACAACCTTTTGCCAAGACATTTTGAATACTACCCTTATTTCTTAAGACCTAAAAATACATAATAAATAAATAAATAAAACTACCTACTAAGAGTATATGAAGTGATTTATTGATATTGTTTAGATCCATTATATACAGGTAGAAACTTTCCAAATTGTACAAAGAACCATTAAGCATATTGATAAAGACAGTTTTATAGACAAAACAACTGGAAAATAGTTTTAACATACACAATATATAATTATGAAAAAAAAAAAGTAGAACACATATTGTTCTACCAGATAAATCCCAAGGTTATTAAAAGTCTGTTATGCAAACCTTAAGTTGAAAAATGTGTTCAATGGAGTTACATGGTTTTAAAAAATTAGGTATAATGTAAAAATTAAGCTTTTTTTTTTTTCTCATTGCAATTGGGAGAGGAACTGAGACAACTTTTTACCCCAAATCTATACAGTTTGAGAAATAATTTATATGTCTAGCACAAAGAAAATTGAGAATGTTTATGGTTCTGTAAACTTTGCCTTTTATGAAATGCAAACCACATCAGTTTTAAAAATTAGAAACTGTGCAATCAGAAACAGACTGTTCCCTTTATGGTACCATTGTACCTTAATTGGCTTTATACCTGAGCACCAAAGCTGAAGTTCTAAATGCCATCTCTTCCTGGAAAGTTATTCTGAAAATGAGCAAGAAATCAAAACTAGCCTATTATCATCTAGAAAATTAGGCACCAAGAAGGAGGTTATCTCCTTAGAAATGCAACATCAGTGACAGAAGTTTCAATTAATTAAGCAGCTGACAGATCTCCTTGTGAACACAACAAAGGAAATCCACATAAGAAGAGCCTCCATAAAGTCCTTTGTCTTCTACCAGGAACTGTCGGAAAACCATTTCTGGCTGTTCTCGCTGTTTTACAATTGTGAGCTAGGAAAAAAACCAAACAGTAACAGCACCTGGTTATAAACATTATTTAAAAATGGCTCAATTTTGTCTATTTCAATTTTGGCAAACATTATTGAATGTCTATTATGTGTGAGGCTATGGAGGATTATGGGAAAGTGCCTAATATCTAGAGTGGAAAGAGGCATGGACCCCGAAACCCCAAAACCCAAGACATACAATTTTAAGTGGCAAAAATGAAACCTAAGCAGAGTGTTATGGGAAAGGCTTCACAATGATAGTAACTGTCACCTGAGCTTTAAAGGATAGGGGTAGGGCTAGAGAGTATTCCATACTGGAATACATGTACCATGTACCAGAGATACAATTATGGCTGGCATGTAAATTATCACAGGCTTCTAAAAGGGACAAATTATCCTAATAATGAGTTTGGGCTTCTGTAGGAAATGTGATCCAGTGAAGGTGCAGAAGAATGAAATGAGACAATTAAGTGGCAGCAGTATGTACAATATATTCGTGAGACAGGGACACTAGATAGGAAGTGGTTTGAAGTGTCTGGGTGGGAGATGATCAGGTTCTGAATTAGAGCAGTGGAGGTGGAAAGGGGGTGGATTGGAGAGTTGCTAGAGAGGTTAACATGCAGGGAAAATTGGGAGAACTTGTGTCCTTTACTCATCATGATTCTCTAGACCTGTGCTGTCCAGTACAACAGCCAGCCACACATACTATTGAGCACTTAAAAGTGGCTCATCCAAATTGAGATGTACTGTAAATATAAGACACACAATGGACTTCTAGACTCAGTATGAAAAATAAAATGTAAAAATATCTCAATAATTGACACAGATTACATTAGAAATTATATTTTGGATATACTGGGTTAAATTAATTATTTAAATGAATTTTTTCTTGTTTAAATGTGGTCATCAGAAAACATAGAATTGCATATGCATTTGCATTACTGGAGGGTGCCGCTCTAGAAGAAGCCCACAGGGAAGAAGCCCAGAAGAGAGCCAGTTTTCTCATGAACACTTTGAGCCCTTCTTTCTACACCTGTATTCCTATTTGAGGAAGTCAAGGTAGATGATCTGAATGGTCAGAATTTCATATTTATTGCGCCACAAGTGGGGTTAACTGATCTATACATGCACAACAGTGCCTCTCCACCTGCCTCCTATATAATTAAGAGGAGCCAGGGTACTTCTCACTTCTTCCTCTCAGGAGGTAAACTCACCAGAAAGGCCTGCAATACGGAAGCACATGCAGTTAGCCCCTTCACCAGCTGCAGCTGGGAAGGTATGTGCAATTTTGGCTAGGAGGGCAGGGCCCTCCCTACTTTTGCATTCTATGCTTTTTAGTTATCAAGTAGAATAATTCTGTCACCACCACTTGCTTTTTTCTTTTATAACATTTTGGCCTGGATCCAAGTCTGTTAAGTTTTAAATTGCCCCTGACCTAGTAAAAATAATAATACATAAGAACAACTGCTGCTGCCGCAACTCAGCTAATTCTATGTGGATGCAGATATGTGTGATGCCTTGGCTTTTGGATGTCAGCTCTAGGTACTGGGAGTTGGCACTGGAATAGCTGTGTGCATAGGCAGATTCCACTCCTACACGCTCCAAAGTTTAAGATTTGCCTCCTGATGAACCTGAAGTCAGGATTCTTTTCATTTTATGTTTTATCCACCCTCTCCCACGTGCCACCACAACTTTACTATTGTCCATGATTGGTAGGGGCAGTGTGGGTCTAGCCTCTGACACAACTCGGGCTGAGACTGGGCAGGATAAGACACTGAAGGAGGAAAGACTTGAAGTTCCAATTTCTTTAGAATTTACTTTCTTTATGGAAATTAATAGAAATAAGTTCAGGTTGCTCATCTGAGGTATTTTCTATTGCTGCCATTCACTTGGGTTTGTTTTTGTTTTTGTGTGGTGCTCATTGTACAATTTCCTCTGACAAAGTGTCTGGCTATGAGCTGAGGTGGTAAGTAGAACAGGGACTGGATTTCAGCCTTGGGAGAAACTTAACTTTAAACTACAGTGATTAATATCCTACCCCACCATTTGACTATCTACAGGTGTCTGGATGACACAGAAAGTATAGTGGAAGGTCTCAGGGGAGTGGAGTCATGGAAGTGGTGTTGGCCTGTCTTGACACAGTGATGGTCTCTTCAAGGGGCACACCCACACCAATAAAAGGAAAGCATACTGGTATGGATTGGTAGATCTGTCTTTATGTCCCTGCTTTACATTTCTGAAGGGGGGGAAGGCCCTATAGAGTAGGAGGAGAACATTAAAATAATCACTGCTTGTCACCTCCTTGCTTCTTGTTTGCCCTCTCCAAGGGAAGATTGGCTAACTCTGAATGTGACATTCTCTGGGTCACCTTACCAGAGGTCTTAAAGAATTAATGTGCTTCAAAAGCCAATCTCATCTTTCATTGGCTGACTCACAGGGAATTGCTAAAGCATGGCAGTGATTAGGAAGGCCCAGGTAGAACATGTTCAGCGAGAAAAGAGCCATGGTACAACCTTCGGGGAATACCAACTCTTAAGTGGCAGATGAATGAAGAGAAGCCAATGAAAAAGAGTCACTGAGAAAGAAGAATCAGGAGCAGGAGATGTTTTAAAAGCTGACAGGAGAGCATTTGAGGAAATAGTCAACCTTGTACAAGCTGTAAAAGGATTGAGAATCAATTGTCTTTAGCAAGTTGGCAGTTTACAGAGAACTGGAGAGATGGGAAGGAAAGAGCAGTTAATAGAGACTTTTTCAAGGAGTTTGGTTGTAGAATGTTTGGGATGTTGCCAGTGTTCAATAAATACTTGTAGAATGAATGAGGAAAGGGAAGCAGAATCTCGGAGAAGTGGCAGCTTCTATGAAGGTAGATTTGAACAGCTTGTAAACTGTGGAAAAGGGCTAATGGTAAAGGAATACTCTAGGCAATACAAGTGAAAGGAGAGAGAATAAAAAACATTTGCAGAGAACCGTGCAGGGCAGGACTAGAATTTATCAGGAAGGCACTTGGTTTCGGTCATCTGTAGACATACTGTGGTAGAAATCTTTTTTTTTTTTTTTTTGTTCCCCCACATGTATGAGAATAATCAGACAATAAGGTCTAAGAGGACTGAGTTTTTGGAAAAGTAATTAGCATAATCTGGAAGGTAGCAGTTCCTTCTAGATTTGATTTTATTATTCTTGATCCTTCCATACCAACTCTTTTCTCCTACTTAATCTTAACCCTTTAAAAGTATGTTTTAATTTCCTTTGTTGAGTCAGTTTTCAAGTGTCAGGGAAAAGGTGGAATGCTAAGCGCCCTGGGACCAAGCAGCTAGTACAAGCCCTGTATCTGCTATGATCCAGCTGTGAGACCCTGACCAAGCTAGTCAGCTCCTTTGAGCCTCACTTTCATGTCTGTGATGTGCAGGTAGGTATAGGAAGCCAGGTAATCTCCCAGATTCCTTTCAACTCTGACGTCTGTGGATTGTAAGTATTTCAAATTCTTTATAGAGATAGCACTCTATGAACAGATGGATACATTTGCAGGTAGTACATAAGAAAATCTGATTCTTTAAGTATTCAAGCTAAAATTGTTTTATCACACAGGTGTTTAATATTTTATTCACATGTTAATATTTGAAGCTCACCCCCAGATGGTTTTATAACCAAAGCTCACATAACTTTGGTAAGAGGTTGGAACAGGTGGGAGAAAGCAGAGTAAAGTTTAATGTTTTTCCCTGAAGAAGGAACTACTGAGCACAAGGATGATCTCCATGCTCAGTCCTGCCTCTTCTCTGCAAATGGCCAGTTGGAGGGATGCAGTTGCTACAGCTGGGATGAAGGTGAATCATTATTGCTGTGCATTCTAAATACCAGTGGCTTTCAATTTGCATTTCACTGGACTCAAGATCTGGTTACATGTTTCTAGGCTTAAACTGAACCCACATAGGTGCTGTGTGGTGTGAAAACTGTTCTAGAAAAGTTGTATATTCATCCAGATTTACCTAAGTTCAATTTACCTAAGCTCTACCTAAAGTTGATGTTTGCATCCATGAGTTACTTTCACAGTTACGAATGTTGGTTTAGATTGACATCACATTTACATTTCAGGAGACAATTGGCCCCATAAATACCCTGGCACTTGTAGACATGTGCCTCCAGGTGAGTGTCTTATAGCTCTTCAGTAAGCAGTGTTACACAGCACATCATCATCTATACATTCTAGATCCCAGGAGACTGTAATATTGAGCTTGGGAAGGAAAACAAGTAAGTATCTGGAAGGTGGCAACAAGATATAATTTTCTTGGGTTCTAGACATACTAAATTTTTTTACTCAAACTCAGAAAAGGCTAGAAGGGCTTGGAAGGACAAGAATAACAAAACTTTTCAGAGATCATAAATTAAACATTGTAAGAAATCAAATTTTACAAATGTTCTAAATGATACTTCTATACTTAATTTTAGGCACCAGAAGAAAAGTCATTTCCAAGTCTGTTAAGGATACCAATTGCTATTAAATCATGAAGTTAATACTGACTAAGATACCCCATAGTTAACCCATGGTAAGAGCTGTTTATGTTTGTGACTGATAAGTAGATAGATACACTTAGAGGTTAATGTGAGGGTTTTTTTAACTTTTATTTTAGATTTGTGATGGTGTGAGTTTTTAAAATCAAAGATCACTTCATAAAAACATGAGGTGTGCATTTTACATCTTTAATGAAATTTTTAACACTTGAATAAAGGGAAAAATAAAATCGCTTTCTTACCTTCATTGAATATGGCCTCTTTTGTTGGATAATACCCATTATCATTCTGAGTTGTTGAGAGTATGGGTTTCCCACTTCAGGCAGCAATGTCTTAAATTTAAGAAAATCAAAGTTTTAGTACAGTTTATAACATTTAGATAGAAGTAGCAATATGAGATTATCATGTTACAAACATCCTTCTAAAACCATGTACTTGAATATTGGTGTGGTTCATTACCAGAAAACCAAAACTGTGGGGAAAATGCAGTAAAAATTATTATTGGCACCCATTACCATAAATGACAGAAGACAATTATTTCTGTCTTTTGAAAAAAACTCTTCCTCTGGAATTTGACACATGCACATCACTGAAGTGACACAGCACAGACGTAGTCAGCCCTCTGTATCCATGGGTTCTGTATCCATGGGTTCTGCATCCATGGATTCAACCAACCACAGACAAAAATAGTATTTGTAAAAAATGCATCTGTACTGAAAAGGCATGGATATTGGGTTTTTTTTTGTCATTATGCTGTAAACAATATAGTTCAACAAGTATTTACATAGCATTTTACATTGTATTAGGTGTTACAAGTAATCTTTTTTTTTTTTTAATAGAGGGTCTCACTATGTTGCCTAGGCTGGTCTCGAACGCCTGAGCTCGAGCAATCCTCCCTCATCAGCCTCCCAAAGTGCTGGGATTATAGGCGTGAGCCACTGTGCCCAGCTGGTGTTATAAGTAATGTAGAGATGATTTAAAATATATGGGGGTATATGCACAAGTTATATGCAAATACCATGCCATTTTATATCAGGAACTTCAGCATCTGTGGATTTTGGTATCTATAGAGAGTTCTGGAACCAATTCCCCATGGATACCAAGAGATAATAGTATATGTTTTATGCAAACAACTTCCTGTGAAAGTTTGATCCCTTTTAAAGATTCAAGGCTATGTTGTGAGAGAAAAGAATGTACTTTATTCCTTCAGTGGATGGAAAATTCCATCCAAGTACTACTGTTCCAGCGTTAAAACAAACTACCAAATGTTGATTTCTCAAAGGGAATGCAGCCTCTTAGATATCCCGGAAATCTGGTTAGTGGTCTACAGGCCAATCCAGCTGCACATGGCATCCAGGAGATATGAAGGATTTTGACTTACATTTCTTCCATTAAGACAGAGTAAAATGCTAATGTTTGCTTCTCAGCAAGAAGATGCCAAGAGCCAATGCATCATTGTGAGTTAGCCAGAGAACATGTGAGTTAGAATGTTTCACCATAAACCTCAAGTGTCAGGAAAAGTTTATGGTCAATATTTTTCACAGGAGTAAGGAAAACAAAAAATTCATTATTTATATTCACACTCCCATCCCCTATATGCATTATGTGGCATAGTATGGTAGATCTATTTATTCAACAAACAACATAAGTATTCTTCATGTATATGTTTTAAAGTACCAACTACCTCTAAAAAGAAAGTAGTTTACATTTGGTTTTTAACTTTGTTTCATTTTGTTGATGAAAGTCAAGGAAATACCCGTATGCTGATATAAGCACAGACCTACCAATCTGCTGCCTTGTGATAGAGACACTGGCTATTTCCTGTGGATGTTCAGTTCAGCAACTATGCATTCAGCATTTACTATGTCAATATATTACAAGAGAAAGCTTCCTTAACTTTTATATAAAAATTCTTCATAGTTCTTTGCCTACTGAACTTTTTTAAAATTGCATTTATAATCATTTCTTAATTTCAAATATATGCAGATATCAATTTCCAAATCTTCATCTTAAAACCAATCTCTAACTGGAATATGGATACCCTTGCATTCTCTTAAAAATATACTTTTGACATTCCTAATTTTTAATATGCAGCTCTCTAAAGTGATCACCTGTCATGGCCTTGAATTTTAATCCTGCCTCTTTCTGCAAGATGCTATATGTATTGATAAACCGTACTTCATACAGTCGGGTTCAACAACTAGACTTAAGCCATCTTGCCACAACGTAAGTGAGGCTTCAGGAAACTATCTGCTGAACTCTACTGGAATCCACTATCAGAGTCAGACAACAGCCATCTGGCAGTGATCCTCACGCAACAATGGTCTACAAATAACGTTTGCAATAAATGTTGACTCTTGTACAAATTATAAGCTGGGTTTTCCTAAGATACTTTAAAATGGTCATTTGTATTAATTTAACATCAAACTCACAATTTCTTTTGTTATTGCAACAAAGGGGTGTATAGTCTGTTTTTATGGAATTATTATTTGTTAACTCAGTAATCTGATTTAGTCTGTAGCCAAACACCTATGAAAGATTTCTGCATTCTTTTGAGTATGCAGTTCAGCACCAGGGGTGAGTCCAGAGCATAAGAACGGAATTCAGTTCCCACCTCTGCCATTTTATTACCTGAAGGAACTTGTCTCCATGCCTCAACTGATTCCTCTGTAAAATGCTGAGATCATATCCATCTCACTAATTTGTTACGACAATTAACTGAAATGGTATATTTAAGTATTTAGAGTACAGAGACTGGCACATAGTTAATGATCTGGAAGTATTAGCATTTTCTATTAAAGTCACATATTTTAGTTGCTTGAAAGTATACAAATAACCTTATACAAGCTAATTGATATTGATCTCAAAACATGAAATTCTTTCATATACAGAAATATATGCCTTATTATATTTCTTTCTATAATACTTCACTGCACATAAAAACACTTGTGGTAATACGAAAAATATCCATTTTTCACAAAAGCAATGAAAAAAATACTTACCATATCTGTGTTGATATGTGCAAAAGATGGCACATTAAATATTCCTTGGATCAGTTCTGGTGGGCTGCTTACTCCCAACCATAGGAACATGTGTAGGCCATTAGCCAGTAAGAATATTCCTTCTTCTGAAAGACGGGACTCAGAGCAACGAACAGCAGCAGGTAACACTGTACTCTTGACATCTAACGTGTGCTGGGCAGGCACAGACAAGAGAGTTAGAAACTCCTTTCTTCCCCTTCCTTTCCCTCCTTCCTATCTCTTTTCCTTTCCTTTTTTCTCCCCCCACTCCCTCAGTGCATATTTAGTGAGTACCTATTATGTGCTAGACTTTATTCCAGTCATTAGACAATAATCCCCACCTTGTGCAGCAAATGGTTTTGTGCAGGAAGAGACAACACATAAAATAAGTAAAATATACAGAATATAGATGGTGTTAAGAGTTATGAAGAAAAGATGCAGGAAAGTGGGATGGGGTGCGTCGCTGGTAAAGGTGGGGATAATTTTAACTAGGGTAGTCCAGGGAGCCCAAGAACTTTTAAGAAGGTAACCTGAGGAGGTAAGAGAAGGAGCCATGGGGACAACTAGAGAAGACCATTTCAGATGGAAGGAAAAGCTAGTGCACAGGTCCTAAAGCAAGGGCCCGACTGGAGTGCTTGAGGATCAGCACGAAGCCCAGTGTGGCTGAAGTGGGATGGAGAAAGGGAGAGTAATAGAAGATTTCTAGAAGGGAGGGGAGGGGAGGACACACAGCACTGGGCCAGGATGGTAGGAACTTTGGCTTTTACTGAGATGAGAAATCCTGGAGTGTTTTGAGCAGAGGAGTGATACGAGCTGACAATTTTTTTTTTTTTTTTTTTTTGAGACGGAGTCTTGCTGTGTCGCCCAGGCTGGAGGCACTATCTTAGCTCACTGCAACCTCTACCACCCTGGTTCAAGCAATTCCCCTGCTCAGCCCCCACGAGTAGCTAGGATTACAGGCGCATGGCACCATGCCTGGCTAATTTTTTTGTATTTTTAGTACAGATAGGGTTTCACCATGTTGGCCAGAATGGTCTCAAACTCCTGACCTCAGGCAATCTGCCCGCCTCGGCCTCCCAAAGTGCTGGGATTACAGACGTGAGCCACTGCACCCAACCAGAGCTGATAATTATTTTAACAGGATGCCCTAACTTCTGTGCTGAAAACAGACTGAAGGAGATGCAGAACTCCTCAGATTCCCTCCCCTCACCATAATGAGCACATACTGATGCACATAAGCAACTTGCAGAAAGAGCCCCTGCTCGAAATCCCACACCATGTATTTTGAAGGCATTTGTGACTTTAACTTTCCTCTTAAGAACAACATGTTTCAGATATAACATATGGGAGAGCACAAAATATGATTCCCTTCCAGCCTCCTCTAGGAAATGTACCACCCCAGCATGCTTACTATGGGCAGAAGTTGTGGGTAGAAGAAAAGCTGAGAGTCAGCCACACCCATGGTCATGACCAGCTGTCTCTGGTATGCTCGTTCATCGGTTGAGATCTCTGGTCTGCTGAGTAGCACACAGTTTTTCAACAAGCAATTCATGTACACTGGCAATACTTTCATGGAATCTGGTAGAATAAGCTGAAAAAGACAATTTTTTGTTTCATATGCTTGATCTTTACTGAGAATAATCCCCTGAGCTTCATCTGTAAGACTGAAACATCATTTGCTTTTGAACTTGTAAGGATGTAAGGATTAACTGGTAAACCATGTAAAGCGCCTAGAGCACACAGTAACTGGCAGAGAGTGGGCATTCAAAGAGCAGCAGTTTTTATTTTATCTAGTGCTGCAGCAGCCTGGTGTAGGTGTTATCAGCACTACCTGCTCGCTGCTTAGGATGCAGTCCCAGCTCTGTCTTTTAGCAGGTGTGAGACCCTGGGCAAATTACTTTCCCTGTCTTTTTCTCAGATTTTTTTGTTTTTTTTTTTTTAGCTGAATATGGAATAGTATATCCACTTCATGATAATTGAGTTATGCGAATTAAATGATCTGTAAAGCACAATAGTGCCTAGCACATAGGATGTACCATATATATGTATGTTTAGATGTATACATATGTTTAATAAATTTTTTTAAAAAGTTATTTCCTAACCTATGTTTCCACTTCAAGAATAGCATTTCTAACTGCCCACAGGATATCTCTTCCTTTATGCTTTTCATGCATCTTAAACTCATCAAACAAATATTAAATGCCATTGTGTCACAGGTTCTGTGCAAAACGTCAAGGATATAAAAAGGAATAAGGCATAGTCCATGTTGTAAGATGCTTGAAGTTCGCTGGGGATAGACATATAAATACATAAAACATAATAAAGAGATTGCAGTATTATAGATTAAAAAAGGAAGTGCTTCATGCATTTAGATATGCATTTAGATATGTCACTACCGAATGATAACCTGCAAAATCAAACTCCTACAATTCCACATACATGTTCTTCCTCCCGTGTTTCCTATTCAGTGTAGAACTTCCAGATGAACCCTAATTCATGTATTTCTTTACCCTCAATTAATAAACAAATCCTTTTAATTCCACCTTCATAATCTACCTGTACCTTCTCTCCATCCTCACTTTGGCTCACATGACCTCATTCTAACTGCCCCAAAGTATATGCCCTTGTGAGATACTACAACCTAACACAATGCAGCAATTCTAGGAATACAACCTGATGATTTAAGAAATTATAGATAATGTCCTGATAATGTCCTATATTGTTTAACTTTCTCCTTAATCAATATTGTAAGAATAGCTAATAATCAAGTTTGATCTGAGTGTCACTTCCTTCCACTTAATAGCACAAGTCAGTGAACAAGGACATATCCAAAAGAAAAATACATACGAGATAATAATAACTTGCAAACAGATAAATGAAATATCTGATCTATAACCAAATGGTTTCTTTTTAGCTTTCTCTTTTTTTTTCTATTTTTATTTTTTGAGATGGAGTCTCGCTCTGTCACCCAGGCTGAAGTGCAGCGGCACAATCTTGGCTCACTGCAACCTCGCCTCCTAAGTTCAAGTGATTCTCCTGCCTCAGCCTCCTGAGTAGTTGGGATTACAGGCATGCACCACCACCCCTGGCTAACTTTTGTTTATTTAGTAGAGATGGGGTTTCGCCATGTTAGCCAGGCTGGTCTCAAACTCCTGCTCTCAAGCAATCCGCCCGCCTCAGCCTCCCAAACTGCTGGGATTACAGGCATGAGCCACCATCCCTGGCTTAGCTTTCTATCTTAATGATTAAAATGGATATACAGTTATCAGAATCCACACTGAAAAGAAAATGTCCCTGAGGGCTCTGTGAGAATTTATTCTGCAACTTAAATTTATATCATAAGTCTCTTCTCACGATGTACTAAGTAAGGAATGTGTGGGATAGAACTTTCTAACTGGCTCAGGTAGACATATTTCAGAATGATTCTACTTTGCAGTTTGTTTCCCCTATCGACTTCTAATCTCCTTTCAAAGAACCAAGGACAGTTAAATATATGTTTATTCTTAAAAGTAGAACACTCTCTTCTTCTAATTTTTTCTCTAGCATAATATATCTTCACTTAACAACATTTGGTACTGGATTACTTTCTCAGCCAAGGAAAACTATGATAAAAAGATGTAGGAACCAGATCATGGTCATATTCCAGAGCCATGTGGCCCCGATGCTATTTCTGATCTAGTTACTAGTTAGGCATTTTACATGTTATAAAGATCAAGGATCAAGAATGTTCTTAGATTCCTGTATAAAGCATGTCTGTTTGGTTTTAAAATATCAGATTGAAATGTCACTGGTTGCTTCTAATTAATGAGGTCATATTAAACGAGTTCAGAAATCTGTGATCCTAAATACCACAAAGGGGTGAGGTTGGCCCACAATGACACTATCATGACTAAAAAGTCTAATCAGAGGAGGTTGGACTGTAGGAGGCAGAGGGAAGAAAAACAGGTGGTAAATGAGAAGGAAAATCTAATCATGAAAACAAACAAAAAATGGAGTTAAAGAATGAAAGAAAACAAGAAGACAGTCTTATTCAATGTTTTTGAGGTGAGGAAGAAAATGTGGCCACGGAGTACCACTAAAAAACCTCCCTACCCCTCCAACCCCCTCCATAAATAACTAAATTATTCTTTGGGAGTAAGGTATGAGTGAGGTGGGAGCAGTAATTCATGTAAGTTAAGCTTGCTTGAATTTGGAAAATTCTTTTCAAAGTTCTTTAGGTTTTGAAGTGACAGAAGTGGTAATGAAGTTTTTTGGGTTTTTTTTGTTTGTTTTTTTTTTGTTTTTGAAAAGCTTATTTTGCAGTTAAGGTCATTTGACTTGCCTTTTGAAATCAATGCACTCCCATATGATATTAATATATTTAAGCTCAGAACAGTGAGCTATTAGATTTACTAAAAAGAATCTACATTGCTTATGTAAGCCTTATAAGCCTTAAAGTTTGCTTTTTGTTTGTTTGTTTTTTAAAGATACAGGGTCTCACTTTGTCATCCAGGCTAGAGTATGGTGGCACAATCATACCTTGCTGCATCCTCGAGCTCCTGGGCTCCAGGGATCCTCTTGCCTCAGCCTCCTGAGTGGCTGGGATCATAGGCATGTACCACTACACCTAGATAAGTTTTTATTTTTAGTAGAGGTGGAGGTTTTGATATGTTGCCCAGGCTGGCCTTCAAATGCTGGCCTCACCAATCCTCCTGTCTTGGCCTCCCAAAGTGCTGGGATTACAGGTGTAAGCCACTGCACCCAGCCTAATTTATCTTGTTTCTAGTTTCTAGTTATATGTCTTTTTTTTTTTTTTTTTTTTTTTTTTTTGCCCAGACTGGAGTGGAGTGGCATGATCTCGGCTCACTGCAATGTCCACCTCCTGGGTTCAAGCTGTTCTCCTGCCACAGCCTCCTGAGTAGCTGGGATTAGAGGTCTGTGCCACCATGCCCAGCTAATTTTTTGTAGCTTTAGCAGATGCGGGGTTTCACCATGTTGCCCAGGCGGATCTTGAACTCCTGACCTCAAGTGATCCACCTGCCTTGGCCTCTCAAAGGGTTGGGATTACAGGCATCAGCCACCATGCCCAGCCATATGTCTTAACCCAGCATCTATCATATGATCCTCAGAGTGACAGTTTCCTTAGATTTTGTACCCTAATTGCCTTCTCTTGCTGCAGCCTAGTTTTGGCTCCAGCAAATCAGTAAAAGTAGTTCTACTGAGGTCCAATATCACATAATCCAAATAGCTCCTTGATGGTCTTGCTTGGGTCAAGGAAACTTTGGGCGCTATGGTAAAATACTGGAATTCCTTTAGGAATCTCTCCATCTTCATAGATACTATTTTTCACAAGTGAACTGTAGGAAAGTACCAAGTTTACAGTTAGATTTTCTGAACAGAACATTAAGTCCAACTATTCTATGTTTCCAGACAATACTGTTTTAGAATCTCCACATTTTCTAGACTCCATGATGGTTAATCGTAAGGTACTTAAGTTACATTATTTTTTTAAAACATACCATTGGTTGAAAGGCACACTTGAAAAGTGCTACTGGTAACACCTTATTATAAGAACAGGAATAATCTCTATCAACTTATTCAGAGAAAATTTAACATCATAATATTTTTACTCCAGAAATAATTTAATTTTGCAAACAGGTTATCCAGTGGTAGAGACAATGCTTTTAACTTTTAAACCAGAATAAAATGACAGGTTTTATTTTCTTCCATAAATAGGCAATAAGTTTGTTGTTAACTTAAGGTTGTTGAATCTAGTTGTTTCAAAGTTAACAAATGAATGTCCAGAGAGGACACTAACTGTATCTGCACTGCTTCAACTAATGCTCCTGAAGTGTGAGATACTCCAGAAACAGAATCATGTTTCCGTAGCTCTAAGACAAACAGTAAAATGAGGTCAATGTTTACAGTGCTCATGACTGGACTACCTTCTGGCTAGGCTCCGGGTGTACCTGGTGGGTTTTGTGTAACTTGAACAAGCATGCTATGAAATAGTACTGATATCTGAGTTGACTAAAATGGCAAATCTTCGGAATAATAAAGAAGACTGAATACTCATATAGATTCAGGAGTTGCTTATATGATTATCAACACAGGAGATAAAAGAATGGATGACTAATTTAATCACTTTGGACAGCATGGAAAGGAACTTTTATGAAAAGTCCATCTGGTAAATGTGTTTGTTTTGTTTTCCTTCTTTGCCCAGATTGCACATTTGGGCCCAAAATTTATCTGTATTCTTTTCTGCTGAGGATTTACTTTTAGGTGGGGCTTCCGATGTCCTCTCAGCACTCACTTTTGACAATGAATTAACTAGAAAATTTTCCCATCTGTTGCTGTTTTAGTTGAAAGTCTATATTCACATATTTGATACACAGCTATAAAAATGCCATCTAACTTTTATTGACATAGAGAAGAATGTGAATGAGAGAGCAAATGCAAAAATAAATGTGGACTTGAGGTTCTGCTTTTCCTTTTATAGGAGAGAGACTAAATGAGGTTTATTCAAAGAATCTTCTAAAATTTCAAATTACTAAATGATGGAGTCAATTCTTTGAAAACTCTTCACACCTATTAGTAACTTTCAAATGTAAAGAATTCCAGTATTTATATTTATAAATTATATTTGTTTATAAAATATGTTATTACTGCCATGAGCTCATGTCAACTTTGTCAATATGCCTAAAATACATTTAAGCATACACATTTCATAACAAAATACCCATCTCTGGATACAAAAGAGAATCCTGTTTATATTAGGACACTTCTTACATATAACATTCTTTTGTTTATACATACCGTAGTGACTGTCAACTAAATATGTACATCCATTTTTTCTGTTCAAATTTTTAAATGTTGGCTATAAAAAAAAAAAACCACAGCCCCCCAAATTGCATTCTTAATCTTCTCAGCTACACGGCTTACTATAACAGCATCGAAGTGCCTGCAACATCATAAGCCTTCAACAGCTACGTGCTGAAGAAATGAGTAGTCGTTTGTAACACTTTAACATCTATGTACAATAGGTGCTCACCTGGCTTGCTGCAGAAGGACTCGCACAGTTCTTCCGGTAACATGCCAACATATGGGCAGTCTGATTAACTAGAATTTCCCGGATGACCTTCAAAGGCTGGTGGAGAACTGCTTTAAAAGCTATGTGCACAAAACAATGAAAAGGACACGAGTTTTAGCTCAGACACTGATCTCTTCAAATAATCAAATAAAAAAGAACAAGTTGCTATTATCTTCAGACCACCCAGCAAGAATAATAGCATTTAAATCTGTTCAAGTCATTTGCTAATGGTCTCCTCTTGACTAAATATGATGATCTAACCAATGGAGAACACTGGTCTACCTACAGCAAAAGGTTATATTGGCCAGATTTATCTTCAGAATATTAGAATTGTACACACAGAAAAAAAAAGGCCAATTAGTCATTTTTTGACGTCCTGACTTCTTACAGGCTGGATTGCTATGTTTTCCAAACCTTAGTGTAGAATTTCTCAAGGAAAGCCAAAGAAAATTCCACCTTGGGCCCATTCTATTTCATAGTTATCATGGTACGGATAAGCAAGTTGAGTCTAACATTAGAGATGGTCTCCATCCATTAACCCAATGTGTCAGACGGCATGATCACATACCATAATAAGGGTCTAAGCATAATATTCCTAAATTTCAATTCAGACTGCCACTCTACAAGTTAACTTTAAGTAAGTCTGTATAGCCTGGCCCTGAACTGAGTTATCTCACTTATTAACTTAGAGTTAGGAATGCTGACTATTCTCTCTCAACCTTTGCTTTTATTAGTTCTGAATTTACCCATCAAAAGGTTGCAAAACTACAGTGCTTTTCAGCTACTGACATATCTTGACTGAATTACTAAGCAAGGTTTACTGAACCTCAGGATTGGCAGTGTTACCTGACTTGGCAAAGAAGTTGATAAGAGCATCTGTCTCACAGCTCTTATAAAGATCAGCTAGCTGGGAGCTGCAGTTTAAGCCAAGATTGTGAATCCGAAGTCTTCTTTGACCACTGATTGTTGTGTAAAGCACAGCACACTGTAGAAGCAACATTGAAGTCACATGTTTTTCTGATTAACATATCCACCAAAGCTAGCTTGATCTTATTTGCATTTACAAAACACTGTGTACAGATAGATAAAAGACCTCTAACTATTTTTCCACAGTTTTTTTTTTTCTATTATTGTTAAAGAATGAACTACAGGAAGTATGGGAGAATAATGACCCATCCATTTGCTGGATTTCAATGTAGCACTTCACTGGTTTAAATTGTTGAGTGATTCACATGTAAATATCTATTCACATTTCTACAACTAGTCTGCATTTTTCATAGCTCATGTTTTATTACCAGGGATCGAGGTCTCAAACAATACCTCCAGGTGTTCAGAGCCCTACTCAAGGCTCACTGTCTTAAAAACATACAACTAGCTTTCACAATGGACTTAGATCTTATGCTGATGATATACATTTGAAGAATGCATAGATAGAAGCACTTCCCCAAATATCTGTGATTAAAAAATACTTTAATTAAAAGTTCTTCCTCAACCTAATGCCAGCCTCTCTTCATCCTTTAAAGATGATGCTAATGTTTGAAAACTATGACCATGTATATCTCGTGGTCATAGTTTTTCTTGTTTTAATTCAAAGTCTCCATGGCTTCTAGTTAGTTTCACTTTAAACAAAGCCAAATCCTATTCCACTTGCTTATAATATGACAATGTGCTTAACATGGTATTATGGGCTGAACTATGGCTCCTCAAATGTCCTAACCCCCTAGTATCTAAGTATTCGGAGATGAGGTCTTTAAAGTAGCAAATTAATTATAACAAGTTCATTAGAGTGCACCCTAATTCATTATGACTGGTGTCCTCAAAGAGGAAAAACTTTGGATATAGACATGTAACAGAGGGAAGATGATGTGAAGACACAGGGAGAAGAAAACCATCTACAAACCAAGGACAGGGGCCTGGAACAGATCCTTCCCTCTAGGCCCTCAGAAACCTTGATCTTGGAATTCCAGCCTCCAGAACTGTGAGAAAATAAATCTCTGTTGTTTAAGCTGCTCACTCTATAGAAGCTCTAGCAAATTAATATACATATGGTAGACGTAAATAGGTGCTGAAGGCTAACAGAAATGAATCCTGTTGGAAGTCAGTTTGCTAATGCCTGTGATACTTACCACAAGTTTGCTGGACTTGCATGCAATGACACATAATTGTCACTTCATGTAAGTAGCAAATATGAATGAGTACGGAGAATCCTCACAACTGAGTGCTTTAATCCACTGACTTTTGACTTTGGAGAAAGACAGCTGAGTTTTTATGAAGAGACTAACACATTTGATGGTATTTCAGTCTCCCCACTGATCACTGTCGGCAACAAACAAAAAAACAAAAGATGGGAATAAACTCTCAGTCACCTGGATTAAGGCTCCAGTGTCTTCACTGAGTTTGTCATCGTGCTTGAACTCCACAGTCACTGCCTTGTCACAATCGATGGCAGCCATTTCTACATCGGTGGTGTTGTTCATCAATATTCCACCAAAGAAATCAGTGGCTCTGAAACCTAAAACGGGAAAGAGGGAAATTTTGTTTCTCTTTATTTTACTGTTATTTTCTTTGTTGGCCTGTTATTAATTTGAAAAAGAAACAATTATACAAGAGAGACTTGAAGAATTGTATAAATGATAATTACCTGTGCTGGTACGAACCCTCATAATAGCATCAAAGCCTATTTTCTTTTCAATATCATTTCTGAGGTCGTTCAAAAATTGTTGTCTATCCAAGTGCATCTAAAAAATAAAGTCTGATCAATGTCCACCAGATGGCAGTAAAATACTTAAAATAACAGTTCTCATTTTAATCCTGAGGTATTTTTTAAATCCTGATTTGGCATATTTTTGTATATATCTTATGCTTCTTTGGTTAAAGAAAATATAGCATCTTTGGAGACTGTTTCTTAACTTTTGAAACTACAATCTCATCTATTATTTTCTTTCATTTTAAAATTTGGATGAGAAAATCGATTATTAATTGGAAATGGGAAAATTAAGAGAGCATAAGTGATCCACTCAGTGGCTTAGGGTTAGAGACAAGGTTAAGACCCAATGTATAACACCCGTTTAATGAGGCTGGGGAAGGCCTTGCAATTGGGGCTTTTAAAAACTCTGACCACATTCAGAGCTTTGTGAAGCTACGTCAGGAAAAGTAGAAACCCTTTCTCCTAGCCCTGTTAACTACTCTACAATCACCATATTTCTGAAAACTGTCCACATTCCACAACTAAGCAACATTTATATAATATGCACATGTGCACAGTACTGAGCTCAGAGGTCACCCAAGAGAGTAAACAAATTAGCTGAGCTTCTAAAGCTTCTCATCTGACCTTGTCAGTGAAGCTCTTTAGGAAATTCTCACTACTATTTGACACTGACACATGCATCTCATCCTTTCCCCCTAGTCCCAAACACGAAGGGAATGAAGGAGGAAAGGAAAGATGGAGATTACAGACACAATCTTTATAATAATTCCTGTAGTTGCTTACATACAACTGGGTGCTGCCTGCACAGTTCTTGATCATCATTTTTATCTTATAATGTTATTGAATGAAAAAGACTATTAAAGTTTGTGTTGTTGAAGATGAGAAAGAAATGCTATGGTAGGATTCAGTTTTGCAACAATTGGAGTAAATACAAACAACTGAATAGCAGCATAGGCAACATTAACACTCTTTTATTTTAAAATATTTTACTGCCTGTTTACATCTTATAGGCTTTTCCTCTGCTGGATTATAACATTTCTTTTTTAGTAAGATTGAAGGAATCAGTAATAATTATGAATACATTGAGGTACAAGTAAATATTCCTTGTTATATCAGAAAGTACATGGAGTTGGCACGTAACTCAAAAACGTAAAGAAATAGAAAAAAAAAAAAGTAATAAGCCTGGATGATTATACTGCAGAGCACCCCCTGCCTACACATCACTTGGTAGGCTGCTCTTTGAAGCCAAGTCACTACCAGGTAGATGATCACACCAGTACATAGCAAATGACCTAGCAAGAACCCCAGTACAATTCACATATGCCAGGAATGGAAGATGATCAAGTCCTTTTTGGAAAAGTGGAAAGAAAAAGTTTCTATGAAATGTATCCCCCTAGCTGGAAAAGGAGCTAAAATTGATCAGCACGATAGGCTTCATGTACCTCAATACCCAGAATGTGGGTAGAATGAGTAAGGGTTAGAATTCTGTATGATTATTAAGAGTTTATTTTGTAGAGTGTGCCTGAAAAAACATACTTTTATCCAGAAGTCTTAGAAAGAGTTGTTAAAGCTTTTCCAATTTCATTTCATTTACAATCTTTGGTCTTATCAAGTCCCTTAGTTTATAATATAAATATGTAACTGGTCTCTATTAATAATTTTATTGATGATTAATAAAAATAGATGATGACTAATATTTGTCATTTATGTTGGAGAACACACCTTCCCAGTCCATGCCTCCATGTCTGCTCAGCCACACACATTAGAGGCACACCCCGACCCCTTCTCCTTAGGTGAGGGGGAGTGACTCATCTGATTAATAAGTTTGGGAAAAGGAACAGAGTGGGCACAGCTCAGCCTCCTCTGGGTCCTCTTCATAGGAAGGCAGTTTGCCTGCAGGAGGCACATATTTTCTGTCCCTCAATACACTATGTTTTCAAGGCACACGGATCCACAGGAGAAACTCAAATTGTGCCCACTGTGTGCCTGGGTGTGTAAGTTTGTCAAATTCAGGGGGGAATCAGCACGCCCACCTGCCTGCAGACTCAGGTCCATTACAGTGCTGACATTTTGATTGTCTCTTGAATCTCTCTCAATTCAGGCTTGGAAAAGAGAAGTGTAATGAATTGATCCCTAAAATCCCAATAATTTAAAACAAATATGCAGTCACTTTTTAAAATATTATCTTAAGTATATTTTCCATAAAATATATTTTCCCCATTATGAAAGCTCGTATTGATATTTAACTCTGAGGATGAATGAGCTCATTCTATCACCAAACACTTAGGAAGTATGGAATTGCTGAACCATAAATATATATGGTTCATACACACACACACACATGCACAGTCGTCTCTCGTTATCTGTGGGGGACTGGTTCCAGAACCTCCCACAGATACCAAAATCTACCAGATGCTTAAGTCCCTGACATAAAATGGCATATTTGCATATAACCTACACACATTTTACATATCTCTTAAATCACCTCTAGATTAGTTATTTTTAAAGTTTTTGTAGAGACAGGGTCTTGCTATATATATAGCCCAAGCTGATTTTGAACTCCTGGCCTCACGTGATCTTCCCACCTCAACCTCTCAAAGCACTGGGATTACAGGCATTGGGCCACTGCGCTCAGCTTACATTACTTATAATACCCAATACAATACGAATGTTATGTAAATAATTGTTATACTACAGGGGATAATGACAAGAAAAAAGTCTGTACATATGCCGTATAATGCAATATTTTGTTCTCAGTGTTTTTGATCCGAGGTTGGTTGAAGCCAAGACACAGAACTCTCCTGACAAGAAGGACCAACAGTATACCTTGTTTTCCATCAGCTCTTGAATTTATATGTGTCATCTACCAGGGAACACAGCTTTTTAAATCCATAATCTAAACAACTAAAATTAAAATGGGAGTACAAGACCAAGGTGAACAAATTGCTGGCATTTACCTGGAAATTGTTATATTTATAAAGGGTTCCTCCAGTGAGCTGAGGAACCAGCCCTAGCGAGGCCACATCCACATACTGACTAGGAAAGAGGAAGAGTGTCACAGAGCAGCCGTGAGCCACGCAGTCCTTGGCCAATGAGTCATAGACATTTGTTTGGGGCTGGAAAAGTATCTGGAAAAAAGATGCAAAAAAAAAAAAAAAAAAACATAAAAATTACAAAATGTTTTTGTTTTAAATTTTAAATTTCTATTGAATTCTTATTGAATTTTCAAAATGGAGAAATAGACATTTTCCCATTAAGTGAACTGGGCTGAAGAAACACACTGTGCTCATCATCAGTGCAGTGGCCACCTGCTGAGCACCCAGTCTGTGCCAGGTCCATGCTGTGTGAAATAATTGTGTGTTCAATTTTATTTGATACTCCATCAATCCTAATGGAGCTGATACTGCAGCCCTTACTTTACAGACTTACATGAGGCAACTTGTGTGTTGTCGTGTAAGCACTAGCTGGGTCCCTAGATCCATAGCCTTATCCTTCCCACAGACGTTCCCCTACACTGTCAGAGGTTTTAGGTGAAGGCATATTTTGAGATCCCCACACCTATGCTTCATGCCTCAGGCCTCTGCCTCCAAAGGGTATTGTCAGATGGTACAGTCTAGATTATTCTTCCACCCTTTATCTTCAATCTGCTGTTTCCCCCACTTCCTCCATTTCTATAATAGTCTCATCATTCAGTCTCTCTTACGCTGATTATCCATGAAAAAGTTTGGGACCCTTTATTTTTTTAGATGGAGTCTCACTCTGTCACCCAGGCTAGGAGTGCAGTGGCATGATCTTGGCTCACTGCAACCTCCACTTCACGGGTTCAAGGAATTCTCCAGCCTCAGCCTCCCAAGTAGCTGGGATTACAGGCACTTGCCACCATGCCAGGCTAATTTTTGTATTTTTAGTAGAGACGGGATTTCACCATGTTGGCCAGGATTGTCTCGAACTCCTGACCTCATAATCCACTCGCCTTGGCCTCCCAAAGTGCTGGGATTACAGGCATGAGCCACTGTGCCCGGCCTGGGGCATTATTTTAATTTACATATTTCAGACATTGGTTTTTCTAGGAATATAAAATATTTTAAGTTGTTTGTAATCCAAAGTATTCCTGTAATATACAATGCCCTGGACTTAATTTATGAGATTTAGTTTCTCCCCTTTTTTCTTACATGAAGAACACATTGCCTCTTTAACTCCTCTTCATAACTGACATATGCATACTTAAAGAGTAACTGTTTACAAAGTACCTTCTCTTTGTCTGTATTAACCAGTTTTTTGTCATCTCTGTTTTTGAGCTTCCCTGGTGCTTCAGCAGTTGGCAAGGAAGAATGGAAGATGAACAGCTTCCCAGGACAGTCTGCTGCCTAAGAAAAACCCCAAAAACCCACAGAAAATGGCTTGAGTAGGAACATTTTAAGAGAATCAGAAAATAAAATATAAGTTATTTCTATGAGCTAAGCACTGTATTCATTTAATTTAACCCTCATAATAACCTTTGTGTCCTTGGGCAGGTACTATTCTATTTTATAGATTAGAAAACTGAAGCTGAGAGAGGACAAGCCAAAAGTCATAAAATTTGTAAATGAAAGAGAGCCAACATTTAAAGATAGGTCTGTGTATCATGACGCTTTAAGAAAACTATTAAAATGATGTGTTACAATGAAATACTTTCTTATTTAGCCTACAGTACAGTCTTTCAGGACCAGGTAAATCCCATAATGTAAAGTAGATGGTAGAAATCCCAGGATGATGATGCAAGAGAAGCTCTTATTTCAAATCTTCAGTAAACACGGATTAAAGCTACAGTGGTATTTTGAGGAAGAATGCATAAGAACGTAGTGGTGGTGTGGCAACAGTAGACACCAGGAACCAGCTATGAGGCAGGATGCCAAAAGGAAAAGTGTGGGATCAAGATTATATACCTGCAGGCTCTAGGAAGCAACAAAAAGAAGAGTCAAGCTCCATGACAGTCGAGTCAGCATTAAGAATCAAGATTTAAAATCTCATTTAAGGAGCTAAGAAGTAACCTACTAAGCAACATTTCCTGGAATTAAGTATGATTCAATATATTGTCCTTCCAACCCCTGCCTTTCACCAAACCACACTGCACACTGCTCCAGAGCACTGCCTCTGAAGTGGAGACAATGGCTCTGATCAGATATGTGGCTTTTATCCTTGTGAATCCTGAAGAGCTGAGCAAAGTAGCTCATGCTTGTAATCCCAACACCTTGGGAGGTCAATGCTGAAGGACTCCATGAACCCAGGAGTTTGAGACCAGCCCAGGCAACATAGTGAGACTCTGGTCTCTACAAAAATAAAAAGATTAGCTGAGCATGGTGGTGCATTCTTGTAGTCTCAGCTACTCAGGAGGCTGAGGTGAGAAGATTGCTTAAGCCTAGGAGTTTGAGGCTGCAGTAAGCTATGATCGTGCCACTGCACTCCAGCCTAGGTGACAGAGCAAGATCCTGTCTCAAACAAAGGAAGGAAAGAAGGAAAGAAGGAAGGAAGGGAGGGAGGGAGGGAGGGAGGGAGGGGAAAGGAAAGGGGAAGAGGAAGGGGAAGGGGGAAAGGAATCCTGAAGGCTTTCTAGTACAGGATAATGTCCACAGTCCTTTATCTGGGTGGGAGCAGGAAGGGTGAGAAACAGTGAGATGAGCTGCTACCAACATTTACTGCATGCAGCTCTGTGCCAGGCTCTTCACACGTATTTTCTTTAACACCCACAACCTTGTTCAGCAGGTACTATTGTTTGCATTTTAAGAATAGGAAAACTGAGACTCATCCAATTTGCCCCAGGTCACACAACCAGTATATGATAGCTTTAAAGGCCCTTTGAAGTTGAGTCTGAATCTATCTTTCCAGTCTTATTTCCAACATGTCCTTACCCCTGACATCTGCTTGCACTGGAAGTTTTAGCCACACAAGCTTCTTGCTTTCCTGGGATACACCACATGCTTTACACACCTCCATATCTGTGCACATTCTGTTCCCTTGGCCTGGAATCCATTTCTCCAGCTCTCTGCCTGCAGCTGTTATTTGCAAAGGCACAGTTGCAAGATGTGCAGTAAGTGCTACTAATAATAAGGTACTTAGGTTTGTGAATAGCTCTCTTAAAAACAAAGAGCGAGAATTCAAGGTCAGAATTCAAGGTCAGAATCCCAGTGTCTCTCTCAGTGAGTGACATTCTAAGCTCTGTGGAGTGGGTCAGAGAGGTGAAGACCCAGCTGACACACTGAGAAGGGGTGTAACCTGGGGCCTGCTGTCTTGTCTCTGCTATGGCCAGTAGTGAGCAAAAATGTGTGTGCTTTGATCTTATTGTTGCATGTATCTTTTACTGAAAATTACTGATAGATGCAGCATTAATAAGAACATACGGAGAAATGAAGAAGCACATGTATGAATCTACAGGTATATATACTGTATAGGACAAAGAGACTAGCAAGCTTTTGGCCAGTAAAGACACATTAGCTCCAATGACCAAATCAGAGTAAAATTTACAATAATATTGATTATAAAATGTTAAGCACGTTGAAAACTCTGAAATTCTATGACTGTGAATTTATCATTTCTGTAGCTTTTGTGTGTTTGTTTGAGATGAAGTTTCACTCTTGTTGCCCAGGCTGGAATGCAATGGTGTGATCTTGGCTCACCACAACCTCTGCCTCCTGGGTTCAAGTGATTCTTCTGCCTCAGCCTCCCGAAAAACTGGGATTACAGACAAGTGCCACCATGCCTGGCTAATTTTGTATTTTTAGTAGAGATGGGGTTTCTCTATGTTGGTCAGGTTGGTCTTGAACTCCCAACCTCAGGTGATCTGCCCACCTCGGCCTCCCAGAGGGCTGGGATTACAGGCATGAGCCACCATGCCCAGGCCTGCAGCTTTTATTATTATAAAAATACTTTTTAAAAAAATTGAAATATCAAAGAGGGTATAAAGCTTTAAACAAATCTACCTTCTCCTCAACTTTTCTTGCCTGGCCTACCCAATTCCTGTAAGGCATTCACTGTCAAAAATAATATTCATTTAGATATTCTCTACTCATATTAATATTGCCATTTTATACTACAGCAGTAAAGAACATGGGTCCCACCTGCCACGATCAGAATCAGCTATTTTGTTATCTGAATGACATTGGACAAATTACTTAACTTCTCTAATTCTCAGTTATCCCACGACACAGGCAATACATTAAACTATACAAAATACTGTTGGGATAATTCTATCATCCAGTACACGGTATTAATCATAATTAAACATACTTGATTATCTTGTTAATATTACCCACAGTAGGCTGGGCATGGTGGCTCACATCTGTAATCCCAGCACTTTGGGAGGCCCAGGCTGGCAGATCACGAGGTCAGGAGATCGAGACCATCCTGGCTAACACAGTGAAACCCCGTCTCTACTAAAAATACAAAAAATTAGCCGGGCGTGGGGCGGACATCTGTAGTCCCAGCTACTTGGGAGGCTGAGGCAGGAGAATCGCTTGAACCTGGGAGGCGGAGGTTGCAGTGAGCTGAGATCACGCCACTGCACTTCAGCCTGAGTGACAGAAAGAGACTCTGTCTCCAAAAAAAAAAAAAAAAAATTACCTATAGTAAAACTCTGAGGGAAAAAAAAAATCAGGGCCCACTAGGAAAAAAGCTCTATATTGTTTAAAAAAGTCATATTTATTTTTTCCTTATAAAATGGTTAATTTTAGATCCATAATTTCATAAACACACCACTATATAGTCTTTTATAAGTAGCAAATTAATAAAAGATAAAGCTCCTATGTGTTAAATGTTTTATTCCCTACAAAAATTTGTTTTTACCAAAGCCTGACTCTGCCTATAGGAGCGACTCATACAGAATTAATGAATGCCACATATCATTCTTACCATGGCAGAAAATAGGTTGAGAGAAGCTGGCTTGGAGAACTCATAGTTTGAAATTCAGCTCTGACACCCTTTCCTCTAAGAGACATGTTATTAACACCCTCGACAGAGCTTATTATCTCCATCTGCTCTTCTTTATAGAAAAGACTATTCTAGAATTAATTAAAGGCATTTGTATCACAACTTTAAGTATTCTACTGTCTTCTCTTGTAGATCAAGGGCTCCCTGAAAAGGAAGGACCTTGATTTTGTGTTTCTCCAACCCCCATTGAGACTACCACTTTCCATTCTATGGTGCTGCATAAACCATTGTGCAAGGAGCATTGTTTGTGATGCATTCCCCTGCAATCACATTTAGTATGTATTGTGGAGAATTTAAAGATAAATTCCCCCCAACTCGTCATGTATTTTAAGCATAACCACTAAAGGTCATTTTCCTTCCATTTTTTTCTTCTTCTTTTTTTCTTTGTGGGGGGGGCCAAATCTTACCCCCAACATTATGGTGGAAATAATAGCTAACTCAGAAAACGGCTCTTTGGCCAAGTGAAACGACAATGCCAGCAATTCATGTATAGTTGAGTTATGAAGGTCAGATTTTGAAATAAATGCAGATTTTGAAAGACTATGTGGGGGAAAAAAGTGCTATGAGTACAAGATGCTGTGGATATGGAAGCATTTACAACGGAAAAGAGTACACTGAAGCCTTCAGCTGGATATTTCAAGGACTTTTTGAAAAGACACATAAGAACTTTCCAAACAGTTGCTGTTTATCTTCATGACAAATTAGCAGTTTTTGTCTACTCTGTTTGCTTCAAGAAGTTTACTACTCCTGATTATATATAGATTTTACTTGGCATCTAGCTGATAGAAAATAAAGCTATAATTCAAATAGGGGAGTACAGTTCTGAGATGTTTTCACTTGAATACACAATAAGAAAGCTTTCACTTTATGTTCTTTCTATTTCTACTCCCTGTGCACAGGGGATGAGACTCTCATCTCTGGTATTCCGGGCAAAATATCCTGAGGTAATTGGCTGACTAGCCACAGTCCTGGGCTTTCCAAAGTTACTCTTTGCCCTTCTCCCACCCCCATTAAAAAAAATATAACCAACGAACATTACGTTTTGTATTACAGAGTTACATCTCTCCCAGCACACTGTGAGCAGCCTCGGGGCAGGAACAGCAGTGGAGCATCACGCAGCCTCTGCATGAAACTGGCACTGGAGAGAACAATGTTTACTTTGCCAGCACGGACGGTAGTAACTGCCATTGACATTACGTCCAACAGCGTCACTTTGTAAAGGTAGTTCCTTAACACGGTGAAACCCCGTCTCTACTAAATATTACAAAAAACTAGCCGGGCGAGGTGGCGGGTGCCTGTAGTCCCAGCTACTCGGGAGGCTGAGGCAGGAGAATGGCATGAACCCGAGAGGCGGAGCTTGCAGTGAGCCGAGATCTGGCCACTGCACTCCAGCCTGGGCGACAGAGCAAGACTCCGTCTCAAAAAAAAAAAAAAAAAAAAAAAAAAAAAGAGTTACGTACCTTTTATAAAGATAGTTCATTCTACTTTGTAAGAACACTATTATACTACTCATTAACTTTGTATTTATGAAGTTATCATGAGTTGTTATATATTCAGATATGTTTCTTCTCATTTTTAAATGTCAAGGTAAAAATATACATTACTATAACAATAAAATTGCAGATATGACAAAAAATAAGATGCAAAAGATATGAAGAAACATCACATCGGCTGAAAAGAGCTGGACTCTAGTAAACTGGCTGATAGCTGACTATACTGATTGCTGCAGTTGTTGGACTGCAAGAGCAACCTTGGAGAACATGGCTATTAAGAACATAGTGCTTTTCATAATGTATCATAATTAGTATCAAATTTCAGATACATAGAATGCATGTACACAATTTGCTTTATATATTTTTCCTTGTAAGCTGTCAAGCAGCCTCTAGACCTCTTGTGGACTGCCAGTGTGAAAACCATTGTTGTAAGACAGCATTGCTCCCTTTTAGAAATTAAATATGGGGTTGAGCTGGGACTCTACATTCAGATCCTCTGGCAGCCTGGGCTGTACAATTCTACTTTACTATGCTCTCTTAATTGGTGAAATAGTAGCTAATGAATATCTACTCATCCTTCCTTTCACACACAAATCCACGAACGTAATATTATTTCCAGTCCTAACTTCTCAGAGTAGAAAGACTTGTATGGTGATGTATGACTTATTGTGTACAGGAACATTTACATATGCATTTCTAGATAACTTACTGGAGGAGAGAACAACAAAAAAAACAACCCTTTCAAACTGAAACAGAAGATACTTGTTTGTAGTAATGTGGAAAAAAACAAATTCCCTTCTTTCTGAAGACCAACCAATTATTTGTTTGCTTCTGTTAGGTGAGCCCTAATATCTTCAAGTTACTTTATGATATAATATTTGTTATTAATTTTATGTCAAATTAACATATATTCTGAGACTTTTTGAGTGATACCCACAATAGCCTTTGATCCCATAAATGAATACTCTTGCAGATTAAAAAAACCCAAAAGAATCACTGTCTTAGAACCAAGTTATGCATTTAGATAAAAAATTATGTGGGAAGTGTTTCATAAACTCAGTTCTGTAATACAGTCGTTGCTGTTATTGTTGTTATTACTAAGCAGTTTATTTTAAAAGTTAATTTAAATTTAGCTTTAACAACAACATTTTAAAATTAATTTTAGAAACTAGCTGTCATGGCCAAAGTGGTTTGACTCTTGTGTTAAGGTAATAATGATGATTTAGAGTGAGGGTTTTTTTTTTTTGAGATGGAGTTTCGCTCTTGTTGCCCAGGGTGGAGTACAGTGGCACAATCTCGGTTCACCACAACCTCCGCCTCCCGGGTTCAAGTGATTCTCCCACCTCAGCCTCCCAAGTAGCTGGGATTACAGGCATGTGCCACCACACATGACTAATTTTGTATTTGTAGTAGAGATGGGGTTTCTCCATGTTGTCAGGCTGGTCTTGAACTCTCAACCTCAGGGATCCACCTACCTCGGCCTCCCAAAGTACTGGGATTACAGGCGCGAGAGTGAGTGCTTTTTAATCATTATGCCTTCTTCAGTTTACTGTCTTCATTACTATGAGAATGATAAGAGTCATTTTGGGCTCAGCTTCCCAACTGAAGACATGGCCAACCTCTCATCTACTTATGGCAATCAGCATTCACATCTCTGTCACTGACTGTCACAAGACCTTGGCCTGGCATGTTTGAAAATTCCATGGCTGTGGAGGGTGATATGGTAATCTGGTAGATCTGATATTGTTGGACTAATTTTAAAATAGACCATATAAAGTTCATATAAAAGCCAGAGGGAGGAGCTAAACTGGAAATCCTGGCAAAATTAGTTGCTCAGATGCTAACAGTGCTGGAATGGACACGCTGGGGGCAATCTGTGGTTTTGGCCGTTTCCTCCTGAGATTTGAGTGGAAGTTTGGAATAGCCTCTAGTGACCCACGTGTTTTAATGAAGACTGTATTTTCTTTCATAAATGAAACTTTCTTTCTTTTTGTCTCTCTGTTTTTAAAATTTATTTACTAGCAATCGGAAGTGGCTTCCTCTCACCTTTAGTGCTTCCATGCCAGCCTGGATGACAGGAGCGAAGACAGTCTCATTTTCATTAGAGTCTGCAAACATGTCTGGAATCTGGTCCAACAAACTATAAGACATGAGTAAGCAAAAGGTTTGAAATGTTTAGCATATTTTAATACACTTCAAGCATTAAATCACTGACATTTCAAGCCTAAACACATATGGTATTTATTTGACACCAACACCTATAGGTAATTTTCCTTAGGAAATGATATCTTAGCATGGCTTGGCACCAAAATCTATGATTTGAATGGAACATTTACAAAATCACTCTTTGTAGATATTTTTTCTATTCACTGCATTACTGATCTCTTAGACCATAAATTCTTGGAACAGTGGCTATATCTTCAGTTATGACCACCATCATTAATACATTCATCCACATACAGGAAATAGCTCCCTTGCAATACCTTTCCAGAAAAAGAGGAAGAACCAATAGGGTTGAATGTGAGTATTTAAAAAATTCTTTCTCTTAGATACTGGTCTACATTTTAAAAAGACGGACTTAACATAAATGATAGAGTTCAATAATCCATGTCTTAAAACCCCCTTGCTAATGATAAAACAATGTATGATTGAATCAAAACACGCTGCAATTAAAGACCAACACCTGATTCACTTTTAAATTATAATACACTTGATATTTACTTATGAATCACAGATTGAGATTCTTGATAGTTGACAAGGAAACCATCCAACAAAGGAACAAAGACTTCTCCAACATCAGTCACCACCATCATCTGAGGCTGGGCCAGATTACTCTTCACATTAAAGAAATGGAGAACTTTGTTATACGTGATAAAACCCACTCGAATTGCAGACATCTCTTCTTGCTCTTCCCTATAAGGAAAAAAAAAAAGTTTTTGAGATGCTTTATAAATTTAGATGAAAAGGAGGTTTCTATCTGAAATTCAGTAAGTGTGTCTTCTATAAAATACATAAAGACATGTTTAAAGTTTTTGTCTTACTTTCTGTTACCAGGTGTAAACAATACTAGTCATGGCAATAGGGGATAGGAGTTATTACAAAAACAAACTGATAAGGAAAAAAATCCTCAAAATTCTAGGTAAAAATCAAGTAAACACTTGTTCATATTTCTATAACATATTTATTTTCAATCTATAGAAAACAATAATGCTTTTTTCATGAATAAGCTAGGCTTATTACATTCCTAATAAACAAGGCTCTCTCAAAAGTCACCAGAAGGTCAGAAGAACAAATGGAATATTTGAAGCAAGGGATGAGGAAGCCACACTCATATTACTAAGAGGACAGCTGCTTTTACTGAGAAAACACTTGCTCCTCTTCTGATTCTTTTCTTACACATCAGAGAATCTTAACAAAAAACAGGCTAGATTTGGGGAACTATATACCTTATAAACACGTAGTATAAATATATAAAGTAAGTTACATTTATAAAATGACAGTGTAATTGTTATTAGGTGACCATTTATGATGGTCATGGCAAAGCACTTTTAAAAAGCTCCAAAGCTCCAAAACTTTAACAAAAAGTAGATTTTCTTTTTTAAGGAATTCCAAAATGAGGCCTTAGTATTCTAAGTGTAAAGGCATGAATGCTGTCATTCCAGTCTATAGTCTATAGTAAGTACATTCAGAATTTCATGGTCTGAACTTCAGTTTCGTGCTTGCTGAGTGCATTGTACAGTCTATTTTTCTCTCCTCTAAAAGAAAACACCTAGATACTATTGATGCCCTTACTAATTTTCAGTGGAGAATATTATACAGTGCTCAATGGTTAAGGGAAAGACACAAAACATACATGCCACTTTCTTTGACCGTTAGATGTCAGCATAATTTATTTTGATTAAAGGACAACTTTCTTGAAAAGGAACCTGGTTTGCCCAGCTTTTAAATTTTCTACATGGCCTAAAGAGTTACTCGAGTACAAGGGAGAGGAAAATGGAAGTATCTAGATGGAAGTATCTCAAGTTCAAATTGCTGATTCTGCTGCAGACTTACCAATTTCTTTGATATGTCAACAGAATACAGGCTGATAAGGTACTGGCTCTGAACTGTTTTCTTCTCTATTTCCTTCACTAACTGAGGGTATTTGTTCTTCACTGGGCAGTTTAAATAGATTCTCATAATCCCTTCCAAAAGCACTTGGAAACTGTTTATATTCTGGACACTTGCAAAGCTTTCAGAAATGAGAATCCCTATTCTTTCTAACTACACATACAGAGACACTCACACACACCTCAATATCCTAAATGGTGCAACTTTATGCAACTAACCACTATGCTATACTGCATCCATGCTTGCCCCAACCCCCACCCGATTCATTTGAATCTTACTCTTCAAAACCAAGTGCAAATTCTTCCTCCTCTGTGAAATCTCCCCTGATGCTACCAATTAGAAGTCATTTCCTCTTCTAAACACCTATAAATCATTCTCATTGGGATCTTACCATAAGGTACCTTTTAGTAAACATTTCATGAATCCCTGACTACACGCTAATAAAGGGCAGGACCCAAAGCTTATGTTTTCTGTCCCCTGAGGGTCGAGTACAATGTGGGGAATTCGATATTTTATTGAGGATGATTATAATGATGGTGAAAAACTGGACTTGGGATGGCAAGTTAGAGCCCCAACTGATAACCCAATAGTATACATTTTTTCCCAACTCCAGTTTAGTGATGTCACCCTGATAGTTTAGAACCAGCCTGGCTAGAAGCACTGACACCATGGATTGAGCTAACACTACAAATCAAGGCTTTATTTATTTATTTTTTTTTGAGAGCTTTTTTTTTTTTTTTACCAGCACTCCACTAGTTAAGCTCCCATTTCCCAGTAAAACTTTTTATGACATTAGGTGAAAAATATCCCAGCAAATCACAAAGGGCTTTTATTCTCTTTTAATAGTTAATTTAGAATCAACTAAGGTAAAAGACACAAAAGAAAATCTACAGAGGAAAATCTAGATTACTATTTCCCATTGGATTTGGACATTTTCAAGTGACGGGAAAGGAGTATCCTGGGATTCACAGGGTTCACTTAAGATCGAAATTAATGTTTTTTAAAAGCATCTAATCAGAACATCCTACATTATTGCAAAATATTAGTCCTGGTCTCCATGGGAATTTTTTTTTTTAATTTGTTTGAGAAACAGAACTGTCCTAAAATTTTCTTCAACAGTATCACTGCCTTATTAAATCATATCCAGAAGAAAACTAATTTTCAGCCTCTCCTTTATATTAATTCTAGACAAGTTTTGTGAAGTTATATAAGAGATTTCATAAAGACTAATATGTTGATGTTCTTTTTTTCAATGATTACTTCTCTCAATGCTTACCCCATCATGGAATGAACCTGACAGAGTAATACGGAAGACATTAGTAACTAGATGAACCAGAAAATTTTAAGATCTAGCACTGGGAACATTTTAGTTACAGCAGCATTAAAAACAGACAGACAAGACAAAAAAAAAAGCCAAATTAACTAAAGAGTTTGAGCTGAATAACAGATGAAACATTTCAAATCTTTTCTTTCCTGTTCCAGAGAAGTCAGAAAAGTCTGGCGACCTTGAGAGGCCAAAGGTATAAATTGAAAGTTAAATAGTAAAGAATGAGGCCTTCCTTTTTCAAAAGATCACCTAATAGATTAACACACCCTAAAATGTTAATCAAGACTTCTGACTGTGCTTTTCAAAAAGCTGTTTGGCAAGTAGATCAAATTGATGACAATCTCACCATTAAAAAAACAAAGTTACACATATGCACAACCCAAAATAAATTTCAGGGGATAAGAAACAACCAGATTTGTTTTAAAAGATAAAGGAGAAAAAGGTAATTGGCTTGAATAAAATCTTTTAAAAGAGAGATCAGAATAGTGGCAGAGAATAACCAACAGTATCCTTTTATTTTTTTCTCCTATCTTTACAAAGTCACACATCTCCGCTCCAGTGGGACATAAAGTTATAATGACACCAAAGGAAAGAGTGTGATTTCATAACTTATATCAAAGGCTATTAGCTTCATATCACCAGCGTTGATAAGGAAGAAGGGACTGGTGAAGTAACTGTCTAGGATAATGGATTCATTTGAGAGAAGGAAAAGAGAGAAAGACCATTTCCAGAAATTAGAGTAGTTTTCTTTCATGCTAATCAAGTTCAAAATTCAGATTAAGCCAGCCCCATGAGAGAGTTCTGTAATAAAATATATCATATTCAGTAGAAAATCCATACTTCTCAAGTTTCCTTAAGAATAGGGTAAGGGAAACTACAGTCGCAAACACATCTGCAGGCATCAGATGCCTTTCTTATGCCACCATCTTCAACTTGCTCCCAGCTCATTCTTCATTTTATAATTTAGTTTGAAATTAACTCAGTGTTTTTTAAACATCCCCACTGCTTTTCCAAACCATCTTTGAAAATATTATGACTTCAGCTTCACAGATACAAACAAAACTACTCCTGGGAGGTCCAGAGTTCGTTTATCTGAGCCTCACATCTCCCAAAGCACCAGTCATACGTGCAAAGAATATAGAGGGGTGGGGACCCAAAGATTCATGGAGCTCTAAGGGCTGAAGCCAACATCCCACCCTCCAGAAAAACATCCTTTTCCAGAACAAAGATTGCTGATGTTCAGGGAGGGGACGGGACACGTAGGGACTAAGTTACAGACAACATTTCCCAGCCTGTTCATATTTCCTCGCATGAGGGATGGCATTCTCCCTGCTCATGAATCTCCTTACTAGATGTTATTCCTCATCCTAAACAACTAGCTTTTATAATAAGATAATTTTAAAATAGCCATGTTTGATATTAGTTTTAGGAGAGGCAATAAGACAGAAAAATAAAAGGATAGTGCTAGTTATTCCCTGCTAGTTTCTAAATATCTCTCTTAAAAGCTTTTATTCAAGCCAAGATACATTTTTTCCTCTTTATCTTTCAAAACAAATCTGGTTGTTTTTTCTCCCCTGAAATTTGTTTTGGGCTGTGCATGTGTGTAACTCTGTATTTCTTATGGTAAGATTGTCATCAGTTTAATTTACTTCTTCGTATTAAAGCAGGTAATATGCCAAACCGCCTTTTTAAAACACGGTCTGAAGTCTTGACTAAGGTCGAGGGTATGTTCATCTGTTAGCTATTAGAATTAGTTTCCCACCTTTCCTTGCTGCCCTCTTGCAATGGCAAGGAATGTGGTGCATCTCAGGCTGTTAAGTTACAGGACACAAAGGCAGTAAAGCTGCAAATGGGTTGGACAGCTTATCATAAGGGCAAAAGGAAACTGCTTAAAAATCTACCATCTCTGCCATAAGACAACAGTTCAGTTTCCTGTCATCCCTTCGAACTCTGCCATGCTCAGCAACTACTAGTTTCCACTGGAAAATCAATGCTTTGAAAAGTGAGTAACACCTCCAAAGTCTTTTCCATCACACTGTTGGGATTCTTCTCATAATTTATAATGTACTTTGAATGTTTTTTACCATAGCATTTTTTTTTTTTTTACCAGTTTGTTTCCTTTGCTTTGTACAAAAGATCACTCTAACTTTCTAAGGACTCAAAACAATGGTGCTGTTTGATTTATGACTAATTACCCAATGTCCTCATTAGCAAAAAATATCAATTGGTCATTCAGGACTTATCTTCTGGCCAATAAATTAATGAGGCAATAATGTATAAGTTGTAAAAAGAATGACAGTTCCCTTACTTTGGAAGTTTTTCCAGCATGGTCTTCAGTTCTTCACATATGAGTTTGACAAGTCCATTCTTTATGTTACTATATGAAACATCAATCATGAAGATAAAGGCTGGTGGACTGGGAGGCTTATTCTTCTATAGGAAAGCAAACACATCACATAAATAGATATAAAGTAAATACATTGCATAATCAAATGTCAATACACATCAGAAATTCTTGAAAGTTATCAGATGTTTCATTTAATATTTAGGATATAGCATCTATGGAATTAAATCATTTTTCCAGAATATCTAGAGCATCTGGTTTCAGATGCTATTAAAAAGATAAAAGAAGTTGTTTATTTTTCAGGGTATGACTTGGGTCAGTATTGAATTAGACACTATTATGACATCTAGCACAGAAGGTTCACTTTTGCAAAGCTTTATTATTACAGTTGCTGAAGGGAAAGTACAGAATTATGGCCAGACTTGCTTGTAACTCTCTGCCTTACAGGTCGAAATATGTTTGGCACACTAACAAATTATGCTAAAAAAGAGTACACATAATAGTGTTTGTTTTTGAAACTGTAATAAAACTTCATTAACTTGGATGTCACTATTTTAGACTCTCTTCTTCTATCAGCTCTTTCCATTTTAAAGATATGAAATTGTTTAGGAAAATATAACTGTATACTTTTAAAAACTGTACTATATTTTTAAGCACTGACCTAGTTTTTTACATATTTGTGGTAACATAGAATGTTAGGCCTTTTATCTGTTTAAAACAATCACTGTGACATAAAGCAGTTGCTATGAAAATGTTTTTTAGTTGCTGGTCCCTTTACTGGCTGGTGTTCAAACAGCTTTTAGGAAGTGATCCTTCAGTTGCATCTTACAAAATATTTAGAAAAGAGAGCCACAGGCAAACAACTCTAGTGACCTACACTACAGAATAAGGAATTTAGACCAACTTAATTTTTAACTTTATAATAAATAAACAAAAATGTTCTAAAATTGTATTGTAATTATTTTAAAATTAGACAACAATGTCTGTAAATTATCTTACTGATTCATTCTATATCCACTACAAGGTTAGGTATAACTTTTTAAAACAAAATCCTTCATTTTAAATAAAAACAAATTATAGGACTTAAAAATCATCATCCTGAAAACTTTTACCAAAATCAGACCAACAAAGAAATGAAGGAACTCTGCTGTCTATGTGAATAATTTTTATTGCAAATCATTCCTGATTCACACCTACTTTAATTCACAGCATAGACTTATGCTGATTTATATCAGAATATATAATGGATGAAAATAACAGCCATTTCCATTAGTTAAACCAAAACCTCTTTGTGACAAACCCAAGTGTGCTGTACCATTCTTGTAATCCCTTCTATCAGCATTACCAATTCCTCATGGAATATTTTCCATATCTCCAATTGGCACATTTCTACAGAAATGCTTCACTATAACTGGTTTTTGAAATATTCAAAATTAGTTCATCATTCCTCTAAATCACATTCTCTTCCCATTTCTCAATATGGGAATAACATCACTACATGCCAACTTAAGGCTTGAAAGTGTGAAATTAGATTTGGCTGTTCCTTTTCCTTCAATAACTGAGTCCCATTGTTTTCAGTTTCAGAATGATTCTTTAACGATGTTTTGGCCCATCCATACTCATAACCATCTGAAAGCTTGTCATCTTGTACCTAGGTAACTGTCAGGGTTTTATCATTAGCTTTCTTAATCTATTACCCTAACCATTCAATCCAGCTGGCTTTGTCCAGCCAAGCTTAACATGTATATACTCTATAAAATGCTGGTTTTCCATGCCCAGCTTACTAAAACTGCTCTCTTTAAGGTCACTGAACCATCCAGACTGCAAACTACAGTGACTTGAAATAAAAATCCAGCTCTCATCCTAGATCTCTTCTATCTCTTTGCAACTTTAGGCACACCAGACCACTTTGGCTCTCTTAGCTGCCAGGACACTGGAACATCATTTCCTCTCCCAGTTCTCTGACTGTTGCTTCTGCTTTTCATTTTCTCAACTCTATCCAACTTCTCTCCTCCCACCCACGTCCATCACAGAAATCTTGTTCATTTGCTCAGTTTTAACCAGCACCTCTATATAGGCAACTCTTCAAATTCTCTCTCATCGTGATTCCTTTTGAGCTCAAGACCAGCATTCCAATTAACTACACATCCATATAAAAGTTCTGCCAGCACTGTAGACTCAAAATTTTAGAGATTATGACAACATTTCTCCCACTATACTGGTCTTTCCTACAAGAAACTTATAAAAAACACAATAAGCTAAAATAACCTGGGCTTGAAATCTCTGTCTCCATGGACTTGTCCACCTCATTTAGCATCCACAGCCAGTTAATTGTGAAGGCCCATGTGGCTCTTTTAGTTCCAGTAGCCAAATTTAGATCCTCAATTTCTCTCTTTTTCTATTATTTTTAATTGTGGCAAAGAAAACATAAAAATTGCCACCTTAACCATTTCAAGTGTACAGTTCAGTGGCATTAAGTGCACTCACATTGCTGTGCAACCATTACCACCATCCATCACAGAATGCTTTTCAGCTTGCAAAACTGAAACTGTACCCATTAAACAACCACTGTTTCCTCTCTCCAGCACCTGGCAATCACCATCCCATGTTCTGTCTCTAGGAATTTGACTACTCTACATACCTCATATAGAATCATTCCATATTTATCCTTCTTGTGCCTGGCTTATTTTACTTAGTATAACATCCTCAACATTCATCCATGTTGTAGCATGGGTCAGACTTTCCTTCCTTTTTGAGGCTGAATAATATTCCATTATACATATATACCACATTTTGCTTATGCATTCTTCTGTCGATAGATACCTGGTTGCTTCCTCCTTTTTGGCTATTGTGAATACTGCTACTATGAACACGGATATACAAATATCTTTTTGAGACTCTGCTTTCAATTATTTTGGGTATATACCCAGAAGTGAAACTGCTAGGTCATATGGTAATTCAATTTTTTTTTTTTTTCCCCCAGATGGAGTCTCACACTGTCACCCGCGCTGGAGTGCAGTGGTGTGATCTCGGCTCACTGCAACCTCCACCTCCCAGGTTCAAGCGATTCTCCTGCCTCAGCATCCCAAGTAGCTGGGATTACAGGTGCCCATCACTATGCCCAGGTAATTTTTGTGTGTGTATGTGTGTATTTTTAGTAGAGATGGGGTTTCACTATGTTGGCCAGGCTGGTCTCAAACTCCTGACCTCGTGATCTTCCCGTCTTAGCCTCCCAAAATGCTGGGATTACAGGCATGAGCCACTGTGCCTGGCCAGTAATTCTATTTTTAATTTTTTGGGGAATTATCATACTACCCTCATTTTCTCTTAGTTGGACAACTACATTAATTTCTAATGCACCCTTGCCTCTAATATCTCCTTTCATTATACAGACTGCTGTCAGAATAAACTGTCTGATGCTCAATACTGATCACAATGCTACCTTCTCTGAGAACAGGAAGTTTACTGAGTCCTCAGAGCCTAGCACAGAGCATGGCACCACAAAGAGTGCTCATTAACTGTTGACTGAGTTAATGAATGAATGAATGGAAGAACTCCACCTTCACCTTTAATTGTTCTCATGGCCTACTGAATTAATGTAAGTTCTTCAATGGCCTGACATTCAAGACCTACCATGACACTCATTTAACAAACATGTATAAAAACCTAAGAAATCAAAGATACGATGCTGGACCCAGGGGAAAATAAAAAGATAGACTGTGTGTCTCAAAACAATGTCCCAGCTTTACTTCCCATTATTCCCAATACGCGTTCTCCCAACAATTTAAGTGGCTGACATTTCCAAAATATCCCCTGTCCAGAAGTCACAGACTAGTGGGCTTAAGCCAAGAATTTGGCTGGAAAGTATTTTGCTTGGCATAGTGTTTCAAAATATATTTGAATTTGAATGTGTTTTGAGGGAAGGGGGAATATACTCTGTAATTATCCTGGTCCATGTCACTTCATCTACAATGTCTGCCTAGCCCCTAAAGAAATCTGAGTAAATTGTCAATATGTTTGTGAAACTGTTTCTGCTCACTGTTCTAGTTACCGTGTCCAGGCTCATAGTTTAATCAGCTCAAATGTCACTTCCTCTATGAAGCCTTCCTAATCCTGTTTTCTTATGGCACTACGATTATTCTATTCTTACAACATTTATCATATTTCAGTTTATATCAAAATTATATACATCTCTAATCAGGTCTATACATTGTAAGTACCTTGAGAGCAGGTTTATCATCCTGCTAATTTTGTTATGCCTTACAGCACACAGACAAGTACCTTAGACATGTTAGGCATCTGGTAATGTCAAAGTGAATTAAGTGAAGAAACTACATTTTTGTTCAGGGGAAAAAAAAAAAGCTGACTTGGAAGGAGACTTCACATTTCAAGTACACTTTCCATGTAGATATATTCCATAAACTTATTAATGACGAACTCTCAGTTATATGACAAAGCTGAGGCCTTTTTTTTTCCAAGGCAACTCCAGGATGATTGTGTTAATACTTGCTCACGTATACACAATGAACTGATTAGAAAATAGGGCTTCTGTGGTCACACAGATACGGTTTTCAGTCTGGCTCCACTACTTTCTGGATGTATGGCCTGAAGCTGGCACTTACGCAGTCTCTAAGCCTACGTTTCCTCAAATAATGATGGTACCCATCACATGGGTTCACCGTGAGGACTAAATGATACGATACATAGAAGGAATTTAGCCTACAGCTTGACACATGGTAAATGTTCAATAAATGTTAATTTTACTATCTAAAATCAACATTAAGACGAGCCAAGATGAATAGGAAAATGTGATTTTGTAATTCCTCTTTCCAAGTGCATGGTGTAAAAAATACACGTACAAATTAAAGAAGCTTTTTCATTGTCTGAATAGCTAAGCAAACTCATCATTATACTTCATTTACATTTTAAATTATAATTAAATTTGAAGATGTTTACAGCATATTTATTATGAACTCTACTTGGAATAATAAAAGGAAGATTATGCTTACAAAAAGTTCTTCAAAATGTACAATTTTTATTTGGTTCCTTGCCTGGCTGGGCGAGATTTCCCATCAATTAGACTTCTGGAATATTTCCAGATAACAGAATTTGAAGATACTAAGACTTTTGTTCCCAGAAACAGATTTGACTCTCTGCCTAAGTTTCTACTAAAAAAGCATATAATCAAGATCATGTCGCTTTTTTGGCAGAGAACTAGAAACTGAGAGCAGGGTTAGATTTATACTATGGTTGCAAAGATCAGTGAATAAATTTTCCATCATTAGTTACAATGGCTTTCTTACATTTAATTAAAACATTAAATGTTTCTGTGTTGCCCAATGATTCTCCTTCAGTTAACAGCAATTAGGAACACATAAACTGTCCAAAAGTCACTATATTTTAGGACATGCTTCTTGCCTAAAATAAAGCATCTGTAGCAAAAATATTCCTAAATTTCCCCAAGTATGTTCAGATGTTGCAACATCTTAAGCTAATAATGCATTACATTTTAACAACTAGTTCTGTGTAATATATTGCAAAATAATCATATGAAGCAGTAAAATCAATGCAATAAGTTATGTTAAAGGAAAAAAGTTTAAGGCCCAGTCAATTGAAAAAAATTCTAGTTAGGAAAAATGTTCATTATCATCTATACTCAATACATGACTGCTCCCCTTGCAAACATCTGTGAAAGAAATCTGTGGGTCAGAAGCTGTTTTCTGGGAATTGGGCATTAGTAGGCACTCATTTTTAGAAGAGAAAATAAGAAAATAAGTTAGAATGACCCTGTTTCTTCAGGTCCACACATGGTGCTTCAGATATGTGCTGAAATCCGAACGATACCCAAGAAGATGTGATTTTCAAATCAGTGAAGAATTTTAAAGCCCTGCAAGGTACCCATAATGGTGTCATTGTGATACTGGACAAGGGAAATGGCTAGTCCTGGGAATAGTAATACCCGCAAATTCATTCTTTTATTCATTCCACATACACTGATCAACTCCTATCCTGTGGCAGATAGTGTGGTAAATGTCATAAAGATGACTAGGATATCAGAATCTATGAAGATGGTAGACATGTAAGAAGATTTAAATTCCATGGGGATAAATGCTAAAACAGAGATATAGACCAAATTCCGTGAAAAAACAGAAGCTATAGTAAATAATTACCATGATAAAGACAGAGAAAGTTGCATATGCATACACACAATAAAATTTCAGCCAGGCATTACAGAAAAGGGAGGGGTTTGCCAGTTGGGGTATGCATAGATGTGACAGGAGAATGGAAAGATATTCTGGTCAAATGAACATCTGGTATAGGCATGGAATTGTCAAAGGGGCTGAGTTCAGAGTACATTGTGAAAAGTTTTATATAACTGAAGATACAGCCGAGGTGATAGTTTGGGGGGCAATGCTTAACGGCCTTATAAAAAAAGCTAAATCTTTTTAAATTTAATTTTTTAGAAAAGAAATAACCAATAGAGGTTTATGGGAGGTAGTGAGTGTGGGGGCGTGTCTTATGGTCACATTATAGAGCAGAAAAAATCAAAGGCGAGGATCTCAGCCTGCTGAGATAGACAGTGTAAGGGGGATTCTGAGAGCCCAAACCATTGTGGTAGCAACAGGAGTGAAGGGAGGTACAGAAACACGTCAATAGTCCTACTAACAAGTTTGGTTGAGCTCTTCTCTTGGATGGGAAGTTTTCTGAGACTCTACAGAATAAGGGAGGCAGAGGCACCGTATGGAACTATTGCATTAAGAACCAGCTGTATTCTGTCTGGCAGGGAACAGAAATTATTATTTTCTATTTCTGACACCAACATTTCAGTTTTTAAAAATAATCCCTCCAGTAGATGGTTTGGCAGTTGAATCATGTTAACAACCTAGAAGATGGGATCTGTGTCTTATGCATTTCTACCACTCCACGGTACCACCAAAATGCTTTGTTTGCGAATCAAGAGTCAGTTCTTTACATGTGAAAGTTATTCACTTGAATTTAACATCAATGTATAAACACTTGAAGTTCTGGGAACACTTACTCTGCAATAATCCAAAGTGGCAACATATTCATAAGATCCTAGAGATAACTCTGGTTTCTCATAGTGGTCCAGTCTTCTTCCAATGTGGTCCAGATGTTGGAAATAGAATGGTGGAACTAATAAAAACAAAATAGGAAAGAAAATATTTTGTTTTCATAAACAGACAATTTAGTAAGTTCTCAAAATTTATTATGGGAGGAAAGGAGTTAGCATCAGGAAAAATGTATTTTAAAGCTGGAATGTAGCATATCGTAAATACCTACTATTTTAAAAATATGTCTTGGAAAAGAGGAGGGTTCCTCTTCTATAAGTTATTGATGACAAAGAACATTTATGATTTAGACCATCCTAGAGAAACAGGGTATAAAAGTATTGGTGTTTCTAAGTTGTCACAACCCAAATTCAATTGTCCCCATTTTGTTACCTCTTTTAAAAAGAATTCTGACTTTTCTATTTGAATTTTTAATATACCTAATAGAAATAAACATTCGTTATTTGAACTATACTATGAACTACAATATTTATTATGCTTTAATTAAGAGATGTCTTCACCCATGTGGAGTTTGCATGGTAATCTTTTAATGTTTGGGCTTAAGAGTGGAGAGGATTACTGTATTAGGGAAAGACTACACCACTAAGATCTCAGCTAAGGAACTTTAATTTGATTCAAATGTCTAAGAAGGTTAGTTCTGGCAAAGATCTGGAAGTCATCCAATAGCACAGGAACACTTATGAGTCACACACTGAACACTTGGACAAATATGGCCTGGTATCTCTGTAAAAACGAACTCCTGTTGCCTTGAGATTAATAGGGCTGGCTACTAAACCACTGCCAATAAAAGTATTCAGAAAAACTACCAATGCTCTGATTTTAAGCTTTTTGTAAAGAACAACATTACCGTTGTAAAAACCGTACAAACAATGCATCTCGTTTTTAAACCAACAATTCGGCATTATTTATTTTTAGCTGTGAAACTGACATAAGAATAACAAGACTGTTTTCTGAGGCTGTTCTTTTTAAAAAAAAAAAAAAAACCCACTGAAGCTTGATTTTTCTACGTTGTTACTGTATCATGGCCATTTCTTTTAAAGTAAGTTTTATGAGGTTCTTATGCACATATGGATCTCTGAATTTGGAAGATTCAACTTCTTGAAAAGATTACAGAAGTAGAAACTGACAGGCTCAGTTGAGTTAAGTAAGCTTTGAGGGTCTTCAGTTGCTATTTTGCTACATTTAGATGAGATGGAGGATGCTGCCTTGGCTATCTTAGAATGCATAGTACAGTAGTTTCCACATAGTATAACATACAATTCATTCTCATCTACACACAGAAATGTAATATGCGAAATGGTTTCCTTTTTAATTTTATTTTATATTCATTAGCATTTAATATAGTCTATCATCTTTTATAAGCCAACTTTCAAGTCATACCATAAATCATGCACTACCCTTTGGCCCCTGTCTTCCTGCATGTCTCTGACCACACATACTCCCCACTGGGCAATCTCTAGACACTTTGCAAGGAAATAAGAGTGGAACCACGAAAGCAAGCCTGCTGGGTCCTTTCTAACTCCAACAAACCTCTGTCTTTGTTAAACCTAAATGAAGAAGATAGGTGTCAGCATACATCTATGGGAGTCCGGCTTCCTTACAGGGACAAATATTTAAGCCTAGTATGAATAATTCTATTGGAAAATAAACATGGCAGCTTCCTAGGAATGGATACCTGAGGGAACATAATCTGCTGTGTTGAGACACAAGAATTCTGAGTTGTTTTTCTCTTCCTGGAAGTGGCTGGGCCTTTTAAGGCCCTGAGCCGACACTTTGGGTAGGAGGCCAAAGAGTCACAGCAAACTGAAGATCCTTGCTGCTCTTCATGGTGGGTATGATTTTGGTCACCTTTCTAAGAAAGCTGGGGGCTTGGGTGAAGACATCTGAGGAGCTGGTGGGCTCGCTGGAGGACTCTGTCCAAATGCTTTGGGAGAAGCCTCTGTCCCTTCTCAGGATTTTTTCCTCTAAAACTAAAGCACAGAGAAATGAATTGTCACAGGGTTCCTGAAATCCAGGTCCCAAGGCTGAATGATAGCCATGAATTTGGATGCAGATTTCATCCAGGTTGAGAGAGGAAACACGATCTTCCTTAGAAAGAGAAGTAAGGGTAGAGAACTAACAGAATCTGGTCTCAATGGGATATCCAATTTGCACTGAGTGGAAGCCACAGTTAATGCAAGGAGAGAGACGTACCAAGAGGCTTAGGCCATGGTCTGGGATGAGTCTAGAAGCCAATGATTCAACTCCACAGCAACGTGAATTTAAGAACTGACCAAAGGTCTGCATGAGAAGCACTTGCAAAGCCAGTCTCTGGCACCCTAAGTTGGGTAAAGTCGTGGACTGTGTGTGTGCGAGATAAGAGGGCAGGGAAACAAGAAGGCAAGCAGCGCTCTCCCACCAGAGAATGCTCACAGCCAAGACGCCATGAATGCAATGATGTAGGAGGAATACTGTCCCCAGCTCAGTTGGCATTAGGGAGTAGCCAGCACCCATGGGTAGAACCATGTGTTCACGGGCAGACAGTGCTATATGTTCTTCAGATCTAATTACCTGCAGGGAAGCCTGTCTACAAAGATAAGAAAGAGAGAAGCAAACTCATAATAATCATCACATGGTTCAAAAAATGTCAATGAATATAAGAATGTTCTCAGCCTCAGTATGTACCTCATTTAACAACAAATAATGAAAAATTCAAAGATATGTTATAAATGTAATAAATGTGAGAACACTTTCAGCAATGCTGCAGTTTTCTTCAACATCAGTAAATTCGTACTGGAATAAAACAAAATATAATGAATATGGGAAAGCCCTACGTTCCTTCCTTCTTAAACAATCCAACATTTACATCAGCGTGAAAAAAAAAAAATCTACATAAGTGTTAAAGCCCTTGGTTATACCTAAGCTTTTCCTAAGTATCAATGAGCTCATATTCAAGAATAACCTTGAGGAGTGAAAAAAGAGGAGACGTCTCCCAAGTTTATCATCTGTAATCACAAGAGGTAAAAATCTTATTTTCTTTCCCACTGAGGCTTTGTGGAAGGGTATTAAGAAATAAAAATTTTCCCCCTACAGTTAGTTTTCTAAGAAATATTTCAACTTCCATGTGGGGCTCATGTAATTACCTAAGGTTCAAAGGGGTTTAAATTTCCCAAACAGAGCCTGTCATAGTTGGTTTCCTTCTAGAGAAATTATAAAGAAGGTACTGCTATATAGAAAAAAGAATGTATGCTTTTCCTAAACTAAGAAGTACAACACATTTGACTTAATAAAGAATTTCACAAAGAGCTTTTAACAGCACTGCTTACCATCATTCACACAGTTGCAAAATCCACACTGATATCTCCTTCCTCCTTCGATGAACTGCATAAATGGGCACATGTAGGCCTTGCACCTGTTGCATCTGACTGGTCCACTCTCACCGTGATTTACCAAGTAAAGGGGACTCTATGGAGAAACAAGAAAAATTAAATGAACAGATGAGTGTAGGATTTCTAGGTATTATAATTTGGAAAGTCTTTTAATGGCAGTTTTTTTTTTTTTTCTTTTCTTTTTTTTTTTTTTTTGAGACGGAGTCTCGATCTGTCGCCCAAGCTGGAGTGCAATGGCATGATCTTTGCTCACTGCAATCTCCGCCTCCAGGGTTCAAGCGAGTAGCCTCAGTCTCCCAAGTGGCTGTGATTACAGATGCCCATCACCACAGCTGGCTAATTTTTGTAGTTTTAGTAGAGACGAGGTTTCACCATGTTGGTCAGGCTGGTCTCGAACTCCTGACCGCAGCTGATCCACCCACCTTGGCCTCCCAAAGTGCTGGGATTACAGGCGTGAACCACTGCACCTGGCCTAGTGGCAATTTTTAAGGAACTCAACTCTTAGCTTTTGCCCCAAGACGGTAAAAATGTCTTTATTGATAACACATGAATTCAAAGCCATAAGATGTTGTCCAGAATATTCAAACAAAAGTTAATTTAAGTTTATCTCATTTATAAGGATATATCAATATATGTATATTTATGTCTATGTGTGTATGCATATTTGCCAATATGTGTGTGGAGACAAACATACAGTGATGGTAATAATACCTAATTATTCTTACGTTAAAAACATTCTAGACAACTTGTGTCACACATTTTGCTAAGTTTCTTCATAGATTATAAATAAAGAGAGTTAGGTCTGATTTTAGATATTCTAGTTTGCATAGCAGTATGCTGCCTACATAGTTCCCCCAAAGCACATCAATTATTTCTTCAAAAATGCAACTATTTGAAGAAATATGCAATAATGTTCATTTATTTAGGCAAGGAGGCTGATTCTACCTTTTCTGTTACTTTATTAGAAAGAAATGTTTCACAGAATACTCACAGTGTGGCTGGCCCTGCTTTGCCAGAACTGAAAAAATAAATCATTCAATTGCTTCTTCCTCATAAACATACATAGAAAGCATGATACATCTTTTATAGTTTAAAAGTAAAAAAGTTCAGCATTAAGTCTGCTTTCCCAACACTTATGGCTTTCAGGAGAAAACCACAGAGATCCTTTTTTTTGTAAATCTCCTTAAAGATAACATTTAAAGAAAAACTTGAGAATTGCAGGCTTTGGCATGTCAATTTAATTTTTCTTTACTGAAAAAGATATAAATAAAGCCGACTGCTTTTGAATGGAGGCCTGAAGAGCAGGAGGTCAGTGGGGTAGGGGTATCAGGCTGTTTTCTGCTCCAGTCTTAGAAAACCAAGATCCCCATTGTCCCTGCCCAGATGTTCAACGTGAAAGCTGAGGTTTCAGAAATCAGTTGGGAGGTCTCAGAGCAGAAAAAAACAGGTTTAACACAATACTCAAAAGAATCAGGGGAAGGATTTAAATTTTTTCCTTAATCATTCCCCTCTATTTCTGCACTGCCCTCTTCCTCACTTCTTGCCCCAAGAAAGCCAGAAGACAGATTGGATTTTCTTGTTTATGGTCGCTTCTGATCCACAGCACGGGCCTGACTCTGGTACCCCATGGGTAGGGGTTGTGACAAGGATTAGGTGAGTAATACATGTGCAGTTCACAGCATTGTGCCTGGCAAAAAGTAATTGGAAAATTTTTATCCGGAACAGTCTTTCCTCTCTCAAAACCACTCAGCTCAGGACAGAGTCATCTTTGACAGTAGGATAAGTATGAGATAGGCTTCAGGTCCTGAAGGCTACCTGGTCAGTTACTGTAAAACATTATTGTAAAAATGATCTAGAAGACAAATAAACTTTCAGGAGATTCTGATACACTCCAATGGTTAAAAGTTGAGAGGCAGAATGCATTTTTAAAACACCCTAGGAATTTTATTTAAATACATAGTCACACATACAAATTCAAATATCTGATGTATACACCACTCTTTCAGACAAACTTTTTGTTAGAAAGGCATATAGTGACAAATATTTGTTCTCTTCAGCTGGTAATAGGAAGAAATTATTTGAGGAGGCAATAGAGAAGCAAAAACATGCAAGTACAAAAAAAGATTCTTAGAACAATAAATGGAGAGCCAGAAGAATAATAAGTGGGAGAATAAGAACCTGCTGTTCAGGTAGCTTCCACTGGATTAAAAGTGCAATTACCAATCATGACTCCAGTTACTGCTCTGTTCCACAACTCCAACCTCCGAGATCAGGAGATGCTTTCAGAAGTTAAAATTGGGAGAAATTCTGCAGTTTCCATTCACTCAGCCAAGTTTACTTTTCTCATCCTTTTATTTTCAAAAAGTTCAAAGGCTGTAACAAATCCCCTGATTTTAGAAACCAAATATGATCTAATTATTTGCTAGACAAGCCAAAAGTAATGGAAGGAAATTTGACCTTATTATCACTGATATGATTTGCTCAAAGCCAGGCCCAGCCCAAAGTTACTGTGAAATTGTCGGCAACGAACACCTATGCATTCCAGTCCTGGCAGATTCAAACTTGCAGGACTGAAAATGAATGTCTAACAAGAAACTGGAGTCAAGTCATGACTGTGTCTAGGCTATTAAATACACTTAGTTTTTTCAATTTTCACTTTTTTAGAAACCAGATGATGGATAGGTAAGTAAGGTCTTCAGACAACTGAGGTGACAGTAAAGAATGTTAAAAGCTTTTTAACTGTTTACATTTTATTTTCAGGCAACAGGGCAAGGGCTTCTAAATTACACTGGCTTGTTTCATCTCTCTCAGGCCATGTTGAAAACCATCAGAGATTTCCCTTTGCACTCTCCAGATGTCGGCTTATCTGCACCACAGTAGTGTGCATGAGCTCATAAATAGCTAACCTTACTTTTCTTTTGAGTTCAATCTTGGTGTGTATGGCTTTTAAAAAAAATCAAATTACTTTTCAAAACATTGCCTAAGTTATCTTTTTTCCTTACCAAGGGAATTATATTTACCTCAGAAATATTTTCCGATTTTAAAAATTTTTGTTTACAAATGTACTTTAATATTTAGCTCTTAGTATATCCTTATATGCCCTTTCTTTTCTGTTTTTCTCTTAAGTGGAAAAGGGAAAGGATAGAAAGACTGGCTATAAAAACCTTACCTGGCTATTGTTTGGTTCTGGCCCTGTGTGGCATGAGTTTACACAACATGAAAGTGATAGGGAGGCTGAGGAAAAATGTGAATCTTTTCCTCATATTTTTGGATTAACAGGGGTGTGCCAAATACTATGCTGATACTAATTTTACAAAAAGTGCTTTAATTGAATAAAATGCATCTCTTGTGTATGTATATAACACTGGTTGATTTTGGACCACAAGTGAGAATATCATTCTAACAAATGAGGCTTAGTACTAAAATGATATCCAACAATTAAGAAACAAAACAAAACAACTTTTGATTATTTTTCCATATAAAAGTAGTAGACATCAAGATGTATCTACCAATACCTTCTTAATACCTCTAGTAAAATTTTAAGTCTTCTTATTTGAATACATTACCAGTTTTCCAAGTATTCCTGCCATTCTCTTGGGTAACTTTAACATTTGTACCACAGGTACCTTTGAGGGACTTACAGTGTAGCGGAGTAGAAAGACAGTAAACAAAAAAGTACACACAAATGCAATGAAAAAAAACAGGATATGAGGAGAAACAATACTTGGGAGAACATCATAAACAAGAGCTCTTTTTAAGGCTCTTTTCAGCTTAGAAAGGCAATGTTAAACTGTTCACAGATTGTATTTCCAAAACAAACACAGATGCTCAAAGAAAATAAAGTACAGCGTAGAAAGACCCATCATGAAAAATCTGTATCAAGTTTGTAGGCTGTGTGTATTTTTGTTTTGGCATCTATATTATTAAGAAAAATCTGAATACCCAAGCCTGGCTACAGTATTTCTGTTTTAGGAAAATAATGAATTGCAGTGAGGAACTAAAGAAAACAGCTAAATACCAAAGTGTTTTTATCCCATAGATCCAATAGGTGGCACTGTGCAACTAAAAATCAAATCTGTATACACCTTATCAGTAGGCAAGAAAACAACCAAGATAATCAAGTTACATTTATTACATGTAACTCTAATAACTTTTAACTGAACTTGCTTTTCTTGAAGAAACTTTTGATAATGGTTTAAAAATATTCTGGGCCAAACAAAATACAAATAAACATGGAATACAAGACTATTTTATGCATACATTGTATAGAAACTACAGAATGTGCCAAATTTATTAATAGCCAAGAAAAATTTATTTTTAAATTCCTAATCCTCTGCCGACTTTCCTTGAGTATGTGTAGGGAAACAGAGGTGCGGTTGGGATAGGGAGCCACAGGGTGGAGCAGGCAACCTACTGACGGCCTGGGAAGCAGAGAGAACAAGGACACGAATGCCCTGCTGCCAGCGTCCATGCCCACTCCCCACATTAGCCATCATGGTGCAAAATAACAAAGCAACAGTGATATCTGGTGCGTCCTGGCACTCGGCAGTACACTGCGATGAAGAAAAATGATTTTCTAAAGCAAATGCCAGCTTCCTGTTGGAACATCCTATCACAGGCATGGCGCTGGTAAAGGGCAGAGACAGAGTAGCCAAAGCCCAGTTTTCGGGAATACTCTGAATGACTAATGTCATACGTGCCCACACCCAGGACACTGCTGGGTGAAACTGGGCCCATCTCTCCTTTCTTCTCTCATTTGCCCACAACCCACTCTCCTTATCTTTCAGCACCAGAGTTCATGTAAGTTCTAACATACACACACAAACTCTTCAACCACCTACTTTCCCCTCTAACACTTACTTATTCACTAATTTTTTTAAAAAAAATTATTTTACATTTTCAATGTATACTTCTTCCTCCCCTTCTTTTTTTTTCTTTTTTTCTCTCTTTATTTCCTTCATTAGAAGTCTTCAGGAAAGTAATCAGCATCCTGGGACTCTACAGTTGTCCCCACAGCACCAATATTCTACTTTACAAAGTGCCTGAAGGAAATACCTTGGCTAAGCAGTTACTGATCATGGGAAAGAAATTTTTACCTACGATGAGACCTAAATAAGATGAGAAGATTTAAAATAAGACCTGTCAAAATGTTACACCGTTTTCCAGCCTGATTAAGGATCATATTCAGCATCAACTTGTATTTCCCAGGAAATCACTGTAAATGTATCTCTCTGGCAGCAGTGATTTCCGATCGGCAATGTAACTTTGGCAAGCAGCTACTTCTTGGAATTGGAGTGCTGCTTCTGTTTTGGAGCCGTCTCAAGAAGAGGTCAGTTGGTAATTTGGATTAATTGGGGGATATAAGTAGAAGCATGGAAATGGTATGTGAAAAGATAATCCAGAACCTGTGATGAACAACTACCCTTTAAAAATGTTAAACATTCAGACTATTAGGCACGCTGGAAGATGAGCAGAGTCAGTCAGATTCCCAAAGGATTATGCCCAGAGGCTAAAAGGAAAAGAGTCTGTATCAACTGCATTTATTAAAGACATTTCCATGTGAAAGAGATATGAGAAGCAGCTTATATGTGCTTTCTACTTTTAGCTTTACCATATATGACATTCACTAGGCCTACATGGACAAAAAAGGTACAGTTCAATAGGCTATTTACTATACAAGTGCTTTTGAGAGAGCAGTACTATTCTAGTTAGACTTTTAAAAATAAGTGTGAAATGAAAGAATATTTTCTGAATTAAAAAATAAAATCCTATCATGTGTCTTCTAAAAACAAACAGAGCTTGAGGATAATACACTTAATACATTGTATTAGTTCTAAGAATATATTTATATTTTTAAAAATAATGTTTACTAAAAAAATTTAATGTTTTTAATTGGCTCTTCTTAACCTAAACCTTTGCTTTTTTGCACTGTCAGAAGATTATAGTTTTGTTAGCTTGTTAGTGACACTTGGGAGATTGTTTTCCCTTTTTCCTTTGAACAATACTATTAGAGAGTCTATTTGTTCTAAGTGTACCTACAGCTTGTATTAGATTTGGATACCTCTTTAATTTGGAAGTTAGTTTTTTATTTTTGGGTTTCTTTTCATTGAAAAATACTGAAAATTTTTACTGAATCAGACTTTTCATAATAAATGTAAGAGCATAACTATTATCTTTATGGTCTTATGGTCATTTGTAGTTTAAAATGCTCTCATTTATTGAGAGCATTTAAAATGCTCTCAATCTCAATTTGATATTGAGGAGCTAACAACCCAGGGAGTGGCGAATTCCCATCCACATTGTTCAGAGGAATGCAAGGTCAGCGAGTGATAGGAAGTGACTTGTGCAACAAACTGCAGCACTATAGCTTGAATTCTGATTTATTCCAACTATTTATGTCTTCTATGCTATATGTGCAAGAAACAGCTTGCAGACTGGATGTGCAGAAAAGCATAGAGTTTCAGAGAAAGGTACCATTCTCACTGGTCTGTGACGTGAATGAAGCCCTTAAACCATGCTCCCTGGTAAGCATTCTAATTGTCTCTGGTCATTTCTCTCTCCCATTCTCTATAGGAGCTGCCATATACCTTTGCATCCTTATTAAGCTCCTCCCCATAAGCTCCTTCTCCACCTCCCTTGCAGGAGGTGTAAATGTAAATTTACATTCTTCTTCACAAAGAAAATAGAAAACCTCAGGTAAGAACTCTCTTGCCTTTCCCCACTAATTTACCAGCATCTCTCCAACATTTTCCTTTCTCTCCTCCTGTTACAATGGAAGCGGTATCCTCTCTCTTCTGACTTCTCAGAGGCTTTGTCAAATCCTGTACCATGTCTAAATCTGGCCCCTCAAGATCCTTTCATCCACAAGGGAGAATTATATTTTATTGTCTAATTCCAGGCCACTTGCAGGTGACATATTTAATTGCTGTATGTTCCCATATAACCTTGTGCCAAAAGCACTCATAACACTATTTTACTTTTCAAAACCACTACTACATTCTCAAATCCATGACTCACAGGTCCAGCCTGTTTACTGTTATATCTCCTGTAGCACAATACCTGAGTCAGTCAATGGTTTCTGAATGAACAAACACAATATCTCAGGTACCCACAAATACAGGCTCAGGATAACTTGTGATAGGTATTAAAGCAAAAGGTCAATAAAAAAAAAAAAAAAAAAAAAAAAAAAAAAAAAAAAACCGAAGAAATCTTCAGAGGGGTCAGGAAAGCCTTCATTCAAGGAAGATATGGGCACTTGTGAGGAGCTATTTGTTCACTGAAAGAGAGAAGGTAAGAATTTCAACCAGTGAGAACAGTTTAACACAGGAAGAAAAACCCAGGGTTTGTTGGTGACCAGCAGGCAGGTAGCCTCGAACAGCTGGGCTGAAGGGAGATAAAGAGAAAGGCTGGAGTGATTTTGAGGAGAGCCTTCAAAGCCAGGTAGGGTAGCAGTACACTGACCCAGCAGGTTTCAGACAGACAGACGCACACACACCCCTACCTAAAATCGGTTGTTACTACATGGTAGGAATTCTGATAGACGTTAGTAAGATATTTCACCATTCATTAAAATGATATTCTTGGAAAAATAGTACATTTGGTATAAATTTTGAAACCTGCTTATAAATTAGCAAATTCTATCACATGTTTTAACATTATCATGAAGGGTTTTAAGAATTTTTGTTTGTTTCATCATCTCATATTTCACTCAATTCATTAAATTCTTGGGTTGATTTTTTAAATAAACTCAAAATATATTTGAATACTATGAACAATTTTTAAATTAAATTTCTAACTAAAAAACTTCACCCCTTAACAGTAGTATGTTAGCTTCACCTTCACCACTGATCCCAAGGGCCTACATTACAGAGTAAATTCTCAATAAATATTTGACTGGATGACGAGAGAGATAGGAAAGGAGTGAGGGAGGGGAAAACTGAAGGAAGGGAAGCGGAGGAGAGGGGAGGGGAGGGGAAGGGGAGGGAGACAGAGAAGTTTCCTTTGGAATTGAGGATACCTGCCAGCTCTTTTATCACAGAAGATCTGGGTGTAATGAACCCTAACGTGCTTTCATCCCAAAATATGCACTGATAACTACACTAGGAGATTCATCTCTTGGAATGGCCAAAAGTGCTTTAAAGCAAGCACAGCTGTGACCTTTCTACCCAGGCCTCTATCGCCAGGAGGGCTTTTTGGTGGGAAGGTCACGTTAAACTGTACACTGAAGTCTATGAAAGGGCAGCTCCTGGTGAGAGGGCATCCTTAGTTTCAGAAGGGAAAATAAATACCAATGCAGTTAAGAGAGCACCCTAATCGGGTTTCCTGTCCTAGTTCATAACTAAACTATCAATGGTAGGTAACGATTCTTAAGCAAAAAATGGTCTGTTTGGATCGGGTTATGCTGACATAGTGTTGCAAGTTATGGGCATATTTGCAAAGATCAGCATTATTTCTCTTGCTAGAACAGATGTTTAAAACTTCCAAGTAAGATACTGTCTCACCAGAATTTTACACTTGAGCAACATTTTGCCACATTTCTTACAATCGCTGACCTATTATAATTTATCTTTTATCTCTATGGGAAAATTATATGTTGTCTAGTTATAGGCCACTAGCAGAAAACATACTTCATTGTTTCAACAATGCACAATGTTCTACAGAAGATTAATATATCTTAAACTAGAAACCCTTCTGTATCTAGTGTTTTTTCTTCTATGACAGAACAATTGGCAGCTTTCTGCTCCTCAAAGGAAAGTTGTGAAATACTCTAAAGATAAAAATGTTAAAAATAATAAGCCCAGAGGCAAACTATCTTTGTCTCTCTGGCAGAATTATAAATTAGTCAAAGTATTCCCTCCATTAGTCTTACTTCTTTATAAGGCCATAAAAAGAGATTTCCCTCTATGTGAGGGTCTGAATTTATTTATTCATTTATTTTTTACTATACTTTAAGATCTAGGGTACATGTGCACAACGTGCAGGTTTGTTACATAGGTATACATGTGCCATGCTGGTTTGCTGCACCCATTAACTCGTTATTTACACTAGGTATTTCTCCTAATGCTATCCCTCCCCCAGCCCTCCACCCTCAACAGGCCCCGGTGTGTGATGTTCCCCAACCTGTGTGCAAGTGTTCTCATTATTCAATTCCCACTTATGAGTGAGAACATGCAGTGTTTGGTTTTCTGTCCTTGTGATAGTTTGCTCAGAAGGATGGTTTCCAGCTTCATCCATGTCTCTGCAAAGGACATAAACTCATCCTTTTTTATAACTGCATAGTATTCCATGGTGTATATGTGTCATATTTTCTTAATCCAGTCTACCATTGATGAACATTTGGGTTGGTTCCAAGTCTTTGCTATTGTGAATAGTGCCGCAATAAACATGTGTGCATGTCTCTTTATAGTACCATGATTTATAATCCTTTGAGTAGATACCCAGTAATGGGATGGCTGGGTCAAATGGTATTTCTAGTTCTAGATCCTTGAGGAATCACCACACTGTCTTCCACAATGGTTGAACTAGTTTACACTCCCACCAACAGTGTAAAAGCATTCCTATTTCTCCCCATCCTCTCCAGCACCTGTTGTTTCCTGAATTTTTAATGATCACCATTCTAACTGGTGTGAGATGGTATCTCATTATGGTTTTGATTTGCATTTCTCTGATGGCCAGTGATTATGAGCATTTTTTCATGTATCTGTTGGTTGCATAAATGTCTTCTTTTGAGAAGTGTCTGTTCATATCCTTTGCCCACTTTTTGATGGGGTTGCTTTTTTCTTGTAAATTTGTTCAAGTTCTTTGCAGATTCTGGATATTAGCCCTTTGTCAGATGAGTAGATTGCAAAAATTTTCTCACATTCTATAGGTTGCCTGTTCACTCTGATGGTAGTTTCTTTTGCTGTGCATAAGCTCTTTAGTTTAACTAGTTCCCATTTGTCTATTTTGGCTTTCATTGCCACTGCTTTTGGTGTTTTAGACATGAAACCCTTGCCCATGCCTGTGTCCTGAATGATATTGCCTAGGTTTTCTTCTAGGGTTTTTACGGTTTTAGGTCTAACGTTTAAGTCTCTAATCCATCTTGAATTAATTTTTGTATAAGGTGTAAGGAAGGGATCCAGTTTCAGCTTTCTACATATGGCTAGCCAGTTTTTCTAGCACCATTTGTTAATTAGGGAATCCTTTCCCGATTTCTTGCTTTTGTCAGGTTTGTCAAAGATCAGATAGTTGTAGATGTATGGTATTATTTCTGAGGGCTCTGTTCTGTTCCATTGGTCTATATCTCTGTTTTGGTACCAGTACCATGATGTTTTGGTTACTGTAGCCTTGTAGTATAGTTTGAAGTCAGGTAGCGTGATGCCTCCAGCTTTGTTCTTTTGGCTTAGGATTGTCTTGGCAATGTGGGCTCTTTTTTGGTTCCATATGAACTTTAAAGTAGTTTTTTCCAATTCTGTGAAGAAAGTCATTGGTAGCTTGTTGGGGATGGCATTGAATCTATAAATTACCTTGGGCAGTATTGTCATTTTCATAATATTGATTCTTCTATCCATGAGCATGGAATGTTTTTCCATTTGTTTGTGTCCTCTTTTATTTCGTTGAGCAGTGGTCTGTAGTTCTCCTTGAAGAGGTCCTTCACATCCCCTGTAAGTTGGATTCCTAGGTATTTTATTCTCTTTGTAGCAATTGTGAATGGGAGTTCACTCATGATTTGGCTCTCTGCTTGTCTGTTATTGGTGTACAGGGATGCTTGTGATTGCTGCACATTGATTTTGTATCCTGAGACTTTGCTGAAGTTGCTTATCAGCTTAAGGAGATTTGGGGCTGAGATGATGGGGTTTTCTAAATATACAATCATGTTATCTGCAAACAAGGACAGTTTGACCTCCTCTTTTCCTAATTGAATACTCTTTATTTCTTTCTCTTTCCTGATTGCCTTGGCCAGAACTTCCAACACTATGTTGAATAGGAGTGGTGAGAGAGGGCATCCCTGTTAGCTTTTGAATATGTTTGCTCTTACTTCTCTAGTTCTTTTAATTGTGATGTTAAGGTGTCGATTTTAGATCTTTCCTCCTTTCTCTTGTGGGCATTTAGTGCTATAAATTTCCCTCAACATACGGCTTTAAATGTGTCCCAGAGATTATGGTACATTGTGTTTTTGTTCTCATTGGTTTCAATGAACATCTTTTTGTCTGCCTTCATTTTGTTATTTACCCAGTAATCATTCAGGAGCAGGATCTTCAGTTTCCATGTAGTTGTGTGGTTTTTGAGTGAGTTTCTTAATCCTGAGTTCTAATTTGATTGCATGTGGTCTGAGAGATAGTTTGTTGTGACTTCTGTTCTTTTACATTTGCTGAGGAGTGCTTTACTTCCAAATATGTGATCAATTTTAGAATAAGTGCGATGTGGTGCTGAGAAGAATTTATATTCTGTTGATTTGGGGTAGAGAGTTCTGTAGATGTCTATTAGATCTGCTTAGTGCAGAGCTGAGTTCAACTCCTAGATATTGTTGTTAACCTTCTGTCTCATTGATCTGTCTAATATTGACAGTGGGGTGTTAGGGGGTCTCCCATTATTATTGTGTGGGAGTCTAAGTCTCTTTGTAGGTCTCTAAGGACTTGCTTTATGAATCTGGGTGCTCCTGTATTGGGTGCATATATATTTACAATAGTTAGCTCTTCTTGTTGAATTGATCCCTTTACCATTATGTAATGGCCTTCTTTGTCTCTTTTGATCTTTGTTGGTTTAAAGTCTGTTTTATCAGAGAGTAGGATGGCAACCCTTGCTTTTTTTTGCTTTCCATTTACTTGGTAGATCTTCCTCCATCCCTTTATTTTGAGCCTATGTTTGTCTTTGTATGTGAGATGGGTCTCCTGAATATAGCACACTGATGGGTCTTGACTCTTTATTCAACTTGCCAGTCTCTTTTAATTGGGGGCATTTAGTCCATTTACATTTAAGGTTAATATTGTTATTTGTGAATTTCATCCTGACATTATGATGTTAGCTGGTTATTTTGCCCATTAGTTGATGCAGTTTCTTCCTAGCATTGATGATCTTTACAATTTGGCATGTTTTTGCAGTGGCTGGTACCGGTTGTTCCTTTCCATGTTTAGTGCTTCTTTCAGGAGCTCATGTAAGGCAGGCTGGGTGGTGACAAAATCACTCAGCATTTGCTTGTCTATAAAGGATTTTATTTCTCCTTTACTTATGAAGCTCAGTTTGGCTGGATACGAAATTCTAGGTTGAAAATTTTCTTTAAAAGTGTTGAATATTGGCCCCCACTCTCTTCCGGCTTGTAGAGTTTCTGCTGAGAGATCCGCTTTTAGTCTGATGGGCCTCCCTTTGTGGGTAACACGACCTTTCCCTCTGGCTGCCCTTAACATTTTTTCCTTCATTTCAGCCTTGGTGAATCTGACAATTATGTGTCTTGGAGTTGCTCTTCTCGAGGAGTATCTTTGTGGTGTTCTCTGTATTTCCTGAATTTGAATGTTGGCCTGTCTTGCTAGGTTGGGGAAGTTCTCCTGGATAATATCTTGAAGAGTGCTTTCCAACTTGGTTCCATTCTCCCTGTCATTTTCAGGTACACCAATCAGATGCAGATTTGGTCTTTTCACCTAATGAAAAGAGGGGGCTTTGTTCGTTTCTTTTTACTCTTTTTTCTCTAAACTTCTCTTCTTGCTTTATTTCATTAATTTGATCTTCAGTTACTGATACCCTTTCTCCAGAAGTGGAGAAAACAGAGGCAGGAGGCCTTGCTGAGCTGTGGGGGGCTCTGCCCAATGCAAGTTTCCCTGACTGCTTTGTTTACCTACTCATGCCTCAGCAATGGTGTATGCCCCTCCCCTTGCCAGGCTGCTGCCTCGCAGGTCGATCTCAGACTGCTGCACTAGCAGTGACCAAGGCTCCTTGGGCGTGAGACCCGCCAAGCCAGGCATGGGATATATCTCTTGGTGTGCCGTTTGCTAAGACTGTTGGAAAAGCGCAGTATTTTGGTGGGAATGTCTCATTTTTTCCAGGTACAGTCTGTCACGGCTTCCCTTGGCTAGGAAAGGGAAATCCTCCAACCCCTTGCACTTCCCAGGTGAGACGATGCCCTACCCGGCTTCGGCTCACCCTCCATGGGCTGCACCCACTGTCCAACCAGTCCCAGTGAGATGAACTGGGTACCTCCGTTGGAAATGCAGAAATCACCCGTCTTCTGCATTGATCACGCTGGGAGCTGCAGACCAGAGCTGTTCCTATTCGGCCATCTTGGAACGGATCCCTGAGGGTCTGAATTTAAATGACACCTTCTCAATAAGGCCTGCCCTGAACACCCTATTTAATCTACAAATCCCACACTCCACCTCCTCCCAGGCAGATGTCATCCCCCAAGTCTGCTCTACTTTTTCCTTCCTCCATAGTCTCAGATAACCTTACCAGTTTCACTGTCTAGTCTCCATTAGAATGTAAGCTCCATGAGGGCAGAGATCTTTGTCCACTCTGTTCACCGACATAACTCAAGTGCCAAGAACAGTATCCAGCACATACAGGGAGAAGAATAAGTATTCACTGAATTGAATTGGTTATTCTTAAATTCTTTTTGAAATGAGGTGACATAAAGTATTTCATAAAAATGGTCATAGTTTATAAACTATCATATCAAATAACCATGGATTATTGTCTAGATTAAGGTATATGAGGTGACTGAAAACATCACTAAAATCCCAGGAATGATTATACAAGTGACATAAACAAAGTCTTTCATAAAAATGGTCACGCTTTATAAACTATCATATCAAATAACAATGCATTGTTGTCCAGATTATGGTATATGAGATGACTGAAAACATCATTAAAATCCCAGGAGTGATTATACAATTATAAATACAAGTATAAAACTGTTTCCGTAAAGAAGCTTAACAGAACTCAAATCAAATGATCAACTGCCTTTAGAGTAGACACCTATGGAAGCTATGCATTTGTCCAAATATGTCTAAAACTTTCTCTACAAATTCCTTTCAAAGTGGAAAAAAATATAGGACTCTAAGGGTCACGCAGTTCAATCTGTTATCGATGTAAACACTGGAGACTGGCCAGGCATAGTAGTTCATGCCTATAATCCCAGCAATTTGGGAGGCTGAGGCGGGCAGATCACTTGAGCTCAGGAGATCAAGACCAGTCTGGCCAACATGGCGAAACCTCATCTCTGTTTAAACAGAAGAAAACATTGGTGACTAATCATCCTCCGTGCTCTGGCTGGGCTACTTCCAGTAATACAGCAAATCATCTTTGGTGAGTTAATTTGATTTGGGCATACAGCCAAAAATCATTTGAAGGACAGCATTTTTGAAAACAGGGTTAAAAAAAAGTTGAGAAAAAATTTTAATTTAAAAAACAGATGACCAATTCAAAAGCATTTTGAGAAATAAATACATTTATATATTTATTCCATATCAAAAAACTGAAATAAGAGGAAAGATGACTTCTTATCAGAAATAAAAGTTGATAAATAAGAAACATTTTCTATTCTTTTCTGTAAGAAAGAAGAAATATTGACAAAATTATGTTTGAACTACTTAAAGAATTTTTCAAAACTTTCCAAACCATAGAGGACAAGGGAGTATGGGATGTAGTAAACCAAAAAAACTTAAATCTCATTCCATGTTAGACTACAATGTACTTTAATTTACAGTTCAGGATAAAGGAAAGTAGTCTCTGTGGTAGGTGAACTCCAGGATATCTACAGACACTAGATTTGATAATTACAGTTCTTCTCTTTCATCTGCATTTTACAGAAATATTTTTCAAGAAAGTAAATGATGGTTGTATTTTTCCAAACAACAAATAACATTTTAATGATTTTTAAATGCTCTTTTTTGTTACACATACTGCTCGTAACATCCTTCCCTGACTCCGCCCCGCCCACCAAATACACACAAACACACACTCACAAATACTATATACCTTCCTTTGTGAGATGATATTGACAGAAACACTGCAGTGGAGGGGAATAAAAGTGAAACCTAAGCTAAACTTTATGGAGAATTTTACTGTCCTGCAAATTCCTTATGCAACTGTTATTCTAGTCAGCGCAGCTGTTTTTATCTGCTGGCAATACTAAAGCAATAATCATTTGTAGTGGGTCCCCAAAAGGGCTGTTTTTTATAAGAACATATGTGTGGGAAATAAAATATTTTCATTGCTATAGACCACGGAAACTGAACTCAAGCAGACAGCTGGATAAAGAGATGACTCCTAAATACAAGATCCTGGCCTTAGTTTGGCATGTAAATTGTCAATTCCTTTCTTACCTACTTTGTAACACTTTTAGTACCAAATATGGCATTTGTATACAACAAGCTCAATAAATGTTTGAGCACAGGCAGATCTCTATGGTAAAAATATCACCAAATTACTTGGCATCAAAATTCTGTACTTTTATATATAAATGATATTGTATGACTAAAATATCATAGTTAAATATTATTTACCTAAAAATGTTCCATATACTGTTTTAGGTCCTAGAAATGTAATAGTGAGAAAAATCAGATGTGGTCCCTACCCCTGTGAACCCAGCAGGAAAAAGATGTTAGTCAAATCTACATCTCAAAATTGCAAACTGGGATTCATGGTATTAGTTGAGCTACAGGGGAGAATAGGGCTGGAGAAGTATCCCAAAAGCTCTCCTTAGGAAGTGACTAAAAGGACAGAATACTGTGAGGGAGTTGAGGAAAAATCATTCCAGCAAATGCTCGTGAAACACCTTATGAAAAAATAAAGTTTATGTAAATGTTTATGTTATGGTGATGCTTATCATTCGAATAATAAGAAACAGAGAAAATAGTGATCTAATATCAAATGACAGATACCATGCAACATTCCTTTAAAATCAGAGTAATTAAGCCTCTTTCCCATTTACATATGAATATAAATTGTGGAGCCTAACTCAGTTTAGACTTATATAATAATATGTAGCTAGAACCACTGAAGGGGTTTGATAACATCCCTCTTAAATGTATACACTTTAAGTCAATATCAATTGCTTGAAGTTTTCATACTTCTCTTTCTTGTATATAGCAAACACCCAAAATCAAAATTATAAAACTAAAATAAAATTTTCCATGGGGAAATTTAATATTGCACAGCAAATAATCATAATACTGATGAAGACTGGTTTATTTTTAAACAACTACATGTTAATGGGTATTACTGTAATTTTACTTACGAAATAAATAAGGCCCAAAAAAGTAAATGTTTCAAGGTCATTCTGCTAAAATAGAGTCAAGTTATGCACCTAACTCCAACTAACTCCCAAATTCCTGCCCTAGCCACGACCACATTCATGATAATGCTGTATTCCTGACAAAAAAAATCACTTCAAAAATAATCTGTGCTTTCAAACACTTCAAGATACAATGTCAAATTAAAAGTTTAGACAGAATTTTCTTTTCCTACATTTTTCTTTCTTCTTTCTTTTATTATTATTATTTTTTTTGAGACAGAGTCTGGCTCTGTCGCCCAGGTTGGAGTGCAGTGGCCGGATCTCAGCTCATTGCAAGCTCCGCCTCCCGGGTTTACGCCATTCTCCTGCCTCAGCCTCCCGAGTAGCTGGGACTACAGGCGCCCGCCACCTCGCCCAGCTAGTTTTTTGTATTTTTTAGTAGAGACGGGGTTTCACCATGTTAGCCAGGATGGTCTCGATCTCCTGACCTCGTGATCCGCCCGTCTCGGCCTCCCAAAGTGCAGGGATTACAGGCTTGAGCCACCGCGCCCAGCCTCTTCTTTCTTAAAAGTATAATTTTGTTTATTAATTTTTTTAGCCTTTTATTCAATGGGAACTTGATTCCTATGAAGCTTTTTAATACAAACATTAAAATATTTGACTTTCTTGTAGTTGATCAGCAAAGACGCACAGCTGCACACATTGTAGATCCTGGTATTCTTGAATTATCTAAATATCCACAAAATTTGACAGAAGTTAGAAGCATGAAGCAAGGTATAGATAGTATATTTCATTGATTCTAAAATCCCTTCAATTCTAAGAGACACCAAACCTTCCAGGTCAACATGACACATTGCTAAGAAGCCTTTGTTAATAAGGCATATTTCTATTTTTAAAATGTTAAAATATGAGAAAATATGAGTCTTAGAATTGACAGAAATAGCAGCAAAAAGGCTCTAACTCAGTTCCTCGTCTGTGGTGGCTTCTCAATTCTCCCCACTGTTTCACAGCCAGGAAGGCTGATTTGGGTCCTCAACCACTAGGGCACGGAAGGTCGTCAAACCCACACTTACATTCACTGAAAACTAAACCATGACACAATGTTTTCTTTGTATTGTTTCTCCCAAAGTTGTTCCCCATTTAATAAAAGAATAAAGATTTACAGGAATCATTCTGTGATTAAGAAAACAAGCTTCGTGCATTTAGCTTCTAAAATGTAACTTAAAAAGAATTCAAATGACCTTTGCCCGGACAAATGTGACTCTCCCTACACATGTGCTATAAGGCTAGAACGCTGTTCTAAAAGGGGATGATATTCTGTTCTTCAGCTGCCAAACTTTTTCATAGTACTTTTTCGTAGCACTGTATAAACAGTGACCAAAAATCTTAAGAGATGAGATTCAGTTTCAAAAGTAACTTTATAAAACAGAGGTATTTTAAATGTTATATTCAGCATTTTATTTCTAAATATATGCATTTTATATTTCCAAGTTTTTATGTTGATACTTTAAAAATACTTCATTAAAGCAGACAAGATTATGATACACAACTTAAAAAATAAATTCTGGTTTTTGAAGTTTTCATTTAAAAACAAATAAGTTAAGTCTTCTTTTAGTTCTTTACAGGCCATGATATACAGTAATCAGTTTAATTTCAGAGCATACTTATCACTAAACTAGCTAAATTTAGGCTATATGTGAAAATGTATAGTCTCCCAGCCTTCATGTGTTCTTTTTATTTTTAAAGTTGAGGCTGGATGTGGTGACTCAAGCCTGTAATCCCAGCACTTTGAGAGACCGAGGCAGGTGGTTTGCTTGAGCTAGGAGTTTGAGATCAGCCTGGGCAATATAGCGAGACCCTGTCTTTATAAAAAAAATACAAAAATTAGCTAGGCGTGGTGCATGTGGCTATGGTCCCTATTTGGGAGGCTGAGGTGTGAGGATCACTTGACCCTGGGAGGCGTAGGTTGCAGTGAACAGAGGTTGCACACGGTACTCCAGCCTGGGTCACAGAGTGAAACTCTGTCTGTTTATAAAGAAATAAATAATGAAATAAAAAAATTAAACTTGAGGTCTCACTCTGTCACCAGGCTAGAGTGACACTATCACAGCTCACTGCAGTCTCATACTCCTGAGCTCAAGTGATTCTCCTGCCTCAGCCTCCTGAGTAGCTGGGACTATAGGCATGCATCACTGCACCTGGCTACTTAAAAACATTTTTTTTTGGGGGGGGTAGATATCGGGTCTCACTTTGTTGCCCAGGCTGGTCACAATCTCCTGGCCTCAAGTGATTATCTGACCTCAGCCTCCCAAGGAGCTGGGATTACAAGTGTCAGTCACCATGCCTAGCCATTTGTTTCTTTTTAAATGAATAATATAATACACTCCAAACTTACACTGAAAGTGCTATACATATGAAATCACTTTGGGTTGGGCTGTGAAATTTGTTCACATTAATTTCTAATAATATACAGGACTTCATAAATGGCATCCATGGTGAATGTCCAATAAAACTGGAAAAGTAAGACAGACACTATCAGCTTTCCGGATTTATGAGATAACAGAACCAGACTTCTCCCTCTTAGAAATGGAGCCCCAAGGTCACAATACAAGGCACAGTGGAGACCTGAAATCATTTCCTGGCTCCTAATCCAGTGTTCCACCATTTGGCTACTGTGCTTTGGAAAAAGTAGCCAGTTTTTATTGGTTCCTAAAATATCTTGGTCCAAAATTCATCCAATTGTTTTACTGTTCTGCCCTTTATAATGAAACAGAACCTTTCTCATGAATATGCGATAGAAGAAACTGAGTTAATTCTCCCACAGTGTTGAGGAACTTATAAAAAACACGTTGTCTTTCAAATGATTTTTTTTACCCACCGAGTTTGTTAGAGAGGTGAACAGGGTTATAAACGAAATCTGTAGTCATTTAAAAGTAAGACATGAAATATCCAAAGTAGGATGAAAAAAACGTTTATTTCATTAGCAACATGTTTATCAGTAGACCCAACTGCTACCAAGGAACAACTAAGATTCACTGTGCTAAAAAAAATTAGAGGCCTAAAATACCTACAAATCAACCACCATTCTGTGATACGGTTTATTTTTTGTCTTTTCAATGTCTCTACAACCCTGAGGAGAGTGCACTTATTCAACTAAGACCTCTATGCCCAGCCCACTGCTGAACTCTGAAGAGTCTTTGCCTTCAAGGAGTACTAAGCAGAGGCTTAAAGTCAAAAAGACTTTAAGAACTTAAAATGGTTATTTCAAGATAACTCGTAAGCTTCTAGGAAGAGCAAGAGGCTCATTGCTAAAACTTTAGCCAGCAAGAAAAATAAATACTTTTTTTAATTGAAATTTGGAATTGCAGCAGTATCACTTACCAGCGAGTAACTTTAATAGCCCCAGAACCTGTGGAGCTTCATCATCTATAAAAGTGGGATTACACCTACCACACAAGCTGCTATCTTCCTAAAAGAAGGAGACATAGTCATCGTGAATAAACTACTACAGTGAGGCACTATAAATTCTGCTAAAACTATGTCAACCCATGCAAGCAAGATTAGCTGAAAAGTCAAATGTATAACCAGCAATTCGTTTTGCAGGTGACAGATGTAAAGACCATCATTGACATAATGCACTGGTGTTGGGCTTATTCTCTAACAGAATTTTCCTTTCTTGTTAATTCCATTAATTAGTTCCTTGACATCCATTCCTTTTTCCCCCACAATGGTACCTTCTTTAGACCTACAGAATCAATATATAAACAATCATTAACAAGAAAGATTTAAACAGCATGTATTTATTTATTTATTTATTTATTGAGATGGAGTCTTACTCTGTTGCCCAGGCTGGAGTGCAGTGGCTCAAACTCACTCACTGCAACCTCCCACTCCCGAGTTCAAGTGATTCTCCTGCCTCAGCCTCCCGAGTAGCTGGGACTACTGGCACGTGCCACCATGCCCACCTAATTTTTTTGTATTTTTAGTAGAGATGGGGTTTCACGTGTTTGCCAGGATGGTCTTGATCTCCTGACCTCGAGATCCACCCGCCTCAGCCTCCCAAAGTGCTGAGATTACAGGCGTGAGCCACCGCACGCGGCCTAAACAGCATTTATTAATAGGACAAAGTCCTTATTTATTTGTTAAGTCATAATTCAGGTAAAACTTTCCCTAAAACTAAGCTCCATATAACAATGAAGCTATCCCCATCAGAGCCTTTTTCACATTGTACGAAAGCTAGCTGCATACGGGAAAATTTTTTATAAGTCCTAGGCAAGAGTAACCGGTCTTGTTTTTCTTGTTTTCCAAATCCCTAAAGTTCAGCAGAGTTCCTAGCACAGAGTAAGTAGGGGATTAAAACTCAACTGAAATGTTGAGTCTTGGATGACAGTTTATCCTTGCTAATTCAATAAGCAAGGAAATTACTTTGACTATTATATCCATTTATAACCAAAAACTACACACAGATATTCCTGAATCTAGTCACAGATGGAGTACAAGCTTCTACCATCTGTTATATAGGTGAAATTACTTAATTGCATGTATAATTAGACTATGCACTTGTCCAAAAGATAAACATTTCCTATTTTAGAGAAAAAAATGCAAAATTAAATTAGTTATAATCTTCAATCCTTTTGCACTGAACTTCTATACCATACTACCTCAGTTCCTAAAATACAGCATCAAAAATTAAAACACAGTTTACTAAACAAAAGAGTTTACAGCATAACCAATTACTTTTGCTAAAAATATATACCTTACAGTTAATTATACTGACTGTAGGGATGGGTTTCACTTAAAAGACATAAAAAATTAAAACATATGGTAAGGAATACGAAATTTAAACAGTGACAGCACAGATATGCCCCTGGAAATAGCAAACATCTCCAAAGCAAATGTTCATAAGGAGCATCCTCTCGTCCAAACTGCTTGGGTTAGGTTTATTTTTATAGGCTGTTGCTAACACAATAGCACACTTATAAATGTTGGAACCTGTCAAACAATGGAACCAACTTTAAAAAACACTGTACTAAATAAATACTTTGGTAGATGCCAAAGCAGATTATCTCTAAAGAAAGATTTTAAAATTGCAGTAATGATGGCAATACTGGATAAGCAAACATATCCTAAAATTTTACTAACCCCAAAATAAATCATTTATAGTAGAGGAAAATAATTAAGGATGATTTTATATGTAGAATAACAGTGTTCATGTAATACATTTGCTTAGAAAAGATACCTTTAAACTGTTATTTCCCTGGTTGTGGATTATAAATATCTAAAATCAGCATATCCCTCATTTTCTATTATTACTTAACTGTAACTGTTTAGTTTTTGATATTTGCCTCACACAATTAAACGATAGTGCCACTTACTGATATGTGGAAAAATAAACAGGTTTGGGGTGCAGAGATCAGAAAATCATTTTTGGACATGTTAAGTTTGAGGTTTCTATGAGGCATCCAAGGAGAGATTTCAGAGAGGCGTTTGGATATGTGAGTATGGGACTGAAAATGTAAAAACGAATGAATGAAAGTAACAGCGCAGTGCTTTAGAGTACTTTAGACACCAGAGTCTGTGTGGGTTTGCATCCTAGCTCTGCTATTTAGCAGCTGTTGACCTTAAGTTTGTTATCTAACTCTGTGCCTCAGTTTACTTATATGTAAAATGGGGATAATAAGTAGGTTAATGTGAGAATTAAGTAAATAAACAAATATTTTTAAAACTTATAATTTTGCTTGTTATAAATTTTGACTGTTATTATGCCCATCAGTAGCAGCAGCAGCTGTTACAGATATTTAGTCTTTGGAGGGGACAGGGTATCTAAGGAGAGCAGAAAGAAGATCCCAAGTTCAAGCCTTGATGAACTCCCAAATTAGAGATCAGGAAAACAATAAAGGGAACTTAAATGTTCCCTGCCTGTGACGTAGGAAAAATTACACCAAGATGGTATCATGGAAGCCAAAAGAGGAAAGAATCTGTCAAGAAGGCCAAACACTTGGTAGCATACAGACTTGTATCTAGCTAGCTGGTGTAGTAGGGCAGCAGTAATTCCCTTATGTTGGTAGCTCTCCAAGTTTAGGTCCAGCTACATGCCCAAAAAGCAAGACATTTTTGAGCACATGCCCCTGAGGAACTTTCTGGTGTGGCAGTATCCCTTTCACAGTCCTTATTTTTTGACTTCTAAGTCTATTTCGACAAATAAATATAAAAGTACTCCTTTAAATAGAGAGTGTCTTCATTCAAACCAGGAAGCACTGCTATATAAGGGAAAGTAATTCTTAAATATATTCAGAGTAATTCTATTCTTGAATGTCTAGGGGAAAAGAAAGGGCTTTGTGTAGAGAGAGCCTGAGTGGAGAAAACAGTACTGTCAAATACATTTACATGGTCAGTATTCAGAGTCTCCAACAATGTTAAAGGAATAGAGTGTGTTATTTTCACAAGTAGAGCTTCTCCCTAAGTCAGATTCCAGAAATAAGCTACCACTCTAACCTCTTCTGTTTAATACTTTCGAAAGCACAGAGATGAAAATGCAGCACAAGTCCTTACTAAAAAAAGATCTTATGTTGGTGGGTAGGTAGTATTTGGTTAAAACAAACAATAGAAACCATGCCCACTCAGTTTATGTTTAAAATGCATATACGCATTTTTGAGGAAGCTTAAACTAATGTTTGAAAGATGTTTTTCAACAGCAACAAAAACATGAAATGCCAGGCTTTATTTTCCAGAAGATATTAGTGAATAATTTTATTGTTAATACTAAGTGACAATAACAAGAAGAAGGTTCCAAACTCTGAGTTTTTTTCTGTTTCATGCATATTTGACCCAGGTCAGCTTTATCACGAGGAAGGGGCAGGGAGGGGGGTTTTGCTAGTAGATAACTGAAAACCATGCAAACTTATTGCCACTAATGAGGTGCAGCCAAAACTGACACTATTCATGGTCAGAAATCCCATGTATCCACAATACAGATATACAACAGAATTGCTTCCTATGATATTTTGCTATTTAGATATGCTGCAGGTTTCTGTCAAGGTAGCAATATTATCTTCTGTTTATGAAAATAAAAGATGTTTTTGATAAGGTTCAGATAGCAAAGGAATAAATAACTCAGAGGCTGCACATGTGTAGCAATCCCATCCCCCTGAGAGAAGCTGTGGGGATGGCTCTTCTGGGCACACTGATGGCAATACATTTCCTCAATTTTAGGATTCATAATGGTTTCACATTTTTGACATCTGTATGCATCTCAAAATTGATTTTGTATGTATAGTTATAATAATGTTTCTCATATTAATGTATTACCCAGCTGTTTTAAAAGAGGTAGCTCTGTAGGCAATAATATGAAATCAGTGCCAGAGATATTAACTTTAAAAAGTACAGAACAATATGTGTACCATTCTATCATTTACATTTACATACTTTTTTTAAAAAAAGGATAGATACTTTTATGTTGTTATATGCATATTTTATTTCTAGAGGAATCACAAAGAACAGGTAAGGGTTATATGAAAGGGGAGGAGGCAGAGGTAGGCAGAGGCCTATTTTTCATTGTATACCCTTTTCATCTTTTGATGTTTTACTTATTTAAAAGTACAGTATTTGACTCTTTCAAAAGAAAAGACCAATGCCACATACTGTTATGGATACCTGCACATGAAGTCAGCCTATAAAAACTCTTTTTTAATTTTGAGACAGAGTCTCCCTCTGTCACCAGTCTTGTGAGCCAAGATTGTCGCGTAATCTTGGTCAGGCTGGTCTCAAACTCCTGACCTCAGGTGATCCACCCTCCTTCGCCTTCCAAAGTGCTGGGATTACAGGTGCGAGCCACCGCACCCAGCCTAAGACCTCTTAAAGGAGGCCAGGGTGTAACAGTATATTCACACAATGAATTACTATTCAGCAATAAAAAAGAAACAGACTATTGATAAGTGCAACATCATAATGGCTCTTAAAACATTATGTTGAGTCAGAGAACCTTCGTACAATAGTGCATACGTTATGATTCTATTTACATGAAGTGCTAGAATAGGCTAAACAAATCTATCACAGAAAACAATCATAATTGTGGCTGCCAGGGAAGGAAGGTTACATGAAGGGGTGGGGGTTGCCTAGGAAATGGCATGAGATAACTTTCTGGGGTGGCAATTATGTTCTATGTTTTGATAAGTGTCTGGGCTACATAGGTATATACAGTTGTCAAAACTCAATAAATGTTCACTTAAGACGTACATTTTTATTGTAAATGAATTTTGCCTCAAATGAGAAAATAATCTGTAAGCAAATTTTGAACACTAGTTAATGATGTGCATTCTGGAGTATTTAGAGTGAAGTGTCTAAATGTCTGTAATTTAAAATGCATCAGAAGAAAAAAGATGGGTTGATGGACAGATGAACATCATGATATGTGACAAAACAAGTATAGTTACATGCTAATGGTAATATCTAGGTGGCAGGGATGTAGGTGTTCACTATGAAATCCTTTTAGATTTTCTGTATGTTTGAAAATTTTCAAAACAAAATGTTGAAAATAGCTTTGAAAATATTTCTAGTTGTTATTCTTTAAAATGCATTCACTGTACATAGTGGCATTTCTTTGTCAATACATATTGGTCTACCACATTCATACTAAGCATAGTGAGTTTAATGAGGTATTTATGAATATTATACTAAATTTCTAGAACCATCATGGAAGAGATTATGGTTAAAATATGTAAAGGAAATACTGAATGCACATCTTGATTTACAAATATGAAACCATACCATATGTAAGTTTGGCTTCTAAAAACAGTTCAATGCCTCTCCCATGACCTACTCCAAGCCACTTCACTCTACTCCCAAAAAGAAGTGTCAGCAGGACTACACTACATTCATAAAGACAGTGAGTGAAGATCCCAAAGGGTATGAAAGCCACTGCACACATCACACATCTCTCTTTTCTCTCTTCTTTCCCTCACAGGATATAAAGTAAGCCCCACTCACCACAGCTTCCTCTTCCCCTTCCCCACACTGCTTTACTCTCCATAGAAGCTGGTGTGGTGAGCCCAAGAAAAGGAATGAATCTGTTTTCTCTTGCAGATGCTCTGCCTCTTGCTCAGATGCTGCTAGGTGTGCATTAGATCAGCCTACTTCATTAGATCCAAGACTGAGGTTTATGCTGGGAGGGAATACTGGGGCTCCAGCCTTTAGTGCAGCAAGAGGAATCTGTGGTTTGCCCTAGCTTACTGGGATACTGCAATGGGTAATGGTCACAGCTCCAGCTGGAAGTCAAGCTTTTCTTCCCCTGTGTGACTTGCTCTGCTACAGTGCCTGTGTTTCTGTGTGCATGTGGGCATCCACCATTCAGGGGCATCAAAAGAAGGAATGGCAGCAGTGTAGGTTGGAACTGGGTTATTTCTGGAAGCCTAGATCAAATACCCACTGGCAACAAAACTGCAGATTTTCAATGTAAACCACTTATCTTTTTTTCCCACTCAACTATATGTTGCACACATATTTTCAAACCAATATATACAGATTTATCTACCCTATGCTTTCTAACGTTTAAGTAGGAGTTGATGAGTATCCTGGCCCAGTGATAATTAAAGCAGATGTAGTAAGATTTGCTCTAATAGATCAAGGACTATAGGATCTATGATCTTCCCTCAACAGAACACTCACAATGTAAGGGATCTAAACTAGGGTATCAGGGCCTCATGACAAGTCATGATACTTTTACTGTGGGACACTCTATATTTTCTGTATATATGTGCATTACCACAATAAGCCAAAAACTGACTTAGTCCATCTGTATTTGGTGTACAGGAGGCCAAAAACCATGGCTTTTTGGGCTATTTGTTTTCCTGATGAATTCAATCACTAGATGTTTTACATTATAAAAATATATTCCAGTTTCCTGATTATATGATGGAATAACATACAAGAAAACTGTAAGAAAAGAGTAATTTTCGAATTGATAAATTGTTGAATTGCTATTATATATCATTCTTACCTCATTTGAAGGAATGGTGGCAAAGGGTTTGATGACAGCGGCTAATGGAATCTGAGCTTGCTTAGCCATATCTGACGTGCATGGAAAACAGTATGTTGTACAACGGATGAATCGAGGACTGGCATTTCCTGAAACATTCAAAAGGATACAGTTAAAATTTGTTTAGAAAAAAACTTTCCCTAAGATATTCAAATATTTATAAAGGTACTTCTAGATAACGCATTGCATTATTTCTTATTTGCAAAACTCTCTTCAAGATTTGTTTTTTTAAAAAGTAGTATTGTGCAATTCTACAATCTACATTCTAGGTACACTGTAATTTCTTACAAAATAAAAATACTCTGAATCCTGCAAAGATATAAGTATCTTAGTTATTATTATTTTCTATAAGCAGTCTTAATATAGTATTACTATAGATTTGAGAGGTATTTAGATCCAATGGAAAAAATTAAACAAAGAGACACACAAATATGAAAGAACAAAATTTTTGAATCACAGTCATTTCTTCTTCATCCTCTTCTATCTGCTTATGGGAAAGGTAAGCATTTCTATACCATTTCATACTAGCAAGTGATACTTTGTCAAATATGATTCCATTTGACTATTTTTTTCTAAATTTGGAAATTGAATTTAGAAATGAAAATTCTACTTGTAATAGAAGTATTATTTTCAAAAACACCCTAATATATTTTTAATAGATGTTAGGCTTCTTGACCAAATATCTTTACTTCGTGGCATATCCGAGTGTTAAAACAATATCTATGACATAAATAATATTTTTATCACTAGAATAACTTGCCTAAAATAAATTTTGAAATAAAATATTATGACTTAAAAAATGTAATCATCAATCAAACGTTCACTGAGTGTCTACGACATTTCAGGCCCTGTCCTAGGTGCTTGCAGAGTTTATGTTCTTGCAGAGGACACAGATAATGAATATTACGCCTAATAAAAGTAAATTATATAGGACATTAGAAGGTGATAAATGCTGTGAAAAAAGCATATCTAGTGAAGGGGTACCAGCAAGTGGGAGGCAGATTGCAATTTTAAATACTTACAAGGTAGACCTTATTTAAAAGGTAACATCCAAGCAAAGAGTCGCAGGAGGCAGGCGATTTACCCAAGCGGGTATCTGGGGAAGGACACGCCCGGAGTAGAGGGACAGCAGGAAGCCCATGGAGCTGGAATGGAGCCACTGTGGTAGGCACCAATGGGTGTGGAGTTCAGCGAAGCAACAGGTCAGATGAGGTAGACTCTTGAGACCATTTTAAGCCCTCTGGCTTTTCTCCCAAAGAAATGAGGAGCCACTGATGGTTTTAGAGCAGAGGAGTGTCATGCTATAATGTAGGTTCCTCTGCCTGCATTTTCAGAATGGATTGCAGTGGGAAAGAGTAGAACCACGGAGACCATGTGGAGGCTGCTGCAGTACTAGCCCGACAGCAGTAGAAGTGTTGAGATGTGGCTAACTTCTGGATATATTTCGAAGGTACAGGGACTTATTTGTTAAACGGCATATAAGGTGTGAAGGTGTGAGGTGTGAGAGAGCGTGATGGTCAAGAATGACTAAGGTTGCTGGCCTGAGAAACCAGAAGCATAAAATTGCCATCAACTGACAAAGCAAAGGCTGCAGGAAGGGAAGGGATGTTTTAACAGGTGTGTGGGTGGAGATAAGGAATCTAGTCTGGGACATGTCCAATATGGGAAATCTATTACACAGTCGAACAGCAATGCTGAATAGACAATTAGATATGTACATCTAGAGACTGGGCTGAAGTCTGGGCTGGAGATACACATTTGGGAATTCTTAGCATATAGAGATGGTATCTGAAACCATGAAACCAGGTTAAAACTACCACAGGAATAATTATGGCCAAAGAAGAAAAGATGACCAAGTACTGAACTCTGGGGTCCTCCAAGATAAGGAGGTCAGAGAAGGAGGAGAAAGCAGCCAAAGGACTGAGAAGGATGAAACGAGGAGCCTAGCGTCCTGAAGTGAAGTGTAGGATGTATTTCATGCGGAGGCACAATCATCTGTGCCAGATGGTGCTGCTGGAGATCCGAAAGAGGCAGTTTTGGTGGAATGCTGGGGGAAAATCTGCTCAGAGTGAGTTTAAGAGATAACAGAAGGAGAAGAATTGGCAATAGTCCTTTTAAGTTTTGCTGTAGAGGGGTGGAAAGAAAAGAGTGCTAGCTGGTAAGGGAAGTGGACCAAGAAAACATTTTTATATTTTAAGATTTAAAAAAAAGATGGGAATCATTCTGTAGAAAGAAAAACACTGATGATTTAAGAGGAAGAGGGGAGACTTACTGTGGAAATGTATACTTGAGTAGTGCACAGGGAGAGAGACTGGCTTTCGGCTGGAGCACAGATTGCTCACCGAGGGCCAAATGCAGGCGGGCACAGTGGGAGGATGCATTGAGATTGGGGGTCCATGTGGTGGTGGGGTGCACAGAATTTCCTTTCTGAAAGGAGGATGTAAAGTAGCTAAAAGAAAGATGCGAGAGAAGGTAATGCAGGTTTGAAAAAGTGTGAAATAGTCACTAAGGAGACTGGAAAAGTGAAAAGACTTGGGAAATAGAGTGTGTTGGGAAGTTTATGGTCCTGAGTTTAAATAGAGGTTGCGGCGGGGTTGTGAGCCTTTCTCTGGCCATGTTTTGCTGCACAGACGTAGGCCTGAAATGAATGGAAGGTTGGACTTAAGAAAACTTTTATTCTGCTCATTTCCAAGCTACTAGTGCCAGATTTCACAGTTTTTAGGACAAACTGGAAATCTGGATTTTTATATAATGTATTCTGATTTTTAAATAATGACAATTAATTCAAATAGGAACAAAAGAAATTACTGTGTAGGACAAATTAACATGACTGCAGGCTGAATCCAGTCCTTGGGCTGGACTGTAGAGCATCTGAGAGAAGGGGAAGATATAGTACTAACAACAAGGATAATAATAATAATAGCAGCCAATGTGCTAGACATCATTCTAAGACTGTTACATGTAAACTCATTTAGCCCCACAATAACTCTATGGATTAATATATTTATAATCCACTTTACTGTGGAGGAAACTGAGACACCGGGAGGTTATGTGACTTTCCAAAAGTCAGAGTTAGTAAGTGGCAAAAATGGGATTAGAACAAATTATAATTTTCTACAACATCCCAGAAAAATTAAGTCCAGGTCACCAAGGCCTGGAATGCTGGATGAGGAGTTGAGACCAACCCTGTCTGCCCATGGGTAACAGTGACATTTTTTTAGCAAGGGAGGAAAAAAAAAAAACAACCACCACCACCAACCAACCAACCAACCAGAACTTTCTTTTTTGGCAAGGGTAAAATGATCAAATAAGTAATTGAAGAAAATCAATCTGCCCAAAGTTAGACAGCTTCTAGGAACAGAAAAAGAATAGAGACAGGTAAATTGGTCCATTGCTTTAAGAGCCCAGGTTAGCAGTAATAGAGGAGGAAACCAGATTTTTGGCAGCAGGAATATAAGTAAAGGAACTCTTAGGTAATATTAATAAATGTAAATACACTTGAACGCTTAATAGTGTTTGTTTCATATTTAAATAAAACTTTCCTTATTATCATCATTACACAATATTATAGAGATGATGAACTAAGAGTTTTTAAAGTATTTTAAAGTTTATTTTAATTTTCCATTGCACTCAATTATATTCCTTAAAATTACCAATAAAATATTGAAGCTGGATATTTGTTACCCTTAAAGGGTTTATTTTTTGACAGTGAAATATGCATAAATGAATGAGCTCTGAAGGTGACTAAACAAATGCTTCGTTCAGGAAGATAATGTACATAAAGAATAAAATTTGAAAAAGCAATTGAGAATTTGTTTTTATAAACAGGTATATGACAGTGGGGCATAAAAAGTCTGGCTACCGTGGATAATTTAGCAACCTCAGGAACTACGATTTGAAACTTTTTGAGATGCTTAATAAAGAGCATTATAGGATAATTTTACTGAAAACATTCAACAAATTCATTCCACAAACATTTACTAAGCTAAACTCCAGGCAAGGGCTTAGAAACAGAATAGAGTCAAGTCTCTGGCTTCGCAATCTAGTTGGAAAGAGTGACAGTAAAAATAGATCATTGCAACATAGCATGGTAAGTATCACAGAAGAGCAAACAGATTAAGAAATAGAAGAAGGGAGACAATGACTCTGTCACTTAGACCAGAACTGACTTCACAAAGGATGAGGTCATTGAACAGGGTCTTAAAGGATGGGAACCAAAGGACAAGTGGAATCTTAAAATAAGATTTTATTTTAAGGCATTATTTAAAGGCAAAGGAGTAAGGCCTCATATTTAAAGGCAAAGGAGTAATATTTTAAAGTTTAAGAATATTTTAAACTTTTCTTTATTGGCTCTGATCCTAACCAGCTGTATGGCCTTGGGCAAGCCACTTAACCTCCCTGGCCCTTACCCTTACATCTGTAAAGTGAGAGAGCTGAGCAAAGAAAGTCCAAGGTTCCTTCCAACTCTATGTTCTACTTACATCTGTGAATGTCTGTACATGTCTGAAAATCTTGAGCTATATCCTAAAAAGCTTATTACTATCGGCAAATAAGCCAGGTCAGACAAAGGGGCCTCACAGCAAAAGGGTATGACTGGGCCAATTTTGGGGCTCCATACCAGGGCAGCTCTCTCCTCTTGCCAAGGGTTAGACTGCAGGCTAAGGAGAGAGGACAATGACTGAGACCCTGTCACCTTACTAGTCCTGCCTGCTCACCCACTCCTTCCCTCGTACTCTTTCCATACTGTATGATCCAGCAATTTCACTTCTAGGTACAGTATCTACTCCAAAGAAATGAAAGCAGGGGCTCGCATAGATACTTGTACATAAATATTCACGGCAGCATTACTCACAATAGCCAAAAGGTGGAAATAACCCAAATGTCCTTCCACAGATGAATGGAAAACAAAATGTGGTATGTATAAAAAATGGAATGTTACATAGCCTTAAAAAGGAATGAAATTCTGATATACGCTACAAGGTAGATGAACCCTGAAAATATTATGTTAAGTAAAATAAACCAGACAGAAAAGGACAAATACTGTATGATTCACTCAAATGACATGCCTAGAGTAGGCAAACTCATAGACACAAAACGTAGAATAGAGTCTGCCAGGGATGGGTAGGGTGGAAGAATGGGGAGTTATTGTTTAAGGGTACAGAGTTTCAGGGTGGGATGATTTGTTTTTAAAGTTCTAGAAACAAGTAATAAGAATGGTTTGGTTGCACATTGTGAATGCAATTAAGGCCACTAAATTGTACACTTAAAAATGGTTAAAATAATAAATTTTATGTTATATATATAGATTTGACCACAATTTTAAAACTACCCACAAGTCCCTCAAAAAACAAAAACCTATGCACATGCTGTTACTTGACATGTACTATGCTCTCTCCCACTACGATACTTTAGCACATTCACCTCCTCTGCCTGGCAACCCTCCCCTCCCCCACCTCCCTAGTCTTGTGGGTTACACTTGCTTGCTGAGGACACAGTTTGGGTGCCCCCGCCTCGAGCAAGACAGGCTGGGTCAGTTATCTGGTTAGTGACTTCACATTTAAGTTCCCATGGCAACATGTTGTTTATCTTTCTATCATAACATTTATCTCACTGAATTAATATTTAGTTATTTCTTTTTCCTTGCCAGATTGTTCACTCATTTAAAAAAAGAGCCGTGTCTTGCCGGGCGCGGTGGCTCAAGCCTGTAATTCCAGCACTTTGGGAGGCCGAGACGGGCAGATCACGAGGTCAGGAGATCGAGACCATCCTGGCGAAAACGGTGAAACCCCGTCTCTACTAAAAAATACAAAAAACTAGCCGGGCGAAGTGGCGGGCGCCTGTAGTCCCAGCTACTCGGGAGGCTGAGGCAGGAGAATGGCGTGAACCCGGGAGGCGGAGCTTGCAATGAGCTGAGATTCGGCCACTGCACTCCCGCCTGGGCGACAGAGCTAGACTCCGTCTCAAAAAAAAAAAAAAAGAGCCGTGTCTTTTATTTCTGAATAGAGGCGCTGAAGTTAAGAACATAGGCACTTGCATCAGAAAGCTTGAGTTCAAATTCTAGCTTTGCCTCCTGCTAGCTACATTTATTAGGTAAATTACCTAAGCATTCTGTGCCTCAGTTTTCCACTCTGTAACACGAGAATGATATTAATGCCTATCTCATAACATTACAGGGGGATTAAATGAATTATTCCATATAAAGTGGTTAGAAAATTGTCTTGATACATACTAAGTACCTGCAATTATTAGCTATAATAATGTTAATTTGTATATTTTGATTATATTATTAACCTCAGGTTTAGCATAGAGGCCTGGCACATAATAGGTACTGAACAAACATTTTCTGGATGTACGCATGAATGAGTGAAGTTCTGAACAAGTGGAATTCTGATCCCAGATCGCTCAAAGATTTGTGGGAGAGACTTATCTAAACCACAATAAAATTTAATGTGATAGGGTGAAATATATATGAAGTATTACGGGAAAAGACACTGGAGAAGACTTCAAAAAGAAAATTTAAATTGAGTTTGGAAGTTTGGAAGAACTAAATGTTTCCCAAATAAAGGGGTAAAAGTCATATATTCCAAGTACATGGGTCCAATAAATATTTATTGGTCAACTAGTATGTTCTAGATACCAGACGAATTTCTAAGGATACAGTGGTAAACAAAAAACCATCCTCAGGCTGCTGCACAGAAAACAGTACAATGTGAAAATCAGAGGCATGAGGAGAAAGAGGATGAGTTTGCTATATGAAGGCAGTTGTAAAGAAAGAAATAGGTGGGAGATGAGACTGGTCAGGAAAATTCTTTAGGTTACAAAAAGCCCCAAATAATGTTTTATATTTATTTTAAATATTAAATAAAATAAATAGATATTAAAACACTTATATAACACTTATCATTAGGTTGAAATGAAATTGCCACTTTTATAGGTCACAGTGATAGAAAAAAAATCAACAATTTCATACAGCTCAACCTGTTATCTACCAAGCCCTAAATGCTTTACAAGTATAAACTCATCTAACTAGTTGGAATGGGTTCTGTAAGTAATGAGGAAGAAACAAATTATTTTTACACTTGATCTTAGCCAAAAGGCCGAGAAGGACAAATTATTTTTAGAATAATAAATGAAGTCATCTGAATTGTTTTCATATTACTATCTACAACACCTATAATTTACATGAAACCCTTCTGTGTATTGAGCCCTCTATACACATATAAGCATACTTATGTGTGTGCGTGCATACACACACACACACACACACACACACACACACAAAGACTCATGCACACAGTCACCTCTAATTCTCACATTGGCTCTGCAGGGCCAGTCTGCGTCTCCACATGTTACTGAGGGTGATGCTGTGGTTGAGAGAGAGGTGAAATGGACAAAGCTCACTTGGGCAGTAAGAAGTGGAGTCTGAACTCTCCAATCAAAGCTCTTTCTACCTTACTGTACTATCCGCTCTATAAGGTTACCTCCGAAGGCGGCACAGAGGATAGAGAGAGGATCCCCAACTAGAGCTTGGCTAGCTCAACAACTCTGGGATGAAACAAAATACTTGTTTGTATACTGATGTTACGCTTCTAGGATTGAGTACACGATTCATTAAAATGGTATATTCAGAATCTCAGACATCAGATTTCATCGAGTTATATTTTTAACTTGTCATGAACAATACGGTAATATATTCTTGAGCTGAGAGGTATGGAACAGTAGAGATGCAGCTCAGCTTCTCCTCTTCCCAGTTTACATGTGGGAAAACAGAACCCAAAATGTTAAAAAGATCTACTTAGAAAATGTTGTTGGGGCTAGAACCAGGTCTGCTGACATCTCAGAGAGTCTAATTCCTTACTTCTCTGCTTCTGCCAGCTTTCCAACATAGTGAATAAATTAAACCAAAGTAGGGTATAAACTAATTAAACCCATAAATTAAAATAAATAATTGTTTTAAGCAGATATATTGCTCTGTACCTCACTGGAAACTCTCCAGACTTCTATACGCAGAGAATAAAATTCAGTTGATAGCACCCTCTTAGTACTTGAGGGATTAATGGAGAACTGGTTCATTATCAGCTATAATGGGGTTTTCCATTATTAAGAGCATTATTGAAGGGTGTCAGTGTATTTGCTTTAAAAACGGTGAGAAGCTTTAAAACCTTAATAAACAGCATAATTAAAAACAAATACCTTGGTCTTGTATTATACAATCTGTAGTGACCAGCGGAGGGATCTGGCCTCTGGTGTTGGTGGCATAAACTTGTCCTCCTCTGCTGGCTCTATCATTCTCGATCACCTGGATCTGATAAATAAGACATCAAGAGCTCGTTAAAGTAGGTTCAGGTCCTTCTCAACATTCCATTTAGAGAGTACCCTTGCTCTCTCCTCCCTCCTTTTCCCCTCCCTCTCAATATTCACACACACAGACACACACATACACACAGTCTCACACACTCACACAAACTGGCATTTTCTAAATCCTTTCTGTTCATTTCAGATCAAATTGTCATGGAAAAACCTACCGTGTCTTCAGTCAAAATGGTTACAATTTTAGAATAGTAATTTCCAATTATATTCTGTAACTCTTTAGCTTCAAATCTGACAACGTGACCCTTCAGAGAACTTTATTTTTATCTAATTTGTTTGTTAGGAACATAGGTAAGCATTTTCTTTCTGGAATGCTGTGGCACAATCATGGCTCACTGCAGCCTTCACCTCCCTGACTCAAGCCATTCTGAGTAGCTGGGACCACAGGTGGGTGCCACCACACCTAGCTAATTTTCTTTTTCTTCATCTTTTTGCAGAGAAAGGGTCTCCTCTCCCTATGTTGCCCTGGTCTCAAACTCCTGGGCTTAAGCAATCCTCCTGCCTTGGCCTCTCAAAGTGTTGGTGTTACAGGTGTGAGCCGCTGCACCTGGTAAGCATTTTCTTTAAAAAAAAAAAAAAAAAATCTGGTAACAAAAGAAATTGAAAACAACTCTTTAAAGGAAATACTGGCCTGGTACAATGGCTCATGTCTGTAATCCCAGCACTTTGGGAGGCCAAAGTGGGAGGACCACTTGAGCTCAGGAGTTCGAGAACAGCCTGGGCAACAGAGTGAGGCCTCATCTTTACTAAAAAGGTTTTAAAAATTAGCCAGGCATGGTGGCATCTGCCTATAGTCCCAGTTACTCTGGAGGCTGAAGTAGGAGGATTGCTTAAACTCAGGAGTTCAAGGCTGCAATAAGCTATGATCGTGCCACTGCATTCCAGCCTGGGTAACAGAGCAAGATCCTATCTCAAAATAAATAAACAAAGGAAATACTTTTTCAAATAAAAGAAACTTCCAAAAGGCTAAAAATTACCTCAGAAGAAATGATTTATAATATACAACCTATAAAAAACCTTAACGTTCTCCTCAAACGTCTTTTGATCTTCAATTTGCTTTTCAAGTTTCCCCAACTGCATCACTGGCTCCTTGAGATGTAAGACACAAACGGTATAAAGCAATCCCATGTGGTTTTTGCCCACTGTAGAGAAGTCAACAGGAGCAAAAGTCTCTAAGTTCTGTCACCTAATGTGGAAGCATCTGATATTTCTCTGTTAAAAACAATTGTTATTGATGAAGATTATAAGAGATACAAAATGTCTTTCTGTTCTAATTGTTTAGGAGTGAAAATTATGAGCAAAATCTAGTAGTATGCAGTTAAAAAGAGAACAAGAAAGAATCCCAATAATTATGTTCCTCTTTATCTTCTCCCTTCCCTCACTTCTTTCTTCATAGGAGAAACAAGGAGGAATAAAAGGAAGAAAAAATGGAGAGGGTGTAAGAAGAGGAAGAAAAAAAATGGAGAAACAGGAAGTGTGTCCAGACTGGAATAGTGTGTCCAAAATGGTTTTAATATTCCTAAAACCATTAACAATATGAAAACTGTCTTCTGCAAACTCTGAAATGTTGCTTTCTCTACTCTTCCCTCCCAATCCATCCAATCCAGTCCCCAGCTGGTACTGACAACATTGGTTTTATGAAATGTTGATGACAGATTCAGCCTGCCTTTAAGTCTACAGGTCTTCCCTCCTAATTTCATAGGATGTGAATTGTTATTAGATTAAAACATAAAACGGCTCCAAACGTAACTGCTGTCAGACACAGAAAAGACTAAAGCTACCACGAGCAGAGACAAGAAGCAGAGAAACTGAAACACTGTAATTATATTCTGTATTTTGACCACAAGGTTAATCGAATTCATTAAAAATAGAGTTGATTTTTTTTTTTTTTTTTTGAGACAGGGTCTTGCTCTGATGCTCAGGCTGAAGTACAGTGGCATGAAGAGGGCTCACTGCAGCCTCAATCTCCTGGGCTCAAGCCATTCTCTTGCCTCAGCCTGCCAAGTAACTGGGGCTACAGGTGTGCACAGTTTTCCTCCTACCTTAGCCACCAAAAGTGCTGGGATTATAGGCATGAGCCACTGTACCTGGCTTAGAGTCATTTTTATATTATCAATATTTATTGCAATCATTTCAACCAACAAAGAGTCCAATATGAAAGTGAAGTAAAAACCATGATAATGTATTAGTGTGCATAATATACAGAACATATTGAATATAGTCTTCAATAGACTATGTTTCCAAAAAGTTTATTTTTAAATTATCCATTTGCAATTTACAAAGCCCTGCCTCCAAAGAAACAATGTTATCAGTAGTAATTACATTTCTAAATTAATTCATATCTTGGATGGAATACCACAAAGAAAAAAGGGGGAGATATTAAAGTAGTTCTGATAATTGCTAAAAAAAACTATGCCTTTTTTTATTTACCTCAAATGCATGTTCTTGAAAAACAGGCTTAGAGATAAAGAAGCATCAACAGCAATTTTGACTGTGACTCGGTACTTGAAGGGTTTAGATTTAATGACAGTGACTCTTGATAATTCCAAAACTACTTCAAAAGGTATAGACTTATTTTTCCTTCAGAAGATGTGCTGCTAGAATTACGATTATATTTATCTGCTATGAGTGGAGCATTCTGAGTTCATAAAACAGAATTGGAAAAGAGAAAAAAAGAAAGTGATTATCTTGAGATAAGTGAACAAGGATAAGGGAAAAACAGGAAGATGTGTGTGCCACGCAAGAAAGGCTGCTTAGCAGGATCATGTGAATTTTGGAGTGATAAGATAAAGGGAGTAGAAAGCACCCAACTACTGAATAATCCTCTTATGGACACAGAAAAGGAGGGAGGAAGAGTTTTGATGACGATATATTTCCTTACTTTCAAAATTTATTTAAAACCACCACCCAAAAGAGTTGTAATAAGCACCTAAGCACCTAGCTCGGGACTGGAGTATAGCAGAAGCTCAGTAAATGTGACTTTACATCTTTCTTTCCAGAAGGAAAAATTTATTTTGTTAGCAAAAGCATATTCCTTTGGTAATAGGAACACAAACAGGCTCCATCTGACCATCACGATTTCATTAGTTTTAAGATAAAAATAAATACTGGACTGATTTGTCTGTATGTATTATAAGGGTCCTGGATGAGTCACAGCATCTACTCCTTCTTGCTTTTGTTGCCTATTTATTAATTAATTAATTCATTCAAGGAATATGTGGACATATACTATGTGTCAGGCTCTAAGTGTTAGAGACACAGCAGTGAACAAAACCAAACCCTTGCCCTCATGGAGTGGACATTCTTGTGCGGAAGAAAGGCAGTAAGTAAACAAATGTACAAGTAATACACCCGACATCAGGCAGTAATCAGTGCTGTGGATATGGAGTGATATGGATGGGGTGCCAGGGAGACTAAGGATGAGCAATGAGGACATGAGTCATGCCCTGCATACATCTAGGGGAAGAGTATCTAAGCAGAATAAAGGCAAAGGCCTTGAGTTAGGGCCATGCTTGGCCTGCCAAGGAACAATAAGGAGGCTGGTGTTGTTGGTCAAAGCAGGTGGAGAAGAGTGGTAAGAGACAAGGTCAGGGGTAGGAGGGGTGTGTGTGTGTGTGTGTGCGCGCGCACGCGTGTGTGGAGGGGGTGAGGGGAGCCAGGGGTGGCAAATAATGTAGGGTCCTGTAGACTACTGTAAGAACTTTGGTTTTTAACTAGAGTATTGGTTTCCTTAGCCATGACATGATCTGACTTAGAATTTGAATGGATGACTCTGGCTGCTCTGTGCAGACTGAAAGGGCAGGGAGACCAATTAGGAGACTCTTATAAAAACCTAGGTAGGTAGATAGTAGAGGCTTGGAACAGGATGAATAAACAAGGTAGGACCAAGAGAATTAGCTAAAGAACTAAATGTGACATGTGCAAGAAAGGAAGAATCAGAGATGATTCCCAGGTTTTTGGCCTGAGGAGGTAGAAGAATGGAACTGGATCTGGATTTCAGGGAAAACGTCTTTACTAGGAATATCTGCACTCATTCGAAGCCACGAAAATAGAAGGAATTATCTAGAGTGGTGCTTTGCACACTTTGGTGTGCCTAGGAATCATCTGAAGAGCTTGTTGAAACACAGATTCCAGGGCCTTACCCTTAGAGATTCTGATTCCATGGGTTTGTGCTGAGGCCTGAGAACATGAATGTTTAATAAGCTCCTAGATGATGCTGATGGTGCTGTCCTGGGAGCACATTTTGAGAAGTGTTATCCAGAGAGTAAATGTCAATGGAGAAAGGGACAGCTCCAAAGACTAAGCCTTAGGACACTTCTAACACTAGGTGGTCAGAGAGATTGGGAGACATCAACAAAGGAGACAGAGCCTCCAGTGGGGTAGACAGAGATGTAAGCAAATGGGTGGAATCCCAGAAGGCAAATGTAAAAGTTTCATTTCCAGGAGAACGGAGTAAACAGATGTGTCAAATTGCTGCTGATGTCAAGTCACATGAAAGCTGAGAATTGACCATTAGATTTGGCAACAGGAAGTCATCAGTAATTGGACTAGCACAGTATTGTGGGGTTGTGGTGATGAAATCTAAACTGGAATAGGATCAGGAGAGAGTGGGAGGAGATGAACTGAAAACAGCAGATATAGGCAACTCTTTGGGAGATTTCTGGCTATAAAAGAAAGCCAAGAGATGGGAGGAAACTGAATCCAGGTTTGGGGAGAGGCCAAGGAAAGCTTCTTTTATTAATGATGGGAGGCATCATAGGATATTTATATTCTGACGAGAATGAACTAGACAGAGAAAAACTTAAGTTCATTTTCAAAGAAGTATAGATGACGCAAGAGAAAGGGGATGTGATGGTTAATTTTATGTGTCAACTTGGCTAGGCCATTTTTGGGACAAATACCAGTCGAAGTCTAGATGGTGCTGTGAAGGTATTTTTAAAGTATTTTTTAAGATCGAATTAACATTTAAACAGGCAGGCTTTGAGTAAAGCAGATTACTTTCCATAATATGGGTGGGCTTCATCTAATCAGCGGACCACCTTAGGAGAAACAGGTTTCCTGAGAAAGAGGAAAATTCTGCCTCCAGATGCCTTTAGACTCGAGCTGCAATATCAACTCTTCCCTAGGTCTCCAGCCTACTGTCCTAACTTCCAACTCAGTCCCCATAATGAAGTAAAACCATTACTTAAAATAAATCTCCCTCCTTCTTCCTTTTAAGCCATAAAAGTAATGGCTGGGAATATGATTATCAATAAGGGCACTAAGAATTGTCAAAACTTAATTTCTAACATGTTATAGCAGTAGACAGTATTACAAATCTTCAACTTTAAATTCAAATAAATATAGAATAAGTAACAGATTACAAAAACAGTCAAAATTATCTGCGCTTCCCTATATCAATGCTCTTTTCAACGTTGCCTTGCCCCTCCTCCCATCAAGAGGCAAAGTCCATTTTTGAATCTGAGGCAGTCTTGTGACTTGCTTTGGCCAAGAGAATGTAGCAGATGTAGCGATGTGCCCGTTCCAAGCCTAAGCCTCAAAAGGCCATGCACACTCCTACCTTCCCTCTTGGATGTCTGCCACCCCATGAACAAACCCAGTGTACCCTGCTTGACAACGTGGCCTGGTCATCCCCCATCAACAGATGGGTACCAAACCCAAGACACACAAATGACACCATCTATCATGGGAAGAGCAGTGCCCCTCAGAAAGATACGTCCATGTCCTAATCTCTGAAATCTGTGAATATTACTGATACAGGAGGGGGGCAGGGAAGTGCTGGGTAGAGAAAGGTGGGTCCCCGGGTAGGGCTCTACTCCCACGGACGTAGGTGAGGACAGGCACTCCTGCTTCCATGCCCAGATGTTGCATTTTCCAAGACCACCCTGGCCCGCCATGCCCCCATCCTGGGCCTATAAAAACCCAAGTCCCTAGCGGGCAGACACACAGGCAGCCAGATGTGGAAAGGTGCACATCAGCAGATAAAGATACAAGCGGCTGGACGGCGAGAGGACGTGGAGGGAGAACACCGGAGGAAGAGCACACTGACAGACACGGGCAGATGCGGAGTTTGGCCGGGACAGTCGGAGGAGGCCCGGGCCACTGAGTGGTAGGACTCCAGGTTCCCTCTGGTTCCCCCAACTGCTGAGAGCTACTTCTACTCAATAAAACCTTGCACTCATTCTCCAAGCCCACGTGTGATCCAGTACACCAAGGCAAAAACCTGGGATACAGAAATCCCTCTGTCCTTGTGATAAGGAAGGGGCCTAACTGAGCTGGTTAATACAAGTCGCCTATAGACGGCAAACTAAAAGAGCACCCTGTAACACATGTTCACTGCGGCTTCAACTGTAAACATTCACTCCTAGACACTGCCGTGGGAGTTGGAGCCCCACAGCCTGCCCATCTGTATGCTCCCCTAGAGATTTCAGCATTGGGGCACTGAAGAAGCGAGCCACATCCCCATTGCATGTCCTGCGAAAAGGACAAGGGAACCTTTTCCATTTCATTACCTCATATGGCAAAAGAATTTTATTAAGGATCTTGAGAGGAGGAGCTTATCCTGGCCCTGAATGGAATCAGATGTATAAGAAAGAGATAAAGGAATTTTGAGACAGACACCCAGAGAAGAAGACACAAAGAAAAGGAGGACTCAATGTGACCACAAAAGCAGAGCTTGGAGTCATATGGTCACAAGCCAAGGAAGACCTGAGGCCACCAGAAGCTGAAAGAGCCTAGGAATAGATTCTCCTCTATAGCCTTCAGAGGCAGCACAGCCCTGCTTAGAATAAATTTCTATCGTTTTAAGTCACCTGATTTGTGGTAATTTGTTACAAATTTGTTACAGCAGCCACAGGAAACTAATACATTATCCTCAACCATCCATACCCTAGCCAAGCCTCCAGCTGACCCCAGATGCGTGAGCAAGCCCAGCCAAATCAGGTGAGCCTGGCCCAGATTAGCAAAGCTGCCCAAGGAACCCACTGGGTCATGAGTATTAATAAATAGTAGTGCTAAGGCTACAGTAACCAAAACAGCATGGTACTGGTACCAAAACAGAGATATAGACCAATGGAACAGAACAGAGCCCTCAGAAATAATACCACACATCTACAACCATCTGATCTTTGACAAACCTGACAAAAACAAGATATGGGGAAAGGATTCCCTATTTAATAAATGGTGCTGGGAAAACTGGCTAGCCACATGTAGAAAGCTGAAACTGGATCCCTTCCTTACACCTTATACAAAAATTAATTCAAGGTGGATTAGAGACTTAAATGCTAGACCTAAAACCATAAAAACCCTAGAAGTAAAGATAGGCAATATCATTCAGGACACAGGCATGGGCAAGGACTTCATGTCTAAAACACCAAAAGCAATGGCAACAAAAGCCAAAATTGACAAATGGGATCTAATTAAACTAAAGAGCTTCTGCACAGCAAAAGAAACTACCATCAGAGTGAACAGACAACCTATAGAATGGGAGAAAATTTTTGCAATCTACTCATCTGACAAAGGGCTAATATCCAGAACCTACAAAGAACTCAAATTTACAAGAAAAAAACAAACAACCCCATCAGAAAGTGGGCAAAGGATATGAACAGACACTTCTCAAAAGAAGGTATTTATGCAGCCAACAGACACATGAAAAAATGCTCATCACCACTCGCCATCAGAGAAATGCAAATCAAAACCACAATGAGATACCATCTCACACCAGTTAGAATGGCAATCATGAAAAAGTCAGGAAACACCAGGTGCTGGAGAGGATGTGGAGAAATAGGAATGCTTTTACATTGTTGGTGGGACTATAAACTAGTTCAACCATTGTGGAAGACAGTGTGGCGATTCCTCAAGGATCTAGAACTAGAAATACCATTTGACCCAGCCATTCCATTACTGGGTATATACCCAAAGGACTATAAATCATGCTGCTGTAAAGACACATGCACATGTATGCTTAATGCGGCACTATTCACAATAGCAAATACTTAGAACCAACCCAAATGTCCATCAATGACAGACTGGATTAAGAAAATGTGGCACATATACACCATGGGATACTATGCAGCCATAAAAAAGGATGAGTTCATGTCCTTTGTAGGGACATGGATACAGCTGGAAACCATCATTCTCAGCAAACTATTGCAAGAACAGAAAACCAAACACCGCATGTTCTCACTCATAGGTGGGAACTGAACAATGAGAACACTTGGACACAGGAAGGGGAACATCACACATCAGGGCCTGTTGTGGGGTTGGGGGAGGGAAGAGGGATAGCATTATGACAAGTTAATGGGTGCAGCACCCCAACATGGCACATGTATACATATGTAACAAACCTGCACGTTGTACATATGTACCCTAGAACTTAAAGTATAATAACAAATTAATTAATTAAATAGTAGCGCTAAGCTACTGTTTTGTAGCAGTTTGTTACACAGCAAAGTTAGCTAATATGGTAGCTTTATGTGCTCCTCAGTTTATTTCTAACTTCTTCTACTTATGTTTATAGAACCTATTCAAAGACACAAAACTAACTAGCCGATTTCATTATTATTCCAAAAGGCTTTTACATCCCAATGCCATAAAATTGGCAGCTTCCCTGCCCCATTGACATTGGGCTTTGTTTTATGACTTGCTTCAGCCAAGGGCACATGAGTGGTTATAACACATGCCACACATGAGTGGAAGCTTTAAGAGCTGTTGCACATTTTGGCCAGCTGTTTCCTCCCTCTGTCACAAAATAGCATGTCCTCAGTAGTGGATGCCTCTTCACTCTGGATTCTGGAATGATAAGGACGGATGAAGCAGAGCCTAAAGCCAATCTGCAGTTGCTGCAGCCTACATGTAAGCTGAGTGAATAATACATCTTTGCAGTTATAAGCAAAGTTGGGGATTGTTTGCTATGCAGAATAGCCTTGTAAAGCTTGACTGATAAAATTATTAAAGAGTAACCCTACAAAAAAATCACTTGAGTGAAGAGTTTAGTTCTAACTTTACATAAACAAATTTTGTTTTTTTAATGTGCAAGATGTAAAATATACTTTCAGTCTCTATGGGTTTCTCTTATTGAAAAGGATCCTTTAGTTATCTAAAATAGCATGTTTCTATAGGATATAGTCTATTAATTACTCATTACGTAGCAATAGATACTGCCAAAATATGTCAATGTAAACATTATAGACACTGCCCAGTTTATACGACACCAAAAAAAAAAAAAAAAAAAAAAGTCAACATAGGCTGCTCTTTCATGGAGACCTTTAGTATGCCCATAACCCTAGCATACCTCCCGCTCTACACACATATAAGGAAGGAAGCCTTCTCTCTATGTGATGAGTATCTCCTAACTTCTATGATAATGAACAGGATAAATGCTAACAAACTGACGAGTTGCTGAGAAAAATGAATGCTTCCTTTGTGAGTGAGACTCTGAGAGTGAGTAGAGCACTTACTGGGCTAGGGATAGAATCAGGATCCAGCTTCTTCTGGGGCTGTGGCGGACCAGCCAGCTGTGCAGGACCTCCGGGGAAGCCTCCTGGGTAAGAGAGTTGTGCGCCTGCCATCTGGGGGCCAGAGTTGGCTGCTTGGAAAAAATTTAAAGAGAAATGACTATCATCCCAAATCCAGCATGTAAGACTTGTGACGATATTATGCTGTTCAGTCAAGCATGTTGTATTTTTCATCTTATTAAAAAAGGCAAGGAGTCAAGTGTGAATGTGGTTCCCCATTTCTTTGCTCTTGCCAAAACTCTTCAAACACTACTATTTCTTAAAAGTAAGTGATAAATACCTAGTAACATAGGAACAAAGCTGATTTTCAGTTAAGGGTTCCCCCGGGTAACCCAAAGCATTTCCCTGCACCCTGTCTACCTTACCCTGCTGTGGAGGATATCCAGCACCCAGGGTCTGGCCTGGAAGAGGTGGGGGCTGGTACTGAGAATTTGGAGGAGGAGGCCCAGAGAGCCCGTCTGGCCTGTACACTGGTGGAAGCAAAGGTGAGGCACCAGGACCATTGAGTGTGGTGGGTGGTGGTGGAAGAACTTGAGATCCAGGCTGCAAAATGGACGGCTGTGGAGGTTGTGGAGGAGTCTGCAATGATGTGGCTGACAGAGGGCCAGGGGGTCCCTGGCTTGGAGGAGCCATGCCTGAACCTGCATGAGAAAGAAGACCAGCCCACTTAAATACCACATTTCTCAACTCTCTGACTTCTACAAAGTACTTGACAGAGATGCTTGTTTTCCTGATATAAAGCAAGAGGACACCCTTAGAAATATATGTTTGGGTTTTTTTTTTTGCCACAAATTGAAATATTCATTCAGAAGACAGAACAAATACTATTTTACACAACTGGGATTTTTTTTTAGGACAGGGTCTTGCTCTGTCACTGAGGCTGCAATGCAATGGCAAGACAATGGATGACTGTAGCCTCAACATCCAGGGCTCCAGTGATCCTCCCACCTCAGCCTCCCAAGTAGCTGAGACTACAGGCACACACCACCATGCCAAGTTCATTTTCTTTTTTCTTTTTTTTTTTTTTTTTTGTGGAGATGGGGTCTCATGATGTTGCTCAGGCTGGTCTCAAACTCCTGGGCTCAAGCAGTACTTCCTCCTTGGCCTCCCAAAGTGCTGGGATTATAGGTGTGAGCCACCACGCCTGGTCTGGAAAATTTTTAAAAGGTAAAAGCAACATTTATAATTTAAGTGAGGGAATTCATAGGATAAATTTCAACTCAGTTGTGTAAGTATATGATATATGCATTAATTAAAGAATTTGTATCTGGTACAAAAATTTAGAAAATCATATAAAAATTCTATTACATAACAAGCATTACTCAGGTAAATTGCATATTCAATAAATTACTTGCATCCTGTGCATGACTTGACCAAACAAATTTCAGAATTAGGTAGAAATAACCAGAGAGAAGAGAAGGGCCACCAACATGCTCTCCAATCATATAGGAAACAGCTGTAAAACCAGATTATGTTTCCTTTCTCTGATTATGGGAAACTGGGTTGCTTCTTTGGAGACTTACCCATTTTGAAATGAGTAAAAGACAGAAAATAGAGGGGTTTTAATCGCACTTCAGAAAACTAATTTTAAGTAACATGGAAATATTCTTCATCTAGATAAATGGCCTGCTGTCATTACAGTGGAGCTTTCCATGACTCATAGGATATACGGCATTTTTGTTGATGTAAATCTCAGTACTGTGACTCTTTCCTCTCTTATTCTTCTCTTTTCTGCCTCACAACATCTGAGCTTCCATTCTTTCCATGATCTAAACACATAATTAAAATGTACTGAGAAACAATGAGTACTATATTTCTGATTTGGGGGCCCCATCATAAACAATACAAGGTTTAAATTATCCTTATTTTATTTCTTAAAATAATTTCACTGTTCTAAGGCTTATTTGTTAAGTCAGAATTTTTTGTCTTTTTTTATTGTTCAATCATTGAATGGAAGGTATTCTGAGGGTCCTTCAATTACCTTGAAATAAGTGGCAATATGATCAAGAAAACAATTAACTATAGCCCTACATAAGATAGATGCTTTATTATTAAAATGTCCAAACACTACTTCAACACAGTATGCCCTAGTTACAGCTATTTTAAAAATGAAGAAAACCTCTCTCATTAAAAATAACCAGAACACAAGGCAGTCAATAAACACTAACAATAAAACTATTACCATAGCTGTTGATCTGCATAGCACTGAGCTGGCTGCCCAGCTGGGTGACAGATGAAGTGGACATAGGACTTGGGTAAGATGATTGCGCAGAGGGTTGGTATGGTGCATATGAGGATGCCACATTGTTGACAGGTGGAGGGCCTGGAAATCTAAGCGAGGAAAACAGGATGTTAAACAATATCACAGCATCTCAAGCAAATGACATACAACAATGTAATTAAATAAGCCTGTCTAGTGGGCCTAGGAAAATGACTGATACTATACACTAAATCTTTAATTAAGCTTGACGTGAGCTCAATATGATCATGTAGCATCATCTTATATTTATGCTCACATGCTGAACATGCCAAGACAGAAAAAAAAAAATCCTACTGTGAGCATAAAACCAGTTCTGGAAATCAGTTTGGGAAACTGAGCCCACCAGAGCCTTATCTATACTAAAGTTAATCATCAGTAGAACGAAAATCAAGAAAACAATACAGCCAGAAGCAGTGGCTCATGCCTATAATCCTAGCACTTTGGGAGGCTGAGGTGGGAGGACAACTTGAGCCCAGGAATTCAAGACCAGCCTGGGCAACATAGTGAGACCCTGTCTCTACAAAAAATAAAACAAAATAAAATAAAAAATTAACCAGGAGTGGTGGCACTACTTGGACAGTTGAAGTAAGAGGATCACTTGAGCCCAGGAGGTCAAGGCTATAGTGAGCTGAGACTGCGCCACTGCACTCTAGCCTGGCAACAGAGCCAGACCCTGTCCCAAAGAGAAAAAAAAAAAAAAATCTAAAAAGTACATCCTGCTTTACCTTTGATTTAGCTTGAACTTATTAGACATTTATTTTTTTCCTGTTCTGCATTAAACAATGGCCACTATCTGGACAGTGTACCTAGCATGGTTAATCTGCCAAATGAGATTAAAGCCTGCCTGAGAGTCACATTATAAATTCTTATGAATTTTAAATAAAATTGAATTTTCCCAAATGGTATATACTCTGCTTTTGATTTCTCTGTAAACTGGAAACTATTTCCCCATGGCCCATGTCTTGCCTTCTGCTTCCTACTGTCATTGAGAGGTTAGGAGCAGAGCCTGAGGGAAGCCACTGCTTGCCTAAAGTCCCACAATTTATTTGTGACAACACTAGGACCAGCTTTTTTCCAGGTCTTCAGTGAGTGCACTTTTCAAAGCATCACACTAATTTTATGTTGTCATTTTTCTCCATATGTTTAAATTGATTATTACAAACAAAACAGAAAATTAACCTTCCAACCATTACTCTGAGTGAATGACATTTAGCATATTTGCAGAATAATATCTCACACTTTGAGATAAAGAGGTGAGTGATGAAAACGCTCTTTTCCACTTATACCTCTGAACAGCTTATTTCTGCAGAGTCTATGTTTTATTGGAAGCTGGAACTGACTTTGTAATTTAGGAGTCTTCTGTAATGATGCAGAAAAGCCTGCCTAATAAAATACATGTTGCAAGAAAAAAAAAGAAAGAAAATGCTCCTTCCATTGTACCCACAAGTACAAGCTATCCTATAGCAGAAAATTGTCTAGAAATGATTGAATGAATAACATTGTAACCCAAAAATATTGTTAAACAAAACTATCCAATTTCTCTCCTGTAAAATTTTCCATAAAGCCCAACACAGTTAGACTAAGCACCGTTTGACTTAAATACTTTTTGGAAGAAAATGAATAAAAGATAGAAAATACAAACATTAACTTTTCACAGTAAAAGTTTTCTTTATATCTCTAATCAATTAATGACACTGGTGAAACACAAGCACAAAAAATCTAATTCTAGTCCACAGGACACATTTAAAATATGTTGTGATCACTAAAAAAATGATTTCAAGAATTATATTAAAGGTCTGTTTTGTAAATCCATTGTTTCCTAAGATTAAAACATTTCTTCTTTTTAAGAAATACTTTGTCATCTTTTAAAAAAACTTTGTCCGCCAGGCGCGGTGGCTCAAGCCTGTAATCCCAGCACTTTGGGAGGCTGAGGCGGGCGGATCACGAGGTCAGGAGATCAAGATCATCCTGGCTAACACGGTGAAACCCCATCTCTACTAAAAATACAAAAAATTAGCCGGGCGTGGTGGCTGGCGCCTGTAACCCCAGCTGCTTGGGAGGCTGAGGCAGGAGAATGGCGTGAACCCGGGAGGTGGAGCTTGCAGTGAGCCGAGATCACACCACTGCACTCCAGCCTGGGCGATATAGCGAGACTCCATCTCAAAACAAACCAACAGCAAAAAAACTTTGTCATAGGGAATAAATGAAGTAATTACACACAGGCAGAATACACATGTACTACAGAATATATTCATGGATGCAGTGAGGTACGGTTACACACTTTGGATTTGATAAGCAGAAACTGGGGATGCTGCATTTATATGGAGAAAAAAGCCCCCCAAAACAATGTCAAAGGTGTTTCATAAAAGTTAATACTTTTAAATACACAATTCTGTGAATCATTTTTTGTTTTTACAATACAGGTAGGACAAAATATATTTCAAACAGGAGGTATAACACAAGCAGCTTCAAGTATTTTTTTTTAACTTAACAAAAGTTAAGGATTTAAGGATTTAAAATAGAGAATGAGAGACTGTATAACCATCAGTTATTACTTTCAACCCATAAATGCCTACTTATCATTCAGTGCCTAACATATAGCCCAGGAGTTAGGTTTCAGAAATTCACAAATAAATTATTTCTTTCTGACCAACTTAAATATGGTAAGTTTTAAATAGATTTGGTTTTTAAAAGCAATTATTATCAATTTTAAAATAAACAGAATAGTATTAAATGGCTAACAAAACCCTCACATAAATGAGGAAAGAGATGAAAGAACATCTTAAATATACAAATTTGTTTAATTTAATTTTTTTCTTTTTTTTTTTGAGATGGAGTTTCATTCTTGTCGCCCAGGCTGGAGTGCAATGGCAAGAGCTCAGCTGCAACCTCTGCCTCCCAGGTTCAAGTGATTCTCCTACCTCAGCCTTCCGAGTAGCTGGAATTACAGGCACACACCACCACGCTCAGCTAATTTTTGTACTTTTAGTAGAGACAGGGGAGACAGGGTTTCACCATGTTGGCCAGGATGGTCTCAATCTCTGGACCTCGTGATCCGCCCACCTCAGCCTCCCAAAATGCTGGGATTATAGGCATGAGCCACAGCGCCTCGCCCATATTTTTTAACTTCATTACTTTATTCAAAGTCACATAGCATGTCGTACAAAGCAGAGGTGGGAATCTAGGTCCTCCTGCCATAGCATAGAAACCTGGTGTATAACTATAGGTAAACCACTTAATCTCTGTAGCTCTAAGCTTTCAAATTCTGAAAAAGAGCAAGTAAAATGGAATGATCCCTTTTTTTTTTTTTTTTTTTGCTATAATGTTAAAATGAAGAACCATACAGAGTTAAATAAATGTTTCTCATGTTGACTGCCTTTATTTAACATGGCTCTGGACTGAAAAACATTCAATTATATATTTTAATTTATGGTTTCATTGAATGTCAAGTATATATTTTAATTTACTGTTTCACTGAATGTCAGAGAAGGGCAGATTCACCATCAGAAAGAGTTCAATAAAGAATTACTACCAGATGATTAATAAAACCTGAAAATTTAGCCTCGATTTAATCCTAATCCTCTGTAGAGTTGACTCCATTTTCTGTGGCCTGTTCAACTTCAAACATTTCCCATTTTCAAGTTTGCAACAAATTGCTCAAGAAATGAGATGCATGCTGAAGTTTGTATGCGGAATTAAGATGCCAAATTTTTCAAAATCTGATTGAAACAAAATCAGAACTTTGAATACCTAGCCCATAGAGTAGAAAAAATGAAAGTTCCATCACATCCTAGCATCGTTTTCCACATTAAATAAAATTGAAGAAAAAACAACTACTTCTCATATTTTTATTGCTCCTTCCTTCATCTTTTGTTGCAATCAATTTCTTAGTAGATTCACACATATCAGCTTCAATTTGGAAAGATGGGTCCCCTGTTCCTTCAAATTCACTGTTTCTTCATCAGAATACATCACTTACAATTGATTGACTGAATTTTTATCTTATAATTTAAAACACTGATTTTTAGGTTGCAGATTTTATTTAAAATCCTACCCAGTAGTAACTCTATGTAGATAACTTTAGCACTGCTTGCAAGTTTAAGACATTTATTCTTCCTCAGTCAAATCAAAAAGACAAATAACTAGGTACGACTTTTAAATTTTATAAAACATTATATTTAAAATAGTAGTATTTTAAACATAAAAATTTTACATGTTAAACTCAAATCAACGTAGTAACTTTTTTATATCTTGTTTAAATATTTCTTTGGTATACTAAGTACAAATGACACAGATAAAATGCTAGAATCCCCATTGAAAAGTCATATGCCATCTATGCCCTTTGACAGCCTCTGTCATCAGACTGGTGTGATTCACCTGCACAATCACGGTGCACTTTACCCTTGCATTGCGCTACATTCACAGAAGCGTGTCCCATGAGGGCAAGGCAGCAGGAAGGCTCACCCTGAAATACTACACTTTTCCCTGACTTTTTCACTTTTTAACCCCAATTCTAACCTTCAATCCGGTATGCAAGTTGTAGCAAGTGAACAGTAGAAGACAGGGAGTAAAATCTGTCAGTACTTCCCTAGGAATCACCATAAAAGCAGCTTCCCTAAGCTGTCAAGAGATTCCTGAGCTGTCTTGAGTAACTACATTGAGCTCTAAGGATGGACATGCTATAAACAGTGGACTTTTCAGATTCAATGGAAATGATACTGACAAATGCTAAGGTGTTGAGTCCATGGGCACTGTGCACTGGGAAAGGTACTCTGCATGTGTTAATCATTAAAATCCTCAAAACCATGTATTATTGTTAAAATCGTCATGAGCAAACTGAGGCACATAGAGGTTAGGTAACTTATCTAGCTAGTAACCGTCTAGGCCAAGATGAGCAAACATGTTCTGACTCTAGAGTCCTCCGCTCTTCACTGGGCCAGACCCTGTGCTGGACTCACAATCACAAAGTTGGGGCCTGCTTGATGGCAAAGTCCATGGTTTACTCACTCCTAAGCAACCTACTCAAGTGAAATAAATGGCAATAAACAAAACAAAACAAAACAAAATCAATTCCAGGCTAATACCAGTGACCAAAACATTTTTCTAAACTTGAAACCAGCTGTTCAATCTTTGCATTAAAAAAAAAAAAAAAAAAAAAAAAAAAAAAAAAAATCTGAGATGCCTGGAAGTTCACAACAATATTTTTTTTTTTTTTTCATTCCTTCAGACAGGGTCTCCCTCTGTCGCCCAGGCTGGAGTATAATAGCATGAACACAGTTCACTTCAGCCCTGACCTCCTGGCCTCAAGCTATCCTCTCACCTCAGCCTCTGAAGTAGCTGCGACCACAGGTGCATGCCACCATGCTTGGCTAATTTTTTAAATTTTTTGTAGTGATGGGGTCTCATCATGTTGCCCAGGCTGTCTCGAACTCCTGGGCTCAGGTGATCCTCTCGTGTCAGCCTCCCAAAGTGTTGGGATTACAGACGTGAACCACCACACCCAGCAATGATGAATTTTTCTAGGTCTTCTCCCCTTTACTTCTGGACTGAGAATTCTATATTCTCATTTTACAAGTGAGGAAAATGAGGACGGGCATGGCCAAGGAACTTCACCAGTGTCCACAGGTGGTAAACTGCTTGAACCAGAAGAGGCATCTTGCTTCTCCGTCTTTTTGCTCTTCCTCTCTTGCCTTTCTATCACTCTTCTGAGACTCAGGGCAGTAGGGTCAAGTCCCAAGTAAGGCCCTTTGACTTCCTGCTCCAAGTTTAAACTACTATCACACTTAATGACCTACCCTCTGCATCCCATAGCTACCATTTCAACCGGCAAATGTTATCATGACAAACAAGAGCCAGCAAGTGCCAAACTCACAAATGCCCTGTAGGAGAATTAACCCGATGACTTAAAAAAATCCCGGAGGGAGTTTTCCTATTATGGAGGACTATAGGCTTCATGAAAGACCATGACTAAAAGGCTTCACCATTAGGAGGGTCTAGAGTCACATTTAGGGGTTACTGCTCACCCCTCCCCACCCCCAAACCTTGCTACCTGGGAAGGAATCTGAGAAATGAAGCCTCTGGGTAATCCTTGGAGAAATTCCAAAGCAAACACTGCCTGTGGCTTGGCACTGGCGTGGCACAGGTTCTCGGCAGCTACACCTCACCGGATAAACAATAATGGGATTTCTAACAAGGAAGGTTTGATGCTGGCTTCTTTCCCAGGGACTAGTCCCTAGTGGGCTGCAGGCTCTAAATATTTCATACATCTTGGCTTCTCCAGGCCTGCTTCCAACTTTTCTCTCCCTCAATTTATTATAAACACAAACACAAGATTTATTTCCTGTGTTGTTTTTACTACAGCTCTGCCTTTTGAGAATCCCTCACTGGCATCTGTGTGCCTTCCACATCAAGCTCCTAGACTTTACCATTGGCAACAATCTGATTTAATTTTAAAATATTTATTAAGCACCCATTGGCACTAAGCTCAGTTCTGTGAAGGATCCAAGAAAATAGAATGATTTAAAATTTTATTCAAGAATATAGGCCATGGGCATCTAAAGGAATTAGAAATTGACATGAAATTCTAAAACAAACTGAACATAACTCAAAACTAAAATGTATGGTATTGACACAAGTACTTTTTGATACATTTTAAAATACCTACTAATATTGTCTTTTTCCTTCATAACTTTTCTTGTTTTTTTTTTTGAGACAGGGTCTCACTGTGTTGCCCAGGCTGAAGTGCAATGGCACAGTCATAGCTCACTGCAGCCTTGACTTCCCGGGCTTACAGGATCCTCCCATCTCAACCTCTCCAGTAGCTAGGACTACAAGCATGCGCCACCAGGCCGGCTAATTTTTTCTATTTTTGTAGACACGGCGTCTCACTATGTTGCCTAGGCTGGTCTCAAACTCCTGGGCTCAAGCCATCTGCCCAACTCAACCCTTCAAAGTGCTGGGATTACAGGCGTGAACCACCATGCCCAGTCATAACTTTTCTTACTGCTTTGTTTCCTAGGGCAGTTATCTAATAGATCCTTTCAGGGATGTAGACATTTTAGTCAAACTTTCAACCAATAAACATATAAGCTTAGAAGGTATTTCTGAAATCATATTAGTTGAATATACAAACGAAGGCTGGAATCTACCTAGCTCACCTTTGTTGAGGGTGACCAGCAGCATGAGCTCCATTCTGACCAAACTGATGGGGCCCAGGAGGTGGAGGACCCGGAGGCAACATTCCCCCAGTGGCAGTGACCCCCAAAGGCCCTGCTGGCTTCATCATACCTGCAAGAGAGGGGCATGAATTTAGAAGTGTATTAAAGTACAAAGCGAGATGAAGCAAAGTCATTAGGTTAAAAATGAAAACTAGGTGGAGGAGGAGGGAAATAAATGGATTAGAACAAAATCTCTTTCAAGCTTAACCATCACCTACAGACCTGTCAATACCAGGCTCTGGCATGAGTATTTGACTATCATAATGATGAAAGAGCAGAAAAGAAGGGAACCATTTTATCACTAAACAGAAACTAAAACAGAAAAAAATAAATTTGCATATGACAGAGGCATTTGATAAAGCACATTATAACGCAAAGAATATTAGAACGTGCAATGAAAAACGGCAGTTAGATAACAGAAATAAACCTGGAAAAAGCAGGAAGGGTCATGGTAGAGCATTCTAACTGTAACTAAATGGGGCATGGGGGAGAACACTAGAAATGCCTTTGACTTACAGCACAACAAAAGCAGATGGGGAGTAGGGTCTATCTTTCTAAAAATCCTGAGCACTTCCTTCAGAGCTTAATAATTTTTCCAGGATCCTAAATAGTTGGATGATAAACAGCTGGGGGACTGCTCACTGAGAGTCAAACTTATCATGCTTGCTCAGACAAAATATGGGACCACATGCAATTAGTGAATGCTTCTGGGAATGACTCTTTTCATTTATTAGCAGCTCTTCTCAAATAGAGACCTTTAAAGACTTCTCTTTGGAACTGTCTTCAGACATTTCTCTCTTTTCTTCTCGAGAAATTGCAATAGAGGAGAGAAATCACTAGGCTTGGGTTAGAGCAGTTCAAGGCCCCACATGGTTACTTATTAGTTGTATGACCCTGGGCAAGAAGCTTATCTTTAAGGACCTCAGTTTTCTTCCTGCAAAATGAAAGTCTTAGACTAGATTACCTGAGACCTCTTCTAGTTTCTAGAAAGAAAAAAAAGAGAAAAACTTCAATTCTTCTATCTGCTCTCTCCACTTGCTTGTTTTCACTTATTCAATTTACTTTTGACCATACCCTGCTCTCTGGCAAGGTCTTCGATGACCACCTAGCTGCCTGCTGTGCACTCCCCGCTTTCACTTCGTCGTGGTATTTCATATTAACGTTTCCTTTATTCCCTCAGATAGAAAGTTTATTCCCTTGGATAGAAAGGAATTGACTGATGATGTGCAGTCACCCAGGAAGAGTTTCTTATATTGTCATAATTGCTTTCGAGAGAATGTTTTCAGATGTTTGCATAATCTAAAATGACAGGTATCCACAGAAGTGCCAGTCTTCATGAATATTACTGAAACTTTTACAAGGTTTCTTCTCTTAAAATAGGATTCCTTAAACTAAGGACATTTTTATATTAATTCTACATAGTTTTACTTAGCAAATTCATATACCACTATTTTCAATAAATATTATCCTTATAACACTACATTTTAATACAAAGTTCTAAACCCCCAAACCCAGCAAAGTTAGAAAAACATGAGACTTGCAGTCACAGACAAGTTTGGATTTATGACTCTGATAAGATATTTTATTTTTCAGAGCTTCAACTTGTAATCCCATGTCATGGCAATAATATTCCCTAGCTCCAAGGATTGTTCTGAGAATTAAATGAAGCAATGGATATGACAGTTTTCAAAACAGCTGTTTCATCTTCCCTGGCCATAGCCTCTGCTCTCTTTTCTTAAGCATTTTTATTCTAAGAAAGCATATGCACCATAATTACAAACACATTTATATTTTCATTTTAAAAACATTATTTTGGACAAATGTAGACAATTCACAACAGTAGCATTAATATATTTTCAACTTCGGTCTTCTTTTTTTTTTTTTCTTTCTTTTTTCTTATGTGCCTCCCGGCTCTCCAAAAATATTTCCCCCTTTTAAAACATAAGTAGGATAATAGCAATTTTCACGAAAACCCCTATAAACATGTCTAGAGAATTAAAAAAAAAAAAAAAAAACAGCTCTGATAGATGCAAGCAGAATTTATACATCAATCTTACTGTGCTCTCTCTTTTGTTTGGGAATCAACTCTATGGCAATGATTCAAATCATTCTGTGGCATTCTCAAGTCATTCTCATTATTATTCAACATACACTTAAGGTGCCTTTGAGCCATTTGAGAGAAGAGACAACCATGTAAACAAATCATTACAATGTCTTGTGATGACTGTTACAATATGCAGATAGACTACCTAACTCTTCCTGGGGGAATTGAGAAGAGTTCAAAGAAGGACTGCTTGAGCTGAATCTTGAAGGAGAAGCAGTTTTCTTCATATAGAAGATAGGATAAGGGATTCCAGTTAGAAGGCAAAGCTTGAGCAAAGACATGAGAGAGATGGCACAATCAGGACAGGGGAAAGGCTTGGTGTGGAGAGGCTGGGAGGGAAAGTAGCCAGAGTGGAGGCTGTCCAGGTTGGCTGGGGTCAGACTGCAAAGTCCTATGTGTCACTTGCACTCCACCCCCAGGGCAAAGGGAAGTCAGTATCATTGATATCTGCAAAGTCATAGTCTTCCCCCAGCCATGTTATTGGCATTTTCAAAAGTACTCAAACACAAAGAGAATCAGGTTCTTTATAGAGCAGTATGAGAATTTTAATAGGAAAGGAACACCATGCAATGAGAATGAGCTGTTCTTAGACAAACTCCACCAAAAAAAAAAATCTAAGATCACAAGTTGGTCTCTAATACAGTGGCAGATACTATAGACCAGTAAACTCAACAATTCCAATCCCCTTCTTACTTGCTTTTCTATTAATATTAATATACGGTCTTGAGGTGGAAAAGTGAAAATTCCTAGACTGCCTTACAATTTGTTTTGCCATGTGCTCTAAATTCAGCAAAGCAGCACACCTCTGGGAGACTCTGGTCAGCCTGGTGGCAGAGATGATTCTCCTGGGGGAGAAAGGTGGTGACTTCTGGTGGAATGGTCCTGCACAGGGAATGTTCACCTTCATGGACCACATACTCCCAAGTCTGGTTCTCTGCCTTTTTCTGATGTTTTGTTTCCTTCCTGATACCCTTTAACAAATCTCTTTCCACTAGAGAGTACTGTTATCAGCAAAGGAATACTGACCAAACCACATCACAGAAAAGTATGCCTTGAATTTGGTCCTGGACCTGACAAACTAAAACCAAAAGTAAAAGCCATTTGTTGGGGGGCAAAAATGTTTATCTAAAATAAACAAAGATAAGCTCTCTATTATATGGGTAGAATTGTAATGGCTATGGTCCCTAAAGCACCATGCTGGATGGTGCACCTATATAAGCTCACTATTAGGAGCCCTATCACCACCCCACAGCCCCTGTTCTAGTTATAGGACATTAATAATTCTTAACTCTCCATCTCCAGACCAGTGTCCTCAACCAAGGGCGATTTTGTCCCTAAAACAGGACATCTGGCAATGTCTGGGACATTTTTGGTTGCCACAACTCCCAGAAGGTTGGGGGAGGTACTACTGGCATCCAGTGGATAGAGACCAAGGATGCTACCAAATATCCCACAAGGCACAGGATGACACCCTGCTACCCTCCCCGAACAAACAATTCGTTGGCCCCAAATGTCAATAGTGCTGAAGTTGAAAAACCCTGCTGCAGAGAGCAGTACGCCCAGCTGTAACTACTTCTCCACACTTACTAATGTGCTATGTAGCTTTCTAAAATGTACGTAGATTGGATTGTGACCCTTCCCAGATTAAATCACTTCAGTGGTACTCTACTGCCCTTACAATAAAGTCTAATTCCTTAAAATGATCCCACATTTCCCCACCAGTGGCATCTCTCACGGTTCCCATGCTACTCCCCAACCATGCCAAATGTCTTGCAGGTCCTGAAAAGTACTGCCTTCCAATCCCAGCAAACTGCTTCCTGACCTGGCCAATTCTCACTCATGTTTCAAGGTATTCCCTCCAGGAAGGAGCCCTTCCACCCTAAGTCTTGTTTAGGCGCCCCTGCCGCGTGCTTCCATACCACCCTCTACTTCCTTTACAATAGTACTTCCCCCCAAAATTGTCATTGTTAATTTATTTAGTGCATTTCTTGCTAAGTAAACACTATGAGGACTGAGATTAGGCTTATTTTATTCAATGTCATATTACCACAATTATTTTGTTCATCAAATAAATCTGTTAAATTTGTGGCTGGGTACAGTGGCTCATATCTGTAATTTCAGCACTTTGGGAGGCCAAGGCAGGAGGATGGCTTGAGGCCAGGAGATCGAGACAGCACTGGGCAACATAGTGAGACCCCATCTCTACAAAAAACATTTAAAATTAGCTGGGCATGGTGGAGCACACCTATAGTACTAGCCACTTGGGAATCTGGGACAGGAGGATCATTTGAGCCCGGGAGTTCAAGGCTGCAGTGAGCTATAATCTCATCACTGCAATCCAGCCTGAGCAACAAAGCAAGACACTGTCCCTTAAAAAAAAAAAAAGAAGTGTTAGTATACAGCACTAGCTTTACAAAAACACAATGAATAGGCATAAATGGAGATATGATAATGTGAGCAACACAAAGCAAGAGTTAGCACTGGCCAGACCTACAGTGGAACAGATACGTCAAGGAATCACAACAAGTTTGCTTGTGTCTGTCAGGAGACCAATAAAAGGATCACTAAAAGGTTAGACAAGACACATGAAGACTGAAGATTAAGGTATCTAAGGTTATTCAGCAGAATATAATCAGAGATATAAGAGGTGGGGTAATTTAGTGAAAGTCTTAAATAATTAAACCAAAACACCATAATATGCATAGAAAGGTATATTTGCAGAGAATATAATAGCCTGGTTATTCACTTGATATTTAATATCCATTAAGTAAGGAGAAATCAGTTTAAATTAAAGTGTGAAGGATTTAATCCAACAAAGACAGCTTTTAAAAACACTGGTAAGGCCAGGTGCCGAGGCTAACTCCTATAATATCAGCACTTTGCGAGGCCAAGGCGAGAGGATCACTTGAGCTGAGGAGATCAAGACCAGCCTGAGAAACACAGGGAGACCTCATCTCTATCAGCTACTTAGAAGCTAGGCAACAGAGCAAAACCCTGTCTCAAATAAATAAATTAATTTAATTTAATTAAATATTGGTAAATACCAGAGTGTTTTGCTAATGAATGCTACAGTTTGTCATTCACTTCATTGAATAAACATTCATAATTAGCTCAATTTAACCATTCCACTGTATACATATTTCAAAACCATATGTTGTACATAATATGTATGTATATATAGTTTTTTATTTGCCAATTAAAAAAATTTTTTTTAAAGCAGTCATGAGTGCCTTCTCTGCTCCAGGAACATCTACTATAGGAACATCTATTATAACACAGTATGGCAAATAGTATAGAGGCCTACGAAAGTATTAGAACACAAAAGTAGAATTCAAATTAGATTTGCATGGTATAAAAAATCCCTCTGGCTCAGGAGTTGATGGTTTGGAAAAAGGCAGTATTGGAGACAGGGATAATAGTTACAAGATCATTTTAGTAATCCATGTGAGAGATGGATGGATTGAACAAAAAGAGTGACAGGAGAATGGAAAGGAGAAAGCAGGTAGCAAACAGAAACCTGTTTACAATCACTCCAAAAAGATTTGGGAGACCAATTGCATTGAAGGAGGTAAAAACGAGGGAGAGGTGTTTTTGTGTGTTTGTTTGTTTGAAAGAGTCTCATTCTGTTCCCCAGGCTAGAGTGCAGTGGCATGATCTTGGCTTACTGCAACCTCCATCTCCCTGGTTCAAGAGATTCTCATGCCTTAGCCTCCCAAATAGCTGCGATTACAAGCATGTGCCACTACGCCTAGCAAATTTTTTTTTTCTATTTTTTTAGTAGAGACTGGGATTCACCATGTTGGCCAGGTCAGTCTCAAACTCCAGGCCTTAACTGATCCACTTGTCTTGGTCTCCCAAAGTGCTAGGATTATAGGCGTGAGCCACCACACCCCACCAAGTTTGTTTTTGTTTTTGTTTTTGTTTAAATAAAGTTTCTGGTGTGGATCACCAAATAAATGATGATAATGAGTGAGATCTGAAATGCCAGAAAACATAGGCTTCCATGATGAATATGGAATTGTTTTGGGTATGGTGATTGTGACATGCCTCAACAAAGGTGGACAACTGGAAATATGGGTCTAGAGCAAGCTCTTCCAACCCATGGCCCACATGTGGCCCAGGACAGTTTTGAATGTGGCCCAATACAAATTTGAAAACTTTCTTAAACCATTATGAGATCTTTTTGATTTATTTTTTTTTTTTAGCTCATCAGCTATTGTTAGTGTACTTTATGTGTGGTCCATGACAATTCTTCTCCCAGTGTGGCCCAGGAAAGCCAAAAGACTGGATACCCCTGGCCTAGAGCTTAGGAGAGGCATCTGGGCTGGAGAAATAGATCTGAGAGACAAGCACTTTCTGTGAATGATCCAGCTTAGGGAAAAATCTACAGAGTGGGAGAACAGTGGTGAAGATGGAACATGGAGGGAGAACCAGCAACATTTAAGGGTCATGTAGAACCCCTTCCAAAGAAATGTCTAGAAAGCAATAAAAAAAAACGGGCACAATGGTTTACACCTATAATCCCGGCACTTTGGGAGGCGGAGGCAGGTGGATCACTTGAGGTCAGGAGTTCAAGACAAGCCTGGCCAACATGGTGAAACCCCATCTCGACTAAAAATACAAAAATTACCCAGGCATGGTGGTGGGCGCCTGTAATCCCAGCTACTCAGGAAGCTGAGGCAGGATAATCACTAGAACCTAGGAGGCGGAGGTTGCAGTGAACTGAGATCGCACCACTGTACCCCAGCCTGGTGGACAAAGGGAGACTCCACCTCAAAAAACAACAAAAGGATAGTGTCATTGAAACCAAAGGAGAAAAGAGTTTCATAAAAATGAGAGTGGTAAACAGTGTCAAATACAAAAGAGGACAGACAGCACAATGTCTTCTGCTTGAGAAATAGGACACCGATAGTCCTAGTGAGGGAAGTGGAAGTGTGGATGAGGTGACAAACTATGGAGTGTAAACTATGCTGAGCCATGGAGGGAAGGAGAGGTAAAGGTGGAGATCACCAAGCATAGTGAGTACTTTCTCAAGAAGATGCCTGTGAAGAGGGAAGGGTGAACAATACAAAGCGTTATACTTAGGTGTGTATGCAGTTTGTTTTTTGTCTTCTTGAGAGATCTGGGTATGAATCCTGGTGCTACTACTTGCTATCTGTGACCTTAGACAAGTCACATGATACCACGACACTAGACATTCAGTTTTTTTACCTGCAAAAATAACTTACTGCATAGCACTGTATGAGGATTAAATAAGACAGTACAGGGAAAGTTTTTAGGGCCAGACTTCGACACATCATAAAAAAAGAATAATTTATAATTATCTTCATAAATAAATGCTGAGGAGAAATGAACCACCAGATAGAAAGTGGAGGGGTTAATGGTTTCTACAGGATCCAGTAAGGCAAGATTATAAACATTCTGGAGAGGATTGTCCTGAACAAGAAGAGGGAGGCTTCATCTGGACATCTTTAAAATCTGGGGAGGAATAAATCATAAGAGTGACTTTCCACAGGTAATTCACAATCTCAGAGCATCTTCTGCAGCATACTCTGTGTGGCTGCTAACATCAAGTTCCGCTACAGGGAGTCCTTACCCCTTGCTGACTTTGCACTATATACATTCTACCTAGCACAGCCTGGATCCCAGATATCTGAGCTAGTTCCAGTGAGTCCTGAGAATTACTCATTGATTTATACAAGGTCCATTTGTATAAAGAATTGTACAAAGAATTATCCTCACATATAACTGATGGACAGATTAATCTAGGGCCAATCCTAGATAAGGATACGTAAATTTAATTCATTTATAAATTTAATTCTTTTTTTATTCAATGTTTACAATAACCTTACACCACTAATTAACAGCAAGAACAAGACCCACAGTAAAAATAAAACAGGAAGTGTTTGTTTTAGTCTATATTTAAAAACCAAACTTGTATTTCATGCAATAACCAAACTAGTGATGTAGAGTTCTGCTATGAGAGCCTTTTCCAAATGATCCTGTAATCTCAAGCCATTTCATTATATAATGATCATTCAATGCTTTCAAATCTCCTCTTTCAGAATATCTTACATCTCTGAGCCTGAGAACTAAATAATCACATACAAGTCAAAATAACACACTTTACCTGTTGGAGATGCTGTGTGTGACGGATCCCCATAGTGCCCATAATGAGGTGGAGAAAGGCCTATTCCAGGCTGAGGCTGAGAATATGGGGGTGTAGCCACGTAACCTTGTTGACTCATTATGAAAATATCATTCCAAAGGATAAATCTACAAAAGAACTCTGCAACAGAGAAACAAGAAACATGTTACCAAGAGAGTTTTAGTCACTTAAAGCTATTAAAAATATAAACACTGTTAATACATATTTATGATGGTTTGAAGAAAAGTACAACTATCAGGTACATGAGAAACCTTTGTATTATACAATGCATCATTATCCCCTAAAAAGAGTCTAACCATAGCTCTCTGAAATTCAGTAAATCACTTCAATAATTCTGGGCAAATTCTCAAGCATGAGACCTGAATAACAGCTTCCAACCACTTTTTTAAGGGAAGCCTGAAGCATTTCGCAGATAGTCTCTCATAAGTGTTCCTATGATTTTGTGCTTTTGGTTTCCATGGTCACATTTCAGCACAGAGCACACCATGCCATTCAATTGACTGACCACCATAACTGCCAGTAGTCTGCAATTAGATGTTTTATGACTTATGTCTTTTTAGTGCTCCTCTAATTAGTTATTTTAATCTAGTCATTAGGACAAACAGAAATCATAGTCCAACAAACATAGCAACAGATAAAGTTGATAAAAGGCTTATTTTATGAGTCATAATTAGACCAAGCCAGGTGGTCACTATAACCACTTGAGTATTGTCAGTGGTTTTTCAAAGGCGACAGAATTTCTTTCTAATTTAAATGATATCACATCTCTAAGAACATATGCACCTATATTTAAGGGACTAAGGAAAAAAAGTGTAATTTTGTAAGTGTGTAGGCACACACATCACAAATATAACAGACTCATCTTCTTTTTTTTAATCTTGATTCTAATCAGAACCCAATTTTGCTTTAAATTTTCCATTTTTTCCAGGTTTTAACAAAAAAATAGATATTTCATAGGACTGATGATTAAAAAAAAAAAATTTAAATATGGCAGAAAATGCTTTGAATGCGGGCAAGAGAAGTGGGTTTTCATTCTATATCTGCCATACTTAACTGTGTGACATGGAATGAGCTGAAGAACCTCTCTAAGCCTCAGTTCCTTCTTTTAGGAAATGAAGCCTTTTCAGATTTCCACTGATTCTACAATTTATCTCCAGCTTATTTGCCCCATACAGGTATATTCTTCCTTTTGTTCTTTTATTTGCTACAATTGAAGGTAAGAGATCGGTGGTACCTGCTAAGACTTAGAATCTGTCTATACTCAAGAAATAACATCTCAAATTTAAAATGTGAAGCCTAAAATTTGTGATTTGATTTTGTTTCCATATTAAACTACAAGTTTCCAAAATAAAAGCAACCACGTAAAAATACTGTGAGATCACTTCCTTCTGGGAAGAGAGAACTGAAAAAGAGGAGAGAGGCAGGCAAAGGCCTTCTGGTCCACTTTGTTCCTGACAACCCTTTTTTCCTCCTCCCACTTAGCAGAGAGAGACGTGGCAGCCTGAGCTTTGGTCAAGCTCATCCAACCAAGAGCACTTAGGAAGTCGGCACGAACACACCTAAGTAGCAGCCTGTTGCTGAGTGACAGAAAAGAGAGGCTGAGATGGTCACTCCAAAGAACAGGAAGCAGCCAGGTCCCTCTGAACTGGTACTGAGAGGAATCAGCTTCCTCACGCTACCCAGTTTGCCACGTCAAACTTCCTCACACAGAGCACCAAGTTAAAGAAACCTGACTCAGCTTCAAGCGGCGACATGGCAGAAAGCCACTTGGCATGAGCAGGCCTAGGATCAAAATCTGGGGAGCCCCAATCCCAGAACGGCCCCCTGGCTCACTGTCACCCAGCAACTCTAGCCAAGGTGCACTTCTAACCCTGGAACAAGTTCGTATTTGGCCAGATCGGTTTCACTATTCGGATGTCCCGAAGCTTCAAGATATAGTTGCCATTTTCACCATGAATACATCCAACATTCCCTTCCTTCAAAAAAGGAAATAAAGTTGATAAGGAGACGAGAAAACCGCTGGCAATGACATTCGAATGGTGGTCACTGAGGATCCTAACTAGGCAGTTCCTGCATCCCAAGGCAAAAGGTGGGGGCGGGTAAAAAATGCCCACGCCCACCTCCTTCTCCCCCATCCCGCCCGCCCCACTATTAAACTGCACTAAAAGGCTAAAGGAAAAAAGAATGAGGTCTTCTCCCGCCGCCCCTGCCTCAGGTGAGCACCCGGTCTCCCGCCTTGTCCCCGGGCCGGGCGCGGCAACCCGCTCCGCTGTGCCTGGGCAGGGGCTGTCCCGCCAGAGCGCGTCCGCGGTTGCGAGGGTTTACCTGCTCCCGCTCCCGCACCCCGCGGGCTTCGGAGCGCCGGCGGCTCTGCGTCTTCTGCCGGCAGCCCTCGGTGGCCCGGCTCCCGCTGCGGCCGCTTCTCTCCCGAGCCTCTTACCCGGCCGGCGTCCCCTCAGCCTGGTCTCACGCTCGGAGTTGCAGCTGGGCTGGGAACTGCCACGTCAAACCCTCTCCCGGCTGCGCGCCCCCAGCGCCGGGCTTGGACCCGCCGCCGCGCTCCCGCCTGCGCACGCGCACAGCTACCGGCCGCCGCGGGGCGGGGCCACCGGACTGGGCCAGCGAGAGGCCGAGCGACCTCCCCCTTTTCGCTTTTTGCCTTTTTCCGGTTTTTTTGTTTTTTGGTTTTCTTTTTTCCGTCTTTTCTTTCCCCTCCCCCTACAGGTCAAAGCCTTTAACGTCGTGGCTAAATCAGAACCGTATTTTCTCCGCGCAGCCGGGTAGGAAGGAGGGGAGCGCGTTCATTCATTCTTCCATCAACAGGTTGCAGTTTTTTAAGCTCTTCATTCATTACGTGTTACTTAAATAACTAATAGTTCAGGTACTGCACTACCGTTACATACAGGAAAGTACACGATCTGGACCTAGAGGACATTACCGTTTAAAGGCGAATCTGGCACGTGTACACGCACATTTGATGACGTATCCGTGCAATGCACTACAGAGGAAGGAACGCTCAAAGCAGCCTGGCAACGTGTAACACGGGAGGAGTGGGGGATGGGGGAGATGTCCCAAAGGAAAAGTTTTGGGAAGTGGGGTTTCCATTGATATTGGGGTTGTTAGCGTTCTGTATACTCCTTCGTCCGCATATTCCTTGTTTGTGAAGTAGGATGGCTGATCCCAGCCCCAAACAGGAATCTCTGCCTGTAAAAGCACCCAGCGTTTAGCTCACCGTCCTGAGAGAACCCGCTCAGAAATAAAGGCAACCTATATGAGATCTGGAGCTTACCTCTCTATTTCACCCTAAAATCAGGACCATCTGGCTGGTTTCCCATCATCTTTCACTGCTAAATAGAAAGACATTCAGCCACCCCCGGGTTTGGTATAGCTACCACTTTGCTCAAACTTACAAAGTAAAAACCAGCCCGGTGTTGTTGTTTTTAACATGTACTTTCTTCTGGGCTACAAGAAAGCTATTTGACAAATACCTTTACTGATGAACTGCCTAGGTAAAAGCGTACGTGGGGATGTTGCTACTCCTGAAATGCTACTTGAATTGTGCAGGAATTTTAAGTCATTCTAGCCGTAAAAATTTATGGTCCCTTTTTCACACTCTTATAAGTTTTTAAGGCATGTGGCAAGGCACAGGGGCTCACACCTGTCATCCGAGCACTTTGGGTGGCCAAGCAGGGAGGATTGCTTGAGGCCAGAAAGCAGTGAGCTATGATCACACCACTGCATTCCAGCCTGGGCAACAGAGTGAGACCCTGTCTCAAGAAAAAGAAAAAAAGGTGTTAAGGTGAGATATCCTGCCTACATCCAGCTTCAGCACTGATCAGGTTTGAAAAACCACACTGAAAATTTTGTTTCAAATTGTTTCTTGTATTCTCAATGTGATGAAAATGTTTGGTGGAAGTTTAGGAAGTTTTGGCCAGTGTTGAAGCAGTACAGCTTGTAAAAGCAGTGAAAGAAGTTGTCATATAACAGCTACATTACAAGGAGCGAGTGAAGCTATGATACAAAGATAGGAGAGAGTAAAGTCAGAAACAGGCACACCATGTGATGACCTGCCTGACTTGTTACTCCTATAAAACCACTACGTTTGAATTGTAAATACTTCCTTACCTCCTGCTCAGGTACCAAACTTGTCTGAAACCAGGACAATTTGTGGTTTCAATTCTAAAACAGTTTTTAATTCCTCAATGTTAAAGCTGGAAGGGACTTTAGAGATATGAGTATTCAACTCAATATTCAGTGAGAACTGAATTAAATTTAATCATCTAATAGATTAATAGACAGGTTTATTGAGAAAATTTAAATGACTTACTAGTCATTTATAGCTAGTTGGAAGTCATCCCTTCTAATTCCAAAGCTCTTTTCACCTCCCTATGCTTTTTTTTTTTTTGAGATGGAGTCTCGCTCTGTCACCAGACTGGAGTGCAGTGGCGCAATCTTGGCTCACTGCAACCTCCACCTCCTGGGTTCAAATGATTCTCCTGCCTCAGCCTCCTGAGTAGCTGGGATTACAGGCATGCACCACCACACCCGGCTAATTTTTTGTATTTTTAAATACAGACAGGGTTTCACCATGTTGGTTAGGCTGATCTTGAACTCCTGACCTCGTGATCTGCCCACCTCGGCCTCCCAAAGTGCTGGGGTTACAGGCATGAGCCACCGTGCCTGGCCTCACCTCCCTATGCTTTTTACCTTCTGATATTCTGATTTGCTGTTCTCTTTTAACTGGTTCTGCCTTTTTCTCCTGTGACTGCCTTATATTCAAGTTCTCAAATAACTATTAACTGACCTCATAGTTCCACTAACAGTTGGAGTTACTTGTCACAAATCTCTTTTTTAAATGAAATGGGCTTCTGGTTTGCATCCTGCTTCCCTTGTCCTGTCCCCAAGTGCCCATGCCTTAGGTGATGAACTCCTAACCTCTTCCTGTGATTGGGTCCCTGGCCTTCACCAGCCCTGAGGGTTGGCACGGAGTCTCAGTCTTCCTTGATCTGACCCATCCTGTTGCCACCTGAGCTTAACCTCTGATGTTCCATATGTAATTAACTTAGTTTCCCAGGTAACCATATCCTGTTTGAAAGATGAGGTCACAAGGACCTCACAATGCCCATGTACTGGAGTTCTATGTTCTATGTTCCAACTTTTAAAGGGAAAAAAAGAAGAGAGTCAACTATGCATAAGACTATATATAGAGAGAAGGAATTTCCTGACAATGCTTAAGATTTCTTCTAATTGGCAGTCTTTTGAAGGTTATGATGCTCTAAGCATTTATGTAATTTACAAAGTTTGGAGGTTTCTGCTTCTAAAGCTGAAAACCGTTGGATGAAGCTTTATTTAAAAAAAAAAAAAAATTTAAGTGGCCGAATCCTGGACTATTTTAAATACCTGGAAATGGAGTAAATAAGGTCAAGTTACATGGGAGTGATGGAAAGGGCACATGGTAAGGTAGGCTGAGTAGCAGCTAATAACAGTAATGAAAGAGTTCAAGTAATACCCAAGGTGCTTCTAGAATTACTTTTTTGATATCTCAAATATTATGCTCTAAGTATGCTACGTCACATACAGCTTCAATCACAAAATAGACAGTGAGACATCACACTGCTAACTCAAATTGACTCAGGTTTAAATCCTGACACTATCACTTACTACTAGCTGTGCAAGTTTTACTTATTCAACAAATGTTTATTAAGCACCTACTATAAACTGGATACTATACTAAGAACTGTGAATACAGAGTCAGATGAGACACTGCCCTGGCTGTGAGAAGCTCATGGAATAGTGCAACGATCAGCCAGTGGCAGCCTATACACTATATTTGGCCCACCCACCTGTTTTTGTACAGCCTTCAAGCTAAGAATGGCATTTTTAGTTTTGCATAGTTGAAGTTTTTTTAATATTTTGTGACACATGAAAATTATGTGAAATTCAAATTTCAGTGGCCATAAATGAGTTCTCTTGGAACACAGCCATGCTTTTCTATTATCATATATTCTGTGGTTGTTTTTGTACTGTAAATGTTAAATTAGTTATGACAGAGACCACAAGGCCTGCAAAACCTAAAATACATACTATCTGGCCATTTACAGAAATAATTTTGCTGCCCCCTGGTCTGGCAGGATGTACAATTACAATATAGTTCATTTTCATTCTATGAGGAGACACAGGTTGCCATGAGAACATGTAAGAAGGGACACTTAACCCAGATTTGGAAAATAAGTGACACCTCCCTGGTGGAGGTGGCACCTGAGCTGAGGACCCGAGGACAGTAATAAGGCCAAAAAAAGGGTGAAGAGCAGCAGGGAATAGCATGAGTGAGTTGAGGAAGATGAGGAACATAGGGCATTCAGAGGTGTTAAAATTCCCGTACAACTTGGATGTGGGTTTCTAAAGGAAATGAGATTAGGCAGGTAGGCTAGGGAAGCTCGTGGATCCCTCAAAGGCACTGAAAAGGGAATGAAACAATTTAAGCATGGGAATGACACAGTGGATTATTATTTTTTTTCTTTCCAGAAATATCAGTCTGGAGTTAGCGAAAGAGTGGAAGAGAGGAAAAGGCAAGACTGGTGGGGTAAAGAAGAATTAGGACACCGTCAGCAATAATCCAGATGAGAATATGGTGGCCTAAACAAAGGCAGTGGAGATGTGGCTGGAGAGGACAGACAGGTGGGAAAGAGGTTTATAAGGTACATCAGTGGAACTGGATACAGAAATAGGGAAATTGAAGCAGAATATGGACAAACACTCAGATTTTTGATCTGGGAGAATTAGTGGATGAATGGTAGAGCTGTATAAGTGATTAGGGAAACAAAAACAAGAGAGATATGGGGAGGGGATGGATTCAGTTTTGGAGAAATTCATTTCGAGCTCTCTGTGGTACATCTACGTGGAGGTGTCCAGTCACCTGTCAGATACGTGTGTCTGCGGCTAGGAGATAAATCTGAACTAGAGGCAATAGAAGTCAGCCAGCAATGAAAATTTGAAAATCAATCTGGCAGGCAAGAGATCAGTCAGGCTCTGCAGTCAGACCAAATCACAACTTCTGGTTCTGTCCCTTATAAGCTGTGTGTACCCTCCCTAAACCTTAGTATCTTTATCTTTAAAAAATTGAAGGAATAATAATAATAATCTCAAAGTCGTTGTGGGGATTAAATGAGATAATACAAGTAAATCACTCAGTACAATGTTTGGCACATAGCAACTGATCAATAATGTTACCATTGTGGCATCATCATCCCAATCATTATTAATAACATGTAAGTGACAATTGAAGCCACATGAGTAAAGTCAAAGGATGAAATCCCTGGGAACCCTAGAATAGATGCATGTTCTAAGTTTACTTAACCTTGGTTTACTCATTGTAAATTAGGAATGTTACATTTCTCTCATTGTCATGGAGTAAAACAAGTAAAAGTAGACCCCGGGTAAAAAGCACTGGGAATGCTGAGCTGGTGATCAGTAGTGTTATACGGCGTAGGTAGGCAGGGCTCTTGGGGCCAGGAAGTAGTGCCACTCAGCTCTCCTTTCAGTATAACCTGCTCTGAGGAATGTAAGTGACTGACAACCTTCAGCTGCTACCCCTTTGGAGCTGCTAAGGCACTTAGCCCAAAGCCACTCTCTCAGCAGCCCCTAGCCAATGACTGCACTTGGTGGAGTTAATGAAGTCAGCATTTTTGCCTAACAGGGGACACCTCTAGAGGGAAATCTTTTCTCTGGGGTTCCCTTTGTCCTTCCTGGCCATGCTTTCTCAGAGCTGCACTGCAATCTGAGATTCATCCTACCTCGTCCTCCTTCCTGCCCTCTCTTTGTCTCGGGTGTCAGATCTGCATGCACCAGAAGGCTTTCTCTCTTCCTCTTACTCCCTAACTCATCTGTTCTTGTAGGTGTTTCTCCCAATAAATCTCTTACATATCTCGTTCCACGTTGTTGTATGCTTTTCATCTGACCTGGCCTGACAGCCTCATCGAGAAGGTGAGATTTGAACAAAGCACTGGAGGAGGTAAAGGAGTTAGCAACACAGATCATCTGGCGTGGGGAAGGGAATTCAGGCAGAAGAGAGAGCCCCTAAAAATTCCTATGTCAGGAAGTAGGTGCTTGGCGTGTTTCAGGAGTAGAAGGATGCCACACAGACTGGAGCAGAGGAAATGAGGGGAAGGTTGTAGGAGAGGAGGGCCTAGAGGTAAGGGGGTAGGCAGATAGTATAGGATCCTTAGGCTATTTTAAAGTTTGGTCTTTAATTTGAATGAAAAAGGAGTCCTTACAGGTTTTGAACTGAGGAATGACGTGATTTGACTCACTTTCCAATATTTTTTTTACTGATATGGGAGGCAGGTGTTCAGAACAATATTTATTTTTATAGTCTCAGTGAGATTTCAGGCCTCAGAAATGTATTCTCTAATCATTTGGTTTCACACAGGTTTTCTTGGTCATGGCCAAGATTTGAGAAGAACAGGAAGTGTTTTGGAGCCTACTGCACTATGAAAGCAGGTGGTAAACTGAATTCTGACTGCTACACGACCACAGTTCTATATTCCTAGCTCACCCCTCACTCCCACCACATTCCTGGTGATTTGAAAGATTTTCCAGTTGATGAAGTGAGTAAGATGTGATTCAATGTTTTCATTGCACTGATTTTCTTGAGTGATCTAAGGAGACCTCAGGCAAGCTAGTAGTATTCAACTGAGAAATTAAAAGCCCCTAAGTCACCATAATAATAGGAAGAGGTAAAAATGGTACTAACGATTTAATTGAAGTCAGTGCCTGAATATGTGATCATTAGTAGGAAGAAATGATGTTCCTTCGATTTTTTCCTCAAATCTACTTATGTGATTACCTAGAAAAATAATGCAATACTATATTGTTGCATAAATAGGAAATATCAGAAATTTGGATTTTGGAATATTGTATATGTGGCAGAGACTGGACATTTTTCTGGAACATCCATTATTCTGAGTGTGTGGCTGGTGTGTGGTTGCCGGGCCTCCACTGTAGCTGGTTGTAGCTTTATGGCTCACAGAGTACAGTGGACATAATATGTGCAACTTCTTTGTCTTATCTTTAAAGGTCACTTCCTGAGTCTTTCATTTTCTGCAAGCTAGAATGGAGACATAGTAGCAGTAAAGCCAAATTAACCCTCCAGGTGAGGATAATCCTCTAGGGTTGATGGCAAGAAATAAGGAACCCTGGTCTCTGGTTGTCTTCATAACCAGGGCCACCTACCCCTCTTGAACGCTGTGTCTACCTCTGAGCTGGTACATGAGAGAAAAAGAAACTGTATGGAGTTTGAGCCACTTATTAGCATATTTTAAAAATTAAGTGAGATACTTGTAAATTGTACCTGTCAGAGTGAATCTACCACAAGAAACAATCAAATAACACATCATAATCTACTAGAGTAAGAAAAGGACTATGGATAAAACTGAATTAGCCACGAAGAGGGGAATACATAGACTGGTGATTTTATTGCTTTAATGGAGCTGTTCAGTAAAAACATACCTTGATGTTTAAGGGTGGAGTTCTCTTTTGAAGAGAGCTGATGTTCCCATTGTTAATCACAATGGATACTGTTTCACTAGCCAAGAATGAAGGTGACTTGTTGGATTGAGAAAGGAGAGGCTCCCCTTCCTCTTCCACAAGGTCTAAACATTGAGTCTAGACTGAGAGACACTGAGAAGTCTGCAACTGTGCCACTTGAGAGAGTTACATCTCGAGAGTTAATCTCAGCCACAGGAAGACAGGTCTCAAGCCAGTGCTTGTGTTAGCGGCAGCAGTGAGGCTGGGAGGCCATTTCTGGGCCAGCCCCATGTGTCAGCACCCTTCAGCCCCACAGGGGCAGTTCTGAGTTCTATCACCACTAACAAGAGTCAAGAGCAACTCTTTGATCCCGAGGGGCAGGGGTCTCTCTGGTTTTAGACCTGAGGAGTGGAGGAGATGCAGATGGCAGAGCACGGTGGTAAGATCTGGCTAGAATGGACAAATCTGAGGACTGCACTCAGAAATAGCTATAATTCAGTGCCTGGAGACCCTTCAGAAATCACTGTGTCACCCTTAAGTGGGGACTGAATTCAGTGAAAAGACAGGAGCTTGTCCCATTATATATATATATATCACTAGCAGATAGTATCATATTGTCTTCTGAGAACACACTTCTTAGATTTCAGTTTTCAAGATTTATTTCCAGGTTGAAATTGTTCTCATTTAGTGCAATAGAAGAGTCAACATTTGTTCTGGTAACTACTATAAAGAAAAGCTACAAAAGTCAAATCAATATAGTATTGCCATCAAGATAAAAATATTAAGAAAATAGGTTAGCATGATAGAAATAGATCCACATATATATAAATTGATTTTTGGCACAGGTATAGACAGACTTTTCTTGTCTCTTTAACAAATTGTGCTGGAACAATTAGGTATACACAGGCACAAAAGAAAAAAAAGAATCTCAATCCCTACCTTGCACAATAAAAAAATTAATTCAAAATAAAGTATAGACCTAAATGAAAAACCTAAAACTTTAAAATCAAGATCACATCACAAAGATTTTCTCCTTTTTCCCTGGATACTTCTAAGTTCCAAGAGGATCAAAAGTATATGTCCATAAATAGGCCAGGCATGGGGGCTCATGCCTGTAATCCTAGCACTTTGGGAGGCCAAGGTGGGCAGATCACCTGAGGTCAGAAGTTCGAGACCAGCCTGGCCAATGTGGTGAAACCCTGTCTCTACTAAAACTACAAAAATCAGCCAGCCATGGTGGTGCACACCTGTAATCCCAGCTACTCAGGAGGCTGAGGCAGGAGAATCACTTGAATCTAAAAGGTGGAGGTTGCAGTGAGCCAATATCGCACATATCACTCTAGCCTAGGCAACAGAGTGAGTGAGACTCCATCTCAAAAAAAAAAAAAAGTTTATGTTCATAAGTAGACTCATATACAAATGGTTACAATAGCTTTATTTATAACAACTGAAAACTGAAATTAACCCTAATGTCTATGGACAGGTGAACAAACAAATTGTGGTATATCCTTACAAAGGAATACTCAGCAATGAAAAAAATGAACTACTGGTACATGCAGCAAATAAATAAATCTCACAATAATGTTGAATGAAAGAAGCCAGACATACAAATAATATATGATTTTATTTACATAAATTTCAAGAAAATGCAAACTGATCTATAGTGACATAAGGTAGATCAGTAGTTGCGTGGAACATGGAACCGAGGAGAGGGCAGAGAAGGGTGGGTGAGGGACACTATAAAGGAGAATGGGATACTTTAGAGTGATGGATATGTTCATTATCTAGATTGGTTTTACAGGTGTGTATATGTATATATACATATATCAAAATGTATCAAATTGTGTATTTTAAGTATGTATAGTTCATTGTATTTTAATAGACTTCAATAAAGTTGTTAACATTGTTTCATTGAATTTATGATTTTTTCTAGAGTCTTGATATTTTGTGATATTAAGATTTCTGGACCCAGAATATAACCTGTTTTTTTGTTTTGTTTTGTTCTGTTTTTTGCCTTTGGACCCTTCAATAAGTTAGGTGTTTTTATTTTTATTTATTTTTTTTTTTTGGAGACGGAGTCTCGCTCTGTCGCCCAGGCTGGAGTGCAGTGGCGCTATCTGCACTCACTGCAAGCTCCGCCTCCCGGGTTCATGCCATTCTCCTGCCTCAGCCTCCCGTGTAGCTGGAACTACAGGCGCCCGCCACCGCGCCCAGCTAAGTTTTTGTATTTTTAGTAGAGACGGGGTTTCACAGTGTTAGCCGGGATGGTCTTGATTTCCTGACCTCGTGATCCGCCCGTCTCAGCCTCCCAAAGTGCTGGTATTACAGGTGTGAGCCACCGCGCCCGGCCGTGTTTTTGTTTTTTAATGTATAGGTCCTGTATTTTTTAACCTATTTTTTTACTATTATGTTTTATGTGAATTTGCTTTTTTCCATTTCTATTTCTAGTGTCTGTTACCAGTAAAGAAATTTCTAAATATATATGAGTAATCAAATTATCAAATTATCTTTCTTATATTATTACTTTAAAATTGCAATTTTGGGGTTTTCTAGATATGCAGCAACCTCATCAGCATTTTTTTCTTATTGTACTTGCAAGAAACTCCAAAATAATATTGATAAATAATATTGATTAATAAACTTGCTGTTGAACATTTCTCTCTGGTTGTGCTTTTAAAGGAAATGACTTTAGCATATGCATTTAGAATAATATTTTAATGCATCAGCCCTACTGTGCCATGATATCTGATTAAACACAATTTCTGGGTTTGTTTGTGATTGTCTTTGGAAGAGAATAGCATTTGAATTGATGGAATGAGTAAAGCAGATATCCTTCCCCAATGTGGGTGGGCCTCATCCAATCAGTTGAGAGCCTGAATAGAACAAAAAGGTAGAGGAAAGTTGAATTCCCTCTCTAACTGACTACTGAGCTGAAACATTAATCTGCCATCCGCACTTTTGTTCCCAGGAGAACCCTGACTAGTGTAAGTAGAGGGAGTGGCAAATACAGAAACACCCGTTCTGGCTTGCTTGCTTTCCTTTAGCAGAGAGTAGAAAGCTAAAACTACATTTTCCAGAATTCCTTGCATTAAGGCTTTTAAAACTTCACTGATTTTTTTCTGTATTTTCCAAATTTTCTACAGTTAACCCATAATTCACTTACATATTGCTGGTAAGTGGCCAAGCCAAGTATACCCAACCAGATCTGTTGACCCCTTAATCCCTAAACTATTGCAATGCTCCAATGAGAGTGTTGGCTTCGCACTGGATTTATTTCCATATTGCAACTGCATTAAATTTCTAAATTTTATTTGCATCATCTATTTTATCTGGAAATTCTGGTGAAAAGGGCAGCTCAGCACACATGCTGGTTCTTGTCTTTTGGTGAACTTCTGTACGTACCCTTGGCTTTGCTACTTTTAGCCCTATTTACTTATGAGAAATACTACATGTTGCTATTACCATGATCTCTTTTGTTCCTATATGTTATGAAGCAAGCTACTCGTTTGTTGAGGGGAGTAATTTCAATATTTCAGAAGCTGATTTTGCTTCTCCCTACTCTTACTCTTTTAGGTGTGCCTCTTTACCGGGTGCTAATGCACCATGCAAGAGTGGCTGTCGACTTAACATCACCTAGAATTCACAGGATAATCAAGTGTCAGAGCTGTAGCCTCAAAGATCATTCTAGCCCAATACTTTCATTCCCCAGATAGGCAAGCTGAGGTTCAGATAGTCAGGCTTATAGTGCCATGAATTTTGGAAGAGCTGGGACTAGAACCTAAATCTCAATTTGCACTCCAGTGTCTTTTTTATGATTCCAAACTTTCTCCACATTTTCTGTACTTTACTTTCATTCAAAAGCCTCTTTTAAGAGTTTAATTTCAAATTATAACTGCATGTTAAGCGGATACTTTGAAACCAACTTTAAAAAACAGAATAAGCTTCTTTAAAAATTATACACACACACGTATAAATGCCCCCACCTCCACCCACGCACACGGACACACACAGACAACTCAGGGAGGGGAGGGGAGAGAAGGGAAGGGAAAAGAAGGGAAAGTCTTCCATTTATGGCTTGCTTTACCCAACACTGTACAGGCCTTGATAACCTGAGGATTTGGCTCTCAGCTTCTGCCTTTCTAGGCTCTATGCCTTCTTTCTGTGGCTGGGATCCACTGTTTCCAAGTAATCCAAAGGAAGGTGCAAAACTGCTTTTGTAGCCTGATGCTTTAACTATAAAAGCCAGTTCTTCTGCCCCCAGATTTCAGCTTTAACATCTCATCTTTGCATAAAGCAGGAACAAAGTGTCTCTGAGTGGGGAGTAGAAGTTGGAAAACCAAACTGTTCTCCTTAGGTAGGATGATTTTACCATTTACACCTTCAGAGAGGCGAGACAGCCTCCTTCCTCCTGTTCCTGAGGCTGAGAGCTATCTTTCCTATTTAAATGTATTGCTAATACCTTTTCCTCTACTCCCCTTACCATACTTTTGAACCATTTGTTACTTCCACTAAACTGACCATACAGCTTACAATAAAACAATATTTTAAACAGAAAAATAAGTGGAAGAAAATCTAGTTTATTGAAGATCTCATCACTCCTACATAAAACTTTGCTTCAATAAGTTTGTTTGTTTGTTTTTTGAGACAGGTCTCACTCTATTGCCCAGGCTGGAGTGCAGTGGGGAGATCATGGTTCACTGTAGCTTCAAACTCCCAGGCTCAAGCTGTCCTCTCACCTCAGTCTCCCAAGCAGATGGGACTACAGGTGCACACCACCCTGCCTGGCTAATTTTTATTTTTATTTTTATTTTTTTTGTAGAGATGGAGGGTCTCACTATGTTGCCCAGGCTGGTCTCAAACTCCTGGGCTCAAATAATCCTCCTGCCTCGGTCTCCCAAAATGCTGGAATTACAGGCATGAATCACCACACCCAGACTTCAATAAGTCTTGATTTTTTTCATTCTTAATATTAAGGACCCTAACTTTTATATTCCTATATAGTCTCCACAAATGTTGACTAATTTCTCAGATGATTTTCACATCTCTTTTTTTCTTCTGTAATTTCTGTCTTGTTTTCTTATTTCTTGTCTTCCTCTACTAGTCCTTTTAAAAAAATCAGCTCCCTGCCTTCACTAATATAGTGCTTACAAGTTACCAAAAAGCATCACCCCCATAACAAGCTTACTACAAATCCAGTGTCACTGAATCCCCCCAGTAGCAAATAAGTGATGCCTCCCCTGCCTTTGTGATTATTGTTTCTGCTCTTAGGATGAATGAATACATATGGAGTCTTCATGTATAGAAGTATCACTCATCATTTCTAAAAGTAAGATAATGTCCTATTGGTAACATCTACCACAAAAACTTGAATATTCTGCATCTCCTCAGTAATTTATATACACCTCTGTCCAAATTTGTCTCTTTTTTTTTTTTTTTTTGAGACAGGGTCTTGCTGTGTTGCCCAGGCTGGAGTACAGTGGTATAAACATGGCTCACTGCAGCCTCTACCACCTGGGCTCAAGCAGTCCTCACACCTCAGCCTCCCAAGTAGCTGGGACCACAGTTGCGCAACACCACGCCCAGCTAATTTTTAAAAATTTTTTGAGGCCGGGCGCTGTGGCTCACGCTTGTAATCCTAGCACTTTGGGAGGCCGAGGCGGGCGGATCACCCAAGGTCAGGAGTTCGACACCAGCCTGACCAATATCGTGAAACCCCGTCTCTACTCAAAATACAAAAATTAGCCAGGCGTGGTGGCCTGCGCCTGTAGTCCCAGCCACTCTGGAGGCTGAGGCAGGAGAATCCCTTGAACCCAGGAGGCAGAGGTTGCAGTGAGCCAAGATCATGCCACTGCACTCCAACCTGGGCTACAGAGCGAGACTCCATCTCAAAAAAAAAAAAAAAAAAAAAAAAAATTTTTGTAGAGATGGGGTCTTGCCATGTTACCCAGGCTGATCTCAAACTCCTGGGCTCAAGTGATCCTCCCACCACTGTCTCCCAAAGTGTTGGGATTACAGGCCTGAACCACTGTACCTGGCCCAAATTTGTCTTGAACAAGTTATTTCTAGCTCTGTGTTTAGGCAGCACCTATTGATGAGATCTCTAGGCACTTTACTAAGAATATTGTGCCAGCATTCTGCCTTTAAGACCAGGAAAACAGAGAACAACAAGGATTTAAGTATGAGAACAACCTCCTTGCTTATATCACTTATTATAAATCTTTTATTTGACGAAATTCTTCTTATAGATTATTTTTAGTCGTAGAATTAGAAAACTTAATGAAATTTAGATCACTACGAGTTCATATGCAATGTCAGGTGTAGATAAATCATTTAATTGAAAGTGCTTTATAAACTAAGAATATCCCATTTTTTCTAAAACACCCTTTTTTCGTAAAACACCCTTCCAAGTTTCTATACTTTTCACAGAAAACTGCAAGGGCTCACTGATTATGGGGATTTGAGCCCAATCATGAAATAAGTCTCTGGCAGGCTTATCTGTAACTAACAATGATATCACTTGAATTCAGGGGATGGCAAATAGGGCCATGATGCTGGTACTTAAGAATTTTAATCCTTTTTCAAAAGAACTGTGAATGACCAGCTATGTTAAAATAAAAGACTAGAAAGTTGACTCTGGGGAAAGAAACCTCACAAAACAACATCCGTGTTATGAAATTAAAGAAATGTCGAATCTCTTTAAAAAAAGAAAAAAAAAAAACTAAATTTACATAATTTTCAAGGAATTCTAGCAATATGAAATAATTTGTGAAACAAGTTTTTAAAGGGCATAATACATGCTTGTATACTGGACATGTGTTTTATAAACCCTAACTCTTTGTTTGCCAGGTTATATGTTGGAATGTAAGAAGAAATACCAAATTTTGTACTTTCTGTGAGACATTTGAGTTTTCTTTGCTCTTTATTTAATATAATGTGAGTCTACATAAAATGCCTCATACCATAGTATTTTGTGCGTGCAAGGAGAATTCATCTTCTCTGGATCTAGAGAGGAGAAGTGGATTAAAAATAGTATTAGAAATAGATTTCAAATGCAAATACAGGCACTGCTTGACTTAAGATGGGGCTACGTCCTGATAAATCCATTGTAAGTTGAAAATATCATAAGTCAAAAATGCATTTAAGACACCTAACCTATCAAACATAGCTTAGCCTAACTTACCTTAAATGTGCTCAGAACACTTGTATTAGCCTAAAGTTGGGCAAAATCATCTAGCAGCACAGTATACTGTATACTACAGGGTATTTAACCTCATGATCATATAGCTGAGTGGGAGCTGCAACTTACTGCCACTGCCCAACATCCTGCAAGAGAGTAGCATTGCACTGCGTATCACATTCTGGGAAAAAATCAAAATTCAAAATTCAAAGTATGATTTTTATTAACTGTATCACTTTTGTGGAATCTTCCTAAATTGTGGATCTTTTGTAATCATTTTCAAGATTTTCGTATTAAAATAAGTTAAATATACTATTTAACCCAAAGTGAAGAGATGAGTTCTTCGAGAGAACAATCTGGAAAGTGGTTGTTATTCTTTGTTGGTAGAGCAGGAAAGGGCATTCCTGAAAGAGAAAGCATCTGAACAAGAGCATAGAAATGTAAAGCAACCTGGAGATCTAGGGGGAACTGCAAGCTTTTTGATACGGCAGCAGCAAGGAACACGTTTGTCATGGCTGAGGAGGCGCCCCACCAAGCAACAGCATGAAGATGCAATCAAGGGCCAGATAATGAATGGCATTTTAAGTACCACTGACGTGTTAGTGATTCATCCTGGAGTGAGGCATCAAAAAGTTTCAAAACAGGAAAACAGCATGATTTGTTGCTTTTGTACTATTGGGTTTGGCAGCAATGTAGAGGATGGAATGGAAGCTTGCGAGACTAGGGGCAAAAAGAACTAAGAAAACAGCGCGATAATATAGAAAAGAAGAACAAGGAACAGTGTTAATAGAGGGGCATCCAATTGAATGTATGTGGCAGAGGAAGGTGAGAGTGGAAACTAAGGTGATGTGCTGGGTGGGGAGGGGCCAAGAAAGAGGATACAGGAAGAGAGTGGTTTCCAGGAAAACGTTTGTTTCACTTTCAATCTGTGGCCTTCAAAATATTCAGAACATATTGTTCTGGAGCTCAGGAGAGAAGGTGAGGTAAAGATGTGAATTCAGTAGCTCAGAAGCGAAGCTCCAGTCTTGAGGATGGATCAGACTGGGAAGGGAGACCGTCATACAGGGTGAGAAGAGAGATCCAAGGACAGAACTGTAGGAAGCATCAATATTTGAGGAATGAGAAAGGAAGAAAAGCCTCCCACAAAGGAGATGAGACAAGAGGAATGGTTACACAGGTAGGAAGAGAAGCGGAGATGAATGGTGTCCTCTTTATATTTCAGTCACCTGAACTCATTACTCATTACTCATTATTGCCTGCAAATATCAGGTGCTTCACTGTTTCTCGGCTTTTACTCATACCTTTCATCTTTTCAAAAGGAGTTTTAAAATGCTACTCACTTTTCAGAGTCTAAGTGGAATACGAAGTCTTATGTCAGAACTTTCCTGAGCACTATCATGATCTCTCTTCCTCACATTGTCCTAGTAACCCCAGCGTCATGAAATTGAACGTTTATTTAAGACAGTCTTTCAACAACTTTTTGGTCTCAGGAACCCTTTACATTCTTAACAATGATTGAGGATCAACCAGTCTGACCAACATGGAGAAACCCCGTTTCTACTAAAAATACAAAATTAGCCTGGCATGGTGGTACATGCCTGTAATCCCAGCTACTCGGGAGGCTGAGACAGGAGAATTGCTTGAATCTGGGAGGCAGAGGTTGCGGTGAGCTGAGATCGCACCATTGCACTCCAGCCTGGTCAACAAGAGCAAAACTCCACCTAAAAAAAAAAAAAAAAAATCGACGATCCCAAAGAACTTTTGCTTATATAAGATATAGCTATCAATATTACAGAATAAAACAATTAAAACACATATTGTTACAATATTTATTAACTTATTTAAAATAGCAATAATGTCATTGCATGTCAATGTAAATAACATTTTGATTAAAAATACTATATTTTTTAAAACAAAAGTGTAGCAAGAATAGTGGCATTATTTTACATTTTTTCAAATCTCTTTAATGTTTTGCTTAATAGAACACAGCTGGATTATCATAACCACCTCTGTGTTCAATCTGTTGTGATGTGCCATTTTGGTGGAAATATGGAAAGAAAATCTAGTCTCATGCAGGGATGTAGTTGCGGGGGAAAGGGCATATTTTAATAGTCTTTTCAGAAAACTGTGGATATTCTTCTTTGATACCACACCAGAACTCAGCAAGAGCTTTTTTTCCCCCTAAAGGTTAATTGCAACATGGAATCTGAAACCATATCAAGAAAGTTTTCAAACTGTTATATTAAAATTCATCGGTCTATCATACAATTTGAATCGTGAATTTTTACCCATGTATGATTTTGCAACATCACACATTTGTCACTTAGAAAATATTGATTTGCCATATAAAAAAAGCTCAATATCACTGGGCATTAGAGAAATGCAAATCAAAACCACAATGAGATTCCATCTCACACTAATCAGAATGGCTATTGTTAAAAAGAAAAAATAACAGATCCTGGAGAGGTTGTGGAGAAAAAGGAACATTTATACATTGTCTGTGGGAGTGTAAATTAGTTCAACCATTGTGGAAGACAGTGTGGTGATTCCTCAAAGACCTAAAGACAGAAATATAATTTGACCCAGCAATCTTATTACTGGATATATGTACAAAGGAATATAAATCATTCTATCATAAAGAAACATGCATACGTATGTTCATTACAGCAGTACTCACAATAGCAAAGACATGGAATCAACCTAAATGCCCATCAATGACAGATTGGATAAAGAAAATGTGGTACATATACACCATGGAATACCATGCATCCATAAAAGAGAACAGTATCATGTCCTTCGCAGGGACATGGATGAATCTGGAGGCCATTATCCTCAGCAAACTAATACAGGAACAGAAAATCAAATACCACATGTTCTTATAAGTGGGAGCTAAATGATGAGAACACATGGACACATAAAGGGAACAGAAACACTGGGCCTATTGGAGGCTGGAAGGTGGGAGGAGGGAGAGAATCAAGAAAAATAACTAATGGGTACTAGGCTTAATACCAGAGTGACAAAATAATCTGTACAACAAACCCCCATTACACAAGTTTACCTATGTAACAAACCTACACATGTATCCCTGAACTTAAAAGTTAAATTTTAAAAAATTGATGTGCTGGATTATTCAAGTCCTCCAATGTTGACATATTTCATTATTACATTTTGTTAATATTACCATCAATTTCATCAGAAAAGCTTTTAAATATTAAGAAATTGTCAAGCTCACAGTGGCAGATACAACTTTTCCAAATTCTTATTTTTATTTGAAAGCTCAAGTTATATCATTGGTAAGAAACATGAGAGTTTTTTTCTTTGATGTAAGAGGGTCACTTCGTTAATTTTCAAGAAAATGTCATGCCATTCTCCTCTAAATATGAATTCTTTGCATACGTGCCTAGAGATAAGAGGAAGAAGTTGACTTCATTCCTATTTGTATTTTCCTTTCAGGTCATAGCAAAAGTTCTTGGGCTTAGTAGGTTCTCAACAGATGTTTGTAGATTTTAATTGAATTTATTTCCATTGTGAATTTCAACTGCTGTAAGGGTTTCATTATGTCCCAGTTTGCCCAAGATGATCCCCACTTATGTGTGTTCTCTTCATATACCATCAAATTTGGGATATTTGCCCCCCTCCTGATTTAAATAAGTAGTATTAAGCATTGCAATAAAATATCAGCATGAATTTGATGGACCTGAACTTGGCACTTTCAATTTCTATTCTAGTCACCCAGAAGTGTGAGACTGTGGTTCAGAAAACAGAACCCACATAAAGACAGAGATAAGCCTATCTCTCTAGTTTAGAACTTTTGTAACTGCAGAATAATTAATGCCTCCTTTAGGACAGTATGTTCAGGACAGTGTGCAGAGTCATAACTGGTAAAACAGTGTGGACTTGGACTCAAGTGGCTAGGGAGGGTTAAATCCTTCTGGTCTTAGGGGTAGCCAGGAAATATTCAACATCATTGCCTCCTACAGTCTTGGCATTCTAGCCAATTATGCCATAGCCTGTGCTGCAAGATTCAATATGTAAGAAGTTGCCAGGCTACCAGGCTGCCAATCAGCAGTGTCATGGGGAAATGTGGGAAATTATAGATTAGGTGTCCATGGAATATGTGCAGGAAATAGAGGCTGGATACCATACTTTGTACAGAGAGTGGTCTGACACTATTGCAATAGCTGTTTTGTCAGTATTCTATGGTGTAAACCTTTCATATGTTATTTTGTTGTCAACGCTTTTTTAAAAAAATGCAATAGACTCTCCTGGCAGCAATGAACCAAAAATTAAGAGTATTTAGTGAAAAATTAAGTGCTGAGTTTCTGTTTCTCAAAAAAGCTAATGATAAAAGTGTCACTTAGAAAAATGTTGAAATTTCCCATCCAACAGTGGAACATAATTGCTAACTCCACAAAAGCCAAAGAATCTGCTTCAGAAGTTAATGTTACCTTAAGATGATTGTACCTGCCCAGAGATCATGATTTAACATGTACAGCTGCAGAAAGTGTATTTACATGTCACTCTGTGAAGCATGACTTTCCATTTATTCATTTTAGAGCCCAAGTTTTCTTGTAATCATACAGAAAGTAAAGCAATAACTATGATTTTATTGGTTCCATTAACAGAATAAGTTCACAAATAGTTAAAAGAGAATTTTATAGCAACATATTAGATGCTACAAATAGAAAACCGCCAATTCAAAATAGTTCAATTTTTTTTCTATATGAATCAAGGAATCAAAGTAAAACTAGTTTAAGTTCATCTTACAGGAAACATCTAATACTATTGTTAAAGCCATTGTAAATTTACTTTAAAAGTTCAGCATTGAAGATAAAATTTTTTGCTTATGCAGCAATAAAATCAATACGAATTTTAGTGAAACATCTTGTCATTATAAAAACAATATTCCACCAAATTAACAAACATATAAGGAAAAATTATGCTTATAATTGGTTGTGGTACATAAAAAAGGCATAATGGCATCCTGAAAGAGCTAACAACTGAAAGTGAAGTTATAGTTGTCAAATTGTATAAATACTTTGTACATATACACAAAGTAACTGAACTATATAATTTTTATACACCTAATGTTGAAATAAAAACTAATTCAGATGCAGCACAGAAGTAGGTACTTTCTCCTTTGCTACTCATTATTAATCAAATTGAGAAATGCTTGAGCCCTTAACATTTTTGTAAATGGATCTAAGTGTTACAGAATAATATCAAACTAACTTGCAAGTGTTCAAAATCAAAACTGTCAGTAAATAGAGCGCCCAAAATTCATCTAGTGAAGTGTTTAGCAAGTTGCAATGAATGACAACAATACTTGCAAATGGGATGACGTTCCAATTCATTTTTACTAAAGCAAAAAAAAAAAAAAAAAGACAACACATTAAACAAGGTTCAAATGATGGACAAAATTTGATTTTGAAATTTGATGGTAGAGCTTTGTAATATTTTGACTCACTAAAAGAATCTTTTGATAAATCTTTTATTTTTAGTTGGAAAAAAATCTCTGTGCTGAAATAGAATGAAATTTAAGAGAATCTAAATATGGTAGGCATTCAAAAGAATCATATAGACAATTGGCTTGATGAATTATTTATTGAAATAATTACTGTCAATGGAGACAAAAAGACAGTAAAAATATTTTAACTGATGTATTAGTATGTTTCAATACAAAGCAATTGTAATTGAGAATATTCTCAATTTAGGATTACTTTTTATCTGAGTAGCTGTTGCATAACTGTAGAGAGAGTATTTTCATATTAAAAAAGTTTCATTGAAAGAGAATAATCAATTGAAGATGTCAATAATTTCAAATATATTAACCATTAAAATGCCACTTTAAATATTACCAGTAACTTTGTGAAGCCCATACAAAATAATTAGACTATAGTAAAATAAAACATTTTTCAGGAAAATGCCAGTGACATGATATTAGAAATGTATATGGCTAAGAAACCGATTAAAGTAGGTGAAGACGTCATAACACTAATTATTGTCTATATCATTTTTACTATCTACATTATCTCTTTAAAGACATAACTTACATAAAGTCCACCAGACTTACAGCTTAATGATTTCTTACATACATATATACTTATGCAAGCAGCACTCAGATCTCTCTCCCTCTTTCTCTTTCTCTTTCCCTTTTTCGGTCTATAAAGTCCAGCTCAAATATAATTTCTTCTCTTGGCAGTGTTTCATAAGTAGCCCTGTCATCACAACTCCCAGAAAAATTCTTTGTTTATCTTCTGGGATACCATAACATAGTGGATGTATTATACTTCTCTTCTAGCCCATGTCATATGGTATATTGTGATTTGCGTTTATACCTGACCTCACAACTAGTCAATGGGTCATTTGAGGGTAGGAGCCATATATATTTTTTCAGCTTTATCCTAAGTGCCTAGCACTGTGTGCAAGTAACATATTCGGTGCTCAGAAAATGTCCTGTGAAATGAATTATCTCTTCAGTTATTGTATCATCTAATAGGGTTAAATACATTGTTGGCTCTCAATAATTATTTTTTGAAGTAAGTAACCTAAAATCTTCTTGTTCATTGGAGTTTACACATACTAGTTTTGAGACGCATATAGATTTATTAGGGGGGATTATAAAACCTAACACAGGATAATGAAGGCCTCCTTACCAGCAAAACTTCGCACTAAGCCATGGTTTATAGCGGAATGCATATAAATTACTCTAGATTATTCTTTCGAATATATATGCTATTTTATTTTATTTTATGTTTATTGACTCTTTTTTGAGACAGGGTCTCACTCTGTTGCCCAGGCTGAAGTGCTCACTGCAGCCTCAACCTCAAGTCATCCTTCCACCTCTGCCTCCTGAGTAGCTGGGACCACAGTCAGATACCATCACACTTGGCTAATTATTTATTTTTTGTAGAGGGCATCTCCTGTTGCTACCCAGACTGGTCTCAAAACTCCTGGGCTCAAGCAATCTGTTTGCCTTGGCATCTGAAAGTTCTGGGATTACAGGCGTGAGCCACACCTAGCCTATATTTTAAAAAATAGTGTTTCTTCTTCTATTGTTGGTAAGAGGAAGAAAAATGCAAACAGCCTTCAATTGAATAGAAATAATGGATGTTCTCTCTTTTCATTCTATATGGTATTTAAAGTAAACAATATGAATTTACTTTGTTTTAGAAACATTAATAAAAGCTCTTTATTCATAAATGTATTTTTATAAGTATAGCCCATAGTATAGAATTTTATATTTATAATTCAAAAGAAAATATTGGCATCAAAATAATTTATTAATAAGTATATAATTGAGCTACTTATATGATGATAGTGTATTAAACTCAGCAATCTTCACAGGATCTATCATCCATGAATGCTGTAACCCTTTTCCAAACATTAAAAAAAAAAAATACAGGTAAGTGTTTATTCTCTTATTTTCTGTATTGAAGGCACTGAATAATTTAACAAAGAAGTGCAAAAGAAACACTAAATGTGGGAAAATTCTTCTTTTTGGGAAATTATTAGTAGTAGGGTATATCCAGCCACGTACAGCAACCCAATTCCCCAGGAAACTTCATAAAATGATAACCATATTAAACTGAGGACAGGACAACCTAGCATCAAGAATGGACCCGGAGAATATGTTAGATGTATTGTCTAACATATAAATAAGTGATAACCTCAAAGGCTAGCAAAGACACTGTAAATTAATAGTAGATGGATTGCATTTGTCAGTAAAAGCTTTTGATGAAAAAATTTCTATATTTGCCAGTAAAGAACTGCACAGAGCATATGGTTCACTGAAATAAGATAGAATTAAAAAAAAAAAAAAATTAAACCATAAGTAATCTGTGAAATTACTAACATTTAAAGTTTCTTCACAGATTAACATAACATGAAAATTAGTTAAAAGAAAAGCTCTGAAATTCACTGTAAAGTTTAAGTTTGTACTTAATTTCCAATAGAATAGACTGCTCTCATACTAAGAGGGATCATGTAGATTTTTCTAGAAGCATCATTTATTTGAATAGCTTTGACCATTTAGATACATTTAAAGTATTTTTATTTATTATAAGGAAAGTGAATGGCTTTTTAAAGGGGATTCTTAGGCTATTTTTACACAAATAATTTTGGTAAAAGTAGTACACAGTGAGATTGCAGGAATCAAGAAGTGTTGGTCATACCTTGTTCAGCTTGCATTTCTCTTGTTCACTTGCACTTTCTGCTTTCATGTTATTGAAAACCACAGGGCTTTCTGGCCATTAAGTTCTCAGGGTCCATTCTTGATGCTAGGTTGGTTCTCTTTATATTCCTTTCTTCCCTGCTGTACAGGCCTTGGGGCTGTCGCCTCCTTTATGATCCTCCTTCATTATGGAAGATGTTACCATCTTCTCTAATGCCATCTTCTCTAATGCTTGCTGGCCTTTGGCTAATTCTGGGTATGTAACAGGGAAGATAGGGTCTCTCCACCTCCCTACTTCCTTGCTGCCCTGAAAACAAGTATATTAGACACTTTTCATTTAAGTTTTACTGTTATTTATTGTGAGGGAGTCTTGATAAAAATAATCAGACTAAGAAAATTATAAAATTGAAGAGAACTTTCAACATTTTAATGCATGTTATCACCTTACAATTTCCAATATGGCTAGCAGGCCCAGAAACGCTGATGGATTCCTGTTTTGTTCTTTTATTTTGGTGGCAGATTTTATGTGTTTCTAGCCTTCTGTGTCTAAGCCTAAAAATCCCTTTCTCTATGAAGGCCTGCCTGTCCATTATGTAGGCCCGAAGACACAGAACAATAGGGGTAAATCAGAGCCAGGGTGAGGGCACCTGTCTCAGGACTTTCCATTCTTCCCTCCTTTTTCAATGGCCTAACAACTCACCATAGGACAGGCTCCCCTATGATATTACCACACCTAGAAGCTTTCTTTGAATAGCCATGTTTCCTGGATGACTTGGGGATAATATAAAACATAAAAAATCTAGAATGAGCAAATGTTAATTTTATTATTGCAAAATGCCTACTGCATCTGAGACAAAAGTTATGGGTGTCCTTATTTTAGTCCAAAGTGCTTACTTCATCAAAGTTAATATTATATGTAAGTCACTGAAACACCCTTTCTCGCCCAACCTTTCAAACTTCTCCCGGTTTTATATCCATCCTGCCCCCACACCATAACCACCCACATCCCATGATAAGTAGCAGAGGCATTATCTGGAAGCATGGGAGGGTGAATTTGGCTTCCAATGAAGTCTTAGAGGCCAAGTCTTAAAGTTTTGGCATCTTATAACATGGACACATCCATGAGCATGGAAAGATTCCAGATGAGTCTAGGCTTTTATCGACACCAAAGATAATGTTAGATTCTTTATCCTTGTTTAATATCAATGTGCTAAATCAACAGCAAATTTCCATACATCCTTCGTGTCAACTAGAGGAAAAGTAAGCTCAAAAATGTTCTAAGATAAAAGCAAGTTACATTATTTTTAAAATTTTTTAAATTAAATCTTTAATTTTTAATGTTTGTGGGTACATAATAGGTGTATATATGTATGGGTTATATGAGATATTTTGATACAGGCATGTAATGCATAATAATCATATCAGGGTAAATGGGGTATCTATCACCTCAAGCGTTTATCCTTTGTGTTTCAAATGATCTAATTCTACTCTTTTAGTTATTTTTCAAAGTACAACTAAATTATTTTTTACTATAGTCACCCTGTCATACTAGCAAATACCAGGTCTTATTCATTCTATCTAACTATTATTTTGTACCCGTTAACCATCCCCACCTCCAGCCAACCCCCGCCACTACCCTTCCCAGCCTCTGGTAACCATCCTTCTACTCTTTATCTCCATTAGCTCAATTGTTTTAAGTTTTAGCTCCCACATATAAGTGATAACATGCAATGTTTATCTTTCTGTGCCTGGCTTATTTCATGTCCTCCATTTCCATCCATGTTGTTGCGAATGACTGGATCTCATTCTTTTCTATGGCTGAATAGTACTCCATTGTGTATACATACCTCATTTTTTTATCCATTCATCTGTTGATGCACCCTTCAAACATTGCTTCCAAATCTTGGCTATTGTGAATAGCGCTGCAATAAACATGGGAATGCAAATCTCTCTTTGATATACTGATTTCCTTTCTTTTGGATATATACCTAGGAGTGAAATTGCTAGATCATGTGGTAGCTGTATTTTTAGTTTTATGAGGACCTCCAAACTGTTCTCAATAGTGGTTGTACTAATTGCGTTCCCACCAACAGTGTACGAGGGTTTCCTTTTCTCCATATCCTTGTCAGCATTTGTTACCACCCGTCTTTTGGATAAAAGCCATTTTAACTGGTGTGAAATGATATTGTAGTTTTGATATGCATTTCTCTGATGATCAATAATATTAAACACCTTTCCATATACCCACTTGCCATTTGTATGTCTTCTTTTGAGAAATCTCTATTCTCATCTTTTGTGTACAACCCCCCGCCTTCACTTTTTGTTGAAGCAGGGTCTCACTCTGTCTCCCAGGCTGGAGTGTAGTGGCATGATCACAGCTCACTGCACCCTCGACCTCCCAGGTTCCAGTGAGCCTCCCACCTCAGCCTCCTGAATAGCTGGGACTACAGGCGTGCACCTCCACGCCTGGCTAATTTTTGTGGTTTTTGTAGAGATGGGGTTTTGCCATGTTGCCCAGAGTGGTTTCAAACTCCTGGGCTCAAAAGATGCACTTGCCTTGGTCTCCTAATGTTCTAGGATTACAGGTGTGAGCCACACTGCCTGACCTCTTTTGCCTTTTTTTTTTTTTTTGTGAGATGGAGTCTTGCTCTGTTGTCAGGCTGGAGTGCAGCGGTGTGATATTGACTGGCTCATTGCAACCTCCGCCTCCTAGGTTTAAGCTATCCCCCTGCCTCAACCACCTTCCATGCCACCACACTCAGCTAATTTTTTGTATTTTTAGTAGAGACAGGGTTTCACCATGTTGGTCAGGATGGTCTCGATCTCTTGACCTCATGATCCACTTGTGTCAGCCTCCCAAAATGCTGGGATTACAGATGTGAGGCACCGTGCCCGGCCTGCCTATATTTAAAATCAAATTATTCCATTTTTTTTTCCTATAGAGTTGTTTTAGCTTCTAACATGTTCTGGTTATTAATCCCTTGTCAGATGGGTAGTTAGCAAATATTTTCTTCCATTCCCTAGGCTATCTCTTCAGTTTGTTGATTGTTTCCTTTGCTGTGCAGTAGCTTTTTAACTTATGTGATCTAATTTGTCCATTTTTGCTTTGGTTGCCTGTGCCTGCCAGGCATTACTTAAGAAGTCTTTGCCCACTCCAATGTCCTGGAGAGTTTCCCCAATGTTTTCTTTAAACAGTTTCATAATCTGAACTCTTAAATTTTTTTTTTTTTTTTTTTGTATTTTTAGTAGAGACAGGGTTTCACCATGTTAGCCAGGATGGTCTTGATCTCCTGACCTTGAGATCTGCCCACCCTAGCCTCCCAAAGTGCTGGGATTACAGGTGTGAGCCACTGCACCTGGCCAAGCTCTTTGATTTACATCTTTAAAATTCATTTTGATTTGATTTGGGTATAAGGTAAGAGATAGGGGTCTAGTTTCTTTCTTCTGCATATGGATATCCAGTTTCCCCAGCACCATTTATTGAAGAATCTGTCCTTTCCCCAGTGTATGTTCTTGACACCTTTGTTGAAAATGAGTTCACTGTAGATGTATGGCTTTATTTATGCCTTCTCTGTTATATTCTACTGGTGTCTACTGGTGTTTGTGTCTATTTTTATGCCAATACCATGCTGTTATGATTACTACAGCTCTGTAGTGTAATTTGAAGTCAGGTAATGTGATTCCTCCAGTTTTGTTCTTTCTGCTCAGGATAGCTTTGGCTATTCTGGGTCTTTTGTGGTTCCACATAAATTTTAGGATTTTTTTTTTCTTTTTGGGAGCAAGCCCCCCAAAATCTGGCCATAAACTGGCCCCAAGACTGGCCATAAACAAAATCTCTGCAGCACTGTAACATGTTCATAATGGCCCTAACACCCTCGCTGGAAGGTTGTAGGTTTACGGGAATGAGGGCAAGGAATACCTGGCCCATCCAGGGTGGAAAACCGCTTAAAGGCATTCTTAAGCCACAAACAATAGCATGAGCGATCTGTGCCTTAAGGGCATGTTCCTGCTGCAGTTAACTAGCCCAACCTATTCCTTTAATTCAGCCCATCCCTTCGTTTCCCATAAGGGATACTTTTAGTTAATGTAATGTCTATAGAAACAATGCTAATGACTGGTTTGCTGTTAATAAATATGTGAGTAAATCTCTGTTCAGGGCGCTCAGCTCTGAAGGCTGTGAGACCCCTGATTTCCCACCTCACACCTCTGTATTTCTGTGTGTGTGTGTTTAATTCCTCTAGCGCTGCTGGGTTAGGGTCTCCCCAGCCGAGCTGGTCTCGGCATTTTCCATTTCTGTGAAGAATGTTATTGGTACTTGATAGCAATTTCATCAAATCTGTAGATTGTTTTGGGCAGTATGGACATTTTAACCTATTTAACATATTGATTCTTCCAATCCATGAACATGGAATATCTTTCCATTTTTTTGGTGTGTCCTCTTCAATTTCTTGCATCAGTGTCTTATAGTTTTCATTGTAGAGATCTTTCACTTTTTTGGTTGATTGCTAGGTATTTTATTTGTAGCTATTGTAAATGGGATTATTTTCTTGATTTCTTTTTCAGATTGTTTGCTGTTGGCATATAAAATGCTACTGATATTTGTATGTTGATTTTGTATCCTGCAACTTTACCAAATTTGTTTAACAGTTCTAATAGTTTTTTGGTGGAGTCTAGGTTTTTCCAAGTATAAGATCATATCATCTGAAACAAGGATAATTTGACTTCTTCCCTTCCAGTATGGATGCTTTTTATTTCTCTTGTCTGATTACTCTAGCTAGGGCTTCCAGTACTACGTTGAATAACAGTGGTGACAGTGGGCATCCTTGTGGTGTTCCAGATCTTAGAGGAAAGGACTTCAATTTGTCCCCATTCAGTATGATACTAGCTGTGGATCTATCATACATAGTGTGTCCAGAATTGGTGGGTTCTTGGTCTCGCTGATTTCAAGAATGAAGCTGCGGATCCTCGTGGTGAATGTTACAGTTCTTAAAGATGGTGTGTCCGGAGTTTGTTCCTTCAGCTGTTCAGACGTGTCCAAAGTTTCTTCCTTCTGGTGGGTTTATGGTCTCGCTGACTTCAGGAGTGAAGGCACAGACCTTTGCAGTGAGTCTTATAGCTCTTAAAGGTGGCATGTCCAGAGTTGTTCGTTCCTCCCGGTGGGTTCGTGGTCTCGCTGACATCAGGAGTGAAGCCACAGACCTTCACGGTGAGTGTTATAGCTCATAAAGGCAATGTGGACACAAAAAGTGAGCAGCAGCAAGATTTATTGTGAAGAGCAAAAGAACAAAGCTTCCACAGCATGGAAGGGGACCCAAGTGGGTTGTCGCTGCTGGCTCAGGTGGCCAGTTTTTATTCCCTTATTTGCCCCCACCCACATCCTGCTGATTGGTCTATTTTGCAGAGAGCTGATTGTCCATTTTACAAAGAGCCAATTGGTCCATTTTTACAGAGTGTGGATTGGTGCTTTAACAAATCTTTAGCTAGACACAGAGCACTGATTGGTGCGTTTTTACAGAGTGCTGATTGGTGTGTTTACAAACCTTTAGCTAGACACAGAGCACTGATTGGTGCATCTACAATCCTTTAGCTCAACAGAAAAGTTCTCCAAGTCCCCACACAACACAGAAGCCCAGCCGGCTTCACCTCTCAATCCTGCCTCTAAATAGGACACCCTAGCTGCTATTGGGAATTGGCGATGACTGCTCTAGCTACTTCTTGCTGGATAGGGGCGAAGAAGGGGCCCTGCAGTTGTAGTGTCCTCCAGAGGGGAACTCTTTAGGCCAGTGAAAGCGCCAGTGGGTTGCTCCAGGGGTCCTCAGTAGAAGTTGTTAGTTGAGCTTATTTGGGGTTCCATTTGTAAGACCATCTGTAGCTTGATGGCCTCCATCCTAGAGGAAACACATTTGACAAGGAGGTAAAAAATACAGGGCCTGAAGGCAAGTAATAGCAAGATGGCTGCCACAGGACCTAGAAAGGGGACAAGCCATGTTGCCTAACTCCAGAGGTTGGTATAAGAGTTTGAAAGTCGTTGTCTGATTTCAAAAGCCTTTTCCTGTGAATGCTGGGCGGCATCTCGTACTATCCCTGACTAGTTAGTGGAAAAAAACAACACTCTTCCCCTAAGAAGGTGCAGGGTCCTCCTTTCTCAGCAGTGAGGGGGTGTAGGCCTCGGCAGTTTTGGAGAGTCACTGCTGCCAAAGAGTCTATTTGGGATTGCAGAGTAATGATAGATTTCGTTATTTCTTGCAAATTGTCTGAGAAATCCTTTGAGACGATGTGGTAGTAGGATAATATATGTTACACTGTTAACTTTTAGTAAACTTTACTTTTGTTGAAAACCTTGTAAGTTTGGGATTTTAATTTTTCTTTGCTATTAATAAAACTTCATTCTGTCTATATTAACTTAGAAACGGTATAGATGGCTCCTTCCTGATTCTGTAAGTACTTTGAGGTTTGGCTGAGTGCAAATAGCTGGCAGGTTTGAGCAGACCAATTATTAGGCAATTTTCCAAACTGCTTCTACAAGAGTTTCCTTATCACTCACTGAATACCCATTGTGTCTTTTTTCCTTAATGATGGAGGAACTACCTATCATCCTGTCCTGAAGGGAGTTCCTCCTAGGTCTGGTCAGACCTTTGTATGGTAATTAAGATTTAGATCCCTTGTTAGGAAATCTGCTGGGTGAAGGATTTTTGATAGGAAGACTACGGGATGTCAGTGGCCTCAGTGATTTCGGGCTATGCCCTTGTTTGCACTGACAACAAGGTGGTATTGGAGTGTTATAGGGTCACAGAAAACACCTTCGGTTTTAAATTTACCCTGGCTTTTAAAGGAATTGGCTACAATGTTTTTTCTTTACCATTTCCATCTCTCTTTCTTTCTCTTTGACTTCTTTGACTCTCTCTCTGACTCCCTCTTTGTCTCTGTCTCTTCCTCTCTCTCTCTCTCCGACTTTCTGTCTTTTTCTCTCTTTCCTTTCTACTGGTCTTTCCCTGCCTCTCCTAGCTGCTTATGCTGCTGTTCTCCTTCCCCATTTTGATGGCTTTGGCAGTGTAAGACTGCCACCTCCTTGGGTTTTTGCACTGCATGCAATAACTCCACAATTTCCTTGTGGTATTTAATGGGGGTTCCCCCAGAGGTTAGGAACTCCCTTTCTTTCCATATTGCAGCATGGGCATTTAGGATTAGATAAGCATACTTGCTATCTGTATACACGTTTATTCTTTTTCCCTTTCCCATTTCCAAGGCTCTGGTAAGTGCCACTAGTTCTACTAACTGGGTGTTGGCCCCTGGGAGAAGAGGCTTACTTTCTTTTTTTTGAGATGGAGTCTCGCTCTGTCTCCCAGGCTGGAGTGCAGTGGCCGGATCTCAGCTCACTGCAAGCTCTGCCTCCCGGGTTTACGCCATTCTCCTGCCTCAGCCTCCCAAGTAGCTGGGACTACAGGCGCCTGCCACCTTGCCTGGCTAGTTTTTTGTACTTTTTAGTAGAGAGGGGGTTTCACCGTGTTAGCCAGGATGGTCTCGATCTCCTGACCTCGTGATCCACCCATCTCGGCCTCCCAAAGTGCTGGGATCACAGGTTTGAGCCACCTCACCCGGCCTTTTTCAAGTATGGTTACATCACTAACTATGGCATAACCTGCCCTTCATAGCCCATTCTCCACAAATGAAGTTCCATCTATATACCGATGGAATATAGGTTAAGGTCAGGATTAGCTAAGGGGACTTCTAAGAGATCATCTCGGGTAGCATAAGTCTGGACTGTAATTTGTTGGCAGTCATGCTCGATTGGTTCCCCATCCTCTGGGAGAAAAGTGGCAGGATTGAGGGCCATGCACGTATGTATTTGAAGCACCAGTCCCTCAAGGAGTAGCACTTGGTATCTAAGTAGATAGTAGGTGGTTGTCTGATAGCCATAAACTTCCTTTGGCACCTAGCACGCCATTTACATCATGAGTAGTCCAGACAGTGAGATCCTTCCCTTGTATTACTTTGATAGCCTCTGACACTAAGACAGTCACTGCCACAACTACCTGTAAACAGTGAGGCCAGCCTTTTGCTACTACAGTATGCCACTGGTTGTGGGGTTGTCTCACGAGTCTGAGTAAGGACTCCAAGAGCTATCCCTGCTCTCTCTCTGACATATAAAGAGAAGTTTTGTCCTGTGGGAAGGCTTAAAGCTGGAGCTTGTACTAGGGCCTGCTTTAAGGTTTTGAAGGCTGTTTCTGCCCCTGGTTCCCATTCTACCAGATGAGTATTTGCCCTCTGTGTCTCCTGATTAGAGTATAGAGGTGGCCTGGCTATCTCGCTGTATCCAGGGATCCATAGTCGGCAAAAGCTGGTGATTCCAAGGAACCCCTGCAGCTCTTTTAATGTCTTAGGGTGAGGATAAGCCAGTATAGGCTGTATTCATTTCTTGCTGAGGGCCCTGGTTTCTCTAGCTAAGATTAGGCCTAGATATTTGACCTGCTGTAGGCAAAGCCGGGCCTTTGATCTAGACATCTTGTACCCTTGATTAGCTAGAAAGTTCAAGAGATCTAGAGTAGCCTGCTGGCATGAGGCTTCCAAACTGGTAGCCAAAAGTAAATCATCCACATACCGAAGGACCAGAGTGCCTGGACTTGAGAAGTGGCCTAGATCTTGGGCCAGTGCCTGACCAAACAGATGAGGGCTATCACTAAACCCTTGGGGCAAGAGAATCCACGTAAGTTGGGACATGTGGTCTGTGGGATCCTTAAAGGCAAAGAAAAACTGGGAGTCAGAGTGCAGGGGAATACAGAAGAAGGTATCCTTGAGGTCCAGAACAGTGAACCATTCTGCTTCCTCTGGTATTTGAGAGAGCAGGGTATAGGAGTTGGGTACTACATTATATGGAGGAATTACTGCCTCATTGATGAGTCTAAGATCTTGCACTAGTCTCCACTGACTGTTTGGGTTTTGTACTCCCAGAATTGGGGTGTTGCAGGGACTGCTGCATTTCCTTACTAAGCCTTGAGCTTTTAAATGTTTAACAATATCCTGTAATCCTTTATGAACTTCAGGCCTTAAGGGATATTGCCTTTGATAAGGAAAAGTGGTGGGATGTTTTAGCCTGATTTGGACTGGGTGGGCATTTTTTGCCCTTCCAAATTGTCCTTCCAATGCCCAGACTTCAGGATTGATTCCCTCCTCAAGTAGGGGACAACAAATGGGTAATTTGTTCCCCATATTCATGTAGATAATAGCTCCAGCTTTGGCTAATATAGCCTTCCCTAATAAGGGTGTGGGACTTTCAGGCATAACAAGAAAGGCATGTGAAAAAAGCAAAGTCTCCCAATTACAACTGAAGAAGTGGGAGAAATACCTGGTTACAGGCTGTCCCAGGATTCCTCAGATGGTAACAGACCTTGAGGACAGTCATCCAGGACAGGAGATTATCACTGAGAAGGCCATGCCAATGTCCAGGAGGAAGTCAATTTCCTGGCCCTCAATGGTTAAATGTACCAGGGGCTCAGTGAGGGTGACGACGTGAACTGATCCTTGCCCCAGGCACCCTCAGTCCTGTTATTGGATCATCTGGTTGGGGGCTTCTGGCCCAGAGAACCTTTGTCCTCTAGGGCAGTGTGCCTTCCAGTGATTGCCTTGGCATAGTAGACATGAACGAGGGGGCAGCCTGTTTCTCGTTGGACAATCTTTTTTAAAGTGTCCTTGAAAACTCACACTGATGACAAGCCCTACTGGGTGATTGGCCTGCTCCATTTTCTGTCCTCTCTGAACCACCAAGGTTTGTTTGTCTGAGGGCCATGACTAAGGCTGTGGCCTTTCTTAGATCTTGCTTTTCCTTTTGGGCCTGTTCCTCTTGGTCCCTATCATAGAGCACTAAGGTTGCCAGGTTTAATAATGCCTCCAGATTTTGTTCAGGGCCCAGGGCTCGCTTTTGGAGCTTTCTCCTGATACCTGTGACTGATTGGGTAATAAACATATCTTTTAGAATCAATTGACTCTCTAGTGAGTTGGGTGACAGGGGAATATATTTTCTTAAGGCCTCCCATAGCCACTTGAGGAAGGCAGAAGAATTTTCTTCCTTTCCCTGAGTTATGGTGGACATCATTTAATAATTCATGGGCTTTTTCCTAATTCTCCTTAGTCCTTCTAAAACACAGGTCAACAGATGTTTACTACTCCAGTCCCCCGGATCTGAGTTGAGGTCCCAGTGGCGATCCATACTGAGGACAACTTGCTAACCAGTAGGGAATTTGTCCCTTTCTTCAACTGTCATTCTATCATTTACTTGACTAAGATACCAGGTAATTCCAAACTCTTGGGCTGCAGCTAAAGCTGCATTCTTTTCATTAAAGTCCAGGGTTTGATCTAACAATAGCATGACATCTCTCCAAGTGAGACTGAAGGTCTGCCCTAGACCCTGTAGGACATCTATGTACCTATCAGGATCATCTGAAAACTTCCCCAGGTCTGCCTTGATCTGCTTTAAATCAGAGAGGGAGAAGGGGACATGCACCCGGGTTGGGCCAAATTCCCCTCCCCCTACAGCTTCAAGGGGACATAACCAATAGCCTGAGGTTTGTGTTTTGTTTTGTTTTGTTTTTTGTGGTCCTTTGGAGATTTCTTTGCTTATTTCCTTCCGGGCAAGGAAGATTAGAGGAGGCTTCTCATTAATAGGAAGGGGAGCTATAGGGAGGCTAGGATATGGGGGTAAGCTGAGAGGTCCTCCTGTGGGATGTAAATTGCAAGCTTTGCGTATTTTTGTATTCTCCTTCAATGAAAAGAAAGCTTGGACATAAGGTATTTCATTGCATTTGCCTTCCCTCTTACAGAAAAGGTCAAGTTGCAGGATAGTATTGTAATTTATACTTCCCTCAGGTGGCCATTTTTCCCCATTAGAGAGAGCATACTGGGGCCAGGCCATAGTGTGGAAAAAAATGAGCTGCTTCTTTTTCAGGGTTTGCAGATCAAATTGGTCCCAATGGCTTAGGATGCATTTCAAGGGTGAGCCTGTTGATGCCTGAGTGTTTCCCATCTGAAAGACAAAATTGCCTGTGGTTTTGATTTGTTTGTTTCTCTCCCTGCCCAAGAACCTGCAACGGTCCCTGGACCCTGCTGATCAGAATGGTTGCACTCACCGATGCAGCAGCAGAAACACCTTTTGCCCAAAAACTCGCAACAGTCCCTGGACCCTGCTGATTGGAATAGTTGTGCTCATCATGCAGCAGCAGAAACACTAGTTTTCCTCCTAGACCACAAGGAGGACCAAGGAAGGTCAGATTTAGAGGCCCTCACCAACGCATTCTCGAAAACCTGTACCCTTGCCTGTCCTCCTAGACCACAAAGAGGACTGAGAAAAATCAGATTTAGTGGCCCTTACCAGCACATTCTTGAAAACCTGTTAGAGTCCTAAGTGTTCTGCTGTTAGTATTGGGACTTTACCCCTGTCCTATAAAGGTGTTATGCCCCAAAAATGAAGTGGAGGGCCACACCCTGAGGGAGGGAAGGGATCTCCAGGGTTGAAAGAGTGACGCCTTTTGTCCTCACTTGTCATCATATGAATAGGAAGGATGTTGTTTCTGAGGCTCCCCATATCCTAACTTTAGGAATAGCTTTTGTTAGGCCTGCTAGTCTGAGGAGGGATCCTAAAATTATAGATAGTCCCCGTTACAACAGGGCTTTGGGCAAAAATTATGTCTTCTGATTGGCAAGCCCGGGTGCCTAAAGAAGGGAATAGAGTCCTGGAGTTTATACTAGAAATCATTCTTACAGGAGAAACTAGAAAAACACCAGAGACAGGGAGTGGTTTTTAGAAGCAGGACTAGCCTCAGAGAAGAGAGGCAAGAGGAAGTTTGTCTGACAGGCATTAGGACTCAGGAGGCAAGGATCAGGACGGATAGGATAGATGGACAAGTCCTACTTGGGCAACATGACTTTGAGAATTCCACTCATGGCCACAGGGTCAACCAACTTATTGTCGGGACCCTGGAGCTGAATGGCTTTCCTCTGTGTTGACCCTCAGCTCAGCCCAGAAGTACAGGAAAAGTGGAAGCTGGTTCCAGGCAAACCAATGCTCCCAACTCTGAAGAGTCGGGGGTTGTTAGAGAGACCATTCCCAGAAAGCCTGACCCCATGTTTTTAGTCCAGTGGCTGTGCTAGTCACTTTTAACTGGCCGACAGGTGCCCGGTATTTAGCCCCTGAATTCTATGGAAAAATTGGACACAATAGCAAGCAAAAGGGGTCTGATGGTACTCACCACTTGGCGATAGGTGATAGTCCCTTGTGGTCACCAAAATGTGTCCCATCTGGGTCGCCAAAATGTGTCCAATGTTCAGATGTGTCTGGAGTTTCTTCCTTCTGATTGGTTCATGGTCTCACTAACTTCAGGAGTGAAGCAGCAGCAGACCTTTGCAATGAGTGTTACAGCTCTTAAAGAAGCGTGTCCAGAGTTGTTCGTTCCTCCCAGTGGGTTCATGGTCTCGCTGGCTTCAGGAGTGCAGACCTTCACGGTGAGTGTTACAGCTCATAAAGGCAGTGTGGACACAAAGAGTGAGGAGCAGCAAGATTTATTGCGAAGAGCGAAAAAACAAAGCTTCCACAGCATGGAAAGGGACCCAAGCAGGTTGCCACTGCTGGTTTGGGTGGCCGCTTTTATTCCCTTATTTGGCTGCACCCACATCCTGCTGATTGGTCCATTTTACAGAGAGCTGATTGGTCCATTTTACAGAGAGCTGATTGGTCCATTTTTACAGAGTGCTGATTGGTGCATTTACAAAACTTTAACTAGACACAGAGTGCTGATTGGTGCATTTACAATCCTTTAGCTAGACAGAAAACTTCTCCAGGTCCCCACCTGATTAGCTAGACACAGAGCACTGATTGGTGCGTTTTTACAGAGTGTTGATTGGTGTGTTTACAAACCCCTTTAGCTAGACACAGATTGCTGATTGGTGCATTTACAATCCTTTAGCTAGACAGAAAAGCTCAAGTCCCCACCCGACCCAGAAGCCCAGCTGGCTTCACTTCTTAATAGCTTTTATTATGTTGAGGTATGTACCTCCTATCCCAGTTTTTTGAGAGTTTTTATCATGAAGAGATGTTGAATTCTATCAAATGCTTTTTCAGTATCAATTGAAATGACCGTATGATTTTATCCTTCATTCTGTTGATATGATGTACCACATTGATTGATTTGCATATGTTGAACCACGCCTTGCATCCTTGGGCTATATCCCATTTGGTCATGATGAATGATCTTTTTAATGTGTGTTTGAATTCAGTTTGCTAGTATTTTGTTGGGAATTTTTGCACCAGTATTCATCAGTGATACTGGCTTGTAGTTTTCTTTTCTTTCTTTCTTTTGTTTTTCTTTTGCTTTTTTGAGATGGAGTCTTGCTCTGTCACCCAGGCTAGAGTGCAGTGGTATCATCTCAGCTTACTGCAACCTCTGCATCCTGGGTTCAAGTGATTCCCCTGTCTCAGCCTCCTGAGTAGCTGGGATTACAGGCACCCACCACCACACCTGGCTAATTCTTGTATTTTTCGTAGAGACAGGGTTTCACCATCTTGGCCCGGCTGGTCTGGAACTCCTGACCTGTGACCCACCCAACTCAGCCTCCCACAATGCTGGGATTATAGGTGTGAGCCACTGCACCTGGCCTTTTTCTTTTTCTCTTTCTTTTTTTTTTTTTTTTTTAATGTGTATTTGTCTGGTTTGATATCAGGGCAATACTAGCCTCATAGATTGATTGTGGAAGTACTCCCTTCTCCTCTATTTTTTGGAATAGTTTGAGTAGGATTTGTATTTTTCCTTTAAATGTTTGGTAGACTTCAGCTCTGAAGCCTTCAGGCCCCAGGCTTTTGTCTCCTGGAGGACTTTTTATTATGGCTTCAATCTCATTATTCGTTATTTGTCTGTTCAGGGTTTGGATTTCTTCCTGGTTCAATCTTGGTAGGTTGTATGTGTCTAGGAAATTATCCATTTTTTCTAGATTTTCCAATTTATTGTCATATAGTTGCTTACAGTAGTCACTAATAATCCTTTGAATTTCTGCAGTATCATTTGATAATGTCTCCTTTTTCATCTTTGATTTTATTTATTTGAGTCTTCTGTCTTTTTTCATAATCTGGCTAATGTTTGTCAATTTTGCTTAACTTTTCAAAAAATCAAATTTTTGTTTCATTGATTTTTTTTTTTTTTTTGATGGCACCTTGCTCCGTCACCCAGGCTGGAGTGCAGTGGCGTGATCCTGGCTCACTGCAACCTCCACCTCCCAGGTTCTAGCAATTCTCCTGCCTCAGTCTTTCCAGTAGCTGGGACTACAGGCGCAAGCCACTATACCCGATTAATATTTGCGTTTTTAGTAGAGAAGGGGTTTTGCCATTTTGACCAGGCTGGTCTCAAACTTCTGACCTCAGGTAGTCTACCCGCCTCAGCTTCCCAAAGTTCTGGGATTACAGGTGTGAGCCACCGTGCCCATCTTTGCTTCATTGATCTTTTGTATTGTTTTCTTCATTTCAATTTTATTTATGCTATGATCTTTATTATTTCTTTTCTTCTACTAATTTTGGGTTTGGTTTGCTCTTGTTTTTCCATTTATTTGAGATGCATTACTAGGTTGTTTATTTGAAGTTTTTCTTCTTTTTTGATGTAGGCAGTTATAGTTATAAACTTTCCGCTTAGTATTGCTTTTGCTGTATCCCATAGATTTTGGAATGTTGTACTTCCATTATTATTTGTTTCAAGAAATTTTTTAATTTCCTTCTTAATTTCTTTATTGACCCACCAATTTTTCAGGAGCGTATTGTGTAATTTCCATGTGTTTGTACAGTTTCCAAAATTCCTCTTATTATTGATTTTATTCCATTGTGGTCAGAGAAGATGCTTGATATTATTTTAAAATTTTTTAAGACTTGTTTTATAACCTAACATATGGTCTATCCTTGAGAATGATCCATGTGCTGAGGAAAAGAATGTGTATTCTGCAGCCATTGGATGAAATGTTCTGTAAATATCTATTAGGTCCATTTAGCCTATGGTGCAGATTAAGTCTGGTGCTTCTTTGTTGATTTTCTGTCTGAAAGATCTGTCCAATGCTGAAAATGGGGTGCTGAAGTCTCCAGCTATTATTGTATTTTGATCTATCTCTCTCGTTAGCTCTAAAAATATTTGCTTTATATATCTGGGTGCGTTCTCCAGTGTTGGGTGTTTATTTATTTACAATTGTTTCAGCCTCCTGCTGAATTTACCACTTTATCATTATATAGTGATCTTCTTTGTCTCTTCTTATAGTATTTGTCTTGAAATCTGTTTTGTCTGGTATAAATATAGCTAATCCTGCTCTTTTTTTTTTTTTTGACTTTCTTTTTTTTTTTTTTTGAGACGGAGTCTTGCTTTGTCGCCCAGGCTGGAGTGCAGTGGCCGGATCTCAGCTCACTGCAAGCTCTGCCTCCCGGGTTTATGCCATTCTCCTGCCTCAGCCTCCCGAGTAGCTGGGACTACAGGCGCCCGCCACCTCGCCCGGCTAGTTTTTTGTATTTTTTGGTAGAGACGGGGTTTCACCGAGTTAGCTAGGATGGTCTCGATCTCCTGACCTCATGATCCGCCCGTCTCGGCCTCCCAAAGTGCTGGGATTACAGGCTTGAGCCACTGCGCCCGGCCCTATTTTTTTTGACTTTCATTAGCTTGGAATATCTTTTTTCATCCCTTCATTTTCAGTCTATGTGTGTCTTTATAGATGAAATGTGTTTTTTGCAGGCCAAGTTACAATAATATCCTGTTGAATAAGTAAGATATTGATAGCTACAATATATATATTTCTATTTATTACTGGCTCTATTAGTAAATAATTGAAAAGCAAATAGGAACATCAAGGCATCATAAAGGCAGAAACTCAAAGAAGCAGCTCCCCCTAACCTTGCCCCCAGAAGTCTGAATATGTCAGAATTAGTAAAACATGGAAATTTGAAGGTGGGAATTTGTGGGGCCAGGTCAGATGTCTTAGGAGGAGGATGCCGCTCAGCTATTGCTGGAGTCTTGGAGGAGGCTAGAGGAGACTGGTTCTGCAAGTGTTGGAATAGCTACGCACTGTTTCATCCGGTTTGATCCGGTTTGATCTGGTTTGAACCGGTTTCATCCGGTTTGATCCTGTTTCAACCGGTTTGATCCGGTTTGATCCGGTTTCATCCGGTCTGATCCGGTTTGATCCTGTTTCATCCGGTCTGATCCGGTTTTTTCCAGTCTAATCCGGTCTGATCCAGTTTCATCCTGTTTCATCCGGTTTGATCCGGTTTCAACCGGTTTCATCCGGTTTGATCCGGTCTCATCCAGTTTCATCCGGTCTGATACGGTTTTATCCGGTCTAATCCGTTTGATCCGGTTTCATCCGGTCTGATCCGGTTTGAACCGGTTTGAACCGGTTTCATCTGGTCTGATCCGGTTTGAACTGGTCTGGACCGGTTTGAACCGGTTTCATCCGGTTTGCTCCGGTTTGAACCGGTTTCATCCGGTCTGATCCGGTTGGAACCGGTTTGAACTGGTTTCATCCGGTCTGATCCGGTTTGATCCGGTTGGAACCGGTTTGAACTGGTTTCATCCGGTCTGATCCGGTTTGATCCGGTTTGAACCGGTCTGAACTGGTTTCATCTGGTCTGAACCGGTTTGAACCGGTTTCATCCGTTTTGATCCGGTTTGAACTGGTTTGATCCGGTCTGAACCGGTCTTAACCGGTTTTAACCAGTTTTTGAACCGGTTTCATTCGGTCTGATCCGCTTTAAACCGGTTTCATCCGGTCTGATCCGGTTGGAACCGGTTTTTGAACCGGTTTCATCCGGTCTGATCCGGTTGGAACCGGTTTCGTCCGGTCTGATCCGGCTTGATCTGGTTTCATCCGGTTTGATCCGGTCTGAACCGGTTTGAACCGGTTTTTGAACCGGTTTCATCCGGTCTGATCCGGTTGGAACTGGTTTCGTCCGGTCTGATCCGGTTTGATCCAGTTTCATCCGGTTTGATCCGGTCTGAACCGGTTTCATCCGGTTTGATCCGGTCTGAACCGGTTTCATCCGGTTTGATCCAGTATGAACCGGTTTGAACCGGTTTTTGAACTGGTTTCATCCGGTTTGATCCGGTTTAAACCGGTTTCATCCGGTCTGATCCGGTTGGAACCGGTTTTTGAACCGGTTTCATCCGGTCTGATCCGGTTGGAACCGGTTTCATCCGGTTTGATCCGGTTTGAACCGGTCTGAACCAGTTTCATCCGGTTTGATCCAGTCTGAACCGGTTTGAACCGGTTTTTGAACCGGTTTCATCCGGTTGGAACCGGTTTCATCCGGTTTGATCCGGTTTCAACCGGTTTCATCCGGTTTCATCCGGTCTGAACCGGTTTGATCCAGTCTGAACCGCTTTGATCCGGTCTGAACCGGTCTGAACCGGTTTCATCCGCTTTGATCCGGTCTGAACCTGTTTGATCCGCTCTGAACCGGTCTGAACCGGTTTCATCCGCTTTGATCCGGTCTGAACCGGTTTCATCCGCTTTGATCTGGTCTGAACCGGTTTGAACTGGTTTCATCCGGTTTCATCCGGTCTGATCCGGTTTCATCCGGTCTGATCCGGTATGATCCAGTTGGAACCGGTTTGAACCGGTTTCATCCGGTCTGATCCGGTTTGATCCGGTTTGAAACAGTTTCATCCGGTTTGATCCGGTTTGAACCGGTTTCATCCAGTCTGATCCGGTTTGATCCGGTTTGAACCGGTTTGATCCGGTCTGAACCGGTCTTAACCGGTTTTAACCAGTTTTTGAACCGGTTTCATCCCGTTTGATCCGGTTTGAACCGGTTTCATCCGGTTTCATCCGGTCTGAACAGGTTTCATCCGATTCGATCCGGTCTAAACCGGTTTCATCCGCTTTGATCCGGTCTGAACCCGTTTGATCTGGTCTGAACCGGTCTGAACCGGTTTCATCCGCTTTGATCTGGTCTGAACCGGTTTCATCCGCTTTGACCCGGTCTGAACCGGTTTGAACCGGTTTCATCCGGTCTGATCCGGTTTGATCCGGTCTGAACCGGTTTGATCTGGTCTGAACCGGTCTTAACCGGTTTTAACCAGTTTTTGAACTGGTTTCATCCCGTTTGATCCGGTTTGAACCGGTTTCATCCGGTTTCATCCGGTCTGAACAGGTTTCATCCGATTCGATCCGGTCTAAACCGGTTTCATCCGCTTTGATCCGGTCTGAACCCGTTTGATCTGGTCTGAACCGGTCTGAACCGGTTTCATCCGCTTTGATCTGGTCTGAACCGGTTTCATCCGCTTTGACCCGGTCTGAACCGGTTTGAACCGGTTTCATCCGGTCTGATCCGGTTTGATCCGGTTTGAACCGGTTTGATCTGGTCTGAACCGGTCTTAACCGGTTTTAACCAGTTTTTGAACCGGTTTCATCCGGTCTGATCCGGTTTTTGAACCGGTTTCATCCGGTCTGATCCGGTTTGATCCGGTTTCATCCGGTTTGATCCTGTTTGAACCGGTTTGATCCGGTTTGATCCGGTCTGAACCGGTCTGAACCGGTTTCATCCGGTCTGATCCGGTTTGATCCGGTTTTTGAACCAGTTTCATCTGGTTTGATCTGGTTGGAACCGGTTTCATCCGGTCTGATCCGGTTGGAACCGGTTTTTGAACCGGTTTCATCCGGTTTGATCCGGTTTAAACCGGTTTCATCCGGTCTGATCCGGTTGGAACCGGTTTTTGAACCGGTTTCATCTGGTCTGATCCGGTTGGAACCGGTTTTTGAACTGGTTTCATCCGGTCTAAACCGGTTTGAACCGGTTTTTGAACCGGTTTCATCTGGTTTGATCTGGTTTGAACCGGTTTCATCTGGTTTGATCCGGCCTGAACCGGTTTGAACCGGTGTGAACCAGTTTCATCCGGTTTCATCCGGTCTGATCTGGTTTCATCCGGTCTGATCCGGTGTGATCCGGTTTGAACCGGTCTGAACCGGTTTGATCCGGTTTCATCCGGTCTGATCCGGTGTGATCTGGTTTGAACCGGTCTGAACCGGTTTGATCCGGTCTGATCCGGTTTGAACCGGTTTGATCCGGTCTGATCCGGTTGGAACCGGTTTCATCCGGTCTGATCCGGTTTGAACCGGTTTCATCCGGTCTGATCCGGTTGGAACCGGTTTCATCCGGTTTGATCCGGTTGGAACCAGTTTCATCCGGTTTGATCCGGTTTAAACCGGTTTCATCCGGTCTGATCCGGTTTGATCCGGTTTGAACCGGTTTCATCCGGTTTCATCCGGTCTGAACAGGTTTCATCCGGTTCAATCCGGTCTAAACCGGTTTCATCCGGTTTGATCCGGTCTGAACCGGTTTGAACCGGTGTGAAACAGTTTCATCCGGTTTCATCCGGTCTGATCCGGTTTCATCCGGTCTGATCCGGTGTGATCCGGTTTGAACCGGTCTGAACCGGTTTGATCCGGTTTCATCCGGTCTGATCCGGTGTGATCCGGTTTGAACCGGTCTGAACCGGTTTGATCCGGTCTGATCCGGTTTGAACCGGTTTCATCCGGTCTGATCCGGTTGGAACCGGTTTCATCCGGTCTGATCCGGTTTGAACCGGTTTCATCCGGTTTGAACCGGTTTGAACCGGTTTCATCCGGTCTGAACTGGTCTGAACCGGTTTCATCCGGTTTGATCCGGTCTGAACCGCTTTCATCCGGTTTGATCCGGTTGGAACCGGTTTCATCCGGTTTCATCCGGTCTGATCCGGTTTGATCCGGTTTGAACCGGTTTCATCCGGTTTCATCCGGTCTGAACAGGTTTCATCCGGTTCAATCCGGTCTAAACCGGTTTCATCCGGTTTGATCCGGTCTGAACCGGTTTGAACCAGTTTCATCCAGTTTGATCCGGTCTGAACCGGTTTGAACCGGTGTGAACCAGTTTCATCCGGTCTGATCTGGTTTCATCCGGTCTGATCCGGTGTGATCCGGTTTGAACCGGTCTGAACCGGTTTGATCCGGTCTGATCTGGTTTGAACCGGTTTCATCCGGTCTGATCCGGTTGGAACCGGTTTCATCCGGTCTGATCCAGTTTGAACCGGTTTCATCCGGTCTGATCTGGTTTGATCCGGTTTGAACCGGTTTGAACCGGTTTCATCCGGTCTGAACTGGTCTGAACCGGTTTGATCCGGTTTGATCCGGTCTGAACTGCTTTCATCCAGTTTGATCCAGTTGGAACTGGTTTCATCCGGTTTGATCCGGTTTAAACCGGTTTCATCCGGTCTGATTCGGTTTGATCCGGTTTGAACCGGTTTGATCCGGTCTGAACCGGTCTTAACCGGTTTTAACCAGTTTTTGAACCGGTTTCATCAAGTCTGATCCGGTTTAAACCGGTTTCATCCGGTCTGATCCGGTTTGATCCGGTTTGAACCGGTTTGATCCGGTCTGAACCGGTCTTAACCGGTTTTAACCAGTTTTTGAACCGGTTTCATCAAGTCTGATCCGGTTTAAACCGGTTTCATCCGGTCTGATCCGGTTTGATCCGGTTTGAACCGGTTTGATCCGGTCTGAACCGGTCTTAACCGGTTTTAACCAGTTTTTGAACCGGTTTCATCCAGTCTGATCCGGTTTAAACCGGTTTCATCCGGTCTGATCCGGTTTGAACCGGTTTGAACCGGTTTGATCCGGTCTGAACTGGTCTGAAGCAGTTTCATCCGGTTTGATCCGGTCTGAACCGGTTTGATCCGGTTTGAACCGGTTTGAACTGGTTTCATCCGGTTTGATCTGGTCTGAACCGGTTTCATCCCGTTTGATCCGGTCTGAACCGGTTTGATCCGGTTTGATCCGGTTTCATCCGGTTTGATCCCGTTTGAACCGGTCTGAACCGGTTTGAACCGGTTTCATCCAGTCTGATCCGGTCTGAACCGCTTTCATCCGGTTTGATCCGGTTTGAACTGGTCTGAACCGGTTTGAACCGGTTTCATCCGGTCTGATCCGGTTTGAACTGGTTTCATCCGCTTTGATCCGGTCTGAACCGGTTTGATCCGTTTCATCTGCTTCGATCCTGTCTGAACCGGTTTGATCCGGTCTGAACCGGTCTGAACCGGTTTCATCCGCTTTGATCTGGTCTGAACCGGTTTCATCTGCTTTGATCCGGTCTGAACCGGTTTGATCCGGTTTGAACTGGTTTGAACCGGTTTCATCCGGTTTGATCCAGTCTGAACCGGTTTGATCCGGTCTGAACCAGTCTGAACCGGTTTCATCCACTTTGATCCGGTCTGAACCGGTTTGATCCGGTTTGAACCGGTTTGAACTGGTTTCATCCGGTTTGATCTGGTCTGAACCGGTTTCATCCCGTTTGATCCGGTCTGAACCGGTTTGATCCGGTTTGATCCAGTTTCATCCGGTTTGATCCCGTTTGAACCGGTCTGAACCGGTTTCATCCAGTCTGAACCGGTTCAAACCGGTTTCGTCTGGTTTGATCCGGTTTGAACTGGTTTCATCCGGTGTGATCCGGTTTGGACCAGTCTGAACCGGTTTGAACTGGTTTCATCCGGTCTGATCAGGTCTGAACCGGTTTCATCCAGTCTGATCCGGTCTGAACCAGTCTCATCCGGTCTGATCCGGTCTGAACCGCTTTCATCTGGTTTGATCCGGTTTGAACCGGTCTGAACCGGTTTGAACCGGTTTCATCCAGTCAGATCCGGTTTGAACCGGTTTCATCCGGTTTGATTCGGTTTGAACCGGTTTGAACCAGTTTCATCCGGTCTGAACCGGTCTGAACCGGTTTCATCCGGTCTGATCCGGTCTGAACCGGTTTCATCCGGTTTGATCCGGTGTGAACCGGTTTCAACTGGTTTCATCCGGTCTGAACCGGTTTTATCCAGTCTGAACCAGTCTGAACCGCTTTGATCCGGTCTGAACCTGTTTGAACCGGTTTCATCCGCTTTGATCCGGTCTGAACCCGTTTGATCCGGTCTGAACCGGTTTCATCAGCTTTCATCCGGTCTGAACCGGTTTGATCCGGTCTGAACCGGTTTGAACCGGTTTCATCCGGTTTGATCTGGTTTGAACCGGTTTCATCCAGTTTGATCCGGTCTGAACCGGTTTGATCCGGTTTGATCCGGTTTCATCCGGTTTGATCCGGTTTGAACCGGTTTTAACCGGTTTGATCCGGTCTGAACCGGTTTCATCCGGTTTGATCCGGTCTGAACCGGTTTGAACCGGTTTTTGAACCGGTCTCATCCGGTCTGATCCGGTTGGAACCGGTCTCATCCGGTCTGATCCGGTTTGATCCGGTTTGAACCAGTCTGAACCGGTCTGAACCGGTTTCATCCGCTTTGATCCAGTCTGAACCGGTGTGATCCGGTTTGAACCGGTTTGAACTGGTTTCATCCGGTTTGATCTGGTCTGAACCGGTTTCATCCAGTTTGATCCGGTCTGAACCGGTTTGATCCGGTTTGATCCGGTTTCATCCGGTTTGATCCGGTTTGAACCGGTTTTAACCGGTTTGATCCGGTTTGATCCGGTCTGAACCGGTTTGATCCGGTCTGAACCGGTTTGAACCGGTTTTTGAACCGGTTTCATCCGGTCTGATCCGATTGGAACCGGTTTCATCCGGTCTGATCCGGTTGGAACCGGTTTCATCCAGTCCGATCCGGTTTCAACCGAACCGGTTTCCTTTGATCCGGTTTCATCATCCGGTCTGATCCGTTTTGATCCGGTTTGAACCGGTTTCATCCGGTCTGATCCGGTTTGATCCGGTTTGAACCGGTTTCATCCGGTCTGATCCGATTTGAACCGAACCGGTTTCCTTTGAACCGGTTTCATCCGGTCTTATCCGGTTTGATCTGGTTTGAACCGGTTTCATCCGGTCTGATCCGGTTTGATCCGGTTTGAACCGGTTTCATCCGGTTTGAAGCGGTTTCAGCCGGTTTGATCCGGTTTCATCCGGTCTGATGCGGTTTGATCCGGTTTGAACTGGTTTCATCCGGTTTGATCCGGTTTGAACCGGTTTCATCCGGTGTCATCCGGTTTGATCTGGTTTGAACCGGTTTCATCCAGTCTGATCCGGTTTGATCCGGTTTGAACCAGTCTGAACCGGTTTGAACCGGTTTCATCCGGTCTCATGCCTATTCACTGAGAGGCCATGATTGCATTCAGTTAACTCAAAACCTGAGGCCTATAAAATTGGTTCATTGGCCATGTTGGAAGTTCAAGACGTTCCTCTACTTGAAGAGCAGGAAAAAAAAACTCCCAAGTTCCTATCTGGTTTAGCAATTTCATTAAGCCTGGATATACAATACAGCGGAAAAAACTTGTAACTGGGAGATAGGACAGCTGATTTGTCAGCAAATATTTTTGAGCTTCTAGTAGGTTTCAGGCACCATTCTAAACGCTGGGGATTAAGAGAGCTGAAATGAAATCCCAGCCATGGTTACCTTGCTCATTTCATAATTCTGTTCAAAGGTATGATGATGTTTCTACAAATTCTTCGTTCTGTGAGAAACGTACGAGTGAATGAGAAGCCATTCAGAGTCAAAAAGTGATATCACTACAAATAACAACAATAACAACAGTAACAACAGAAATAAACGGAATACCGCCAGTATTCCAGCACGGTGTGAGCATTGACTTTCCTGATCTATTGGCAGACTCAGGCCTCATTCCCAAGCCTGCTACGGAGTTGTGAGGAGTAATGAAACCTGGTCAGCGGAACACTTACTCTTCAGACTCAGTGGTGGCTGATTTACTCTGCCTGCTCAGTGCCTGCTGGCTGCCTTGTAATAATTAGCAATTTTCTAGGAAATTCCTCACTTTTGAGAGAAGCCTGCTGCACTAACCCACAAGGAAAAGTCATTTCCTTCCAGAAACTCTCAGCTGTTAGCTTGGAATCCTTCCCCCTTCAATGGCAGCTTTGTTTCTATCCAGAGAGGACCATTTGAGATAGCAAAGGGAGGGTTTAAGGAAAGATTTATTAAGCAGTTGTTATATGTCAGGCACTTGTTTAAAAAGCAGATGTTCCACATTTTCTTTATCCAGTCTATCGTTGATGGGCATTTCGGTTGGTTCCAAGTCTTTGCTATTGTGAATAGTGCTGCAATGAACATACACGTCCATGTGTCTTTATAGTAGAATGATTTATATTCCTTTGGGTATATACCCAGTAATGGAATTGCTGGGTCAAATGGCATTTCTGGTTCTAGATCTCTGAGGTATTGCCACACTGTCTTCCATAATAGTTGAACTCATTTACATTCCCACCAACAGTGTGAAAGCATTCTTATTTCTCCACAGCCTCACCAGCATCTGTTGTTTCTTGACTTTTAATAATCACCATTCTGGCTGTAGGGGCTATGGGGGAGGGAGAGTATCAGGATAAACAGCTAACGATGCAGGGCTTAATACCTAGGTGGTAGGTTGATAGGTGCAGCAAACCACCATGGCACATGTTTACTAATGTAGCAAACCTGCACATCCTGAGCAAGTATCCCAAAACTTAAAATAAAACTTTTTTTAAAAAGCAGATGTTTAAAAAATCTTATTTATTACTCACAGCAAGCTCAAAAGAGGAGAATACCAAGGTTCAGAAGACAAGTGATAACCAGGACTGTGCAGAAATTAGCAGCAGAGCTAGGGTTTGAATTCATGCCAAGCCTTGGCTCTCACACCTACCTGTTCTACCTCTGGAAAGAATATATACTCAGCATCTTGTTTGGTCAAAATATTTTTATGATTTAAATTTATAACAACCACTAATAGTGCATCAACACCAAACAGGTCAAATGTCACCTCCACATGACAGAGAGCTTTTCTTGGAGTAGTCAACCTCTGTTACATCCCTCCCCACAACTTTGTATCTTTCTTTTTCTTTTTTCTTTTCCTTGTTTTTTTTTTTTTTTTAGACGAAGTCTTGCTCTGTCACCCAAAGTGCTGGAATTACAGGTGTGACCCACAGTGCCCAGCCTCTTTTCTTTTTTTTTAAAGAATTTTTTCCAGATCCTGCACATACCATGTCTTTATTTTTCTTCACAGCATTTGCCACCATGTGACAAAACATAGGGTTATTTGTATTTCTCGTCTGTTCTGACTACTGGAATATGTGCTTGCAGGAGATTTGGACCTTGTCTCACTTGTTAATTTCTACATCCCTTGTGCCTAGGACAGTGCCTGAAATAAATAATAAACAATTGTTAAGTGAATGACTGGGTCAAAGCAGGTTTCTGAAGGCAGAGTAAATAGCAAGCCTATGACCCATTGAGAGCACAGTATGGTTTAGTCTGGAAAATATCTTTCAGTGCAACAAATGTAGCAATTTGTATCATAATTTTGCCTTAATCAGCTAAAAGTGATTCCCAATTTAAGAAATTTGGCTCTGATATAAAGCTTACTTAGGAATGCCTTGGCATCATTTATTTTACTTATTGGGCGTTTTTTTTCTTTGCATAAATGAATGGGGTACAAGTGTAATTTTGTTATATGTAGAGACTATGCAGTGGCAAAGTCAGGGTTTTTAAGGTATCCATCATCTGAATAACATGCATTGTACCTGTTAGACAAACAGGAGCATAGGAGAGCCAGGGTGACACTATTTTAAAATCAACTTTGTCTTAAAACAAGCAAGGTACATTCCTTGCCAGTCACAACCCATGGTCATAAGATATTTATGGCTTAAGAAGCAGCTTAAAAATACCTGCAAGGACAAAGTCCTACGACAACAAAAAAAGTATACAGATGCCCTGATATTGCGTAATAATGCATGTTTTAAAAATGACTACAGTCATGATTTGATGTACTTACGCATTAAAATGGCATTAATAGTTATTTTTTAAGTTAGCAAAATAATAAATTTTGACATGCTGTCAGCCCACCCACACGCAGAAGTAGCTTAGCTCTTACGTAGATATAAGAAAAACTTAAAACAAAGACCAGGCATTCCTCCTCTTGCTTTCTGAGGATGCCCTACTCTGTATCTGAGTACCTTTCAGTGAACTATCTTTCCTCATTGCACTCTGAGACACCTTGAATTCCTTCCTTCATGAGATCCAAGAACTCTCTCTTGAGATCCGGATCATACCCCTTTTTCTGGTGACATACCCATTAAGTAATTTCTCACCATCCACCCCCTCCCACACACTGCCCCTTTTGAGTCTCCATTATCTATCATTCCACACTCTATGTCCCTGTGTACACATTATTTAGCTCCCACCTATAAGTAAGAACATGCAGTATTTGTCTTTCTGTCTGAGTTGTTTCACTTGAGATAATGGCCTCCAGTTCCATTCATGTTGCTGTAAAAGACATAATTTCACTCTTTTTTATGACTCAATAGTATTCCATTGTGTGTGTATACACACACACATACATACACATTTTCTTTCTCCAGTCATTCCAATAATCCATGAAAGGATATTTAGGTTGATTCCATACGCTTGCTATTGCGAATAGTGCTGCAATAAACACACAGGTGCAAGTATCTTTTTGATATAATAATTTCTTTTCCTTTGGGCAGATAGTAGTGGGACTGCTGGATCAAACAGTAGTTCTAATTTTAGTTCTTTGAGAAATCTCCATCCTGTTTTTCATAGAGGTTGTACTAATTTAGATTTTCACCAACAGTGTATAAATGTTTCCTGTTCTCCACATTCTTCCAATACCTGTATTTTTTTTTTTTTTTGTCTTTTTAATAATAGCCATTCTGATTCGTGTAAGAGGATATCTTATTGTGGCTTTATTTTGCATTTCCCTGATTATCAGTGATGTGTAGCGTATTTCATATGCCTATTGGCTATTTGTATGTCTTCTTTTGAAAAATGTCTATTCATACACTTTGCCCATTTTTAAACGGGATTATTATTATTATTTGCTATTGTTTTTGAGTTGTGTTCCTTGTAGATTCTAAATATTAGTCCTTTGTTGGATATATAGTTTGCCAATATTTTCTCCCATTCCGCAGGTTGTCTGTTCACTTTATTTCTTTTACTGTGCAGAAGCTTTTTAGTTGAATTAAGTCCCATTTGCTATTTTTGTTTTTGTTGCCTGTGCTTTTGAGGTCTCAGTCGTGAATTCTTTGCCTAGTTTAATATTCAGAAGAGTTTTTTTTCTAGGGTTTCTTCTGCATTTTTATAGTTTCAGGTCTTTAATTCACCTTCAGTTGATTTTCATATGTGGTAAGAGAGTCCAGTCTCATTCTTCTGCATATGGCAATCCAATTTTCCCAACACCATTTATTAAAAAGAGTGTCCTTTTCCCCAGTGTATGTTCTTGTTTATTTGGTCAAAGATCAGTCAGCTATAAATATGTAGCTTTATTTCTGGGTTCTCTATTCTGTTCTGTTGATCTATGTGTCTGGTTTTATACCAGTACCATGCTGTTTTGGTTACTATAGCCTTGTAGTATAAGTTGAAGTCAGGTAATGTTATGTTATTAGGCATTTTAAATACTACTATTGCAGCTGTTTAAATATTCATTTGGTATTATAAATGTAAATGTTATTTATATTTAATACTACTGGCTTCCAGAAGCCTAAAGGCAAAGCAGACATTTTAATTCACCTTGTAAAGCTACGAAGGAAGAGATGGGATAAGAAGAATGATGTGGGAAATTAAACGGTCAGAAGAGGGCCAAATAAATAATAACAATCTAAAGACTGTTGATTTTATCTATGGAAAAAATTACACAAATTAATCCCTATTAAAAGGCAAGATTCTCTCCTAATTTGTGTGACATCTATTTTAAAAATCAAAATAAACTAGAACTAAAACCAGTGGACACCATGCAATACAACTATGCATCTGATATATCTGAAACTAGCCCTGTGACTGAACCATGGCTCTTTTTATAGCTGGGTAAGTTTTGTTGCCTTTTCTCCCTGTTGTGGACCTCCTTGCTGTAAGTAAACTGGGAAAGAGTAGATAGAGGCTTTGTGGGGTCTAAACTGTTACAATTCAATGGTGGTGTAGAGGGCTTTTAAGAAAAAGAATACAAATTATAATTATAAAATTAGACATGAAACTGGATATTTATTTAAAATGAAAAAAAAAAACCCAAACATTTCAAGTTTTTTAAAAGATGATAAATACCACAAACACACAGCTGCAAAAATACACAAAATTCAGATAAATGACTGTATTTTTTTCCAACTTTTAGTTTAACTTTGGGGGTACATGTGCAGGATGTGCAGGTTTGTTACATATGCAAACGTGTGCCATGGTAGTTTGCTGTACAGATCATTCTATCACCCAGGTATTAAACCCAGCATCCATTAGCTCTTCTTCCTGATGCTCTCCCCACCTGACAGGCCCCAGTGTGTGTTGTTCCCCCACCATGTGTCCATGTGTTCTCATCATTCAGCTCCCACTTATAAGTGAGAACATGCGGTATTTGTTTTTCTGTTCCTGTGTTAGTTTGCTGAGGATAATGGCTTCCAGCTCCATCCATGTCCCTGCAAAGGACATGATATTATTCCTTTTTATGACTGCATAGTACTCTGTGGTGTATATGTACCACATATTCTTTATCCAGTCTATCATTGATGGGCATTTAGATTGGAATAACAGTATTTTTATTAACCATTTGACATACTTTTTTTCTCTATTTTTTTGGTTGAATACTCTGATATTTTGTATGACAATAATTTTGTAATATCATATTTTATATTAACCTCTAGCATGGTTTATCAAAATTGGTTTATTATTGATCATAGGATTGTACACAACATGCAACTTCCTATACAGATGTCATCACTGTAACGTGGCTGCAGGTTTGTGCCCCAAAACACAGGAATTCCAATAAATTATATTTCTCATGATAGCCATAAAAATGTGTAATGTGATTATAATTGTGTGTGCTTTCATTATCTAGCATGTTCCTGAAAAGGGAGTCTTTTGTATGTGACCACACCTTAATAAGAAATGAATCCTTCACTGACATTTTTTATTTTTGATGATTAGAAGCATTTTCCAAAGATTACCTTCTGGCTCTGTACATGTCAACCTTTATTTCTCCTCCACTGCCCAAATACTTACAGTGTCAGCATCTTACAATGTGTTGGTGTTGTGGTAAACCTCTGCCCTTTAATGTTTCCACGCTGGGCGAATTGGCATATGATAGAAGTATGACTGGAAACTGTTCATTTCTTCAATGGGAAAGTGGCAATAACTTTACATGAATGCAATTTCAAACCACATACATATATTCCACTAAACCCAGACTGAACAAATCCTCAACTCATCTTCCCTTTAGCTTGGATTCCAAAAATGCTCGCGGCTACTCCAGTACCATAAGAAGGGGAAGTTAGAGTTGCCAACAATCTTAACCAAATTTGGTTTAAATATTTTACTTTGGCGGATTTTACAAAGGCATACGAACATGTGAGTACACGCTGGGGTCCTTCAGATTCTTGAAGGGATTCTGAAAGTGAGGGCCCAAGAGGCTCAGCTTCATCAGCGTCCTATTAAATTGTTATCTGGTAATAGGTAGGAATCCACCACACTTCAATTGCACTAGTCTATCTGTTCTTTGTGTTGACAAAAAATGTTTTCGCCCTGCCTCCCACTCTTCTGCTTTTCAAGTTACTAACTCCTTGTCAGTTTGTGTCTCAGTTATTTGTGTCTCAGCTCAGGGAGGGTTTTTTGATCACATTATGTGTTATATTACTCCCATCATGCTCTGCCATATCACACTGCTTTATTTCTTTGTTAACCCTCATTTCTCTCTGAAACTCTTTTGTTTACTTATTTACTGTCTGGCTTCTCCAGTAAAATGCAGTCTCCAAGGGAGGAGGCATCTTTCCTTTGTGGTTCATTGGTATGTCACCTGAACTTAGAAGAGCATCCAGCATTTATTTGTTCAGATACTTTTCCTTCTTTCCTTCCTTCCTTCCTTCCTCCCTCCCTCCCTCCTCCTCCCCCTTCTTTTCTTTTTTTCTTTTCTTTCTTTTCTTTCCCTCCCTCCCTTCCTTCCTTCCTTTCTTTTCTTTCTTTCTTTCTTTCTTTCTTTCTTTCTTTCTTTTTCTTTCTTATTTCCTTCCTTTCTTCCTTCCCTCTCTCTTTTCTTTCTTTCTCTTTCTTTCTTTCTTTCTTTCTTTCTTTCTTTCTTTCTTTCTTTCTTTCTTTCTTTCTTTCTTTCTTTCTTTCTTTCTATCTTCTTTCTCTTTCTTTCTTTCTTTCTTTCTTTCTTTCTTTCTTTCTTTCTCTCTCTCTCTCTCTCTCTCTCTCTCTCCCTTCCCTTTTCTTTTCTTTTCTTTTGTCTTCCTTCTTTTTTTGGGACAGGATCTTGCTCTGTTGCACTGGAGTGCAGTGGCATGATCACGGTTCACTGCAACCTTGACCTCCCAGGCTCAAGCAATCCTCCGACCTCAGCCCCCTGAGTAGCTGGGACTACAGGTACATGCCACGATGCTCACTATGCCCAGCTAATTAAAAACACAATTTTTTTTTGTTGTAGAGACAAGCTCTCTCTATGTTACCTAGGCTGGTCTTGAAATCCTGGGCCCAAGTGACACTCCTGCCTCAGCCTCCAGAAATGCTGGGATTACAGGGAGCCACTGCATCTGACCTTCAGACACTTTTCAAATGAATGAATGAACTATAAACTTCAAAGCACATAAATGTGTTTTTAGTTTGCTCAAGAATATTATTTTACCCCTTCTTTACACCATAAACAAAAAATCAACTCAAGATGAATTAAATATCAAACCCGAAACTATAAAAACCCTGGAAGATAACCTAGGAAATACCTTTCTGGATGTAGAACAAGGCAAATTTCATGAGGAAGACACCAAAAGCAATTTTTACAAAAACATAAATTGACAAATGGGACCTAATTAAACTAAAGAGCTTCTGCACAGCAAAAGAAACTATTAAGAGAGTAAACACACAACCTACAGAATGGGAGAAAATATTTGCAAACTATGCATCTGAAAGAGGTCTAATAAGAATCCATAAGGAACTTAAACAAATTTACAAGCAAAAACTGAACAACCCCGTTAAAAAGTGGGCAGAGGACGTGAACACTTTTCAAAAGAAGACATACACGTGGCCAACAAGCATATGAAAAGAAGATCAACATCATCGATCATTACAGATATGCAAATCAGCACCACAATGAAATACCATCTTGCACCAGTCAGAATGGCTATTATTAAAAAGTCAAAAAATAACAGATCCTGGTGAGGTTGTGGAGAAAAGGGAACACCTACACACTGCTGGTGGGAGTGTAAATTAATCCAGACATTGTGAAGAGTAGTGTGGCAATTCCTAAAAAACTTAAAACAGAATTACCATTCAGCCCAGCAATTCCATTATTGGGTATATACCCAAAGGAATATAAATTGTTCTACCATAAAGACATGTACATGTGAATGTTCATTGCAGCACTGTTCACAACAGCAAAGACATGGAATCAATCTAAATATCCATCAACATTAGACTAGATTTAAAAATATGATACATATAAAAAAAGGAATACTATCCAGCCATAAAAAGAAGGAGATTATGTCCTTTGTAGCAACATGGATGGAGCTGGAGGCCATTATCCTCAGCAAACTAACATAGAACAGAAAACCAAATATCGCATGTTCTCATTTGTAAGTGGGAGCTAAACTTTGAGTACACATTGACACAAAAAGGGGAACAATAGATATCAGGGCCTACTTGAGGGTGGAGGGTAGGGGGAGGGTGAGGATTGAAAAACCACCTATGCACTATACTTTACCTGGGTGACAAAATAATCTATGCACAAACTCCTATGATATGCAACTTACCTGTATAACAAATTGCACATGTACCCCTGGACCTAAAATAAAAGTTAAAAAATAAATAGCTAAAATGAAATAAAACAAAAAATATTATTTTATCACTTAAATCAATTTACTTCAGCCCTAGTTCTCCATCTCACTGAGTTGGTGGAAATGCCAATTCAGACATGGTTAGGGCCCCCTCTTCCCCAGGCTCTATGAACTGAACATTTTTGTCTCCTCCAAAATTCATATGTTGAATTCTAATCCCCAGTATATATTTGGAAGTGGGGCCTTTGGAAGGTAACTACCTCATGAGGATAGAGCCCTTGTGAATGGATTAGTGCCCCTGTAAGAAGAGAGATACAAGAGAGATGATCTTTCTCTATGTTTCTGCTATGTGAGAACACAATGAGAAGACAGTCATCTACAAACCAGGAAGAGGGCCCTCAGCAGACACTGGACCTAGCAGCACTTTAATCTTGGACTTCCCAGCTGCCAGACCTGTGGGAAATACATTTCTGTGGTTTAAATCGCCCAGTGTATGACATTCTGTTATGGCAGTCTGAACAGACTAAAACGCCAGCGGCTGCAAAGGTCTTGGGGTTCAACAGAGCAGCAGGTAATCAATCATTTGCCCTCACTGGTCACTGAACTGTCAGTGGTCTTGGCTGGCAGTCAGGTACCTAACTGCAGCTTTTGTGACATGCGTGTGGCTGAAGAATGTTGGCAGGATTGGCAGCCTGCCCTTGATGTCCACCACCTCCCGAGACCCTGCAGCCGTTTGCGTCTGAGGCCTGTCACCTGTCAGCAGCATGGAGGTCTGCATTACATGAGAGGCCCAGGTGCAGCAGACCATCCCTGTTAGGACGGAATCCTTCCTTCCTTCTCTCAGTGGTGCTCCCCTTTCTTTCCTCTCCCTCGGAGACTCCTCGCATTTTCATTTCATGAAGGTTAGGCCTTACAAAACTGGGAATCACTGTTACCACCTTCTTTTCCTGCTCAGCAAAAGTCCCTGAGGTAAGGAAATTATAAGGGTCTGACTACTTGCTCGGAATAGAAGAAGGACCAACAAAATGATCAAAATCTGAAAAATTATTCTGTCATGCTCATTTTATATACTTTGTGCATTGGAAATAAACTAATAGGCAGTTTGGCTATCTGTATGCTGTGCCTTCCTGTTATGGGGGGAATTATGTCCCTCCAAGTTCATTATGTTGAAGACCTAATCCCCAGTACCTCAAAGCTCCAGATTTTAATGCTGATTTTGAGGGGTAAAATTTAGTGGCAGTTCTACGTAATCATGACCCATGAAAAAAATGATTTTGTTCATTTAAAATCATAGAAGCTGGCTGGGTGCGGTGGCTCACGCCTATAATCCCAGCACTTTGGGAGGCCAGGGCAGGTGGATCATGAGGTCAGGAGTTCAGACCAGCCTGGCCAAGATGGTGAAACCCCATCTGTACTAAAAATACAAAAATTAGCTGGGCATGGTGGCGGGCGCCTGTAATTCCAGCTACTCGGGAGGCTGACGCAGGGAATTGCTTGAATCTGGGTGGTGGAGGTTGCAGTGGGCTGAGATTGTGCCACTGCACTCCAGTCTGGGCAACACAGCAAGACTCTATCTAAAAAAAAAAAAAAATTATGAAAACCACTATTTAAATTCTATTTTCAGTAATTCATTGACATTACATTTTTCCTTAAAAATTATCCTGACTCTTTCTGATATTTCAGGTAATTCAGTATTACTTAAAATATAAAACATGCAATATTTATTAGTAAAAACAGAACATGACTGTATTTGTGAAAGGGTCTTTAAAGAGGTAATTAAATTAAAATGAGGTCTTTAAGGTGGGACCTAATCCAATATGAATGGTGTTCTCATAAGAAGAAGAGGTTAAGATATAGACCTGTCCAGAGGGAAGACCATGTGAAGATAGAGGGAAGTGACCGTCTGCAAGTCAAGGAGAGAGACTTCAGAAGGAACCAGCCTGCTGACACCTTGATCTCAGATTTCTAGCCCCCCAAATGTGAAAGAATAAACTTCTGTTGCTTAGGCCACCTAATCCGTGGTGTTTGTTATGGAGCCCTAGCACAGTAATACACTGTCTTATGCCCTGAGGGGGAGCAAGGCTACAGTCCTGGGCTCTGTATAAAAGTAAAGCCTCTATGGCAGAACTTTAAATCACTGGCAGTAGTAGCAGTGGTAGTTTTTCCCTAAGCCACCTTCGGCCTCCAAGTGAGAGAGGGCACACAGACCACAGGGAAAATGTTTTGGGGAGGGCCTGAGGGCATCTTCTTTCACACGGCTCATTCTCTCCCTCATTGGAATGCTACAGAGCACCACCCCACCTGCTCAGATGGCTTTTCATGGAGGGGCGCGTGTTTCATTCCTGGAAACCACACAAGTACTCCAGTTGCATCAGCCCCTAGTGTGCCCAGCCCATGAAAAATGTGTGATTCTCCAATAATCAGAGAGTTGCATAATTATTAAATACAGGTCCTCAAGTGTTTATCCATCCTGTTGATGATCTATTTATCCATCTGGCACTTATGGTAAAGTTCTGTTATGTGCAATTAATTCCAACCAGCATGTTTCTTTCAGAGGTTAACCATGAGCATTTAAAGACCTTGCTGTCTTTGTCCTGGATATTAATTTCTTCCCCTATACATAATTTTACCTCTTATTGTTGTCAGTCACTTTTTATTGGGGGGAAATAAAATGAAACAACAACAAAATACATTATTTCAAAGCTCCAAATTTTAACACTGATTTTGGGGGGTATAATTTAGCAGCTGTTCCAAATGGAAAATGATTTGATTGCTTAAAAAATATAGAAGCTATTGTTTAAATTTCATTTTCAGTAATTCATTGACATTACATTTTTCCCTAAAAACTATCTTTACTCTTTCTGATGTTTCCGATAATTCAGTATTTCTTAAAATGTAAAACATGCAATAATTATTAGTAAAAACATAAAGTAGCAAAATTATAGTCAATAGACATTGAGTCAACATTGTCATTTCATTCCTTGACATTACAGACAAATACCCTTCAATCTTTTGGAAAAATAAAATGCCTAATATGTTTATTTATCTCATCTTCATTATCCTAAAATATGTGTTCTCTCTCACACACACACCCCACCCCCCACACCTTTATAAAGCATACTTTTTGAAAATGTAAGATGCCTGCTAGTCGTTTTCTTTTTTTTTGCTTTTTGGTTTTTTTTTTTTTAAAGGCCTTTTAATAAGCAGGAAGATTTGATGGCCTAAAAGGACAGGAAGACTTAGGCTTGCTTTAGATATTAAAATCATGATGTATCTTTCCTGGTTTTGCCATTTTAAATTTCACATAATTTTATAATAATGTTTACTTCCTTGCTGTAATGCTTTATTTTTCTCCAAAATTTTTACCATTTTATTCATAATGAAGAGTAACTTCTAGCTCTTCAGATAATTAGGAAGCAGTCATAGACATTAGCTCAAAATGGAAAGTAATGATGTTTTTTGAGTGAAAATTGAATTAGGAAAAAAAAAAAAAAGAGGCACAAGCCAGGCATAGGTAGCCAATATGAAATTATTGTAGAATAAATCATTCCTAATGGAATATATGTGCTTCATAATGTGCTCTCTCAGTTCATGCTAGGCCCAGAAATCTTACAGTACTATCAAAATGGGGAAAGATAGAATAGGTGTTATTTGTTAAATAAATAATTACTCGAGTGAATGAATAAATGGTAGTATAAAACAAAGTGTCTGATACATTGTTAAATCATTAAAATGGCATAGAATTAGAGTTAGTCCCAGAAGACCATTGTCAACACGACTTTAGCCTTTTTTTTTTTTAAGAAAATCGATTTTTTTTTTTTTTTTTTTTTTTTTTTTTGCTCTTGTTTTTATTCCTAAAACCCAAATAAAATAAAAGGAGGCAGGCTTGTGTGCTCTTTGATCAGGGCTCTGGTTTCATTTTTCTACTCATTTCTCAGTTTCACCCTGTTGGGTCTGGGATTTGATTTTACTGTCCTTATAGGCTACTAAATTAGCTTGTTACTGTTTCATAGGTGCTGGAAGAACATATGAAACTTCTGGGTCAGAGACAAAGAACTTTATTACTCAGAGCTCTGCAAGCAGCAGAAACATCAGCACGTTTGCATCAGTTCACCTTGCCCTAAGTCCCATAAGCATGACACAATATGACCCAGATGGATGCTACACACACAGTGGGTTTGTATCACAGCTAGGGGGCACTGAGCTTAGATAATTCATTGCTTTTATGATAATGAGTTAGCAAATCTGCTCTTTGTTTCAGATTGAGATATTATCTTTTTTCTCAAGTTGCTTACTGTAAACATAATCCTGAGAAATGGCTCAGGAAAAAAGGCATCAGGACTTTGCATTCTGGCATACCCAGGAAGACATATAGAAGCACTAGAGACCCATGAAGGACTGTCTCTCCAAACATACCTTGTGGTCGTTTTGTCCTCACATTGACTTTCTCCATTGGCTGCTAATCAATATCCATGGACAAGGGGCCTTGCCCTGACAACTATCCAGAAAAGTCTTGAGCTTCCCTGTGATTGGCACATACATGAATTAATCACTCAGGCCAAGGGAATCTCCTTGATTTGGCCTAGGTTTTGTATCCATCTCTGTGTTAAGGAGGAAGAATTACTCTGATTGCCTTAGATCAACCACATTGCTGGGGTGGGAGGGTCAATTATACCTAAACCAATAGCTACTAAGCAATGGGAAATAGAATGTTAGGGAAGTGGCCACTACCTATTCCGTACGGTCTCTAAGGAGTATAACTGAGGAATTTTGGTCTATTTAAAATGTTCCAAGTCTAACAAAGTAAACAAAAAAATAAATTAGAAAACTTTGTATCTCTTTTCTATGTCTTTATTCTGGGAACTCTTATTTAATTGTTTTACTCATATTAATTGGGCACCAATCATTCATCAGGAACTATTAGGCTTCGGGATAGAATTCTGAATAAGTCAGCAATGACCCTTAATCTCACAGGGTTAATAACTTAGCATAGGATTCAGACAATTTAAGAGACCATTAATCTGAGAGGGAAAGTACAGAGTGATAGTAGCACGTGGAAGGAACACCTAATCTGGACACCGGGAAGGTCAGGAAAGGCTTCCTGGAGAATGTGATCTCTAATCTGAGGCCAGAGAATGAGGAGGAATTATTAGGTGATTTATGTGTGGGCAAGGACTGAATAGCTTGGAAAAATGCCTAAGTAGGTGAAACAACAAAGCAAGTTTGAGAAAAGAACAGTACTTCTGTGTGTCTGAGTCATAAAATTCAAGGTAGGGGTAGGAAACAACAAGGTGGAAGAAGTAGGGAGTGGGAGGCAGAAAGTGTTTCCATGTAAGAAAGTTCGGCCTTTATTCTGGGAGCCCTTTGGTGATTTGAACCATTAGGAAAAATAACATAGACATTATATTTCAAAATTTCACCCTGGCTTTAGAGTGAAAAATGAATTGAGGGTGGAAACAAGCCTGGAATAGAGATAGCAGTTAGGAGACTGTTGAAGTCCAGGTCAGAGATAGACGTGGTCTTGGGAGAAGGAAATGAGGGTAGGAGCAGATTTCTAAACTATTTAGAAGTTAGATCCGTAGGTCTTTTTTTTTTTCCTCAGATGGAGTCTCGCTCTATTGCCCAGGCTAGAGTGCAATGGTGCGATCTCGGCTCACTGCAACCTCTGCCTCCCAGGTTCAAGTGATCCTCCTGCCTCAGCCTCCCAAGTAGCTGGGATTACAGGTGTGCCCCACCATACCCAGCTAATTTTTGTACTTTTAATAAAGACAGGGTTTCACCATGTTGGCCAGACTGGTCTTGAACTCCTGACCTCAAGTGATCTGCCCACTTTGTCTTCCCCAAATGCTGGGATTACAGGCATGAGGCACTGCGCACGGCCAGATCCATAGGTCTCAATGGATCACTGGATGCAGGAGATGAGCATCGAGGAATACATAAGACCTGGAGGCAGAATAGCAATGATTAAGAATAGGTATTAGGTCGCCGGGCGCGGTGGCTCACGCCTGTAATCCCAGCACTTTGGGAGGCCGAGAGGGGTGGATCATGAGGTCAGGAGATTGAGACCATCCTGGCTAACACGTCGAAACCCCGTCTCTACTCAAAATACAAAAAATTAGCCGGGCATGGTGGCGGGCGCCTGTAGTCCAGCTACTCAGGAGGCTGTGGCAGGAGAACGGCGTGAACCTGGGAGGCGGAGCTTGCAGTGAGCTGAAGCTGAGATCACCCCACTGCACCACACTCCAGCCTGGGCAACAGAGTGAGACTCCATCTCAAAAAAAAAAAAAAAAAAAAAAGAATAGGTATTAGGGCAGACAAATTTGGGCAGACAAAAGTTCAAACCCTGGCTCTATCCCTTAGGATTTAAACCATAGTGAATTACTAGTAAAAGAGGAACACTAATACCTATCTAGCATGGTTGCTTTGAAAATAAATACAATATTATATTTCGAGTTCCTGGCACAGAGTAAATCTTTGATAAGAGTGGCTAGACAGGCAAGAGGAAAGCCTAGAGCTTGCTGGGTCCCAGAAGCCTAAGAGAGAAATGATTTAAGGAGGACACTGTCATTAATTTCAAGCTAGACTTAAGTGGGTTGAGGAGCAGAAGGGACATGAAAAAGGGAAAAGAACAAACACGGAAGTGTATTTTTTTCTTTGTTCTCAGAACTCATTTTAAAAAAATTTTACTTTAAGTTCTGACATACATGTGCAGAATGTGCAGGTTTGTTACATAGGTATACATGTGCCATGGTGGTTTGCTGCACCCATCAACCCGTCATCTAGGTTTTATGCCCCACATGCATTATGTGTCCAAATGCTCTCCCTCCCCTTGCACCCCACCCTCCAACAGGCCCCAGTGTGTGATGTTCCCTTCCTTGTGTCCATGTGTTCCCATTGTTCAACTCCCACTTATGAGAGAGAACATGCGGTGTTTGGTTAACTGTTCCTGTGTTAATTTGCTGAGGATGATGGCTTCCAACTTCATGCATGTCCCTGCAAAGGACATTAACACACTCTTTTTATGGCTGAATAGTATTCCATGGTATATATGTGCCACATTTTCTTTATCCAGTCTATCACTGATGGGCATTTGGGTTGGTTCCAAGTCTTAGATATTGTAATGAGTGTCATATCTTATGATGTCCCTTGTAACTATTGTTTAAAGGAAAGTCTGGGAAAGTCAATTCGTGTTTCTGAAGAGAATCAAACTGGGGATGAGTACCTGGCCCTCATGACCTTCGAAGGGTCTCTTCCAGTGCCACAATTTCTGATTTCACTGTCCTTACTCCAGTGATGAGTCACAGATAAAATCACTTGATGCCTTTGACTTCGGGGGAGCATGGGCTGTGTAAAATATTCATTGTACCACAGGTCCTTGAATAATGACATTTTATTCAACATTGTTTCATGACAACATTGATGAGGAAAAAAATGTATTTCCAGCTGGGGCCGCTGTTTGTATTGAGTTTGAAAGTTCTCCCCATGTCTATATGGGTTTTCTCCAGGTCCTCTGGTTTCCTGCTACATCCCAAAGTTGTGCTCATGAGATGAACTGGTGTGTCTAAATGGTCCCTGTCTGAGAGAGAGAGAGAGAGAGAGAGAGAGAGAGTGTGTGTGTATATGTGTGTGTGTGTGTGTGTGTGTGTGTACCCTCTGATGGGACAGTCAGAGCTGTCCAGGGCTGGTTCCTGCCTTGTGCCCTAAGCTGCAGGGAGAGGCTGAAGCCACTGGAGATCCTGAATTGGAATAAGTGGGTTGCAGGAGGAATGAATGTATGGATGCAAATTATTGTCAAACAAAAATTCATAAAATATATTATAATCACACAAATGAACGACAATAAATGATTCTGTATGGAATTGCTCAGTGAGCCTGCTATATTTGTGATGGTTTTGAACTGCATTGTGACAGGAAGTACTCCCTGTAATTTTCCCTTTGCAAACATTTATTCCTTGATTGAATCCACCACTACTACAGCTGCCCTCACTCACTGATTCACCAAAAACTGGCTCAATGATTACCTTGTTTTTGTTAATCTTTCTTAAATGCACGTGTAGCTGACATTTTCATGTTTAATATCAGAAATGTTTTAATCTTATTTAGAAGTTTGGTGATGTCTTTGTGACCAGAAATAGACTGTAGGCACTTAACCTTGTTTTTATCAATCAGTCTATGGTAAAATTGGTTTTAAAGTCACAGTTTCCGTGAACCTATCTGTGATGTTTTAAGTGAGAACTTACTATATATAGTATTTCTTAGTGCTGAAACAGGCAGTGTGTCTGGAAATCACTTTTGTTTGGTACCACAAGTAACACAAACTAACTTTTCCAGGCTCTTCCTTATTTAGTATGTTTTTATGTGGATGAATGTTATGGAAAACAAAAGTATTGTGGGAAAATTAAAATGTCCCATTTGTACATTTTTGGCAGATTGTATTCAGATTTAAAACATTTAAATATTTGGAATATACAAAATCTACTTTTATACTGGACCACCCAGATTCATGACATGGGATGACAAACTATAAAAATAAGGAACCTGTAGGTGACATGGTACATTGTATGCAGTTGACTAACTGTTGGGTTTAGGTTTAGGAAGATCAGCAAGAAGAAAGAAAACAAAACACGTTAAAATTTAACATACCCAAAACTATGCAACAGATGTAGTTATAAGAATGTAGTCTCCAGGAGAAAAATTCATATTCATTCTCTCTCTTTCTCTCTCCCTCTCTGTCTCTTCTCTTCCCCCTTCTCTAAATATATGGTTCAGAAAAGTACTTTTCAGAGTTGGAGATTTATTAAAAAAAAGTTTATGCTTTCTTTTGTTTCCTCTTATAAGAATAATTCAGGAGGCTGCAGACAGAAAAGTAGTAATTTAACTCACTTTAACTCTTTTTTATCTATTCCATTCATAAATGTGACAATTCTCAAAACATTTATTTGAGAGAATCTAATTCTCTAGTAGTTGAATTCCCAAAGCTCATACTTTATGACGTCATTCACGGCGTGGAGATTAGACTTTCACGTGTCCTTTACTATTTACAGAATTATTAAATGTAAGTTTTTCAATTATACTTATACCTTTAACCGCTTGAATTTAATCTGTTAGCGCAAAAGAACTTTGGCTCTCACGTCCTCCTTTCCCTTACCTCACTCCACGTGGGGACATTCTCCTATGTGTGAGGCTGCTTTCCTTTCCCCGAAGGTGGGCCGAGCGAAGGAGAGTGACGCAAGAGTGGGCTGTGTCCTGGATGCTGCGAGCGCCTCTGCTTCCTTGAGAATGAGCCCATTAGCTGCACAAATTCGCAGCGGGCGGCCGGGGCAGCGGCTGCAGCAGCGGCGGCGGAGGCTCTGCATTACCAAGTCCTGCGTCCTCTGCAGGCGCCCGAAGCTGAGTGCGCATCCTCTACCGCACCCAAGCTTCGTCTGTCATTTCAAGCTCTTCATGCTGCCCAACTAAAAGGAAAACATGGGCACGGGGGATTTTATCTGCATTTCCATGACTGGAGGGGCGCCCTGGGGGTTCAGATTGCAAGGTGGCAAGGAGCAGAAGCAGCCCTTACAAGTTGCAAAGGTAGGACCTGAACGAAGTGTCACGGCTCTGTGCTAGGAAGGAAGGAATGAAAGCAACCTGTTGATGGTATTTTCATGTTCTAATGCAGAAGTCTTAGTCTGATTTTGCGGCGGACGTTGATTTTTCTAGGATGTGAGTTGTTTTCTAAGAAACTTTGGAGAATAATGGACCACATCCTATATAATTAACTTGAGATCGATGAGGGGTAGGTGGGAAGAATGCCATATTTATCAGCAGAGGAAAAGGCCTAGTTGATCATATTCTTCTGACAACCAGCAAGACACTGCGGAGCGTTTCTTCCAGGCAATTTTAGAACGTTCAGTTGAGTTATTGTTTCATGTCACTTCACTTGGCTCTGGCAGAGGAGAAACGCTCAGTTCAGCATAACTACTTTGCTTGGCTATTTTGGGGACTCATATAGAGTGTTGGTAGTGACATTTATTATGCAGCATTCATGAAAAGGCCAATTTTGGGCAATAATTTTAAAAGTATGATGAAATAGCAAAAAATCTATTTAAAAGGATACCCTTTCAAGGATTTGACAAATAAATGCAAAAATCCAAGTGCTGTATTCCTTCTTATGTACTCTTTTAGTCAAGATCTCAAAAATAAACTTAGAAGATAATCTAAATATATTATAATTAACTAAGAGGTGACTTTGTAACACATTAATAAAAGTGCTTTATGCTTTTATTGCCATTAGATTGCCTGCATTACCGGTTAGCCATAGGGGATCTGGTATTCTCTAATTGGCATTCAGCTAAAATAAAACTTAAAATGCACAAAACTAAGCAAACTTTTATCTAACTTCATCATCAAATTGCAAATTATAGTATTGTATTGAAGAACATGCAAGAGCATGGGATTAATTTCCTACTTTATGCTTATGTTAAAAATGGGTACAGATCTTTATGAAATACATGGGCCGTTGCTTTGTAGTTATTGCTTCCCTCTGGCTTTTACTTTCTTTCTTTTTTTTTTTTTTTTTTAAAGTGTCCCTTGTGAAGAAAGAAGTTTCTTTGAAACTTCTTTTTGCTTCCAGGCATCCATCTGAAAATCCTTTCGTAATGTGATGGTGGAATCCTGCCACCTAGTGAAAATTGCGAACATCAAGAATGAAGCATAAAACAGTAGATGAAAAGCAGAGTTTTTATAACTGGAAAATTCCTCCGAGGTCTGCAGTTCAACCCATGAATTTTAGATGAGGAAAGAGCCCAGAGATGTTAAGTAACTTGCCTTGAGTTTTCAGCTTGGAACTGGCAGAGTGATTAAAGACTCAGAAAGGTGGTTTTGTCGGGTTCCTTTACGAGTCAATAGCAGGCAACCTCAGATAAAATATGAATGCCCAATTTAGCATATGTAGAATTCATGACACTGAAGCAGATTCGTCCTGAGTCTAGAATAGCAGTTGGCTGGCTCTAGGTATGAGATTTGGGTTCTAATTCCAGCTCTGATCTAACTTGCCGCCTGGCCTTAGGAAAATCTCTCACCCTTCCTGTCTCATCTGTTCTCTCTCTCTCTCTCTCTCTATGTGTGTGTGTATGTAGGGAGAGAGAGACAATTTTAACTTAGGTAGTAAAGAAGTAAGGAAGAAATTGGACTGTGCAGTCTACGAAGCTCTGTCTTGCCCAAGTATTCTACGATCCTTCTAGTGTACAGTTTTAGAAACACTTGCCTGCTAATCGAAATATGGGGACAGAGTGGCTGAGTGCTGTTGTTCTCTGGTGGCTCTTTGGCAGTCAGGCCTGAAGAGTAGAGTGGGTAGTGGGTTTCTTCTGAGTTCTCCATGTGCCGATTTCAGTGTGGAACCTCCTTGTGGCGATTCACTGAAGAGCTGAAGCAGATTGCTAGGAAAGGGTGCCGTGGAGGAGATTCTCTGCTAATGGCATCTCTATTGCCAGGATTCAGCAAGGTTGTTAGGCTATGTCAGAATCCAGTCCTACACTCCCCCCAAATCATCCTTCCTAAAATACCCAGCAATACATTTGTGATTTTCAAAGGATCATTATTGAAGCATCTAGATGTTTGCTTTGCTTTTGTAGTTTGTGATACTATAGTTAGAGCTATAAATTTTAAAATATCATTATGAAAGTATCTGGAAGTTTGCCTTAGTTCTTGTGTGTTTGTGTGTGTAAGACAGAGGGAGAGAGAGAGAGAGAGAGAGAGAGAGACAAACTGTAGTCTACAGCCTACCTTTTGTCCGTATGTTAAAAAGACTAAAGAGCTATCTACAGAAGATGTTAAGTTCTAAATTACCATGGCAATGCACATTTTTGTTGATCTTTTTCTTTTTTTAGTTCAAATGATTATATTCGATTTCTTATACTAGCATTATTTGTGGGAGAAATCCCTTGGAACAAAGTGCTTATCACGTTCTCTGTTATACAGCTATTGCCTCACTATGATAACTGTATTTTATTTAAAACATTAAGTCAGTTCAGATCTAGTCATGGTATCTCACTGAGTTCAAGGCAAAGTGAATGTTGCTTGGGCATACACTTTCTCTTCCTGTAAGGACTGGTGATAGCTTATTAGGGCTGGATGCAAGGAAAGAGACAGAAAGGCTAGAGAGATGGTTGCTGTCAAATCAAATGTTCACAGTTTTGAATAACATGCACAGAATTAATTTGGGAGTTGAAGGAAAACTTAAAGTTTCAAAGAAAAGAAAATTTCAGCGAGTGCTTGAACCATGCTCCTTAAAATGGGAATGCTACAAAGCAGTTCTGTAGACAATAACACATTTTGGCTTGTTGTGAAATATCTACATATTTAGGTTTTTCATAATTCTATATAGAGTAAAAATCTACAAGGCTGAAATATGTGAAAAAACTCATCTAATGTTATTAAGAACAATAAAAATTGAATAACTTTGTAATTCCCAATAAATATCTTTATGGTGACATATTTAGTCACTTCTGAGATATGTCCAAACATGTTTAGTATTTGGTTAGCTGGTTGAACTACACACAAACCCCCAATTTTAAAGATAAATAACAGGAATATTCATTATCAAAACTTGTCATTGACATTTAAGCTCAATGCCACGAAAATCTGTTTTGTTTTAAAAAATAAACTGAATTTTTAAAAGGCCTAAATAATCAGTAACATAAGCTTGTTTTTAAAATGTTTATATATCTTTTAATTTATGTTCTAAATATATGTGATGGGAGGCAAACATTTCTAACACTGAGTTATAGCATAATACTCTGCAAAGTATATTTTCAAGAGATTATAAACAGAAACAAATTTATCCAAACAGAAAACCACATTGTGTGTGCAGATGGCTTTACAAAAAGGATGTGAGCACTTCTTTACAGAACTCTCTCTTTTGGGACACATACTTATCTGGCTCTGTCTCAGGACATACTTTTGGCAAATCACTTTGAAAAATCCTCATATAAAGGAGTGGGGAGAAATTTTTGTTTTACAAAAAAATCTTACCTGCAATTGAAAAATTACTCACATTTTGAAAATAATTAAGAAAAAAATGTTCAGACTGTTTATCCGTTATACGTTTTAATATAGTTAGAAATTTATTTTTTCTTCAAATCTTATATACTGCTGTAGTATGCATTTTTCTGAATTTAGTTCAAAATTTCAAATAATTGTTCATTAAAACTGAGGTGACATAGTATAATCCTTCATTTCATAAGGCCAACATGGATTTAATAATTTTTATCTATTATTGTATATGTGTTCTTTAAGGTTTTGAATAAAAATGTATTATTTACACAAAACACCTTTCAGATAATGTAATTCTTTTCCCTTAGTGCCATCAGTAAGGTTTTTAAAATGTTTCAAATAGAAGAATTCCAGAAACATAGGTATTTCTAAAGGGGGTAAAAGATTTTAATGTGTTCGAGTGTGTATACTTGAGAATAAATGCTCCTTCTTATATATGAAAACTAGTAATATCTTTATGAAAATATGCTTAATCACTTAATTTTTAAATTGATTTTTAAGCCTTTCCAGGAATTTTAAAGCCAGACATGCTTATAGAAGTTAGTGTGCTCTAGGCAAATCTATTAAGTAGGTGATATTAAAAAATCCTTATTTTGGAATCATATATTTTAAGAGAGAGTTCTGAAAGATGACAATGAGATAAAATATTCACTATGGATGAACTTTGCCATTAGCTGGACATAGCACATATGTAGCTTACATGTATCAAGCCCTTGCCATGTGCCAGGAAAAGTTGCAAGTGCTTTGCTGGTATTATCTCTTCAAATGTTTCTCAAAACCTAAACAGTAGGTATGAAAAAGCCTACATTGCTTGCCAATGGTTAAGCTACAAAAAATGATGAGATCTGATTTTTCTTCTTCCTCATTGGTGGAAACAGGTGCCTGAGAGGATAAAAGTAGGTTAAATCAGTCCCAAAAGGAAAAATTATTTAAAAGAAATACCATAGTTTGTGTATAATCCTGATTTAATTGATCTGGGGTTCACCCTGGACATCAGGATTTATAAACACTCCAAAGGGAATTGTGATGTGTGGTCAAGATTCACAAAAGCTGCTATAGAAAGTTGAGGCCAAAAAAAGAAAAATCTGATGTTCTACCGCACAGCACGGTGACTATAGTTGATAATAATGTATTGTATATTTCAAAATAGCTAAAAAAGAGGAGTTTAAATGTCCCCATCACAAAGAAATGATAAATATTTGAGGTCATGGATATGCTAATTAGCCTGATTTGATCATTCCACAATGTATACATGTATTGCTACATCACGTTGTACCCCATAATACATGCAACTATTATTTGTCCCTTAAAAATAAAATAAAACTTAAAAAAGAAGATATATATGTATATGAATACATATTATATATATTTTGCTGGTTCATGAAATCATCATCATCAATCATCTAAGATTCTTTACTGCTCTGATGTTCTATAATTGTCATGAAAATTCAAGAAGAGGTTAAAAAAAAAAAAAAGTGAGGCCAGATAGGTCCCCACAGGACTTACTGACGGGTGGTGGCACGTTATGTCCCTTCCGCCCTTCCCCTGCTGCCTCTCTCCTAGTCAACTTAAGAGGAAGACCAGAGAGATGCTAATCATTATTTGGGTTTTTGGCACTGTGAGCAGGTCATAATAGTGGTGGGAGGATTTTCCCTTTCTGAAGCCAGAATGGATGGGCTGCCCGGGTCAATGGGAGTGGGGAAGATGAGGTATTGGGAAGCTCCAAAATGATTACTGTAAAGATCAGAGGAACTGGCAAGAAGGGGAGACTAGCAGTTTATTCCCTGGTAGTTTGTCTTCTCCGTCCATGGACTTGCTAGCCTCCCTAGTGCCTTCATAAGTAGGAGTGGGTACAGAGTGTTGGGGGAAAGTCAGGGGAATAAAACTGCAGAAAGATGCAGGCGGAAGGAGAGTAGAAGAAAAAGGAAGAAGGAGAGAGAGAGATAATATGATTTGCTTTAAAAACAACAATTACCTTTGTTTAATACTCAATAAAAGTTCAGAGTTTTTATTTCTAAGCTGAGAGTTCTGTACTCTGACAGTAACATTCAAGAAATGCTTCTCTAGGCTAACTGAAACTACACATCTGCCTAATACCGAAACGCATCCCAGGTTACTAAAGTACTGATTCACATTTAACAAAAGGAGAAGAAAGAGGAAGAGGGAGAGTATACAGTTCTTGTCATGTCCAGTCAAATTTTCATTCATTCTGCCTAGAAATGTTAGTTTCAACATGATCATCAATGGAAGTCACATGAGTTGGTGATAAGTTTTCAGGACTAATATACATAAAGAACACGTGATTGATATGAACCTATGTGATGTAACTGATTTTTTTTTAAGGAGTGTCAACTCATTCTGTTATAAACATATATTTCTTCCAGTAACTGCTTTCGACATGATAAAGATGAATCCCTTTGTTAGTAATATTTTGGGCAGATCTCATCATTCCTGGTGGCTTTTAGTTATTAAAACACTCAATTTTAATTAAAGCTTCAGTCAACTATCTGACTCTAAACTCTCTCCCTAGTCACTGTGGCCAGGCTTGTGGCTCCAGGGTGTGGCATGGAAAGGAGGGTGTCTGCTCTTTACCCATATCCCTCTAGTCCCTCCATGGTTGAAGGAAAGAGGAAAGATTTGAAGAGGAAAGGGGCAGATAGATACATTTATTCATAACTGAATGAGGTGGCGTTTCTCTTCTTTGGGTGTCGTGCTTTTCTGGTTAATGTGAGTGGCCATTAATGTCCTCTCTGAGGCTGGTGTCCAAATTCTGGAGCATGTGTATGGTTTCTTCCGGGAGAGCTAGAGGGCCTCATTAGTGTACAGTCCCCTAACACAGGAAATCAGGCTTCTGACAATCTCTTCTGTACCTCCTACAATCCCACTGGTTCATCAAGATACCAGCTTGCTCCTGCTAGACTCTGGTTGAGTTTGGCCTTTCTGGGTAGGGCCTTGGCAAGATGGTTCAAATCTAGCTACCTTTTATGATAGTCACTCACCCACAGGAAATGCAAGGATCCTTGCCTTGCCAAATGTGGAAGTCACTATGCAGTGTCATTATCATATACACATTATGCCTAACTGGATATTTTGCATATTTTTCATAGCAATCACCTTAATGTAGCTTCCAAAATAACTTCTGTCAGTTAATTAGTGTTTAAGAATATAAACTAATTTATATATTTGACTAAAAATACTTCACATGTGTATATCTTATAATTTCTGAAGTGTCTTAATATATGTTATCTCTTAACATTAATTCAGTTGATAAAGTTTTGTAATTCTCAGTTTATAGATTAAAAAAACTGATCCTGAAAAATAAATTAATTGCAAAAACATTATATAAAGAAGCCCAAAGTTAAATATAATTCTTTCCATCTATTAGGGGCGTCATGCTACTCCACTGCCTCAACCTGGATAAAAAGAACAGGCTGTCACTTAGTACTGGTGAAAAGTGCAATGACTTCAGTACAGGGTTTGCATGAAATAGAATCTCACCAAATTTAACCTTATTCCTTAAAAACATTGATAAGAAACTATTCTTTGTTTAATGGGCCTGAGGAAGAGAATTACAGGTAATGTGCAGTGGGAGAAAGACTGAAAATGGAAACAGTCTGCTTATCAATAAATCTGAATAATATATGGACTCCAAGTTTATTATGTTTTTTCTAACAAATTCATGATGAAACTGAATGCAGTGAGGTTCTTATAAAAGGAAATGGAGAATTTCTGAAACAGGTTCATTAAACAGTTCTGAAGAGTAAACACCTTCATGAAGTTAAAAGACTCATCTAAGAAAGAAAATAACATCTGCTCTTTTGAGGGATATTTTTGACAACCTCAATGAGAACATGTTTATGATTTTGGATTACTTTAGGCACCTAATGTTTCTGAATTGTCTATCATTCTTTTCTGTTTTTCAAAAGCAGGGATGGCCAGAGTCTCAACAAACTGTATCTTCAAATCTTTGTGAAATTGTTTGCATGTGGCAGATTATTGGATGTCGTTTCCTTTAACTAGCATATAAATCTGGTGTGTTTCAGATAAATGAACAGCAAAATATGGTAGATTTACCATTTGGAACATTGTGAATGAAAATTTGTGTCTCTAGATTATGTAACAAATAACTATTTCCTAACCATTGGTCTTTGGATTTTTATAATCCTACTCACCAATAACTAGCTTCTCCTCTTGTATTTTGAAGCAGTGTGGGTACTGGATTGATTAAAAAAAAATGAAGGATGAGCTTTCTGGAACAGAATTATGGATTTATGTCTGTATTAGTTCGTTTTCACACTGCTACAAAGAACTATTTGAGACTGGGTAATTTATAAAGGAAAGAGGCTTAATTGACTCACGTTTCACATGGCTGGGGAGAACTCAGGAAACTTACAGTCATGGCAGAAAGTGAAGGGGAAGCAAGGCACATCTTACATGACATCAGGAGAGAGATAGTGAGTGAGTGGGGGACTGCCAAACACTTTCAAACCATCAGATCTCATGAGAGCTCACTCACTATCATGAGAACAGCATGGGGGAAACCATCCCCACGATCCAATCACCTCCCACCAGTTCCCTCCCTCAACATGTGGGGATTATAATTTGAGATGAGATTTCAGTGGGGATGCAGAGCAAACCATACCAATATTTTATCTGATTCGACCTATAGATACTCCCCCTTCCTTCACCCTTCTTCCTTCATCCGGTTTAACAAAATTTACCTTCTTAAATTTCACCTTTTCAGGACATGTTATTTTTATCCTAGGAAATCTGTAATCATGACCAATGACTGTCATTTAACCCCAAATATCTTCTTGTCTTTAATAGTATCTTCTGGAGAAATTTTTATTTAAGAAACTCATACATGATGTTTACTAGGTGCCAGATGCTTCTTGAATAACCTTTTAAATATAATGACAGAACTCTGAGGTTACCCTTAGTTAAGATCCCCATTACAGGGGCACAAAGAGGTTAAGTGACTTCTCCAGGTCACATGGGTAGTTAAGACCAGAGCTGGGGTTCACATCTAAAGAGCCTGGATCCAGGGCTTGTGTTCTAAGCTCCTACACATGTCACTTTTGGATCTAGTGTAGTTTGAACAGCCAGTTAAGACAGGAAGACGGCATCTCAATAAGAGCATGCTGGAGAGATTATTGTGACCCCCTAAACCAAACCTGCTTTTCTTGTTCTGACATTAAGTATAATCTCAATTACTTAATGTCAAATCATTTTATTTGAAACTTTTATTTCCAGAATGAATAATTTAGGAAAAAAACAGAAATAGGTGAGAAACATTCATAATTCTGCCTTCCGAAGGATAATTTTCTTTTATTTTCTTAGCAAGATTTTCCAAGTCTTCTTGAAAACTATGGCATGATACCTTGTTTTTGAAGCAAAAACTTTCAAGCAGCTGACCATTTTTGAGAATTTTGTTATGCAGTTCAAGACATATCAGAGGTGAAATTATTAAGAGAATATAAATCCAGTGTGTTTTGCTGGCAGTCTAGATACTGATTTTCTACCTCCTCAGTAGCCCCTACTCCATTTCCTGCTCTGTATTCCTGCTCCCACCACCTCGGCTCAGGTCCTTATTTTTGTCTCTTAGATAATTATATTGGCCCTGTAACTGGTCTCCTTGTTTCTGGTTTCACATTCCTTGAGTTCATGCTATGCAGAGCTGCCAGAGAGATTTTTCTAAATCACCTGTTATATCACTTCTTAAAATACTTCAAAGGCTCCCCATCTCTGTCATCGAGATAACCATAACATTGGTTTATCTTATGTGCAGACATGGGTTAAGCACTTTAGGAATTATTTTGTTCCTAATATTCCTACAATCCTTTTTGGTTTTTTTAACAGTGGAGGAAACTGAGGCTTAGATAAGTTAAGTAAAAAATTGAATATCATATAATTAGCAAATGGCAAAACGAGGGCAGAAGCCAGTTTGATGACAAAGCCCATGCTCTTAGCTGCCAACCTGCAGTGGGGCTTGTTCACAGACCGACGGCCCCGCTGTGGCACACGAAGCTCTCTGTGATCTGGATGCTGACAAACTGTCCAGCCCCGTCACCTGTCACCCTCCCAGAAGTGCATTTAGCTATTTGAAAATACCACGATTCTCTCAAACACTGTTCCTCCCTGGTTGCTTCATCCCTGCTGTGTCCTTGGCTGGAATGCTTGTCCACCCCATCTCCTGGCACCTTCCCTAAAATGCTTGGAGAAATTTTAGTTACCCTGGACATCTCTGTTAAAGTCAGTTCTCTGAGAGGTTTGACTCAATTGTCTAGTCGGAGGGGAGCACTTGTTCTTCCGTGTTCCTGGGATCACACACTGCTTTCACCTTGAGCTCCCACATGCAGCCTGACGCTGAAGCTTTTGTTCACAAGTCTGTTTCCTCCATTAGACGAGTGGTAGCCAAAAGGTTTGACTGTGCCTCTTAAAACAATTTTGAGCATATCCCATATACAGGGTGAATGTACATATATATGAAATATAGTATATATGTACATGTACTGATGGGCTATATTTTTATCTATAGCGTAAAACATACCAAAAAGAAAACTTTAAAACATGAGATAAAAGGTGAAATAAACAATATTTCAAAACTATTTTTATTTTATTTTCTTGACAATACAAAATGTCTTTTTATTCTCGCTGACAAGACTTTTTTTTTAAGTGAGAACAATGTTATTGACAGACTTTTTCAGATTTTGAAAATCTTGATGTGACCCCATGGGTACAATGATTCAAAGGTCTAGTGAAACTTTAATTTACTTCAGTTCTTGAGTTTAAAGATTGTCATAGCTGAAATGATAATCTCTTAATATATGCAGGTGTACACTGAATAAATTAATCATTATCTGATACTCATTTTTCATTTTCATCAACAAATAATGCAACTATTTTTGTTGCAATTTGACCAGTAGATTTTTCATTTTCTCTGATGTCTACCCTTTGTTCTTACAAACTAATTGGAATAGGTTACATTTTTATTTTTGTATTAAACCCTGACTGTACTTTTTTTTTTTTTTTTTCTTTTTTGAGACGCAGTCTCACTCTTGTCGCCCAGCCTGGAGTCTTACTGCAACCTTGGCCTCCCAGGTTCAAGAGGTTCTCCTGCCTCAGCCTCCTGAGTAGCTGGGATTACAGGCGCCCACCACCACCCCTGGCTAATTTTTGTAGTTTTAGTAGAGATGAGGTTTCACCATGTCGGCCAGGCTGGTCTGTAACTCCTGACCTCTGGTGATCCGCTTGCCTCGGCCTCCCAAAGTGTTGGAATTACAGGCGTGAGCCACCGCACCCAGCCTGCTGTACTTTTTATTTGAAAAATATGAAATCAGGTTAGAAATTCTTCTTCCTAGTTAAATGTGCTATTATGACATTTTAAAGAATAATACATTTAAGTGATTTCCAGCCCCAAATCACTTAATTACAGAAACATTTTCAACAATTCTGTTTCATTTATTTTTGAAGTTGCTTTCAAAGCAATTCATGTTAGGGAATGTATCATGCTTATTATCCTAAAATGTGTGTCAGGTGACCAGCAACTAAAAGCCACTTGTCATCACAGAAAACGTCAACAAATTTGGAACATTCATTTATGTGTTAAATAAAACTGAAATATCCTTAGGTTCCACAAGTATTTTAAGGATTTGTAAGAGATACCATTGGAACCTCAGTGGTACAAATTTCTGTATGATATAAAAACTTTTCCTAGTCACTCCCTATATCATTGGTACGTTTGAAAGATTCCAGTATGGTTTAAATGTGAGTTTCTATAAAATTACTCATATTTATGACCTCCTATAGCACTTTTCCACTTCTATTATTTTGCTGCATGAACTTGCCTACAAGTAATGCATTGAATGAATTTGATTTAAGGCACCTCTGTAATCTTACCTTAGAATCTCTCTCTATATACGTACGTAGGTAGGTAGGTAGGTAGGTAGGTAGATAGATAGATATTTGTCAATTCCTGCTAAAGTCGATTACTTTATCAATGATTATCAGTGTACACAGTTTTTCTACAAAATATTCATTTTCTTGAGTTAAAGACTTCATTTACTTTTGAGAATTTATCTCCAGTATCTTTCTTTCTTGGATCCCCAAAGAAGTAATTTTTTATTTCAATATTGAAATATAACTTAGAAAATGCCATAAGCCGAGGTATACCAGCAACATTTTTTTTTTTAATCCAACCATACAGCAAACTTCCTCCAATATGTAGTTTGTTTCAGTATTTTCATACTAATTTTCTGGTATTTTGTTTTCTTTGCATCTTCAACAGTACTTGCAAAAAAATACATTTTGTTGCCATATTGTATTATTTTAGCCATTTTTAATTTGTACCCATGAAGATCTTTCTAAACATTACACTTGGCTTAAATTCTGTTAAGTTTTAAATTGAGTATTGCCTTTGTTGAAAAAACAAATCCAGAAGTTTTTCCTGCTCAGATGTCAGTTTTTAAATAGCTTCCTAATCCCAATTGCTTCACAGTAACATTAACTAAACTAACATCATAGGACACAATAAGGCAAAGTTCCTCTGTCACATATTCCAGATAACCCATATTCCAAATTATCTTCTTGATAATTTTGAATATTTTCCCTACCTGTCACATAGGATTAAGCAGTAATGGTATTAATCTCACAATATGATGAAGAGTATCCATAGGAGCAGAGGGGAAGAGTCAGCTCTGGCTCTGCTGTATTCTTGTTGTTCTGTTGTGCTTGAAATGTGTTATTTTTAATTAATAACTTCCTTTCAGAAATATTTTAATAGGAATCTTTTTGTGAGAGTCGATTTCCTTGAAACTAAATAATTATGTGGAAATTCACTTAATCAGACACAGTAAAACATAATATATTGCAAAATACTGAAAGAGAATGAGCTGATGAGAAACCCTCCACCCTTCTGGGAGGTGAGTCCCCTTTTTGGTGAGGTCACCGAAGCACTGTGGGAAGTACATAACTGTCTGGCCCACAGACCAGACTGGACCAGGATACCACTGTCAATTCACACTGTGAAGTAGATTCAATGTTAGTTGGTGCTCATTTCCTTTTCATTTTGTAGATGAAAATAAATGTGCATAAGAATCCAGTGGGCTTGTTGGATAGTTGGGGGGAAGAGCCTTCCAGGCACAGGGTTCTAAAGGTACAGGAGCCCTGAGACAGAAGTGTGCTTGATATGGTCAAGGAACAGTAAATGTGCCAATGTAGCTGGCACATATTTCCATGACAAATTGTTATGAGAAGTCCAGTCTTTCACAGTGGCAAAAATGAAAAACTCTCTCTCCTGGGAACTCTGGCCATGTGGTTATTTTCCCATCATTAAATAATTAACACACTGGTCTTATAAGAACAACTTTGCAATGAGATCTTTGAATTTCCTCTTTATCCGTTTCAGCTTCTCATGATGTAGCAGCCTACTGACCTGTCTCTAGAGCACCTGTATTAGTCCATTTTCACACTGCCGATAAAGACATACCTGAGACTAAGTAATTTATAAAGAAAAAGAGGTTTAATGAACTCACAGTTCCATGTGGCTGGGGAGGCCTCACAATCATGGTGGAAGGCAAAATGGCAGCAGATAAGAGAGAATGAGAGCCAAGCAAAAGGGGTTTCCCCTTATAAAACCATCAGATCTGGTGAGACTTACTTATTTACTACCATGAGAACAGTATGGGGGAAACCGCGCCCATGATTTAATTTTCTCCCACTAGGTCCCTCCCATAACACGTGGGAATTATGGGAGCTACAATTCAAGATGAGATTTGGGTGGGGACACAGCCAAACCATGTCAAGCACTTATTTAAGTGAATAATCACTACAACCTTTTATGTAACAATTCTGATAAAAATAATATTAAAGTAATCTTTTCTCTTCATCTGAAGTGCATTCTCCCAGTGAGAGAAGAGGAATTTAAGGAGTGTTGAGGAGAATTTTAATACTTAGATCCTGTTTGTTTTAACCTTGACACCATATCTAGAGCAAAGAAGAGTTTTGCTGTATTTTCTAATGTGTCTTAATTTCAATTCTCCTTAAAAAAAGAGATAATCCTATTTGGATATTGTTTGGAAACGAGCCCATGGAAAGGATAAAAATATTTCAGTGCTGGTTACGACTTAATGTGTAAATTTAAAGATATTTTTCAGAGCTTCAGTTTCCTCATCTGTAAAATAAGGTACTATGTAATGAAATTGCTGCCTTTGTAGGTAAAAAATATTGGAATATTACTCAGTTTTATAGGTGAGAAATCTGAGACCCAAATAGCCAGTTAATAATATAACTCAAAAGGCTTTTTAAAGACTGTATATTAAGATGATTTCCTTGAAACTAGATAATTATATGGAAATTCACTTAATCAGGCACGGTAAAACATAATATACTGCAAAATGCTGAAAGAGAATGAGCTCATGAGAAAGCGTCTTTCTCTTTCTGTGTACCTGGCACATAGTAAGCATGCAGTAAAGGGGTTTGTATTTAGTATTGTTATTCTAGTTAAAGGAGGAAGTAACTGTCTTCTAAACAAGTTTTATTTATTCAAAAATTAAGAAAAGCAGTAGTCCAATTCACTGAACTCTAGATATACACATAAAATCTGTAGCACAAAAGCCAGTTAGAACAACTTGTGATGATACTTTCACCCAGTGCAAGTTTTCGTTTTTGATAAATATGACATTTCAGAAAATGTTTACAGTATCAATGACTAATCAAGATTACTTTGTTATGCAGTTTAATCAGTTTAAGACACGGGATCCGAAAATTACGTATTTTATGTGGCCAAATACAATCAAATGGTTGTCCCACTTAAAAATGGTACAATTTTTTTTTTTTTTTTTTTTAGGCAGAGTCTCGCTGTGTCACCAGGCTGGAGTGCAGTGGCATGATCTCGGCTCACTGCAACCTCTGACTCCCTGGTTCAAGCAATTCTCCTGTCTCAGCCTCCCGAGTAGCTGGGATTTACAAGCACACATCACCATGCCCAGCTAATTTTTGAATTTTCAGTAGAGATGGGGTTTCACCATGTTGGCCAGGATGGTCTCGATCTCCTGACCCCATGATCCGTCCACCTTGGCCTCCCAAAGTGCTGGGATTACAGGCATGAGCCACCACGCCCGGTCAATGGTACAGATTTTTGAAAGGAAATACCTCAAGCTATAATTAATTGCATATAATTCTGTTGAGCTCTATTTAGAGCAAATGGACTTTCTTTCAATATATTAGTCTTTGTGCCTCAGTTTCTTCATTTGTAACACGGCGATAGTTATAACGCTCATTTCCAAGGATTGTTTTCAGGATTAGAAATTATACATTCAAATCACTTAGTACTTAGAAAACATTCAAGAGTTTAAAAATTATTATTAGCATGTTTGCGGTTATTCTAATTTTATCTCAGTAACTTTTATGAAATTAAGGCATATCTGCTGTCTTCTCTTCAGTGATTTTTGAGACCCGAATGTCATTGGAAGGGCTCCTGTAGTCCTTGGAGTCCCACCTTGTGAAGTGGCATTTAATAGTTTTAGAATGCTGCCTCACATTTGCTGAATAACCTATTGCCCTTTAATTGGAAACAGCATATGGAAATCATCACGAAGAGAAGAAATCATTTCAAGCGCTTTGAAAATATAAAAGAAAATAAATTGTCCTTGGTAAGTAAATATAGGACACTGATCTCTGAATAGTCAGGAAAATTCTGTGCCAGGGCCTTTGGCAAAGGCTAATGAGGATTTTGTTCCCTCCCCCACTTCCACCCCCACATGCTTGTCTTCTAAATTACAAGACCTTATTACTATATAAGGCTGCTTTTTCTAAGTAAATGATAATACATTCAACTCCTTGGAGTTTTTAGCTTTTCAAACAGTGGTGAGTTATTTTCATCAGTCAAGATCAAGCTAAAATGAAAACCAAAATCTGTGAGAGTCAGATAATACCATAGAAATTACCTTTATTTATTTATTTTTTCTTTCATGAAAAACATAGCATTTTCCACTGGATGGTGCTCAGCATGACTGCTATTAGATTGACTTGTGTAAATATTATATTACATTTATCGGTTGCTGTAGGGAGTCAAAATGCAGTGATCCATTTTCAGACCTCCAATCTTTTGGCTGCCGGCCTGCCAGATGGGGAAATGTTGATCAGAACAATTGTATCTCAGTGCAGAGCTGTGGTCAGGGAGAGGAAGCTCATTACTCCATCCTACCCCCATGCCACAATGACCAGAGAGCTTCATGTTGACTAGGTTACTGTGGATCCCTTCAGCTGCAGGCACAGGACTGAGAGTAGACACAAATTCAACTAAGGATCCCATCATGTTATTTATTCCATTATGTTCTTCATGATATCCAATTACCCTGACCCTCTGCTTCTCTTTCTTATTTGAGCTGGAAAATTCCTTCTTCTTTCTATTCACGGCTCCCATTCTCTTAATTCCCATTCTTTCTTTATCTAGATTTTTGAAGTCTCTTCTCCCTGTAGCTGCCTAAGCAAATTGAGACATTGAACCTAATATTGCCTTACCTGCAGAAGAAACAGAAGTGATACCTGATGTGTGTGTGTGTGTGTGTGTGTGTGTGAGAGAGAGAGAGAGAGAGAATACAGGAAGTCTGGCATAAGTCTGTCTTAATTGATTTTCATGGAACGGTAACAACATAGTATGGAAAATTATTTCACCCTTATAGGCATTGTGTGATTTTCCAGGAGTGCGTTTCAACAGTTCAGCACATCTCTCATAGAAAATCCCTTTTCAGGTTTGTAAGACCCTTTACTTCCTTTCATTGTACGTGTGCTCCTCCCTTTCCCCAGCCAACCACACAACTTCCCTATCAGACAAGCTTGTTTTGTCTAGTGAGGCTGTTCTCATGTTCTCCTGAATGTGTCATCCTCATTCGTCACTTGAGTCTCTCACCTGGGCTCAGTGTCCTGGAGCCAAGGTGGCAAGGGAGACTGCAGTCATTGGAATGCTTTCCTATTTGATACTTAAACAAATATTATTGTTTTGATATAGCTAATGTTATGATATAGGGGCTTGTTCCTCATTGGTATTTCTAGTTAAATGGCTTGCATTTTTTGCACTTACATTGTCACCCTGCTCTTTGAAAGTAGGAACCACATCTTTTCATAGTTCTTGGCATTTTCCAAAATAATGCTCTTCAAGGTGAATGATTAACATATGTCACATACATGTATAACTAGATACTTAAGGCAGGCTGATATACCTATTGAAAGGTTGTTGAATAAACGAATGAATGACTATATATCTTTTACTGTTTGTTCAAGAGTGGCAACTATCGAAAAGCCTGATTTTGCTGAGGTTTTATCTGATGCTTTTTTTTTTAAATAGGCAACTTAAATAAAGAGTAATTAGAAGAGTGATATATATGTTGTACATACGTGTGTTCAGATTTTTCATGTAATAGTATGTAGCAACAAGATGCAAATCCAAGAGCTTCAGTGAAAAGACTGTTGGTTGAACTGAGAATCAGGAGACCTGAATTCTAGGTATGAGTCTAATTTCCCTTGTCTCCATTATGTTAACTGTATCACTGACACTAACTGGCTCTCAGTTGCTCTATTTATAAAATAAAAAATTTGGAGTTAATGATTTTAAGGTTCTTTTTGGTTAGAGCTATTTTAAATCAAGACAATAATGAGAGAAAGAAAATGCCGATGAATGGTCATATTTTCTCAGTGAATTTGAAAAATAAAGAAGTGTTTTCTGGAAACGATAATTATTTATACAGTATTGTATGGGGATTTTATTTGAATTTCTCCAAATTATAATTTGCATCTTTGTTTAAAAAAAAGAACAACTCTCAAAATGCTACCAATTTAATGTGTACCTTACTAGATCTTTTTTTATGCCTAAAATGGTATTTCAGCAAATTACTATTGAATTCAGCATTTTCCAATGCAGCCCTTTCTAATTATTTTATTATTTTTATTTTACTTAGGAAACAGGTTGCCCAGGCTGGACTGTAGTGGCACTATCATAGCTCATTCCAGCCTCCAACTCCAACTGTTCCTCCCACCTCAGCCTCCTAAGTAGCTAGGACTACAGGTGTGTGCCACCACACCCAGCTAATTTTTTTTTTCTATTTTTTGTAGAGACAGGGTCTTGCTTTGTTGCCAACGCTGGTCTTGAACTTCTAGTTTCAAGCTATTCTCCCAGCCTCGTGAAGTGTTGGATTACAAGTGTGAGACACTGAGCCTGGCTCTTTTGAAAAATAAATGCTTAATTCTTTTCTTTTACTTATAACTTTAAAAAATAATGAAGCAGTTCCCCAGCATATGCAAATGTAATCAATATTTTTTTTAAAAAAATCATTAATAGTGCATGGATTTAAACACAATAGATGTTTTTATAAATCTAACTTCTTTACTCAAACTTTGGATCCAATATGATTGATAGCTTTTATGTTTTGTTTCCCTTCCTCCACTAGAAATCCCAAAGAAACAATTGATACAGACTGTAGAGTTAAAACCATTCATTTCCATTATTAAAACTGCTACAATACTCTGACCTGACTGTCTACTTCTATGAAGTATTCAAATTTGATGGAAATGGGAGAAGAGAGGTTGTGTTTGACATTGTTCATCTATTCCTTAAACCCCTCATTTGGGTAAATATATCAAAGAGAAAAAGGAGTCATTGGTATACTTGGACTTGATTAGTCTAGTGCCACATCTTAAAATGCACTGTTGTAATCAAACCATGGCTGTGTCCCACAAACGACTTCTTTACAGTCTATACTATAAAGCCCTAAAATAACTAGAATTGAAAATGGCTTTAATTTTTGGAACATAAAAATGACATGTTGTCATTATAAAAGTAATTCAAACATTACAGAAAAGGATAAAAATAAGTAAAAACTATACCAACCAGAAATACCACATTATTAACACTTTGGGGAGCCACTTTTCAGACCCCTCTGTACACACAGCAACTCACAATCACTCTTACCTTCCATTCCATGAAAAAGAATGGTACTTAATGTGCTTTGTTATTAAATGACACGTCATGGACATCTTTCCATGCCCATGAATTCTGATTTACATTTTTAATGACTGTGTAGTATTACATTATATAGATTGACCGTTATTGACTTAACGAATTCCCTATTGAACATGTAATTTATTTCTAAGTTTTAACCATTACAGATAGTGCTGAGATTAATACTTTTGTATATGTAAAATATATTTGTGCACTTTTCTGATCATCCCTCTAGAATAAATTCCTAAATGTGGAGTTGCTTAGTATGAGAATATGATAAATGATAGCTTTCTTAAAATTATTTCTTTTCTTTTCTTTTATATTTTTGTAAAAATTAAGAATATGTGAATTAATTTGAAGGCTGTTTTATACATAAAGAGAACTTCTCTTGTCATGTACTTGTTACTCGTTATATTGGCCAATAGAGATTTCTTTTGGTTGACAAAATAAGTATATCAATGTCAAATAATCTAGGTAATATACTTCCATTTCTAAACGTTTAAAAAATATTTATAGTGATTTGTAACTTTAAAAAAATGACTTGAAAAAATTTTTGATAGAAAAAAATTCTCACATTTTAGTTTGATTAGATTTCCAGATTGTTTCAGGATAAAAAACATCCATAAGTATGATCAGTGTTCTAAAAGCAATGGGCAGGAAGGTATTAAAGCTTAGGAAGTCTGGGTTTGCAGCTTTTCATGGAATTATCACGACAGGATAAATCAAATAAAAAAAATCTATCCTAAAAAATAATTAAATTCTGATATGTCTGTTTTGGGAGATATGTGAAAACAGGTTGCGCACATGATAAAGCCTTATAGAACAGGAGTTACAAATGCCATCATACAACTGTCCTACTAAGGTTATAGAATCTGTTTCAAGAGAAGGCCATTGAAATTTGGATCTTGTAATTAATTTTTTGTTCTAATTCACAAAAATATTATAAAAACCTTTATTTTGTTTTTAATATAGTTTACATAATTTAGTTTTAGTATCGTTTAAAGGTTCCTGACCTATCTGGTTGTTAGAAAAAGGAACTAAATAATTTATTTTTTAAAAGATTGGGCCCCTGTAACATAAAGCCATAGGGGAATGACCATCTTCTGATCCATTGTTCAATTATCTGACACTGCAGCCATACCCCTCAACATGCCCAGCAGCCTGACCTGGAGTCCTGATGCATGGGAGTGACCCTGCAATGAAATACAGACACGTGGCTCATATGTACCCTCAAACATCCTTGTGACGTTAACAAAAAATACCTGTGATTGCAAATTCACACTGAGGGATGCCTAGTATGGAGGATAAATCTCCTTTCAGGGTTGTGAAACATCCGGGGAATGAGAACTGGCATACATGTAGACATCTCTTCCATTTACATGCCTCTTAATTGAGTTTTGAATTGGTAATGGGGCTGGTCCTGAGTAAGCCTAGGCTAAAAAGATGTCCCTGCGGGTATCGACCTACAGGAGTTGATATGTTTGGGGGTGTGGGAGAGGGGAGAGCATGTGTGGGATATGAAGATGCTTGTTCCCTGGACTTGCCCAGGGACACTCTGGAGAGAGTAAGTGGAGAGAGAGTAAGTGGGAATTTAGAAACTGTTTTCCATTAAACTCAGGACACTAATTGTGCCAGAGTCCAGGTGATAATGTGGGACACAGCACTGTGGAAGGGTGTTTTCTCACTCTTTTTTCTCATACATAGACAGTTTTGATAGGGGCAGATGCAGAATAAATTGTGGGCCCTGCTCACGCCTGGGAAGGCTGGAGTAGAGGATGTGAGTGAACTTATTCCTGTGCATGGAGGAGGAGCAGAGGGAGATGCTGCATCTGTTGCCGGAGCTCTTGAGGCAGCAAACTTGCAATTACTAGTGTCCCAGAGGCATTGCCATTACACTTATATCTGTGTGATTTCCAGGGCCCAGCCTGAGTCCATATCTCTGACTCTTGACAGAAGTTGGTATCCACATACCAAAGGTTATCTATAAACTAAAATAATTACAAATAAGACAACACCGCAATTGTACCGTGGCATTTACTGATCACTCACAATGTGATCCTGATCTCTCCCATTTGTTGAAAACAGATGACCTAAACATAATTCCACCTCCTTCCCCATTATTTTTTGTTTTCCATTTTCAACGACTGTTTTACTATGACCCCCAAACCATTCATCTAGCTAAAGTATTGACGGTTCACCAGCCCCTTCTGGATTGTTGTGTTCAATCTTAGATTTCTGTCCTTGCAGCAACACATGTGGCTATTTCTCACGTTGTTTTATCTAAAAGATTTTCCAGGTGCGGCGTTTGATATGATGCTTCTCCTCTCCTAAACCCTGACTTGTAGCCTCCTTATGACAGGAGACATTATGAAAAAAGATGTCAGTGGAGAATGAAGTGAGAATGAGATCAGTCAACTTCGTTTTTCCTTTCTATGCTGTGATTGTTTTTCCCTCTCTCTGAATTTGCTTTTGACCTTGCATAACACGCCTATACTCGTATCTGAAAGGGGTGCATTGCACCGGGAATTTCCATTTTTACAGCTTTCAAAAATCCCTTAATCTTTATGAGCACAAATGTTTAGAAGTTACTTGTTTAATTATGTGTGTGCATGTGTTTATGAGAAATATGGTGCACTTAAGTATTGCAAGTTTCTGCTAATTGATAGGATAGGCTCGGAAAACCAGTGTGCTGATTTCCAAACAAAGAGAAGAGTGCTTTTAGGGACTAGTGGCTTCAGAGAATTTTCATCAACTACCTTCAGCATTTCATAGAAAAGCTATATTGTTTAAAAGTTTAGCATATGGGTGGATGAGTGTGTTTCTGTGTGTGTGTGAGTGTGCAGTCCAATTCAATAGTTCATTTTGAGTTAGCTTCAAAAGAACGCAGCACCAGAACAAATTCTTGTTTCTTATTTATGTATCCAACTACTTTTCTTTTCTTTTCTTTTTTTTTTTTGAGAATCATCCTTTAAAGTCCAGTTGTTTTCATAACTCCTCTCCAAACAAAACATGAGTACTTTTATTTTCTAAAATCGTCAAAGCCTTGTGCTGTCAATGCCTGTGCACTTGGTGCTTAATCATATAGTGTTAATTTATTTTGACTTTTCACAAGTGTATGTATTTTTCCCCCAAAGAAAATGGACAGTCTCTTACAGACAGGGAATAAACTTTATATTTCTTTTATCTGATGATTTCTTGCACATAAAAGATCTTTAATAAGTATCTAAGAGATCTATTCTGGATTTTCCTATTTATTGTCTGTCCTTTAGTCCTCGGATGAAGGAAAGATAAAAAAATTTTTGGTTTGAGAAAATCTAATTGGTATGAGGATGAAATGTTGAAGCTAATGCACCTTTGAGTTGAGATATCAAATCATTTTATGCTATGCCTAGGTCCATTATCAGGGATAATTGGGAATTGCCTGCATTGTAACTGCGTGAACTGCCTTGGTTATCTATTAATATGGATCAGTCACAAGGAATTTCTCTGCTTCTCTCTTATAAACTCCAGATGTATGTCTGAGATTAATGCAATCTTTGTTTTCCCCACTTCACCATTTGTTTTTCTATTGAATCTAGTCACTTTTCAAGCAGCTGGAGTGGAAATACCAGAATGTTCTTCTCTGATGCCTGATCCTTTCATTCGTTCTTTTATTGTTTTATTTTCTTTGTGCATGCAGAAAAGTTTCTTGGCATGTTCCTATGATAGCATTAAAAACTCTGTTGTCTCTATAGTTTGCATGAAGTCTCTGTGTAAGAGTCCAAGGAAAACTATGCATGAAAGATCATAGGGAAGGTTTTGCCATTTCACCATCATGGGAAGAAATAAGAGATACCAACATTTAGAAGCTCTTTAGATCATTGATTCTAGGAGTTGAGATGAGACATGAAGTAAAAATTATTTTGTTTACAAATCCCATTTTCATTTAGCAACTCCCCCCCCAACCCCATATTGTATTTAGCTTCATTGTAGAGCTATTGTATTTAGCTTCATTGTAGAGGTAAATATAATGAACACGCAGATTTATATGGTAAAGAGAAATTTCCCTCAAGGCACAGAGATGAATGACAGGTTAAGCCAATTGACAGGATCAAGTCTAGGTGCAAAATAAGATTGATTGAAAAATGCAAATGAGTGAAAATTATGGAAAGCATTAATGGGCTCATAAAATCTTAGAATTTGATGTAACCTGACTCTAGATAGAGGACGTCTTTTTACATCACTGATAAATAAACCACTAGCCTTTAAAAAATTAGTTTTGATCACAAGATCCAGTGAAATCTGAAGAATTAATTGTTGGTCATCATTAAACAAAGAAATTTCTTTCTTTCTTTGTTTGAGGCAGGATCTCACTCTGGTTGCCCAGGCTGGAGTGCAGTAGAGTGACTATGGTTCACTGCAGCCTCAACTTCCTGGGCTCAGGTGATCCTCTCATTTCAGCCTCCCTAGTAGCTGGGACTACAGGTGTGAGCCACCAGACCCAGCTAATTTTTGTTTTTTTAGTAGACACAGGGTTTCACCATGTTGCCCAGGCTGGTCTCAAACTCCTGGACTCAAGTAATCCACCTGCTTTAGCCTCCTAAAGTGCTGGGATTACAGGCATGAGCCATGGTGCCTGGCCAAAAGGAAAAAAAAAATGTTTAAAAATTTAGGTAAAATCTTCCTCCTTATAATTTCTTATTGATTTAAGTTCTGCCTTTAGTAAAAACTTGATTGTATACTCCTTCTTTCTATGACAGCTGTTCAAATAAAGACTTTTCTATAAATTCTAATCATTCATTTTCTCTAATTATCCTTCGAATGGAACTATTCACCTGAAAGCCCTAGATAGAACAGTACATGCAAAATCCACGTTTAATTTAAAGAATTATTTTTTAAGGTAGTACCAACAAGATAGTAGTTCAGAAAAAAAATAGGACTTTAGGGTTTTAGTTGGGCAAGAGGTTCAGCAGTTATAAAACAATCTCAGGCATAATTAATATAAAAACTTTTAGCTAAACACATGGTTATTATTTTTGTTTGTAGCTTCAACTTCATTGTAAGAATTATTTTTTCAAGTAATTTTCCAAGTTGGGTCTATGACCATTAGAAGAGTTATTTCAAGCCAAAATTCAACCATATTTCCCAGGTTTATGGATTCCCACTAATTGTTAGCATCAGCTTTTGATATTCATTTTAATTCAGTAAGCATATACTTACTGTTTGCTTTATGCAACAGTACTATGCTAGGTTCTGGGGTGAATAAGACATTATTCTTGCTCTTAAGAAATTTTCATGGAAAAGGCAGATTTACAACTATTATATAAGATGACAAGGCTTTAGGGAGAGGAATATGTTAATATAATGTATTATGAAATACAAATCATGAAAAAATTAATTCTGCATAGTATCGTCAGGGAGCAATAAAGAAAAGTGTTAACATTCAAACTAGACCCTGATGTCTGTATTGGACAAAGAACTTCCAGACCTAGGGAGTACCTGGAACAACGACACAGAAGGCTTGCAAGATCATGGCATGTCGATTAATGGCAAGAAGTCTGTAGAGACTAGACTCTTTCAAGAACATTTTCAGTTCTGGTGCTATAGTTTCAGATTCAGTATTGTGAGAAAGGTTAGTGAATTATGCATAAAACAGAATTCAAATAGCTAGAATTCAAAATGCCTATCTTGAGCCTTCTTTCATGTATTGTTTTGTTTTTTTGTGTGTGCATGCATAAAAATTCATTGGTGTGTTCATGTAATACGTTCAAAGCTCTACATTCATTTTCCATCGTTTGTGTGAGGTCTTTATTTCAGGGTCAAAGAAAAACATCGTGAGAAAAGCCATAATGAAGATCTTGCTACCTCACCATCATGGAAAGGATTAAAAGATACTTTTACAACTTCTGAGTTTATTAACTCAAAGAACCAGGTTTAAAAGTCTCTGTCTTCTTCCTTTCAAATGCATCATCTTATTCATTAAAATTGTTTCTCCCAAATTCTTACTAAAGATTTCTAAACAGGGAGGTGACATCATCTGATGCATACGTGGGTAGATGACTGATGGCAATGTGGAAATGGATCCAAGGGTGGAGCTTGGAGAATGGTGATTACCATACGTCATGTGAGAATTACTAGGATTCTAGATCACCATAGCACCAGGGCTGAAAAGGAAGAAACACAGACAAATTAGAAGAATATAGGATATGGATGGTGGGGTCAGGAGAGTAGTGGACAGTAATTTGATTGTTTTATCTTGGATGACAAAGGGATGGATGTTGGGTTGATTGAGAGATTGTATTAGAGGACAATGAGCAATTATAGAAAAAGAAAATAAATTTAACTTTAGATTAAATTGAATTTAAGTTATCTATAGAATATACAGAAGGAGCTGTTTAATGCAGAATTAAGAGTATCAGTCTGGGCTCAGGAGAATGGCCAGGGCTGGAGGAAATCTAGGGATAATAGCTGAAATACAAAAGGCAAGAAGCCAAGAGAACAGAGTATGTACGGAAACTTGGAGAAGACCAATAATTAAAGTATGGACAGAGAAAGAAGAGTCAATGGAAAGAAGTTAAAAGAAGTCACTAGAAAGATAGAAAGAGGATAAGTATTTCTGGTAAGTTTAAAAAGGAGAGTATTTCAAGGAATGAGTTATTAGTGACAAATATTGTGGTTCAATGAAGAGGATGGTAAGAAGAATATACATTTGATATCTAGGAGGTTTTTTGTGATCTTTCTTAATAAAACGATAGGGATGGAAGCCACATAATAGTTGGCTGAGAAATGAGAATTAGAAGAGAGCAAGTGGAGACGTAGAGTCTAGACAATTATATTTAAAGTTTGGCAGTGAAGGAAAGACAGCAAATACAATGTAATTGGTGAGGAAACAGGGAGAGTGAAGATGGCACCTACTTGAGGGAAAAGATGGCCCAGGAAAGTGTTTCTTAGAATATTGGTAAGAGAGGGAGAAAGGAAGACTGAGTAAAACAGGGTAGTTACTCTTGTAGCAAAACTAGTGGAGTTAGAAAGGATTAGAATCCACTGAACTTTGTACTTAATATGTTTATATTTTATATACTTCATTCTGATATTTGAAAGTATTCATTATATAATGAAAAATACTAGATGCAAAATAGTTCTGCAAAAAAACAGAAAAATCAATGAATAAGGTCATTGCCTGAAAACTTTCTAAAGCATTTGAACCATGGATTGTGAATTTTTAGTTATTTAAATTTATTTTTTAAATTTTACTTTGGATAACAGGAATATAGTGCTGAAAAATCATAATTCTTAGTACATAGCACACTTCTTAAATTATTTCTAATAATATCATAAACATATGTAATACCAACTCCCCAAATAAAAACTGAGATACTACCTGATGTCTGACATTAAGGACCTCAACCCCAATATTATCACCCTGCCTCTCCCCACCTGAGGTAACTGTCATTCTGAATTCTGTACCATTACTTACCTTTCTTTTTATATAGTTTTATTGAATACACATTCCCAGGAAGTAGATATTTTTATTTTAGTTGGTTTTAGCTTTTTAAAAAGGGTACCATGCTGTATGTAATCTTCGGGACTTGTTTTTCCACTTAAGATATTACCACTAGGATTTATCCATATGGCTGTAACTCTGGTTAATTTATTTTTTCTAACGTGTAATATGTCATTGTGTGACTATCCCACAGTCCGCTCACCATTCTCTCGTTGATGGGCATCTGGGTTGCTCCAGGTTTTTGCTATTGTGAACATGTGTTACTAGAACATGTTTCCTGTTCTACATGGGCAAAGACTTCTTTTAGTTTTATACCCAGGAATGGAATTGCTGGGTCATAGGTTTGTGAATGATCAGGCTTAGGAGAAAAAGCCAAACTCTTGTTCAAGTTGATGCATGATTTTACATTTCCACCAACAACATATAAGGCATCCTGTGGCTCTACAGCTTCTTAACGCTTCATATTTTAGACTTTTTATTTTTGCTTTTTTGCCATTTTGCTGGATATAAAATGGTACCTCATTGTGGTCTTGATTTCTGTTTCTATGACTACCAAGTAAATTAAATATCTCTTCATACATTTATTGGCTGTATGTTCTTTAGAACATTTTTATATTAAATTGTTTGTGTTCTTATTGATTAGTACAAGTACTTTATATAATTTTCACATTACACCTTTTCATTGTATATATGGTGAATGACCTTTCTACATTATAACTCATATTTTCACGTTATTTAAGTCTTCTTTTGATGAATTACGATTTTAATATGTCAAACTTAGGGTTTTGGTGGGTTTTTTTCTGAGACAGAATCTTGCTCTGTTATCCAGGCTGGAGTGCAGTGGTACAATCTTAGCTCACTGCAGCCTCAACCTGCTGGGCTCAAGTGATCCTCCCACCTCAGTCTCCTAAGTAGCTGGGAATAAAGGCACGCACAACCACGCTGAGCTAATTTTTGTATTTTTTGTAGAAACGAGGTTTCACCATGTTGGCCAGGCTGGTCCGACCTCCTGGGCTCAAATGATCCACCCTCCCTCAGTCTTCCAAAGTGCTGGAACTACAGGGTGAGTCACAGAGCCTGGCCTATTTTTTTTCTTTTACAGTTGATGTTTTCGGGTTTTGTTAGAGAAATCTTTTACTACTCCAAGTCTAAGAAACATAAACCTATTATTTACTATTAGATCTTGAGTTTTAAAATAATTATTTAAAATTTTTTTCAACATGTTTTACCATATATTTTTATAATAAACTTTTTATTATTAGATATAATACTGTTTTTGAAATTTCAGAGCAGTTCTGCTTTCTTTTTCTTCTTCCTCTTCCTCTTTTTTTTCTTCTTCTTTCTTTTTTTTTTTTCTAGAAACAGGATCTCACTCTGTCCCTCAGGCTGGAGTGCAGTGGTGCAGTCATAGCTCACTGCAGCCTTGAACTCCTTGGTTCAAGTAATCCTTCCATTTAAGCCTCCTAAGTAGCAAGGACTATAAAGATGCGTGCCACCATGCCTGGCTAATTTTTTTATTTTTAATAGAGACAGGGTCTTGCTCTGTTGCCCAGACTGGTCTCCATCCCCTGGCCACAAGTATTCCTCTTGCCGCAGCCTCTCAAAGTGTTGGGATTACAGGCCTGAGACACCATGCCGTGCCCTTCTGTTGTTTTCAAAAAATTTGTTTTAATTGCCTTGGAGATTTAAAGTCATTTGATTAAAAAACAAAGAAACAGGCCAGGCACGGTGGTTCATGCCTGAAATCCCAGCACTTTGGGAGGCCGAGGCGGGTGGATCACCTGAGGTCAGGAGTTCAAGACCAGCTTGGCAACATGATGAAACCCCATCTCTACAAAAATACAAAAAATTAGCTGGATGTGGTGGTAGGGGCCTGTAATCCCAGCTACTCGGAAGGCTGAGACAGGAGAGCTTAAACCCAGGAGGCGGAGGTTGCAATGAGCCAAGATCGTGCCACTGGACTCTAGCCTGGGCATTAAGAGTGAAACTCTGTCTCAAACAAAAAAAACCAACCAACGAACAACAACAACAACAAAAAAAACAGAGAAACAAACAAAAGAAACAAACAAACAAAAAAATTCACCTTGGCCGGGCGCAGTGGCTCAAGCCTGTAATCCCAGCACTTTGGGAGGCCGAGACGGGCGGATCACGAGGTCAGGAGATCGAGACCATCCTGGCTAACACGGTGAAACCCTGTCTCTACTTAAAAAAAAAAAATACAAAAAACTAGCCGGGCGAGGTGGCGGGCGCCTGTAGTCCCAGCTACTCGGGAGGCTGAGGCAGGAGAATGGTGTGAACCCGGGAGGCAGAGCTTGCAGTGAGCTGAGATCGGGCCACTGCACTCTAGCCTGGGCAACAGAGCGAGACTCCATCTCAAACAAACAAACAAACAAAACAAAACAAAACAAAACAGAAAACAAAAAAATTCACCTTAAATTCAGAGAATTCAACCACGGTAATCTCTTGAATGAATAATAGCATTTTGTGATTTAATAGATGAAAATCTAGTTTTTTAATTTTTGAATTCTTCAGCTATAGCTTTGCTGCTAGAAATAGAAACAATTTAGTCAAAACCAAAACATGATTTCATGCTATGTAAATACATGTGCATAGATGAATATCTTTGTCCCTTATTATATGTGACTTCCAGGCAGCAATGCTGATACAATATTTCAATTTATAAGAATGATTTTGTGTTACTAAATAGGCATAATCACTTATGCTTTTAAAAAGAGATTTTTTATTACGCCATGAGCCATTTCTCTAGTCCATCCTGAGACACTGACAAAAAAGATTTGTGATAGAAAATACTTCGGTATAATGTAAGGAGAATAACATGATTGTAAAATATTTGAAAAATAGCTAAATATATAGTGGCAGGCCCTATATACTGAATTTTTACCTTCTGTCACTTTACAAATTCAAAGAACAAAAGAGTTAGAAATACAAACCGAATTGGCAGTTTTCCCATCAAACTGTTGAGTTAGGTAGAAGATAAATTAAGTGAAGAGTGCCTGCTGCATGAGCTTACCTTTAGCAATCCTTCCCATTCAGCTTTTTATACAAATTATTTGCCATACAAATTCCACATTATAAAAATTTTCTAGGAACTGAAAGTTATTTTTTTAAACTTTAAAAAATCAGTTTTGTAAACAATGTTTGCTGACATGTAATTCCAAACTGAAACCAGATGTCTTAATGTTTGCTGAAAAAAATTCTTTTATTTTATCATTTCACATGTACCCAGGTGTGTATATTTATCCAATTTGTTTATATGTAATAGATTATGGTATGTGAAAAACATTAAACAAACCTACAGATGTATTCGGCTAAGTGGTTCATCCAATAGGTAATGTATTTTACACATTATTTCATAGTATTCTGTTCGTTGGTTTTTAAGACTATGTTCAAATATAAATGAAAAGGGGTTTATCACTAGAAACAGGTTTGATTTCCTTAAAAGGCAGTTGTTTCTTTTTTCCTTTGCTTCTCTGGAGAATTGGCTGCAAACTGGGAATAGTTCTCCTCTGACTCATTTGCAGAGCAGCACTAGAGCATATAGAGTTCAGATAAAATTATAATGAAACATTCTATTTTGATGATGTGGAACAGGAGAGTAGTTTCTAAAGGAAAGTTTTACAGATTGTATTTACTTAAATCTACTTTGCAGATAAAGTAAGTTGTTCCTTAAAAACAACTTAGTCCAAACATTGGGATAAGATTTTCATTTGCCTTTCAAACTCAATAATGCTAGTTTGCCAGAAGACATGACATATACAGTTATATTAGGTAGTAATAATTTAATTCTTCATCAAGTATTTTGAAGATAATGCAATGACTATTTTAGATTTCCAAGTCCATCAAAATACAGATTAAATAGTTTTAAAATATTTTAAAAAATATTATTAATTGTACAAACCAGACAGAATAGGCTAAAATTAAGACTACTATAAAACTAAATATACATTTAAAAAATTCTATGGCAGCACCAGCAGAAATATTCTTCGCCATTTTTAGCATGGTGTTCCTAATGAATATATGCTTTGAGTACAGACACTGACTCACTCATGTGCACGAGTATTCAAAAATACTCATTGAATACTTAATCAAAAAGGCTTGCTTATTGAATACTTACATAATGTGAGGGAGAGCAAATATTAGGCATTAATATGACAAGAAGTGCTAGTCGATCATTGCACTCATTCTTCTGAGTTTGGATTGAGCCTCCCTGTCTCTCAAGCTTGTTTCCTTGTCAGTCATTTGGAATTGATGAGAACTGGACTTTGGGCTGAAACCTCTTTGTAGTCACTGTACCTCGCCATACTCTCCTCTCATAATTTGGCTACTTTTTGTATACCGAAGTAATTGAATGAAAAAATAAAAGTTTATTCATCTGGGCGTCAACTTTTAAAACTGTTTTGATGTCAGTAAACACCAGTTAAGGGCCCACCATAAATCAAACTGGGGTCTAGGGATGCTAGGATGAATATTATAAAGTTCTTCTCTTCAAAAAGTTTACACTATTATAGAGGGAGTCACATATGTGACCCAATTAGTGTAATATGATTTTGCAAGTGTTATTGTAGAAGATGGTATAGGGAACAGTGGAGGCACAAAAGAGGATGGAGAGAGATCGGAAAGTTTTCTAGAAGGTGGAATATATAGCTGAAGCTTGAAATATGAGAAGATGTCTGTCAGGATGGAGGAGAGGATCATGGAAAGTGTTCAAGGCAACAGCCTTAAGGCATAAACCAGCATGATCTGTTAAGAGACTGAGTACAGGAGTTGGCTGCAACCAGAGGCTCACTATGTAGCAAACAAGATGTAGTGGAGAGTTAGGCAGGAGCCTCCGCACGCAGGGACTTGTGATCCCTGCTAAGAAGCTGGAATTTGATAATGGCAATGGGAATCCACCACAGATATTTAAATCATGGGAATAATATGATAACTGATGGAGAAATTATTGGATGGATGAGACTGAAGGCTTGGAGAGCAGTTATAAAATTATCATTTTAGTATAGGTGGCAGGAATTAGTGGTAGAGAAGAGAAGATAGATACCATTGATGCAAAATAATTGGATCCTGTAGGATAAGGTGGTTGAAGAGTTGTGGGAGGCAATGAAGGTGAAAGAGGAATCTGGGATGTCTTGGGGATTTGAGTAGATTTTAGAGTCATTTGTGAGAACAGTGACTATGGGAGAAGGAATAGGTATATTAAAAAGATAAGGAGTTTACTTTTATGTATTTGTAGAGTGAGTTTGCTGAAGGACAGCCAGGGTGCCTAGTAAGCAATTTTACATAAGAACTCAGAGCTCAGGAAAAGGAAGGACTAGAATTCATCTGTGTACAGCTGGTGGCTGAAGTCATTGGAGTGGGTGAGATCACCCATGTCATAAAAAACAACTTTTATCTAAGTGATTCAACTGTGCACGTATTAGAGTAAATACAAGAACACTTGGCACCCACAGTAGGCATAGCACCAGATACTTGTTCTGTCTTGGACAGAACTCTAAGAAAAAAATAATTCACCATGGAACAGAGGAAAGGCAATAATTTTCTCAGTCTTTCTCTAAACTGTGAAGTAATTTAACCATCAAAAGAACTCTTTGTAGTTTGAGTGTAATATAAGAAATATGTATTCCATACTCCAGATTTATTAAAGTTGCATATTGGAACAATTTTGCTGAGGTTAAAATAAATCTTAAAACAAATAAATATTTTCACAGTACACATATGTAACCATTTTTTTTTTGGACGCCAATCACATAATAACCAGGCAACAGGTAGGCAAACTGGCCCAATCAAGAATGATGTCTGGCTGGGGAAGATTGTTATTAAGATCCACCTGAGTTCTTTTCTTTTTTTTTTTTTTTTTTCTTGTTAGAGAGAGGGTCTAGCCCTATCACCTAGGCTTGAGTGCAATGGTGCCATCATAGCTCACTGTGATATCAGACACCTGGGATCTGGAATCAAGTGATCCTCCCTCCTCAGCTTCCCTAGCAGCTGGGACTACAAGCGCGCATCACCAAGCATGGCTGTTTTTTACTTTTATTTTGTAGAGACAGAGTCTCGCTATGTTGTCCAGGCTGGTCTTGAACTCCTGGCCTCAACAGATCCTCCCACCTTGGCCTCCCAAAGTGCTGATATCACAGGTGTGAGCCACCACATCTGGCCCAACCTGAGTTCTTTACCTAGTCCTTAAATGTTGGTATTCTGTAGGGTTTCATGGTCAGTCCACTGTCTTCTCACTCTACATGCTATCCCTTAGAGGTTGTTTCTTTCTCATAAGTACTACTACCATCATTATATTCATGATACCATCTATGTCTTTAGTCTGGATCTTGCCTTCAAACCCATCTTGTACACAACAGCCAGGCTGATGTATAGAGAACATATATCTGCCCATGCCACTATCTTGATTAAAATCCTTTGGAAACTACACACAGTGGTTTGTGCCTTTCATCTACTTGGGAGGCTGAGTTGGGAGAATCACTTGAGACCAGGACTTTGAGCTCAGCCTGGGAAACATAGTAAGACTCCATCTCTAAAACAAAATAATAGTACTAATAATAAAACCCTTCGATGCTTCCCCACCCCCTCCATAGCAAAGCCAAAGCTCTTTAATTTGGAAAAATAGATCCTTTATTAATGATGTCCTGTCTAAATCTCCGCCTTATCTTTCTATTGCCACTTAAACTTTAAATTCCTACAACATCAAGTTGCTTATAGTTACTTTTCATACACACACACACACACACACACACACTTTTTTGACATCTTGTCTTCACTCTTGCTTCTCCCTCAATATGCAGTCCTTTCCTTCTTCCACTTGATTAACTTTTGTCACCTCTCCAGATAGCCAGTCTTGGCCCTAAATTAATTACCTCATCTCAGTGTTTTTATAATACTCTGTGCATATCTTTGTCACTTAACACATTGTTCCGCAATTATCTTTCTATGGGACTGTTTTCCTCATTACTGGGAGTACCCTGAGGGTTAGGACTGTATCCTGTTCATCTTTATATCCTTAGTGACTAGCATGTGCTTATAAATGGTTAAATAAATGAGGAGGGAGTGAATGTCAAAGGCAAGCTTACATAAAAAAAATGCCTCTTTGTACTTGAGTGTAATTTTTTAGCCATTGAATAATTCCCAGTGAACCATATGTAGATTTGTTCCTCTGGAGTTGTTTCTGTTACCCTTTTAAATTATCGGATTCTAATCAGATGTTGTCTAAAGTAGATGTACGTCTGCATGATAGTGTTATTTCTTTCCCTCAAGAAATCCTTCAGGCTTAGAGAAAGAAAAAAGTTGGCTTTCTGTAATATATGAATATGTATTATAAAAATCTAAGACCTACAGGTAGATGATTCCTTTTGGAAGTAAAATGTTGTATTTGTGGTGCTCCTTACTTTATCCTTCTAAAGAATTTCCCGAGGAAACTCTAATGATTTACTTACTAGCTTGATGGTGTAGTCAAATAGGTTTTGCTCTCCACTCTCTCTTTTTTTTTTTTTTTTGAGACGGAGTCTGGCTCTGTCACCCAGCCTGGAGTGCAGTGGCCGGATCTCAGCTCATTGCAAGCTCCGCCTCCCGGGTTTACGCCATTCTCCTGCCTCAGCCTCCGGACTACAACCGCGCCACGTTGCCCGGCTAGTTTTTTGTATTTTTTTTAGTAGAGACGGAGTTTCACCGTGTTAGCCAGGATGGTCTCAATCTCCTGACCTCGTGATCCACCATCTCGGCCTCCCAAAGTGCTGGGATTACAGGCTTGAGCCACCGTGCCCAGCTCTTTTTTTTTTTTTTTTTTTTTGAACCCTCTTTTCTACCTGCATATTCACAGGATGTAGATATTTTCTACTTATACATTCTACTGGAACCTACATGTTTATAAAAAGAGACACAGAGACACATATCATCTTCGTTCATGTAACCAAAGAGGGTTAAGGTAACAGCCTTTTTTTTTTAGAAGATCAACTGGCATTTTCTGATTTCTGTTAGTTATGAATATAAGGCTTTTATTATAATGGGATAAAGAGACTTAGTGTTGTCTTAAATTTTAAACTCCAGGGAAAAGTGTCTGGTATTTTTCACATTATATTTAGAGATCCCAGACAGATATTAGGCTCAGTCTGTTAAAAAATAAAATCTTTTTATTAGAGTATCATCCATATAGTATAGCTTAGCCATATTTGGACTAGCTGGACTTATCTGTAAGTATATCTTTAATTATATATCTGTACTTATACAACAAAGTAAATCATTAAAATAAGATAATGAATTCCATAGATATCTATTAAAGGAACTGTGGTTTCTTGCATATATTTTGGAAAACAAAATATTCTCTGCCATACACACAACGTGATGGCAGCTTCAGAAAATTGGTGTTTCCTGGCAGAGTCATGGAATCAACCTAAATGCCCATCAACGGTAGATTGGATAAAGAAAATATGGTACATATACACCATGGAATACTATGTAGCCATGAAAAAGAACAAGATCATGACCTGTTCAGCCACATGGATGGAGCTGGAAGCCATAATCCTAAGCAAACTCATGCAGGAACAGAAAACCAAATATCATATGCTCTCACTCATAAGTGGGAGCTAAACATTGAGTACACTTGAACACAAAGAAGGAAACAACAGACACCAGGGCCTATTTGAGGATGGAGTGGGGAGGAGAGAGAGAATCAAAAAACTACCTATCGGATACTATGCTTATTACCTGGGTGATGAGATAATCTGTACACCAAGCCTTTGTGACATGCAATTTACCCATGTAACAAACCTGCACATTTAAACCCAAAATAAGTTTAAAAATCATAATAGAAAATTGGTGTTTCTGCCATATTGCACAAGTAACATATAGTTTAAGAACCCAAATGTTGAACTTTGAGTTTGCTTCTTAGTTCGAAATATAAACAGGATGTTAACTGACCTGTATCATCTCCTCTAGAATATAGATCCTGGCTGTTGAGTCCAGCTGAGAAATTGCCTTCAGAATGCAGGTCTACTTGGGAGAGATATTGGCTCTTAACATTGCTGTAGCCTTTGTGCTACCCCTATATTGAAGCTCCTTCTCAGCTTCCCGAACCTCTCCTTATGGAACAATTCTTGCATGAGGAAAGGACAGACATCTCAATAGACTGCACTCAAAAAACCTGAGTTCATGTGGCAACATGTTTTTTAAGAAAGTCTTGAATGAATTGTTATTCTAAGTTTCAATTAATGATGATCTCAGCTGGAATAATTTGCACTTTTATGTAATTTGTGTTTCAGTACATATGTAGTTGACAGGAGCTGTCTAGATGCATCAGATTTTACACATCTGTCAGTAAATCAAAGATTTAAATGTGAAAGGCAGTACCCAGGTGCTCCGTGTGGGTGTATAGCATTCCCCAGCAGATTAAAGACCAGCAAGTCAATACAAAGTTACAGACATATCAAAAAGCAATCTCTTATGTTACAGGTATATCCTTACTCCAGGACTATACATGTCTGCAGAAATCCTTTGCCCATTTTTCCTGAACATGGGAATCTACAATTGGCAGGAAAGGGTCAAATGTTAACAGTGTATCTTAAATGAAAAATACAGAAACTTTTAATTTGGTATAGGCCATTGCCTTTTAGGTGTTATCATTGGAGATGAACAAAATTATGAGCATTCTGAGTAATAATGTGGCTCTTAAGAGGGTGGAAATATTTCCCCAAACATACATTCTGTGCATTGGCAACACAGAAGTAACTAGGGGACTCAGAGCAAAGAAGGCCAGGCCCTTGGTCAGTGTGGTTGGATGGACATGGACGCTGGCATTTCCTTTCCTACCTCTGCCCACATATGCCCATCTTTTCAGACACTTGACCGGCACTTGGCCTTTGGCCCTGTCCTGAGATATATGGCACACTTCCTATGTGGACATGCTGGAGGGTTGTAGAATCTCCAAAATGATATGGAGAAAGTTTCTTTCCAATTGTCTTCTCTGACCAGACAAAGCTCAGTATTTGGAAATTGGGCAATCTATCCTGCTGGTATATCTGTTGTTTTAAAGGAAGATTTTTCTTTAGGCCACTCTGTAGGCAATGAAACAACTCCTCTTTAATTCTATTTCTGTCGGTCTTTCAGTTGCAAAAGCCAAAATAGTGTGCATTTGAGTTGAGTAGCTAACATATTACTGGTTTATAGAAAATTATTCTACACATTTTTGCCCTAGGCACATAAAGTCTAACGCATCACCTCCGTAGCTGCATTACTGCAATCACTAAATTCTTGGTGTGAGGGATAGGCTCGTTTTCCTTGCATGGGATGTACACAGAAATGCACTGTTAATTTCATTGTGGGGCAAGATGTAGCACTTTGCTAGAATCTGTGTTTGCAGTTTAATAATTTTGGTGGAGGGCACCAAAGTTTTAAGAATGTGATCATTTCAGTGCCATGATTATTTAAAAAAAAAAGTATTTTAGGGAGACATGAGGACGGCACATATTCCTAACATAAGAGTACCCAAGAAAATACAATTTCATTACCTGGACTTACTAACATGTGAAGCCCTTCAGAAGTGATTTGCTATGTACACTCATCAGCCAGTAATATGCCAGTTTTAAACCAGATGGCTGTTGGCTTCAAAAACCCAGCTGACTTGGAAGTAACACATTGTCATTTTTTTTTCTATCTCCAAATCCCACTCCAGTTGCATGTTTTTCTAGTTATAGTTTATTATCATCACCTATGTCTCGGGCTCTCCATCTTAGTATAAGCCCCAGGTCTACAGAGTTTGTGATCTTTGTTATTTTTTCCCCTTGTCCTTCAAGACTGGTCTATGAGGACAGAGGCCTAGATATCCTGAGCTCTGCAGCTTTCCCAGAACAACATTCATTACCTTTAGACTTATTAACATCTAATCCTTAGGGTTCCTGAAGTAGCTGTATTCAATTAGTAAAATCAATGTGTCAGTTTAATTCTGTCCCCAATATATTTATAAGAAAAGGAAATGGGCACTATTTTAAGGATTAACAAGTGATGTATGCTTTCCTGCACAAACTTATGGGTGGGGTGTGCAATTATAATTCTGCTCGGTGAGTCTGGGTAACAACTGTAGATATCCCAGTATAGAGTTGGTGCTCTGAAATCTCAGTGTGACGATACCCCAACCTTGACATTTCAGAATTTCAAGATATTTAAAATAAATGTCTAAGAAGTACCATGATTTTTGCTAGGTACTTGACAAACAAAGACAAATTAGACATGGATCCTGTCTCCAAAATGTGCACAGTAGTCGGTGGGACGGTGGTAGATTATCCACCAGGCAGATGAGTAGGAGAAATATGGTTTCAGGAGATGGAGCATGCCAACTTGCAGTGACAACGGTGTAGCACGGTGTGTTTGCAGAAATGTAAGCACTTCCATGTGAATGGAGAACACAAGTGGGGATTATAGGAGGTGAGCTAGAGAGGCAGGCAGAGGCCAGATTAGGATGGCTATTGTGAGCTATGATACAACTCTTCCTCCTGTGAGTAGGTGATAGGGAGCTATTCAAAGCATTAGCAAAAATGAATTTTTTTCACATGATTCTTGAGTCCTGGCGAGAGAGGAAAAATACTTTTACTTTTTGATATATATATGGAGCTGCTGGGAAGCTTTTTCAACTATGGAACATAAAGATGTGAATTATGGCAGCTGGAGTGGGCTGAGGTAAATAGGACATTGTTAAGAAATGTTTAGGTAATGCAGTAGAAAGGTTTTGATGATCAGTTAGAGGTAAGGAAAAGAATAATGAAAGTGATTAAATATTCTTTCTGCCATGATTAAAGGGTAATGGCACATAATTAAAAGGTAATACATAGCACCTCCTGGAGTTGTGTGATGCAAATCTATACAAAAACACACAGCAACCTGGAGAGCAGGGTTGCAGTTTGGTCTCTGAACTTTCTATCAGTTAAAGCAAAGAAAATAATATGACCAGTTAAAATGTGTGATGAAACAAAAACTGAAAATGCTATAAGTTATAAAATGTAATAAATGTAGATTATGATTATTATAGTCAAATAGGCTTTTCTCTAGAGGAGCAGGGTGCTGTTGTCCAGCTCCCTTAAGTCTGTCAAATCCCCACAGCACACAAGCAGATCCCCTTCTTCCAGACCTTTCATCCATAAGGAATGAGAATGCTTCTACTCTGTGTGGGATGCCACTTGGTTAACGGGATACTGAAGCAGCATTGATTTACTCTCTGTTGGTGCCTGCGTAGGGCACCCCTGCTCATCAATTGAAACCTATTTCTTAGTGACAAACCCAGGGAGACACTGAGCTGTCCTCCTGTATCACTGTCACTCTTCTTCTAGAGTCTTCTCCCTCTCCTTTTTTCTTTTCCAAGCAACACCCAAAACTTTCATGCAAGTTAACTGTCTTGGTCTGTCTCGCTAGTTTGCCCAATATGCACAGCTTTGCGTGGATCCTAGCAGGTTCTGGGCAGAGAGGCAAGATGAAATTTCTACCATTGATAGTTTCTGCATTTAAAAAATCCATAATTTGACATTATTCAGGTATTCACTCTTCATTTCCTTCATTCACCGTAGCTGCTGAATTCTCTTTATTTTTTATTATTGATAAGACATAATGTTAGGATCAGAAAGGGCCCTAAAGATGACCTTGACCAGTCTTGTACTTTGACAGATGAGTAAACTGAGGCCCAGAAAAGTAAAGTGAATCGTTAAAGGCTATACAACCTGGTGGTATCTGAACCGAATCTAAAGCACAAGTCCTCTGACTCTCAGACAAGTATTTCTTCCATTACCATGCCATTTCCCAGGGTTTTCTTGAAATTGCATGTGAGAAAGAGAGAGAAAGAGGTATGTGCTTGAGTTTCAAAACTTTGGAGAGTGTTGAATATTTAATGTCCTGACTACAGAGTTTGCAAAGGCTGTGCTGCTACCTAGTAACTGTTATTAGACAATTAGATAGATAGATAGATAGATAGATAGATAGATAGATAGATAGATAGAGAGATACATACATACATACATAGATACATAGATAGATACATACATACATACATAGATATATAGATAGATAGATAGATAGATAGATAGATAATCATTTGAATTTTTTAAAATTTACCTGGCTATCAGCTTTGGAAAAATGCATTCTGCCTGTATATGTTTTACTGGCATTATACAGAAATTGGTCAGGAAACTGTGTTGATCTACAAAGATTAAGCTTTGTCTTTATAATGCAAATGTATTAAATATGTACATTTGCGAATTGAACTCCATCCTGGGAGAAGGAGGTTGTCTGCAGGGTACTCAGGATCTGCAGAGGCCAGGCTGCTTGGCTCCCATCACAGGAGGTTTGCTAGGCAACCCAGAAGGAGCTTTCAAACAAGCCTAGATATTCCTGCCTGGCCTGCTGCCATTCTCCAAGGCAAGTAGGCACAATAAATTAAAACTGGACGGTAACAGTTCACATGTTGCCCTTTAAGAAGTGTTGATATTTTATGGCAAGAGGTTTGTTTGTACAGAACTAATCAGTCCATGTTGGGGTTTACTAGCTAATTGGTCAGAATCAAAACTTATAAAAAGCATTCAGAAAACAGTCATCTGTGATTACACTGGAGGAAAAAACCCTTAGATGAAGTCAGAAGTGTTGATCTTTAAGAAAGCTTGCCAACCTGCATATAAATTTGTGTGGGAAGAAATAAATTTAAAATAAGTCCTTCTATGCTAAACTTTAAAACTTCTCCATGCAAGGAAAAAAAAAAACCAGATGGCATAGGTTTTATGAGGTCATGACTAATACTTTGAGACTTGAAATTCCAGACCAGTTCCAGTGGCACCCACATATTTGCAGTGACATTTATGTAGAAAGATTAGACATTACTGAAAGTCTCAGGCCATCCCCACGCAGATACAAAAAGATGCTTTTTCTTTAGCCCTCTTTTATTTACTCCTTTATTTTATAAATGCCTGGTGAAGGAGGTTAACCTGTTTATTAGAGTGAATCAAAATGCTTAAACCTAGTTATCTTGGCATACTGTGAGACAAAGTTTGATTATGTTGTATTTTTGTATTTATATACTGATATATAAACACATGTGTAGTAAGATGTAAAGCAGCTTCAGAAGCCTTAGGTAATAAATTGTTTCTTGTTCATGAACTAAGCCACATTCCACAGCCATGTACTTTTGTTCTATACTTGCTTGACTGTAGTACTTATGATCTTATAATAGACACATTTGTTTAATTAACAGTTTTCCATAGAAGTTTGTGAGCTCTGTGAGGAAGGAACTGTGTCTATTTAATTCACTGTATCTTTGCCAGCATTTAGGAAAGTACCTGGTCCTTGGCCATATAAAGAAAACAAAAAAGAAAAAGGAAGATGTATAGAAAGAAATAAAGGAAAAAAGGAGGTAGGAAGGATGGAGGAAAGAAAGGTAAATGAGAAAGAAGAAAGGATGGCGGGAAAGAAAGAGAAAGGAAGAGGAGAAAGAAGAGGAAGTGGAAGAGCAGAAGAAAATAATAATCAGAGTAATAAAGCCAGTTTAGTGGCTACTTTTTATTTGCCATAAAAATAAGGAACTGGCCAACTCTTTGGATCTTTTCAAATGGAATATTTTTAAGTTTGCGTGAGTAACTGAGTTGTATGTATCTCTAAATTTATATCAACATAAAGAACTCAGAGTATCCTATAAGAAAATAAAATAGCCTCTCAAAGTTTTAAAACCATAATGTTTCTAATCTCATTTTGACTAATTATATAGAAAAAAATTTAAAAAAATGTGTTTTGCTACATTTTCCTAAGTAAAGTGAAGATCTGGCTTTTAGTTTTTAATAGAAGAACTTGTACTTCATTTCTTCTTCAATGGAATCCCACCCCTCCCTTTAGCCAAATGATTTCTCCAAATCCTCATTTTTTTGTTGTTGTACAAATAGAGTCCTTCAATTATCTCCCAAGGCTCTAGAAAATTGAAATCACGTTTTCCTAAGCTAATTATGATGGAAAGTTCCAAAAAGTACACGTATACTTTTTCTAATAAAAATGTACAGTGATCATCATAGATAGATCGATCTGGTTTAAGTCAAATTCCATTAATCAAAACCTTCAATCAACTGATTTATCACGGATGCATACATTTGGTTTCTAATTTATTTATTGTCTACATTCTGCTTTTAGAAGAAAAGGGAAAAGGACCAATAAGCATGTGGTTAGCATTAATTTAGTAAATAAAAAGTACATCTTCAATATTATATTTGGGAATAGATGGTTATAATGATAAACATCTTTAAATTATGTTCATAATAATGACCAGATAGAACTCTAAGAATTTGCAGAGAATCTGCTGTTTAAATAACATTGTATTAGGTACTCAAGCAGAGATAATACAGATGTGCCATATATGTTAGCAATAATGAAACTTCTGAGCATTTATTATGTGCCAGGTACAATGCTAATACTTTATCTACACTTGCCTCATTTAATCCTCACAAAAGTCCTGTGAGAATTTTTTTTTCCATTTTACAGACCTAGAAGCTAATAGAGAAAGAAAGTAGCTTGGAAAAGATCATACAGTTAGAATTTTAACATAAATTTGATCCTGACTTTTTGTCAGTTGTTCTAGTTACCGTATTTTAGTGCTTTTTACCATCTTCTTCATTGCTTCCTTCCCACTCTTACTTAAACTGTGTGGTGCATACTTCTGTATAGCATTTGCATATTGTGCGGGAATAATTTACAGCTTAAAAAAAAACGGCCTTTTTTATGAGAACACCAGCTCTTTGAAGTCATGGTACAGGGTTTTTCCTATTTGTAGCAAAGGGCCTAGGGCAGTGCCTATAATCTAGCAGAATCTGCAAATGTTTGTGGAATAAATGAGGGGTTACATCTGGGTGTACTGCCTCCATTAGATTACAAATAGCATATGCTGGGTGAGGTGGCTCATGCCTGTAATCCCAGCACTTTGGGAGCCCAAAGTGGAAGGATTGCTTGAGCCCAGGAGTTCAAGACCAGCCTAGGGAACATAGGGAGACCCCATCTCTGGAAAAAAAAAAAGAAAAAAAAGTCAGTCAGGCATTGTGGCACAGCTATAGTCCCAGCTACTTGGGAAGTTGAGGTTGGGGGATCACTTGAGCCCGGGAGGTTGGGGCTGCAGTGAGTGCTAGTGCCACTGTACTCCAGCCTGGGCATCGCAACAATACCTTGCCTCAAAAAAAAAAAAAAAAAAAAAAAAAAAAAAAAAAAAAATTGTAAGTACCTTGAGGAGAGGGAAATATCTCACTTGTGAATTCTTTACCCACAGGGATGACTCAAATTAAGGTTTATTTAATTGAATTAAGGATTTAAATGAGTGCTATACAATAAACATGATATTAATATTAAGTTATATTTATTATGTTAACTAAGTTGTGAAAATACTATCATATGTTAGATACATGTTCAATAAAGATAGATAAACTACCTTACAGGACTTTTCAATGAAAAAAGAATATAGTTTGTTGGATTCTCACAATAAACCTCAGAAATTAAGGATTCATAAGTAAAACAAGAAATCATGATTGAGGGGTCTATGACTTGTCCACATTCACAGAGCTGTAAGTAGGAGAGCTGGGATGAGAACATAAGTCTCTGACTATTAGTTTGGGTGCATGGTATGATATTTAAACTATTATACTACTGGCATTTCAATTTGTGAAAACACTTAATTCCCCAAATATCTAAAATTATTATGCTATTATCGTTTTTAATATTTTCTGAAAAATTACAAATTGATAGGCTCTTTTGTGAAAAAATTTACACAGTATAGCTGTGATATGCTCCCAAGGAGCTTTACTCCTCCAGGAAAGGCAGGGAAAACCAATCCTGTGTTCAAATAAATCCATAGTACTCCTTTTCTTTATAATCTGAACTGTATAAAGAGTTTATCTCTGCTGTATAGATCAGGAATACCCTGGAGTAAGTGAGGCATAGAAAATTATGTAAGCAAATCAGTGGGATCCCAGATTCTCAGAAACCAGCTCCACACCCAATCCATTACTACCCACCTGTATACAATTAATCTCTTTCCATTCCTTTGGCTAAATTGAATCAAGAGCTCTTTGGTTGGGATTGCCAACAAATGCCTCAGGCTTTTATGGAATGCCTTGTATAAGGCCAACCTTACGCATAATAAAAAATCAGTAAATATTTGTCTATTTCCTGGGTGAAAACTCCTGACTATGTGAGTCAGTAATTTGAATTTGGTGAGTTACAGTTTTTGTTCTGAATGTCTGTCACTGCTTGAATTTCTACTTGTTTTAAACTCTGTTCCTATTACTCATTTTGCAAGCTGTGAATCTAGCACAATGAAGTATAAGCAGTGTACCTGCTGCTATAAGTAAGCCATTGGATTTTGTGGTCATCCACATACTTGTCATCTTTTCTCTCAGAAGGCATCTTTTTTTCTGACTGAAATAAGATCATTTCCAAGCAGACTTCTATTCATATATTTCTTACTACTTGTAAGAATTTTCAGTTTGAGGATCCCAGGATGTTCAAAAATAGATGAGAGCATTTTCTTTGGCCTACCTGTATTCTGAGATAGAGGCACCACGGACCCCACAAGAAGTAAGGCACCATTTAAGGTGAAATTCAAAAGAAGATACCAGGTTAGAAAAATAAGTCCTTTGAAAAGCTTCCCATCCTTTCCTTCAGAGTTACAGCAGAGTTTTGAGCTTGTAAACTTGTTTGCATCTGATGTGTTATTGTTAAAATATTTTATCTTATGAAAGTGAGCATCTTGAAATAATTTATCTTCCGCTAGTTATAAACTTAAATTGCTTAGACTGGTTCTGATTTACGTTGGCCAAAAATACCTATATTTAATATTTTGTAGGTAATAAATTCTTTTATCATGGTTAAACAAGAGACCTTCATAGAAACTGAGCACAGACTAAATTTATGGTTAGTGTTTGGCAGAAAATGGTTTTCTCTGTGTCAACATTAAGTTGAAACGTAAGAACACCTGTGTAAGAATTTGTTTTCTGTAATTTGAAACTGATAACCTTAACCACTGTTAATAAAAGTGATAGAAAAGTGGTCGATAGTTCATTGGGATCATTGTATTGAAACAAGAACCCGTCTTTATGGAGTGTCCCTTACAAATCTTCCAAGGACTATATGTGGTCCCTACAACAAAATTTCTCAGTTCTCTGTAGCTGTATGAATCTTGCCCATGAATAACAATGCTGCGAGGAAACATGAACTGTAACATGCTCCACCCTGAAAATTCACAATTTTATTTTAAACCAGAACTCGCTAAAAATCAGTTTTTCTAGGAGGAGCACTAAGAAAAAGGCCATAAAAATAAATAATGTTCAAGGGGAAAAGGCAAGTGAAAACATTTTATGTCAATGATGAAAAAGAAAGTAAGTTTGGGGTTTTCTTAAATTATTTGAATTCAAATTCGAAGGAAAGCCTTAAGTTTCCTTTACAAATATGCTGGCAAAATAATATTTATTATAGGTTTCCAAAGTTGGACTATATCAAGTTCAATAAGAAAAGGAACAAGGTAGAACTTTAAGTCATGTTATTTAGGGTAGTGCATCCTGGAATTTTTATTGCAGTGCCATATGTAGGAAATGAAAATATTTCTGCAGCATTTTGGGCAAACAGGCAAGGCTGCTCCTGACCAGAGGCTACTGAAGGGGGGTCTTGGTCTGCCTCTGGCCCTGGCCAGGTGCCCTGAGGACTGAGGGAAAACATCGATACCTTCAGCATATCAATGGGCCACAAGTCAGCACCCAGGAAAGTTCTATCCTGGAGGCAAGGTTGATATTAATACTTAGCCTCAGTGTATGTTTGTAGTTTTCACTTTTTATTTTTAATCACATATAAACACAGAGAAGTAATGATGGTAACATTTGAACCCAGCTAAGGATGACCTACTAATGTGGGTCAAAACCCAAATTCTTTGGAACCAAGATTAAGGAGGATTGAAAAACAGCATGCAGAGTAGTTTATGGGTCTTATAGTTCTAGTGTTGAGAAGTTACCAAAACCTTAATCAAATCAAGAAATTATTCACCCAGTTAATATAATCTGTTCACAAGGTCATTAACACTAGGATTTCTAAATTGGTCATAGCTGGGTTTTTTTGTTTTTGTTGTTGTTGTTGTTGTTATTGTTGTTGTTTTGACAGTAACCTTGCAAGGAGAAAAAAGGATTGAGTTTATACATGTAGGATGAAAAGTTTTCTGTAAAACTGCTTTAGATCTTTAAATTCTTATTAATTTTTCAGTTGCAATACTAGTTAACATGGTTTATTCTAAAAAATATACTGATGGTTACAGAGACCAGTTTTTTGGATAAACTAGGATTTATATGATTCAGAGATCAGTTTTAGAGCCATCTCTTGGTTGCTATGTGGACCCTTGTATGCAAAGTGCAGCTGGTCTCTTTTCACTTTCTAAGAATGGGATACTACTTTACACATAGTTGGATAAGAATCAGAAATAATTTATCTGCATGTGTCAAAAATACACTCAAACAGCTTAAATGAAAAGGAGACTCCACTGACCCTCGTAATTGAAAAGTCCATTGGGACACCTGGCTTAGAAAAGGCTGGATCTACTGGTCTCATGATGTGACCAGGTCTGGGTCTTTCTCCCTTCAATTCTTTGCTTGGTTTCCTTGTTATTAACTTTATTCTAGGCAAGATCTCTCCTGTGGTTCTAAGACGACTACCAGTTATTGTAGATACCACATACTTCTCAATCCATAACTCATGGGAAGAAAGCATGTTAGTCCCAGAATTCTCAAGACATCAGAACTGGATTAAATTACATGCTCACCCTGATCCAATCACTGTAGCCAGAGAAATGAAATGCCCCAAATACTTAGCTTAGCTTCAAACCGCTTCCCAGCACTCCACAATGCGATGCCGGTGAACTACACAAGTCATCAAATGGAAATTTATGGCTTTTAGAATGGTGAGAATGGATGCTGGAGACATAATCAACTCTACAACGGAATCTTAGAAATAGAACGATGCTTTAGAATCTTCAGCCAAATGCTCACTGACTGATCAAACTTTATAAAACATTAAGCAAAAATGGTCATGCAGTCTCTGAAGATACCACTTATGCCAATGAACCTGCTACTACCTTCTGAGACTGTTTGAGTTTTGAACTGTTTAATTTGGCAAGGCCTTTCTTATATTGAACATAAATTTGCTTCCCTTTGTCCTTTATTCATTGGTCTTTATTTTGCCGTTTTTAGCCGCAGAAGTAAACTCAATCCTTCCACATTACAGCTTTTCTAGTATATGTTAAAATACTAATAGTTAAAATAGTTATTCTAAGCCACTTTCTCCAGGCTCAATATCCCCCATTCTTTCATCTGTTCTTAATGTTAAAAGGTTTAGAATACCCTCACTATTTTGGCCACTCTTCTTTGTATAAATTCTAGTTAATCAGTTCCAAACTCAGACACATAGTTCCATGATACGGACATAGAGACTCCCAGTGAGGCCACGGGGAAGTAGTTTATTGCTGCATGGGTGAGTAGAAAGAGACTGAGTCTAAATCTTTTGCAAAATAGCTTTAACAGCAGCTTGCTGAATAAACCAGTCTCAAAAATGATTACCTCTAAGTAAAATATACACAGCCAGAATGTGTGACAAAAATATGTTTTGGAACATGATCTCTCTAATCTGTAATCATTAATACTGGGCTTAATTGCTTAATTTTTTGTTGTTGTGGACCTGATACTTGATTTTAAAATTTTTATAAATTATTAGTATTTGAATCAATATATATAATCATACAGTTATGTGCTACATGTGATAGTAAACAAAGGACCACACAATGGTGGTCATAGAAGATTATGATACCATATTTTCACTGTACTTTTTCTATGTTTAGATGTGTTTAGATACAGAAATAAGTTGGCCCTTGAAAAATGCAGGTGCTGGTGTGCCAACCCCCATCACAGCTTAAAATGTGTGTATAACTTTTGACTCCCCCTAAACTTAACTATTAGTAACTTCCTGTTGGTTGGAAGCCTTGCCAATAACATAAACTGTCGATTAACACATATTAATATCTTGTACACCATATATATTATAAACTGTATTTTTACAATAAAGTAAGTTAGAGAAAAGAAAATCACAAGGAAAAGATATTTACTATTCATTAAGTGGAAGTGAATCATTATAAAGGTTTTCACCCTGTCATCTTCATGTTGAGCAGGCTGAGGAAGAGGAGGAAGAGGAGGGGTTGATTTTGCTGTCTTAGGGGCAGCAGAGGCAGAAGAGGGGAGGAGATAGAAGGGGAAGCAGGAGAGGCAGGCACATGTGGTATAACTATAATTGAAAACAAATGTGCATAAGTGAACCCATATAGTTCAAATCTGTGTTGCTCAAGGGTCAACTGTACTTATCATCATCCTACAATTGCCTAGGGTATTCAGTACAGTAACATGCTGTGTAGGTTTCTGCCCTAGGAGCAGCAACTGGCTTTGCCATGTAACGTAGGTGTGTAGTAGGCTATACCATCTAGGTTTGTTTAAGTACACTCTCTGATGATCGCCTAAGGATTTATTTCTCAAACATACCTCCATCGTTAAGCAATGCATGACTGTATATGTATGAACTCTTCAATTTAATGTATTTAATATTTATTTATTTATTTATTTATTTATTTTGAGACAGGGTCTTGCTGTGTTGCCCAGGCTGATCTTGAACTCCTGGACTCCAGTGATCCTCTTGCCTTAGTCTGCTGAAATACTCTTTATTTTTAAAGAGAATTCTTTTTATTTTCTCTTATAAAAATGAAAGAGAAAGTATTCCATCAAAATGACTGTGTTCAGATACTATTTGTAAACTGAACTCTCAGGTCATTAACATTACTGTTAATGTTCTCCAGCAGAGTGATAACCACCCAGGGTATACAGCTTGGAGCACTTTGTATGGGAAATTTGACAAACAGATGATCCCACAGCTGTTCCATGGAAGTAGACAGTTTTCTTCCATCTCTTTCTCCATTTCCCCCATCCTATCCATCACTACTATCTACTTAAACATAAGATCACTAACAATTAACTATTGATCACTAACAATTAACTATTAAGTTAATTGTTAACTGTGGTGTCCTCCTCTCTTTCATGAAATACTTAACACTGGTGTTAACTCTGAAAAGGACTAGTCCCCATCAGACACACGAGAAGTGGGAGGAAATTGAGCAGTGGTTTAAGGAAAGCCTGTAATGAGGTGTCTGGAGTGCCTCTCTCTTCATCCAGTCCACCTCCAAGTCTTGTATATCAAATCTACTTCCATATTACACTTCACATACATTCTCTTGCTCCCAAATTTACTGCCACCGGTAGTCTAATGATCATCATCAGCCACCTGGGACTCCTGCAATAAACCCCAAACTTGTCTCTTCTCATCCTCCAGTCTGTTTTCCAAACAGCAACCCGAAGACTTTAAAATGCAAACAGGACTATGTTTGTCTTTACTAAAACACTCCAGCTACTTTTCACTGCACTTAGGATGAAATACAAAATTCCTCATAAGTTGTGCAAGGCCCTGCCTACATGTCCGAGTACATCTCCCTTCATTCTCTCTATTGCTTAGTACATTTCAGATACACTCATTTCCTTTCATTTCCATTACTAGAACAAACTCTTTTCTGCCTTGGGACCTTTGCACATACCCTCTCCTCTGCTTGAAACACTCTCTGTCTCTTTGCCTGGCAAACTCCTACTCATCATTAACTCTCAGCCAGTGTCGTTTAGTCTCCATTCTTCCCTAACAGCTCATTTTAGGACTCCATGTTATATTCTCCAAAGATATCCTCAAATTTTCCTTTGGAGCACCTGCGTGTGTACTGCTTAAGTGTGTAAAGTCTGCCTCGGACAGTAGACCATAAACTACAGGAGAAGTGGCTTGGCCTACTGCTGGATCTCCAGGGTGTAATCAGATTGCTTGGGTTTGAATTCTTGTGCCCTCACTTGGCAGTTATAGGACCTTGACTACCCAGCCTCAGTTTCTTCACCTGCACAACAGAGAAAAAAAATATAACTTTTAAAAAAGGATTATCGCAAGAATCAATCACAAAATCCACGTAAAATACTAGAGTGCCTGGCACATAGTAGGTGTTCAATCTATAATGGTTATTAGTAGAGTTGTCCCTTGGTATCTGTGGAAGTTTGGTTCCAGGACCCTGCTTGGATAACAAAATCTAAGGATGCTCAAGTCCCTGGTATGAAATGGCATAGTATTTTCATATAACCAATATGTATCCTCCCATATACTTAAATCATTTCTAGTTACTTATATTACCCAATGCAGTGTGAATGCTATATAAATAGTTGTTATACTGTATTTTATTTTTAAAATATTATTTTGGGCTGGGCACGGTGGCTCACACCTGTAACCCCAGCACTTTAGGAGGCCAAGGCAGGCAGATCACCTGAGGTCAGGAGTTCGAGCACAGCCTGATCAACATGGTGAAACCTCATCTCTACTAAAAAATACAAAAAAATTAGACAGGCATGGTGGCAGGAGCCTGTTGTCCCGGCTACTTGGGAGGCTGAGGCACAAGAATCACTTGAAACCGGGAAGCGGAGGTTGGCAGTGAGCTAAGATTGCCCCACTGCACTCCTGTCTGGGTGACGGAGCAAGATTCCGTTTCAATTAAAAAAAAATATATATATATATATATATAGAGAGAGAGAGAGAGAGAGAGAGAAAGAGAGAGAGAGAGATGTACATTATTTTGAATTGTTATATTGTTCTTTTTTATTGTTGTTGGGTTTTTCCCAAATATTTTTGATCTTCGTTTCGTTGAATCCATGGATGCAGAAACTGGAAATATGGAAGGTCAACTCTATATTATTATTATTTAAGACGTTTACATATTGTAGGCAAAAGTCAGTAGGAAATAATACCAGTTTCTTGAATAATTCTAAGAAGTCTCTAAAAAGTTATTGTTATTCAAGTTAGAACAGTGCTACAAAAATTGTTTTCACTGATAGCTTCCCTGTGGTTTTCCCTCAGTACTTTTTAAAACTGTCAGATATTTCAGGTTAGCTATCCTAATACATAACTTAGTCTCCGTTTCAGAGGCTGTCTTAAAATATTTGAGTTTTTAAACAATTTGTAAGAGATATGTACATACTTCCTTTCAGATGCATTGAAAAATAATTCACCATTACTTTTTTTTTTCCCACCGAGATTGCTGAGCTGAGCATATTTCATATGGAGGGCACTCTGTTTGGGCTTATATTATATAAGAATGAAAAGAAATTTTATTTTTATGAATTTCACCTTCTGGAGAGAATAATAATCTTTCCTTTTTTTACTCTCTATATTCACTGTCTTCTTAATGGTATTTCCATGGAGGAGCTTTTTATACCTTCATCAGGGTACAGTAAAAATACTGCCCTGTGTAAAAAGATTATGACGGTGTACAGACTTCCACTGTCAGACACCTTCCTTTGGGTAAATATTTATGTGAAATAAGGCACCGAATTTAAAATAGTCCTAAAGAAGTTGCATACTCTCCTTGACAACAACAACAAAGAAGTTTGTGTGTGCACAGTTGGTTTAGCAGTATCTGGCAGAGAGAAATAAAGACAAAAATACACTTTGGTCCTGTAATATTTATAGCATTGCCAGTTTAACCCTCGTGCCCTATTTAGGAATATTTTTTGAGTGAGCTTTATTTTAATATCTAAGAACACAGTCTTAAGTTGCTGAGCGACGCTGGTGCTAACTGGAGAGGATAGCGAAGTACTTGTATGCTGTTCCTTTGAAGGATGAAGAGGCAACTTGCATTGGTAGAATCTTCCTAAATTCTTGCTTACCCCAACAAAGAAGACATTGCTAACAATGAGGTAGCCACTTGGAAATGCTGTGTTAGGCTTTGTAGGCTTTTGTAGGCTTTTGTAGGCTTTTGTAAGAAACATTGTCTTTATGAGTTTATAACTGAGAAAGGCAAGAGATTCCATTTTGTAATTCTGAGTAATGCCTATCCACATACGGCAGCAACTTGTGTGTGTGGTGCTCCTATTATGAGAGAGTGAGCTAGTCCGCGTAGTGCTTATATCTCAGGCCACTGCAAGTGAAGCTAAAATGCATCATGACTTTAAAATTTTGAATCTTTCTAAAATGCACATAACCTTCACTTTAAAAACTAAAAATAATTGTCATTGCATTATAAATCTATTCAAAATTTATATATGCTGCCTGACTTCCCTAATAGAGTTACCTGTCATGGTTTGAGCTCCTTAGAGACTCAGTGTTCTCACATGAGCATCACTTTTTGAACTGTGTTTTGTTAAACTGTGAATGTGCTGGCCTTGGCACTAAAGGGCATTAGAGTGCCACACACAAAGCATTTTAGCCTTTTCTCTCTTCTTCTTTTTTTTTTTTTTTGAGATGGATTCTTGTTCTGTCGCCCAAGCTGGAGTGCAATGACACGATCTCGGCTCACTGCAACCTCCACCTCCCGGATTCAAGCGATTCTCCTGCCTCAACCTCCAGAGTAGCTGGAACCACAGGTGCACGCCACCACGCCCAGTTAATTTTTGTATTTTTAGTAGAGACAGGATTTCACCATGTTGGCCAGTCTGGTGTCGGTCTCTTGACTTCATGATCTGCCCACCACGGCCTCCTAAAGTGGTGGAATTACAGGAGTGTCACTGCGCCCAGCCTCCTTTTCTCTCTTTTGAGCTCTCAGTGTTTCTGTCAGTGTGTGTGAGCATGTGCTCTTCTAGCTCTGTCTTCCCTCCCCTCTAATTTTCTATTTCTAAATGTCTGTGGGTTAGAAAACATACTAAAATTACTTCTGAAATAAGAGTAAACTGTTTTCAGCTAATTACCCAAAGGACTGCCTTGCAACTCATGAAAGCATGCAAACTTTTATTTATTTTTTTCATTCATTTGACACATATGTATTGAATACCCGCTATGTACTCGTTATTGGACTGAGGACACTGTGGTGAGGAAACTGGTCCCTGCCATTGAGGGAGATATTAGTATGATGAGGTCGGTGCTGTTTCTGAGGATGGACCCCCACCCCTACCTGGGAGTAGTCAGGGAAAGCACCCAAAAGAAACAATGCTCTGGGCTGGGTCTTCAACAAAGATGCTGGACAGGATGGTTTTTCAGATGATGAAGGGGATGCTGACCGTGAGTGAGGCTGGGAGGAAGTGGAGGAGTGAGGGTGTTCCAGGCAATGCTTTTCCTCCCGCCTCCCACCTCTCTCCTGTCACCCCCATCTTGCTCTGCTTTGAGGACTCCTCTTGTTCCTATTGATTCACGTTGGTGCTTCTCCAGGTTCTGCCCTGGATTTTCCCTTCTCATTCAGCTCCCTCTTTCAGGGTCATCTCATAGCTGCCGTTATCGTTCCTTGTAAGTGAGTTTGAAATCATTGGGAGCTAATTTGTAAATGTTCCACCTGTAGAGCATCTCTCTGCCCTGCTCCAGAGCAGCAAATCCAACGGAGTATTGGACATGTCGATTTTCATGTCTAACAGACACCGCAAGTTCAACCTTCCATCCAGATTAGATTCTCTTCCTGGGTTCTTTGTCTCAATGAAAGACACTACCAGACAAATCTAGTCAGGTTTTTGAGCCAGAAACCTCGACTTCTTCCTTTCTCCTCCTCCCTTTCAATTCATCAGCTCTGCTTAGTTCCTTGCCTTGAACATCTTTCCAGTTTGTCATGTTCTGTTGATTCCCAGTCACCAACTTCATTCAGGACACTGTCAATGTTTTCCTACATTGCTTCACTAGACCACAGCTGGCATCTGTCCTGCTCTTTCCCCACAATGCAACCAGAAGGATCTTCCTAATAAGACAGATCAAACCTGACCACCTGAATCAAATACTTAATGGCTTCCAATTGCCTTCAAGATAAACACTCTAAATGAATCCACCCTCCCAGTCTCCTACTGCAACTTGCCTATACCAGGCCATTTATACATTTTTTATCCCTGGATGAAATTTATTTCCCATTGTATTCACCTTACTGGCTCTAATCCTTCCTCAGGGAAGCTTTTCTGGCCCCTCTGACTGGGATAGGGTCCCCTTCCTGTATGCTTCTTGTCTCAGTGATTTTAATTTGTAGAGGTGACTGAGTGATAACATGGAGAGGCAGAGGCTCATGTCACTAAGCGTTTTTGACTTACATTTCCTGAAAGGAGGAGGCAGCCCCACTATGCAGACCACATGGGGAAACACCAGTGCTGTTCAGCAAGCAAAAAAGAACAAGGGGAAGGCAGAGGCCACCACCTTTATTGTGTTTTCCATAGGAAAGGCAAGGCGAGGTAGGGGAAACAGTTTAGTGTTGGCCAGTTTGAATAATTCTGGCAGGCTTTGGGACATAGGAGCTATTCCTGGTTGGCTGGGTTTCTAGTCCTGTGTTGATTTAGGGCAGGAAATATTGGCTTAGTGTGTGAGAGATAAAGGAACTGGTTTGGGAGATGGACTCACTAATGCTTGGTTTACATGTGAAAGGAGTACTGGACGGCAAGTTGTTTACCATATTAGGAATTAACTAGCTCTGGGAGGGACAGTCTCTCCCCAGCCCTCAAGCCTTTCTATTCCATCAAAATATCAAAACATCATAAAATACAGAAAATAAAAACATGATTAATAAATGCACTACGCTACCACCTATAGAGGCAAGGTACATATCTCACTATATTGTAACACATGTCCCAAACTTGCTATGTTGTTTTGTGAGAGCAGGCATCTGTCTATCTTGTTCACCACTGTAACCCCAGTGCCCAGCATGGGGTCTCTGGCACTTGGTATTTGCTCAGTAAATATTGACGGAATTAAAAAATGAATGGACAGCTTTCTCTCTTGTATACATAGTTTGTGTTTTACCTGGAAAGCATAACTTTTTTTCTAAATTTAGATTTTGCTATATCAGTTACTATATGAATTAATTAATTAAATATTTTATTTACTTTAAATGTCAGGGGATTTTTTTTCCTTTAAAAGTTTAATCTGGCTCAGCAGTATAATGTATTACTTAAAACCCTATAAAGAGAATGACTCATCTCTACATCCCTGTGTCAGCTAGTGGTTCTTTATTGGGGATAATGTTGCCACAGGGGACTTTTGGCAATGACCGGAGACATTTTGGTTGCCACAACTGGCATCTAGTGGATAGAGGCCAGAGATACTGCTAAACTTCCTACAATACACAAGACAGCTCCCCTAACAACAAAAAATTATCTCATCTAAAATGTCAGTTGGTTGGGTGCAGTGGCTCACACCTATAATCCCAGCACTTTGGGAGGCTGAGGTGGGCGGATCACTTGAGGTCAGGAGTTCGAGACCAGCCTAGCCAACATAGTGAAACCCTGTCTCTACTAAAAATACAAAAATTAGCTGGGCATGGTGGCATGTTCCTGTAATCCCAGCTACTTGGGAGGCTAAGGCAGGAGAAACTCTTGAACCTGGAAGGCAGAGGTTGCAGGGAGCCAAGATTGTGCCACTACACTCCAGCTTGGGCGACAGAGCGAGACTCCATCTCAAAAAAACAAACAAACAAACAACAAAAAGTCAATAGTGCTGAGGTTGAAAAACTCTTTATTAAAGGATTGTGTGTTGACAGGTTTACCTAAAAAGACCTCACACAAATAACCATGCCCCCAGACTTCTCCATGAAGCAATTACAAGGTAACCTGCTAATATCTTAGAAGTAAAGACAGTAGCCCTAAGGGGAAAAGTAATTTTCAGAAGAGGACACATGGCAAGCTACAAAAGAGGGGCTCAGTATCAGAGCAAATAACTAGGTGGATTAAGACATGGAATGACAATGCTGAAGTCAGGGCTTAGCATGAGAATGAAAATCTTAGGCTGTTTAGCTGACAGTTAAAAGGTAGGACTAAATTAACATAAGTGATGTGGGGGAAGGGAACAATTATATAGAATTTATAACTTCAAAGTTGCTGTCTTCAAAATTTGAGTTGTTTTCTCATGCTAACATGCTGCTGTTGATCAAAGAGATGATGTCACATCTTTTTGGAACTGTCTTCATGTGTCATGCTCTTTTGAATATCATCAGTGGTGGTAAACATTGCTCTCTGAGGCAGGAATTTGGTTTTAGGAAAAAATTATGTTACTTGAACCTATATAAGGTGAGTAAGGAAAGTCATCCATGCTCCCAATGCCATTTTCATAAAAACTGAGGACAGGCTATAAATTAAGTAAATCTGACTCTAAAGGCAATTTTAAAATGAGTGTTAGAAATGTCTTATGCCAAATCAACATCATTGTACCAAGTGTGTACCTCTCAAGGTAACTATTTCAGGAGAAACATTCATATTGAGATGTGTATGTTAGCAAAACATTACTTGACAGTCATGTTGCTTTCAGTGCTACATACCTACGTGGAAGTAACACCATGTTTGTGTACAACCAAATTTCTGTTAAGATGTTTACTAAAGATATTACTGTGCTTTTTATATGTTAAAGTTTAATTTCTAAGCTGTGATACTACCCTTCAAAATCTGAGAATTCCTAGATTAGGCAAGAATTTTATCCTTACGTTCTTTTCTTTGATGTCAGCTTTACTTTGGCCACATAGTAAAGGCCAGGCTTTTTGGTGTCTAGAATGGCTTTTTAGTGTCAAATCAAGCGCATACATTAAGTGAACTTGAGATAGATTAGTGTTATAAAAGGAGAATTAATAAAATAATACTGCCAGTCTACTCCCAGTAGACTACCAATCCATTGCAGTTTGCCTGGAACTGTCCTGGTGCTAAAACTGAAAGTCATACTTCTTGGGAAACTCGTTAGTCCTGGGGAAGTCAAGTTACCCCAACCCCAGTTTCTTAACTAACTCCTTAATTATTTTTGGAATATCTACAGTGAAAACAAAGCAATGGCTCTTCCAAAATAAATAAAAGAAATGGACATATCCATATTGGGAGTAGCAGAACAACTTGAGTCAAATAGCAACAAATACCAGACAAAACTAAGCTAAGCCACTCACTGACTCTTAATGCTGATTCAAACTAGAGTTAGATGTTCTATATTATGGTGATGGTTCAGGCCATGTTTTACTAACTAATAATAATAACAAAAAACCCAATAATAATGTAACTTTTAAAACTTTAATCCATCATACTCAGAATGTTTGTTTCAGTTCTCTTAGGAGAAATATTTTGACAATTAATGTCTTTGCACAAGGAAATAATTACCTTATGTAGTTTTTCAATGGCTTTGTATGATGTATCTAACAATTTTATATGATGCCTGAGAAATACTCAGCGGTGGAGTTTAGCTGAAAGTTAACATTTAAAATATACCATCAATCAGGGGCTAGTGTTATACAGATAGGAGAGAGACTGGTGTGGTGGTTAAGCACTGCAGTCAGGATCTTTGTTGACATCCTACCTTACCACTGACTTGTGCATGACCTTGGACTAGTTGTTGGCCTCTCTGAACCTCAGCTCCTTAGTAAAACTTGCAACATGCATAATTACAGTATTTATCTTCTGGTATTGCTGTTTATTAAATGGTAATGAAGTACAGTACTTAATGCTGTGCCAAGTGTAAACACTCAATAAATGTGAACCATTATTATTTGCACCTACCAAAAGTTCCTAGAATAGTATTTTCTGACAATATTTCAGAGTCATATTGTCTTTTTAACTTATTTCCTATCTACTAGTACTCTTTGCAGAGGATCATGTTTTAAAAAATATACGAAGAACACAAAGAATTTTGATATGAGATGTGTAACTATATCAGTCTAATTGCCAAAGATCAATACAGTATTACTTTAAGAAAATAGTTTCAGAAAAAAATTATCCATGACATATAACCCTTTGCAAATGCCCCCAAATTGGAACAAGTTAAAGAAAAAAACACACTAAGTATATCTTAGAGCAGGTGACACTGAAACATATCTTACCTGGAACAAGAAAGTGAGATGTATTTGTTATATCTATTAAGATAAAAATGCTAGAAACCAAGACATGACATCCTAGGATAATTGGTGTGCATGTTTGAAAATGCCAGATGATTTGCCCGGACTTGTCCTATATATTTATTTTCCAGTTTCATAACACAACATGCCTACCTCAAAACAGGATACTACATACATGTAGTCAAAATAGCCAACAATTTGTGCCTCAAAAGTTTTTCTTATAGCTGTCTTGATGGTAGCTATTTGACTAAATAACACTATTTATTTATTTATTTATTTATTTATTTATTTATTTATATTGAGACGGAGTCTTGCTCTGTCACCAGGATGGAGTGCAGTGGCGCAATCTCGGCTTGCTGCAACCTCTGCCTCCTGGGTTCAAGTGATTCTCCTGCCTCAGCCTCCCGAGTAGCTGGGAGTACAGGCGTGCACCACCATGCTCAGCTAATTTTTGTATTTTTAGTAGAGATGGGGTTTCACCATGTTGGCCAGGATGGTCTCCATCTCTTGACCTCGTGATCTGCCCATCTTGGCCTCCCAAAGTACAGGGATTACAGGCATTAGCCACCACACCTGGCCAATAACACTTTCTTTAACACTATTAGGAAAATACCTGGAAAAAGCAAGATGATATAAGTGTAGGGCATTGTGGATCAAGGAATGTCAGCATCACATGATCATCTAACCAGAGGCAGACTGAAAGGAAAAAAAAAGAGGAGGACTTTTATCGAAGAACTTCCCCACATAAAATACTATAAGTCGGTCCAGATGCCATAACCTTAAAAATGTGTATCCTACTGTAATGTATATGGTTTTATTTTCTGTATGAGACATGACTTTAAAGTTTAGGAAGAAAGGTAAGGAAGGCATCAGTCAAAAGCAACACTCTTGCCAAAATAAGGGCTGAAGATGTGCTGTTCTGTGACCTCCCGCGCTATTTGGAATACAGCTGGCTGATGATTAGGAAAGGTCAGTGATTTTCTTGCTCTTTCTGTAACCCAGTTTTAGAAATCTGCCACCCAAAAAGAATGGAACAACTCTTGAAGGATTCCACAGTCCAGCGATCAGACCATGGTCAGCCTCTGCTTTCCTATGAAAGCCCTACACATCGTTCGCTCGTTCTCTGCTGTATTCTAAATAAAACAAGAAAGCAGTAACTGATGATCCCTTTTATGTTCTTTATTTTTTAGAATTGGTACATTTATGTCTTGATTCATATTGTTAGAGGTTGTAAAGTCCTAGAAAGTTACAATAAAGTACTTTAGTCTCCTTATGATTTCACTCTAACATTTCAAATCCAAGATAAAATAATTTAGCATGCCCTCTTTTCTAAACACCTTATATAAAGTGCGTGTGTTAAGAGTGAAATTAATAAAGGTTTTTTTTCCCCTGTAGAAATTAGTGTCATTAAAAGAAATATATTTAGGCTTGAACTTTCAGGTCAAGCCCTTTGAGTCGACAAGTTGTTTCTCCGAACTTATTAGTTGTGTTGCTTTCAGGAAGTCACAGTTGCTTTTGTGTGACTTTGTGAAGTCACAGCTAAAATTTTTGAACCGAATCCTCTTCCTAATCGTTCTATCAAAATGAATATTTCATTGGTGTTTTATGTTTTACAAGGGATTACATTGTTGCTTGGCTTTGAGTCAGCTGAGTTCATCTTAAAGCATATAGAATTCTGTGAACTTCAGAATTTCTCATGATTTTAGATGAATTTCTCTGTCATCTCTGTACTGTCTCTTTTACAGCCTGATAGGGAAATGGTTTACATCAGGCACAATGTATACTTGAGCAATGGTTTGTGAGCAGAGTTATATTACCTTTTATGGGCAATGATACACATAATGTGGCACAGCCTTTCCCTTAAGCTACATAGCAAATGGGACACAGCACTTTGTTTTTATGCCTGGATTCCCATACAATATTATTTTCGAAGTATGTTCATGTCAACAGCCTGAGCCTTATTTAAAACAGCATTCCTCTTGAAGTGCAGAGGAGGAGAATGACCTTCAGTTCCAGTCCTCTTAAGTTTGATTAAAGCCACCTGCAATAAGTTTATTGCCTTGAACTCTGCTGTTTAACCGCTATCATCTTCAACCCTCTTCCTCTCCCTGTCGGGGCAGAATTGGTATAATACTAATAAAATCTAGCCCAGGAGAAGTAATCATCACACTTCTGCTTTAGAATTGATTCTCTTGTTAAAAGGCTATTTCGAACCATATGTAAAATTAAATCAACAATGAGAACAACTTAAGAAAATGGGGCAGTTTAATTCTGGCATATGCTTTCATAGCACTGTGCGTGTGAGTGTGTTTGTGTCTATATAATATGTGTATGTACATATAAATAATATATGCCTATATATTAACTTTTAGGACAATGTAGCTCAAAATTGACATGATTTAAATAATAATGAGTAGACTGGATACCATTAGTATTGTCCAAATGACTCTCATTGCTTAATACCACCTTATTTTTGGGGATCTGATTAATATTTGATATTTCCAGGAAAGCAGAAATAATATTAAATGTCCATAAAGGTCCAAAAGGAAACTTCTTTGGTTAGTTAATTCTGTAAGCAAAAGAAAAAAAAAACACTTCTTTTTCTTCTCTAGAATTTTTGTAACTAGAAGTTCAAAATATTTAGTGTTGGTTGCACTCTGTCTGATTTCATATTTCCAATAGTGGTTTTTAAAAGATGAAATTTTTTAATTAGTTGATTGCACTAATTAGGTCCGGTTTGTTAACATTTTGGTTCATAGGAACAGAATGAAGAACTAATTAACCAGGTATAGGATAAAAATCAGCAGTAGGACTAAATGTCCATTTTTTTAAGGAAGAAAAGAAGCAGACGCTCAAGAATCGTGTTTTTACCGCAGTGTTTCTCAAACTTCAGTACGCACTGGAACCGCCTGGTGGGCGTCTTATCGAGTCACACATCACTGCCCCCACCCTGCATTTCGGATTCATCAGGTCCGGGCGAAGGTTCAATAATTTACATTTTTGATACTATGGGCCAGGAACCACACTTTGAGAACTACTGTTTGACCAAAACTGACCCTCCTGGGATCAGAGTACAAACTGAAGGTGATTGTCAGTGTGCTTAACCCCAGGTAACGTCCATCTGCCAACTGCAAAATGTAAAGGGGCTCTTTCTTCTTCCAACACCATGGTCCTGGAATCATGATCTTTGCTCACTTTCTCTTTCTATTCCAGAAATATTTTCTCCACAACCATTTTCTGAGTCTACATGGGGAATCCATATAAATACACAAGTTTTTATTGTAGTGTGAAAGAATGGATGCCTATCAATTTATGTTACTTAATGAAGGTAAATTCCAAACCCAGCATTTCATTTTATTTAGTGTCTTTCTTTTATGTTGCTATGAAGGGATACCTGAGGCTGGATAATTTATAAAGAAAAGAGGTTTTATTTGGCTCACAGTTCTGCAGGCTGTGCAAGAAGCGTGGTACCAGCATCTGCTTCTGGTGAGGACCTCAGGAAGCTTTCAAACACGGTGGAAGGGGAAGGGGAGCAGGCATCAACTGTGAGAGAAAAAGAGAGAGGAAAGAGGTGTTGCACTCTTTTAAACAACCAGCTCTTATGTGAACTAATAGAGCAAGAACTGACTCGTGACTGTGGAGAGGGCACCAAGCCATTCATGAGTGATTCGTTCCCATGATCCAGACACCTCCCACTAGGCCCCACCTCAAATTGGGGACTAAATTTCAATGTGAGATTTGGAGAGGACGAATACCCCAATTATATCACTCAGTCAACTTGCATGGGTTTAAAGCATTAACTGCAGTGAGATTGCTCCTCTGTGCTCAGTGGTGAAGGATCTTTCTTGATCTAACCCACTGGAGGGTTTTAGAATAAGAAAGCCTGGGTCTCCTTGCAGACAAATAAAAATCTCTGAGTAGGGCCTTGGAATTTAAAAGCTTTCCAGGTAGTTCTAATATGTCACCAAGAACCATTGGCAATCCTAAGGATGCTTTGTCAATGGGAGTGATATGTCCCCCCAAGAGCATGAAATTTGACGAGGTGGTGGTGAAAAAATTGTAGCAATGACAATGGTTCGTGGATCTCTAAAGAGCCACAGTAGATAAACAGGTATATGGCAGATCCGAAGCATTTGCATTTCATGGTGGGGAGGGGGCAGGATATTATTAGACAAACAAATGTCTAAAAAGACTCCCTAGGAAGTAATAACGAAAAAAAGTTGAAAAACACTGCCTTAACCCTATGAAATTGCTACTGTGGTTTTTGGTAGTCCAGCTTCCTTCCAAAATGCAAATCTAGTTGAATGCTGTTGCAGGTGTTGGTAGAGAAAAATAGCATCTTTAAATTCTGTTACAGCCAGGTGTGGTGGCTCACTCCTGTATTCCCAGCACTTTGGGAAGCCCAGATGGGCGGATCACTTGAGGTCAGGAGTTCGAGACCAGCCTGGCCAACATGGTGAAACCCCGTCTCTACTTAAAAAAAATACAAAAATTAGCTGGGTGTGGTGACACATTCCTATAATCCCAGCTACTCGGGAGGCTGAGGCAGGAGTCGCTTGAACCCAGGAAGTGGAGGTTGCAGTGAGCCAAGATCAAGCCACTGCACTCCAGCCTGGGAGACAGAGCAAGACTCTGTCTCAAAACATAAAATAAATAAAATAAAATAAAATAAAATAAAATAAAATAAAATAAAATATTCTATTGCATGTTGATCACTGAACTAGGGGTTTCTACACATGCTTTCAAGTCAATTCTCATTACCCTGCACTTTTTCTTCAGAATACAAATCACAAATATAGTTAGTTTCACTTGATTTTTGTTTCAACTCTACTTTCAAAATAATTTATAGTGAAAGTTACTGTCATTATGAAACTTACAAAAAATTCTCTTTGAAGCTGTGAGGCCACCACGTAGCTTTAAATTGCTTTCCCTTTAAATAATTGTCAGATGCGTTTAACCAAGTTTGAAAAAGATGACATTCTGTTAAAAGAAATCACAATAGAAAACAACTGCCACATTTCATTCTCAATAATATTGTTTTTCTAAAGAATTTTAGAAAATCTTCATTTCATTATTTTGTAATAAGTTTTAGTGTATAACAGCCACAAAAGGCAGGTACATTAAAATACCAGTGGTTGCATATAATCTTTTGCAAGGATATAGGTTTGTTTTAAAATGTATCTGGGATTTTATTTTGTTCAGTTATAGTGAGGCCAACAGATCAGGAGATAATTACCATTGAAAAGATAGCTTGCTACTCACAGTTTCCAAGGTTAGGGCCACACAGGACAGCCCAGAGAAGCACCAGGGTCAGTCAGAAGCAGAAGCAGAGAGCGGAGGGCATGGGCAAGAGCCTGTATTGTGGTTTCTACAGGAATGAATGGACCAGACAAGGCAAGTAGCTGAGTAGGCTTAGAATTTGATAATTTAAATAATTTTGGTAGGTTCTGGGTTATAAGAATGGCCCCCAACTGTCTGTTACCTGGTGCTAGGGTGACTAGGACAGAGGAATATTGCTTCTTGGAGTCAGTGCTAGGTAGAGGAGGCAGTGGGAGTGTGGACTCAGGATTGGTTGGTTTACTTATGAAAATGTGCTCAAAGGCAAGTGGACTATCTCTAGGAATTAGCTAAGACTTGGAAGCCCAGTCTCTCCTTGGTTAGTGAGATCCCACATGCCAGAGCATGAGAATACGGAAAATAATACTGTCAAAATAGGGTTTTATAGTTAATACAAGGTTGAGTCTCAGAAATTCAGATCCATAAACTCGATTGGTTGTGAAAAAGGAGAAGGCTATCCAAATGTCATGAAAAAATATAACTGGGCACAATGAAGTCTGGCCCATTTCTATACAACCAGTGTAAAGATAATGAAGTCTTCATGCCATTGTATACCTAAGTCAAGAGAAATCACCTATCCTAAATGGTGAAACTTGTTGGGAGGAGGCAGGTGGAGGCAAGATTTTATTGACATTGTGGTCTTGGTATTTATATCTCCTGTCTTACTTCTTTGTGTGCTCGGTCTATACGGACACAGTGTGTAACTGATGGGAGTTTAGATACTTTCTATTACCTCAAATCTTAGTTTGTCTGTGCTGCTAAAAATACCACAGTTCTGGAGGCTTGAAGTCCCAGATCAAGGTGCCAGCAAGTATCTGTCTGGGGAGGGCACAGTCTCTGCTTCCAAGATGCTGCCTTGTTGCTGCATCCTCTGGAGGGGAGAATGCTGTGTCCTCATATGGGATTGAAAAAGAAAACTGGTCCCCTCTAGCCCGTATATAAGGTCGCTAATCCCATTCATGAGAGCTCTGTCCTCATGACTTAGTCACTGCCTAAAGGCCCCACCTCTTAATACAATCACACCGGCAATTAAGTTTTGACACATGAATTTCGGAAGACATTCAGACCATAGCACCAGACAATGCCAGTACACGAAGAAACAGCAAGTTTGTTGGGACCCAAGGGCAAAAATCTATAGTTTCAAAAAGTACAAAGAGTTTTATGATTGTTGTAGTTGTTACTTTTACTGTTCAACAAAATGAATACAGCACTGTATCAAAAAAAAATCTAAATTTTATAGTAATCTAGGCCACAGCTGAAAATCTAACCCAGTTATTTAGTACTAGCATGTTACCTTTCCAAACATGATTTTTTTCATAATAAAATTCGTGTTGTAATATCACTCTTGAGGCTAGAAACAAATGGAAAAAACATAGGAAACAGATGAAGATTAAAACATAAACTTTTTTAAAAAGCTAAAGCTGAATTTGAGGATGTGGCTAAGATGTGCAACCACAATGAACTTATTAATATTTCATCCCAGAAGTAAACTTCTCCCTCCAGTCTCAGGCAGAGGAGAGAGCCCACTCTTCTAAATATAGCTGAGAATACATTCCAAGTAAGGGGTCTTAAAAGGGATTGACCTACACTAGGCTTTCTCAGTCCCTTCTCTTAGTCTCAACAATCAGGCAAGACAATCATCCTCTGTCTTGAAGGGTGAGTGAAGGGTGATGAGAGAAGTACATAGTCCCCAACCTCCCAGCTCTGGAATAATTAGACGCAGGGACTGGAAATCCCCTTACACTACTTTGAAGATTATTGTGAAGATCGATTACAGACGACGTATGTAATCTGTCTATCCACAGCAATAGGCATTTTCAGTGGAAAGAGATAGTTAAACTCATCAAGACTTCATTTACCACATAGAGGATTGTTCCTTCTTCTGATAATGAAATTTAGTAAAATCACTTCTTTTTTTATTTTAATTTTTTCCATATCTGAGAGTAAACTTTTTAATTCATGAGAAAAGGAGATGTTCTGTATGAATTCAAGTTTCTTGTAATTATGTATTTTGAATTAACTCTAATTAATTTTATATATGATTCTCAAATTTCATTCTAGTAAGACAGGTAAAATTGGTGAAAGTACTAGAAATAATGTAATACCAAACTGCAAACATGAATATTATATTTTACTATTTCAATTGTTATTGTTGGTATTTTGGTTGATCACATTGGATGGTAGGTACTTCATCTTCCTATATAGAACAATTTAGCACATTTGTTCAAAAATGAGGATTTGCTGTCTCAGCAATGATACTAACATATATTATTTATTAAGAGCTTTATGCATCAGACAGTGTGCTGGTGCTTTACAAAACTTTATTTCTAATAGTATAACAACCTTGGAAGGAATTATTATGATAACAATTTTCTAAAGGAGAAAACTGAAGGTCAGAGAGATAATTTTTTAAAAATTATACAGAATCAGAGTAGTGAAGTCAGGATTCTAACCCTGAATCCTGCAAATTCCTTCCTTTAAATATGTCTTTCTGCCTTTCTGTAGGAGAATTTAACATGAAAAGGAAGAACACAAAGTTGTAGTTCCATCAGTGTAACTAACAGCAGTGACCTTGGAACTTCACTTGATTGAAGTATATAAGGGATAGGAAGACAGCCCTTTTTAAAAGGCTCAGTATGAGTTTAAACACATTGGTCATCTTCACTTTGTTTGGTTGATTTATCCAAACTATATTGAGAGCTTAGAGAACAATAGCACAGGTTTTCCTGCACTGCACACCATTGTTTTCATGGTTTTATGATACCCTGAACTTCTTCCTTCATAGGATTCATCACACTTGTAAACTCTTTGCTGAAGTTTGTGTCAGATTCTAGCCCCTGAGCGGGGCAGTGATGACTGTCTTATCACTCTATCCCCCATTGCCCAGCGCAGAGGACAGGATAGGTGCTCATTATATATCCATTGGCTATTTGAATGAGTTAATGACTAATGGCATGGGGTTCTCAGAAATGAGTGGCAGAGGTATTATCAACTTCAGGCAAGAAAAGGAGAGACTCTGTAGGACTCAGTCTTTCTCGAACTGTAGCCTTTTTTTTTTTTTTTTGGATAATTAAAAATTACTCAGAATTGCACACACTTTGAGTCTTTCAACACTTTATACCATATGGCAATATCTGTTATATTTTCACAATTTGCATGTATAACTGCAAAATCACAATGCTTATTTTAGATTACTAGGAATTAATGTAGATTGCCAAAGATCACCAGTGTGAAAGCTCATGAGCCAGCATAAAATTAGGTATTGATGAGCTCCAGGGAGAATAAAAGATATTGATCTCTGTTGGTTCTCTCCAGTGAACTCCTCTTTAACAAACTGGACCCTCTGGGCTTGGTGAGGAATGGATCAGAATGCAAAAACGGTGGAGCAAAATCTATGTTATGCACTTTCTCTTCCAGAAGGCCACGATTCCTGTGGGTCCTTGTCTATCTCCACCCTCCTGATATTTAGCATATGTCTGCCTACATGGAACTGCTCTCTCCTCAAGTTTTGCACCTAATTTCTCCTTAACATTGGTAATTACTTATGCTTTTCTTCACATATAGTTTCATGATACAGTACAGTTATTATATTACAAATCTGTACTTTCATTTCAGTTTTTAAAAAGATTAAATATATGGGTTTTCATGTAATCATATTTTGTAGTCTGTATCCTTCAAACAAAAAGTCACTTAAAACACTGACAATTTGCCTCCAAATGTGCCTTAAATATCTTCATTATTTAAGAGTGCTTTTTCTTTTTTTTTCTCTCTCTCTCTTTTTTTTCCTAACTCCAGAAAGATTATTCATGGGAAAAGTCCTAGAGCCTGCTTCCAAACTGCACACAAATGGTAATACAAAGTGCCCTTTCATATAGGCTCAGCATTGCCATCTAGGGACTATGTAGGTCTCAAATGTGAAAGGATGTTCAACCAAAAATGGGCATTTCAGTTTTAGGCAAAGTCTTGACTGAAAATAAGTCTGCTGCCCATGCTGAAGCCACAGTAGGGATAATTCAGGCATAAAACTGAGCCACAAGGGGAAAATACTTATTTGTATTCTTGAAATAGATGATATTTTTTACATTCTCCAAATCAACTGGTTAGTTGATCAAGTATCCTTCTGTAGATATAGATTTATCTGAAAAACCATTGTCTAATATGGTTTTAACTTTCTCTCTCTCTGTCTGTATAGCTATATACAAGAGAGTCTGTGAGGGAGAATAATAGCTGGCATTTACCACGTACTTTATGTGCGAACACTGTTCTAAGCACTTTACACACATTAACTCATTTAATCCTCACAATACGTATATGAGGGAGGCATAATATTATCCCCATTTTTACAAATTAGGAAATTTAGGTATAGTAAAATACATTGCCCAAGCCCATACAGGTAGTAAACAATGACTTGCACCAGACAGTCTGACTCCAGACTGTGCTTTTTTTTTTTTTTTTTTGAAGACAGAGTCTCATTCTGTCACCTAGGCTAGAGAGCAGTGGTGCGATCTTGGCTCACTGCAATCTCTGCCTCCCGGGTTCAAGTGATTCTCCTGCCTCAACCACCTGAGTATCTGGGATTACAGGCACTTGCCACCACGCCCGGGTAACGTTTGCATTTTTAGTACAGATGGGGTTTTGCTATGTTGACCAGGCTGGTCTCGAACTCCTGGTCTCAAGTAATCCACCCTCCTGGGTCTCCCAAAGTGCTGGGATCACAGGTGTGAGCCAGATTCAGATTCCATGCTTTTTAACATGCCAAACTGCTGCTAGCCTCAGAGAAAGTGAAACATAATGGGAAATCTAAATAGAACTGATAATTCAGCAATATGAACTGTCCCACGATATTATGTACTTAGATGGCACATGGCCTCTAAGATAGCAATAGCTGCAGATATAGAGTATGTATTTCCCCTGCCTGTTTTACTGTGGATTGGAGTAATCAGGGGAAGCTTCTTAGGAAGAAAACTATTGAATTGGGCCTTCTAAAGTGACAGAATCAGATGAGAGAAGTAACGTATAGAAAGCATTCTCAGCAGGAAGAAAGGTTTGAGCCGAAATGTACAAAGCATTATCATAGGGGATAGTGGGAAGGCCAGTTTGCCCAGAGCAACAGTCTTAAGTAGAGAAAGCAGATATATTTAGAAAAGCTGCTTAAATCCAGATGTTACAATGATGTGACTCTCATGCGAAGAATGTGGACTTCATTTCATAGACAAAGTAGGGTTGTCTTAAGAGGTCAAGAACAAGAGTGGGAAAATGAAAAAAATGTTTGAGGGACTATTAGTCTGGCAACCGAGTGCAAGAGAAATAAAGGATAACAAAAAGGAAGCAGAGACTTACCTGGAAGTTGGTGCATTTTTCAAGATGAGGGCCTAGAATTTAATAGACATGGGTTAAATAAATAAAAGGAAGGCATCAATCTTGGAAATATTACTAAGGGAAAATTAGTAGGAATTGTCTGAATGGTTATGAAAACCTAAGGGAAAACATCAAAGATTATTTCAAAAATTTTAAGCCTGGGAAACAGTAAGATGGAATCCAAATAAAAAGTAGATACAAACTGGAAATGAGAGGAGAGATTGGGGTTTTGAAGACGCTGATTTAGAAGTCATCATCATAAATAAGGACTGATTTTAAAGAGAAACTGGGGGACTGACATAACTTTAGGTAATGTCCATGTGTGAAGGGTAGAAAGAAAAGTCTACAGAAGTAACCAGAAAGACACTAAAACTAGAGGCTGTGGGGAACCAGGATAGCATAAGCTTCATGGGTGTCAATGGAGGAAATGGTTTCAAGGTGAAACTATTGTGGTCAACAGTTCCAAAAGTCGCAAGAAATAAAACAAGAATGAGAACACAGAGAAAGATAATTGAATCTACAAACTCACATTGCATAGCATATACATAAGTAGACTTAACTTTACTCTTTTAACTGTAATTATTTTTATTTTGTCAAAATCAAAATTATTTCCTATTGGGTAAATCAATTATTCCTTATTCTTAGCCAGCCAATTAATCAGCAATACTTATCGAGCAGTCACTATATTCAGAACACAAGAGGAAGAAAGCTTGGTGGGAGTGGGGGAGGTAAGTGTAACTCACAGTAAAATCAAATGGTCTCTGAACTGCAGAGCTTGGGTGACTTTCACTCTGATATCCTTTTCTTTAGGCACATGGAGAATAGAGGCAAAAAGGTGACATGGTGGCTCATGCCTGTAATCCCAGCACTTTGGGAGGGCGAGGTGGGCAGATCACTTGAGGTCAGGAGTTTGAGACCAGCCTGAGCAACGTGGTGAAACTCCGTCTCTACTAAAAATACAAAAATTAGCCTGGCGTGGTGGTGGGTGCCTATAATCCCAGCTACTCAGGAGACTGAAGCAGGAGAATCACTGGAACCTGAGAGGCGGAGGTTGCAGTGAGCCGAGATTGCACCACTACACTCCAGCCTGGGTGACAGAGTGAGACTCCACCTAAAAAGAATTTTAAAAGGTGACATGGTGATAAGAAGCTATGGACTTGCATTGTAAACCCCAAGGGTGTACTGGCAAATCTTATCCATTTAATGGATCTTTGAAACTTGGGTCTTTATTTGGAAAAGTCATTCCCCACAAACACAGGAGGTTCCTCCCCAGGGACGTTCTCTGTGATCTTCCATGGCAGAGACCTCCTGAATGCTTCTAATTTGAAAGATCTGTTGAGGATTAGTTAAGAGAAGAGGTAGGCTGGGTTCTGTCAACACACCCACCCATGCAACTGGGGGCTATGTTGCACATCTCACTGGTCTTTGGCCAGTGTGACCTACTGTGTAAGAGTATGTGCTTTGGAATCAGATCTGGATATAGCCTCCCTCCCTCTCCATTTACCAGAATTGTGATTTGGAAAGTCACGTAACCTCTTCAGACTTTTCTTTTTTTTTTAAATCTGTAAAGGTGGACATAATAACCATAAATAAAAGATTATTGTTAAATGCTCTGTTCATGGGATACACTAAATACATGGTAGCTACTCTAATTATTGTTTTAGGAGTTGAAAGAATGTTGATTGTCCTAGCTGATTATGGGGCCTTAAATAGTGTCACAAGGACTCCATTCTGATGCCTTTCACTATGTAATAAAATGACTTGCATCTTCAAACTTCTGCAAAGCCCTTCCATCTCCACTAATACATGTTATCCTCACAACAAACCTGTAAATGACTCAGCGTGTCTGTTATTACTCCTACCTTGCAGATGGTGAGAGAGGGCCTTAGAGAGAGGCAAAGACTTGTTTCAGTCACAACATGAAAAGGTCACAGAGTCTGAACTGGAACCCATGGATGCTCACTCCCATCAGAGCTTGATGGGAATAATCAAGAATATGCAGCCACTTTTCTTGCCAAAATCCCCCTCCACTTTTGTGGAGAACACAGTGCTGAGATGAGCTAATTCTCTAGACACATAAAAGAGCTGCTTGTTGAACTTTTGACTGTTGGCAAGTTGTGCTCATTTCTTAGCCTCAGCAATGCCTTGACACTTCTTCTGCTTTAACCTTTTATCTTTCAGAGGACTTTACTCTTAGCATTTTTGAAGAGTGGGCATTGTTTTCATCCTTCTCACATCTCAAAAAATATGTGTCTTATGTTCCATCAGTCCATCCACATACTTACTTAGGTCAGAATATTGGTTTGGATGCCATGGTGCGTGTATGTTGGGGTTGCAGGTGGGGTGATTTAGCCTGAGGAAAGTGCATGAAACTTAACCTCAAATATTTTGAGATATGTAATATTACTTTAAGTCTTCTCATTTCGCATATGAAATATGCTTTTCTTCAGCTTTGTACACCAAGTTAATTAATTAAATAGTCCATGATTTAACAAATTTCATACTTGCTTGGGAGGCTTAAGTACCTAGATAAGCAGGCCTTGGTCTTAAGTTATTGGGTTTACTCGTTGGGATCTTGTGGCAGGTAGGTGTGAGGGTGGGCAATGGAGGAGTGGGGTCAAAAGCACAACACTGCAACCCCCGAATCCATTTCCAGTGGATGGGATGACGATCCTGAGTAACTCTGCCTTACAATGTATCCACAGTTGTGTGAGCAGAGGGAAACCCTGGAAAATTCTTTGCACCTCTTCCTATAGTGTTCAGTCATCTCAGGAAACAGACTGCTTTGATCGTCATGTGTCTTGTAGGAGCAACGTGATTTGATTAGGAGAAATGTTGAAAATTTCCCTCAGATTGCTCCCTATAGAGATTTTGAGGGTTAAGTTCTACAGTGCCCTTCTAGCCACTAAGGAACCACTTCTGATTTTTTGGTGCGGAGGGAGGGAAGACGAATGTTTCTGCATTTTGGGTCCATAAATCCAATTTTACTTTGATTGAAAATGTGTTTCTCTAAGGTATCAATGTTTACATGATAAGACAGATGGCATTTTGACCCTACATGGCATATTTCTATTCAAAGGATTTTAGGATCTGTTTATTCATCAATTAGTAAAGGCAACATGTATTGACTACAAAGTTATTGGGAACACTCAGTCTATTATTTTTACAGAAAGACAATGAACTTATTTTCCCCAAGTGTGAAGTATATTAACTGCATCAAGATATATTCCCGATTACCATATCAGGACATCAAAGGAAAGCAGGTTCCTTGAATCATTACTCCCCACCTCTTTCACTTCATTGACCAATCACGGAGGTTTGGATCCTAAATTTAACTTTGAACGTTTGCTGCCAGTTCCAAAGAATTTGCTAAATAGGTTTCAAATGTTCACCCTTTGTAGGCTTGAGAATGAAGAATTAAAAGAAGAGTGATGGTTACCGTTATAGTAAAAACTTGGCACAAAATAAAAAAGGGCTTTTCTTTCTTCTCTCACTTTTTCCAGGTGCTCACCTAAAGCAATAAATGTGTGGGTAATTACCCATGAGTTTTTCCAATCCTAAGGCAGTTAAATGGCATGAACAATGTGCTTTTTAAAAAGATCACTCTAAACATTTATTTTAATTCAAGGAGTATTTGTGTACTTACTCTGGGGCAAATCCAAGGAACCTAGGAGATTCAGAAGAAATGTGAACTAGAGGCTCGCTCTCCCTGGTATCTGTGACCACTGCATTGCCTGGCCATACTTTCCTGATTCATTCCTCCTCTACCACATTTTTTTTTTTTTTTTTTTTTTCACTTAGCCCAGCGCAAAGCTATCTATCAACTTCTATCCATTGGCATTTCCGAGCCTCTATCCTTTATCTTTTCTATCTATACTCTCTCCCTAGGTATAGTACATTGACTGGTGACCCACAAAAAGATTTGTTCGTGTCCTAATTCCTGGAACCTGTAAGTGCTGTCTTATTTGGGAATGAGGCCTTTGCAGATGTAATTAAGGAACTTGAGCTGGATAGGGCCTAGATTATACAGGTGGGTTCTATCCTTCTAAGAGACACTAGGAAAGATATGATAGAAGAGGAGGAGGCAATGTGACCACAGAGGTAGAACTTGGAATGATGTGGCCACAAGGGCACAAGTCAAGGATTGCTGACAGTCACCAGAAGTGGGAAGAAGCAAGAAGTGCATGTTCCCCTAGTCCCCAGAGGGATGCAGCCCTGCTGACACCTTGATTTTGGATTTCTGAACTCCAGAATTGTGAATGAAAAATTTTTCTGTTGTTTTTAGCCACTAGTTTGTACTCATTTGTTATTTTCCATCCTGGTGGAAAATAAACAGATCTAAAAGATATTCAACATCATTAGCCATTAGAGAAATGCAAATTAAAATAATGACAATATCACTACATACATATCAGAATTGCTAAAGTAAAAAATAGTGACAACACCAAATACTGACAAGAATATGAAGAAACTAGCTCATATTGCTGATGGGAATGTAAAATGGTAAAATTGTAAATTGAATGTAAATTGTAAAATTAGTTTCATGTGGCAGGAAACTAATATATTAGGTACATTTATCTAATCTCTCATCTTCGAATTCCATCTCTAGGGGACTCATTAATGTAAATCTCCAGTCCTGACTTCTCAGAGCACCCTACTCAGACATCTAATTGCCTACTGGACATCTCCGCTTGAATACCTAATGGATATCTCAAACTCAATATGGCTAAGAGAATGTTTTTATTTCTAACCCCTATGCTCACAAATCTCCTTGCAAGTCTTCCCCATCAGTAAATGACATTAACATCTCAGGCTTAGGGATTAGGCCCCAAGTACTTCATGGCTCCAGGAGAGAGCCTAAGCAGCATGCTTGATTCTTTCCTTCCTCTTACCACCCTCCACCTAATTCCTAGATGAATCATCTTGGCTACCACCTTACTTCATCGTTTCTGATTTGGGCTGTTATAGTCACCTTCTAATTTCCTCCCTGCCTTTAGTCTTACTTTTCTCCACAGAAGTTAGCATAAGTTTAACTCAGTTCTTATCCTTCCATGCCTAAGATGTTCTAATAGCTTCCTATCACCCCTAATAATATTCAAATTTCTTACCTTTGCCTGCAACAGTAGTTCTCAATGGGGGACTATTTACCACCCCCCTCCCCCACCTCCAGGGACACTTGGCAATGTCTTCTGTAGACAATTTTGTTTGTCACTACTAGGGAGAACCTACTGACATCTAGTGAGTAGAGTCCAGGAATGCTACGGAACATCTTATACTGCACAGAATATCCCCCCGCAACAGAGAATGAGACATCACTAGTGCTGAGGATGAGAAACCCCAGCCTACAGACTCCACAGGAGCCGAGCTCTGCCTTGTTCTGCTGCCACATCTCCGGCTTTTTCCCTCGCTCACCACTGTCCAGACACGCTGGCTTTTATTTCATTCTTCAGGTATGCTAAGCTTGCCCACCTCTCAGAGCCTTATGTTCTCACTTTGGGTTGAAACATACTTTTCCAAAATCTTTGCATCTCTGTGTCTTCATCACTCAGGTGTCAGTTCAAATAGTATCTCCTAAGAGAGGCGTTCTCCAACAACCTTTACTAGAGCAGCCTCCACCATCCTACTCCCACTGCTCTATCACGTTAGTCTATTTTTACCTCCTATATAGCTCTAATTTATCTTATTTTTTGTGTTTATTGTTAGAATTTTCTCTCTAAATTCATAAGGCTCTCTAAGGTCTTTCACGTTCACTGCTGCCTGCCTACATCTAGACTACTACCTGGCCCAGAGTAAGTGTTCAATAAATATTTGTCAAATCACTGATATACAAATGTAAAGCAATAGAAGATAACCAAGTATTCCTAAAATGTTTGGTGCCAAGAGTGATGCAGTGTATCACCAGGAAGGCAGGGTTTTTCTTCTAGAATCTTGTCAATTTCCAGTATATGGCTCCTTAGTGGATGTTACCTCCATTTAAATCTTGACTCTACTGACAGAATGAGGCTTTGGGATGTTCAGCCCATCTCGTTGGCTGGAAAGATGAAATTTTTATCTTTGAACTTAGTATTCTGAAGACACACATAAGAGCAATCACCCTGTGTCCCCTTTTGCTCCCTTTCATCAGATAGTAGATGGTTGGCAACTGATTGTTCATGCGGTTAAACTTGGAAGCATCTGCACAGCAGCAATGGATGAATCCCTGAGAGCAGATGAGCTCACTGAGGGGCTGCTTTTTGAAGAGGAGCTGTCAAAGGAAGTAGAGAAAAATGATTAGAAAAGCAGTAGAAAAACAAGATGAAACTAAGTCTCTGTAGCCCCAGAGTGATAGAAAATAGCCAATTTATAAAGGAAGTCTTGTTAATATATCTTTGACATATTATGCTTTTTTAATAGGGGCAGATGTTCCTTTCATTAATCAGTGAATAGCTAAAAATGTTCCTGCAAAGCAAAATATAAACTTAGTGATAACAGGTACCTACAGAGAAGGCAAAGTTGAGAGCACTTCGAATAATATAATAATAATTAAAGTATTCAGTTCTTACTTTCTAAAAACATTAACCCTGCTAGGACATTTTCCTAATTCTAAAGGGTTTTAGAATAGTCCTAAAGTCCCTAATTTTTCTAATATTTTGATTAGGAGAACTTTGACTATTTTTAATAGCTCCAAAGTGTTGGAAATAGAGGTCATTTTTGTTCCGTTTCATCCTGTGTTGAGTGATTGAGAAATCAGTTAGGGAGACTGGCAAAATCAAGAACTGGGAAAAGCTTCCATCTGCCCCAATCTGATCCAGTCCTGTTTCCATGTTTGGAAATGGTTCCTTGAGCTTATCCACATTTTGTTGGCAGGTCATATTTTTGGAGAATGACAAGTGCTTTTCTCCTTGCCACCCATTAGCCATAATCTTGGCCTTGGGGAATGCACACTGCCTGCAATGTTCAGAATCTGAGGGCAAGTAAGCTGAAGACCAGGTTGAATTGTGGATGCAGCCATGATATATGAACTACACTGCAGTCACACACTGAGCTTGCCTGATGGTGGTATATTGTGTTCCATAAGATGAAGAGAGAAGGGAGGGAGAGATCATTTTTCAAAGTAATATAGAGAATAAGAGTTAAACATATCTGAGAGTGAACTCAATTTGTATTACATTCTATTCTAAGAAAAAGGCACCTCTATAACACCTTTAGTGAGAGTAAATTTTTGTGCCCAAAGGCATCCTAGGCAACTGTCTATCCTATTAGATCATTACAGTGAGTATACAGACCAGTAGTCTCTGTCCTACTGAAATGTGTTTTCATCTAGGAAAAACAGACTTTAATCATATTTGTAATTTCAAAGTGGATGAATTTAATAGCACATTCATACAGGCCACCAGACTAAGAAATCATTTTACCCAACTTACTGATCTATATTACTAGTAATTAATTGCTACTTCAATACTGAATAAATCTGAAATAATAAGGAAAACTTATGACATTTAGATTTTTTATGTATTTAGACTGGACTGAAAAACTTATTTTTAAGTCTTGCATCTTTAACTATTTTTTAGAAGATGGAGTCTTGTGATGTTGCCCAGGCTGGCCTGGAACTCCTTGGCCTTCCAAGTTAGCTGAGACTACAGGTGTGTACCACCGTGCCCAACTCACATCTTTACATGTTTTTAAAAAATCAGATTTTATTATACTTGTTTATTTTACCAGTTGATCAAATTCTCAGGGAAATGAGGATACACTGATTTTAAAAAATTAATATTAGTACATGCTGTTATTATTTATTTCCATAGTCTGTAAAACTTTTATTGCAGAGGTACAACCTCAGATCCTCTAACCAAACAATTTGCATTAAGCTTTTTGAATAAAGGCCTAGGAGACTTATTACTCATATTTAACCATTGCTTCTAGGAAAACTCATAGTAGCATGGAGGCCACAGCTGTACTGGATACATTCTGTCCTTGAAATGCAATCAGTCAATCAATCAGTCAGTCAACCTTCTAATCAAATACTGGCCAGGTGATGCATGGCTCTCACTGAGATGGGATTGTATCCTATTGGGATGTCCGTGGGTTTTGCATGAGAGGGACCACCCATTAAGATTGTCCACCAGGCTTTTCGCTCCGTTTAACCTCATTCTAGCATATGGAGCAGGTGCCAAGGAAGTTTTGGAGAATAAAGATAAATGATAGATTCTTTAAAATGAGAGATATGGCTGTGCATGGTGGCTCACGCCTGCAATCCCAGCACCTTGGGAGGTTGAGGTGGGCAGATTACTTGAGCTTAGGAGTTTGAAACCAGCCGGGGCAGCAGGCAAAACCCTGTCTCTACAAAACACACACACACACACACGTGCACACGCACACACACACACATGCACACGCACACGCACACACATTAGCTGGGTGTGGTGGTATGCGCCTGTGGTCCCAGCTACCTGGGGGGCTGAGGTGGGAGGATTGCTTAAGCCTGGGAGGTAGACACTGCAGTGAGCTGAGATTGTACCACTTTACTCCAGTCTGGGTGACAGGGTGAGAACCTGTCTCAAAAATAAATAAAAAATAAAAACAATTAAAAAATGAGAGATATGGAAAAAATATTATCTGAAAAAACCATCAGGCTTTATTTATTAGGGTGCCATACTATTTCTCTCTCCCTCTCGCTCTGCCTCTCCACTTCCACCTGTATCTCCATCTTTCTCTCCCTTCTTCCCTCCCACTCCTTTATTTGATTAGTTTTTTCTCATTAATCTTAGGTAGTTTCCAAGGAAGAAGGTTTACGGTAAAGCCCTTCATATGTTTATTCAATAAATAGTAACTACTATGTGTTAGATATTGTGCTGGAGATGTAGATGTTCTTACAAACAAGAAAACCCCTGCTATCAAGAAACTCAGTCCAAAGGACTGAAAAAAAGGCAAGAAAATTAACCCTTGTGTAGAATACATAGTGTGTCCCAGGTGTTAGCTGGGACCTCCTGGTCCCTTGAGATCTGACTGAAATCAGCACAAAACTTCCATTTCATGTCCTTTTGAGGCCCAAAGGCTGCTTCCAAGATTTCTGTTGCATTCATAGTCAGTTCTGCTCTGATTTCCTGCTTTCTAATGTACTGTGCATCTTGTAGCTGTTCTTTTATCTCTGTCCTGGCATAAACTCAAGCTTGGGAGACAACTCTTTCTCATCTATTCTCCCTCCCCTACACCACACACAAAGCAATCATAAAATTCAGACTGATAATGTATTGCAAAAACTTGAACTGGGAGTTTTTGGGTCATGGGAGAGCACAGCAATAAACTTCAAATGACAGAGTGCACATTCCTGTTTTAAGTCCATTTGCCAGCACCCCCCAACCCCAACCAGGGCCTTCTCACTGTCTACTTTACCCCACACAACAGCCATACTCCTGCCAATCTTCTCATCCATCTCCCAGTTCTATTCTTCATATCATCCCTCCTGCACTGCATTCTACCCTCCTCCAAACTCCAGCTTCAGGAAGTTCTTGCTGTCTGTTGTACAGAGTAATTCTGTTCTTTTCGTGCATCCCTAAAATTCAAATCCAGGCCCACTTTGTTCATACTTAAATCCATCCTGGTGCTCAGGCATGGGGACTTTTATGTTCTAGGATCTACTCTTTAGCCTCCATAGAAGGCAATTATGGTTACATAGTATTGTTTTTTTTTTCCTTCTTTACTTGTATATGATTCATTTATTCAGTCATTCGACAATATTTACTGGATGTCTGCTATGTATCAGGCACTGTTCTAGGTGCTGGAAATAAAACTATGTACAAGATGGCACAGGTCCTGTCCTCATGGATTTATATTCTGGGAAGTACGTACAAGATGATATCAAAAAGTAGAGGGGGCTGGGTACGGTGGCTCACATCTGTAATATCAGCACTTTGGGAGGCTGAGATGGGAGGATCACTTGAGCCCAGGAGTTCAAGACCAGACTGGACAAAATATGAGGCCCTATCACTACAAAATTTTTTTTTAAATAATTAGCTGGATGGAGACTGAGGTGGGAGGATTGCTTGAGCCCAGGAGGTTAAAGTTGCAGTGAGCCATAATTGTGCCACTGCATTCCAGCCTGGGTGACAGAGTGAGACCCTGTCTAAATAAATAAATAAGCCCATACCTCATTCTGGGATGGGAGACTATTGTGGATTATGGAAAGCTAAGTCTGATAGGACAACCAGGATTAATCTAGGTGGATTGGAGGGGCTCAGAGGCAAAAGTTGGCAGCAAAGTTCTCAACCATTCATTTGGGTGGATAGAAAGAAACAGGAAATAGAAAAAGTGTTTTATTTGAGAAGGCATTCATCATCGCTCCCTCTGACTCCTATACCTCAATACTCAAGCAATACCTTTAAAGCAGAATTGAGGTATAAGCTCTCTAGGGAGAAAGAAAAGGCAGTCTCCTCCCCATTTCGGCTTCTGGGTAGAGCTGATAGATAGAATAGGCTTGTTTGAGTTGGTTTGTCTTTCCTAGAAACCCTGGAGCACAGCTCCCCACCCTTACCCTTGTCAACCCCAAGGGAGGACTTCCTCTATATAATATTGCCTGAAGAAGGAAAGCCAGGGTATGACAGAGGGTTTGGTCAAGATCCTAAATTGCTGTGGGATTTAGGATTGGACCCCAGGGCTGCTGCTAGTTCATATGAAGCATTTATACAAATTTAAATTATATATATATCATATCTATATACACATAACATATATAGACACACATTCTGGGATGATATAACCCAAAGCTACTGTTTTACAGGGCTTGGCAAGTGAAAGGCCCCCTCCCCCACGTCCCCTTGTATTGGGTATTACCTGAACAAACGGTGGCCTAGTTTGTCCCAGATTGTATAGATTTTACAAATGTAGGTTGAACAGATTGATGAAGTTTTTAAAGTATCTGAATTCACTGATGTACTTGAAGAGCAGGTCCTTCCTTACAAAGCTCTGAATGATTAGTTAATAACATGGTAGTGTTTAAGGAACTGTACCTCACAGTAAGTACATCTTTTTCCTCTTTATCCAGTTACTTAAAATAACAGTAATAATAGTTAACCATTATTCAGCATAATGGATATGTTCCAGACATGCACTAAATAGTTTACAAATATTCTATGAATTCTTATAACAACCTTATAACACAGGAGGGTACTATTATTCCCATCTAATATTTCAGAAAACAAAGATTTCAGTGGTTCAACTCAGCTACTGAGTTAATTTCAAGCCCATTTTAGCTCCCACTCTATACTGCACATTTTTTTTTTCCCTCCCACCCTTCTTCTTTCTCTCTTCTACCTCTGTCTCCCTATAGGAAATAACATTCTGCAGAGGAACCATGTAAATATGGTTTTGGTCAAGCTACCTGATAACTCTACAATTGACCTTTTAGCTCTGACATTCCCTGAGCCTGGGTTTTCCAAACAAACAACTTCTCTTTGTTGTTTGGGTTATACTTAAGAGCCAGCATTCTGAAAATCCTGGCTTCAGGTTTCCAAACCAGCAGGTTGTGCTCAGAGCCTAATCCTTGCTGGATGGTAGCACATTTCATCACACAAAAACCATAGCTCCTCTTGGTCTTTGGCCTGATGCTCTCTCTGCAGCTTCTTTGGCCAACTCAACTAAAAGTGCAGTGGGGAAGCCCCCATTCATGGTCATTTCCAGAGAACCATTTGCCTCGCTGGGGGAAAGGGGTATAACACAATCCCTGATAGTTTCTGGACAAAGAGGTTCCATGTTTCCCCCTATGCTTTTGGCATGCCTTGGATAATTCTCTTTGGTATTAGTCATCTCCTTCAGAAATCGTAAAATATACAGCATTTAACTAAAGTTTGTAACACCAGATTCTCTCCAGAAGGTGTTTTCCTTGATTTGGCTTTTTAATTCTTCTTGATTTGAAAAATCTTTATACCTTAAAAAAAAAAAAGTCAACTTAAAACATGGACCTATCCATGCAACTTTAAACTTTATTAGAGAATGTCATATAATGAAGATATACAGCTATTCCATAAAATATCTAACTGTGGTGAAAAAATATGTGACATTCAATGTATTCACTTTCAAATAAGATAACTTACTGCTCTTGGTTATTGGTTTCCAAAGACTTGCTGAGCATTTCCTTGTTTGGCCTTGGAAGAATTTGCTCTGGGATTTCAGCCTGGCCCTTGACTCGCTGAAAAACCACAAGATGTAGAACAAAGGGAGCAGGCTGAGAAGCCAGCTAGTGAAAATGAAAGCAAGAGGTCCCAGCCTGAGGCTTAGTGTGTGTTCTTGAAAGAAGGAAGTTGCCACAGGGTCAGGAGAATGTCACTGGAGGCCCTTGAACTTGCTAATGCCAATCAGACCTCATGGGCTCCAGGCAAATCAACAAAGTCTGGAGACAAAATGTTTGAATGTAACTGTTAGAGCAATGTCCTGGCTCCACAGAAATGTCTTTTCTCCCAGAGGTTACTGTTTCACCGTTAACCATTTAACCATTTTCCCAGCCACTCCTGAGCTCCAGTTCACTCTCCCAACTCAGCAGGGGAAGTGAGTTAACAGATTTTCTAAATTAGAGCCCAGACTTCAAAAGGTCACAGCTAAGAAAGCACCCATAGGCATTTGCCTTGCCATTTAGTAAAATTTCTGACCATGATACAGTGATGGGGCAATCTAAGAAGGAAAGGGGACTGGATTTGTGTGGGTTTGCAGAAGTTAAAAGAGCAGTGTCTTCTAGGAGGCCTGGGTGGAGAACTGATGGGTCTTTGTTCTTTTTAAAGAACTTGAAGTATATACTGACTTGCAACGGGTAGAGAAATTTTTAAAATTTCAAATGAATGGCATAACCCCCTTGTGGAGTCCTCTCTTTTCAAAGTTGAAAACAAATTTTTGCAGAAGCAAGCTCAGACTGACTTTGAGCCCTCCTGCATTTTCCAGGTGGAAATTCCTTGACCTTTGAACTCTGACTAAAACATCAGCGATTATAAATCTAACTGCTAAGTATTATGAAATATAGCATGACAAAACAAAAACGAAAGCAAAACAGAACAAGAAACTCTACAGAACGAGAGGAGTGAGGAGACCACTGTCTTAGTCTCTCTCTAGTTGAGCGAGTCCAGTAGCCTTTCCAGGTCAGTTCAAAGGAGGGACATGAGTCATTAGTTAACCTCAAGGGGCCCTTGCAGCTCCTAAATTCTATACTCTCATAAACACAACACTCTGTCTCTGGTGGGTTACCACTGTTTTATGATCTCCTACACTGTACAGTTAAGTTTTAGACCAAGTTTACAAGGTAGCATTACTCTAAAACATTTTTCTGATATATTAAATTGAACTCTAAGTCCCAGAAATGCTACATAGAAATTACATTGCATTTTGTAAAAGTTCTATATGTCTCCAAAACTGCATTAGAGACTAAGAATATATTTCCAAACTCTTACATGCATGGTGTTAGTTTAAAATGGAAAATGTATTTGTAAAAAAATACAATGTTTCTCTCTCGATGGTAATGCTGGGTTTATATTATCCATTACCAGTGCTTTCACTGCCCTCTGCTGCTCTGAGGGCGTGTGGAAAGCTAGTCTTTTATATCTCATTGGAGGAGGCCAGCTTTTCATTTATGGTCATGATTATTAATGTTCACTGGCATATTCCAAGTGTAATATTATCTGACTTGGAAAATCCCAACAATGAAGTAGCCAGTGGCCTGAAACCAAATGAACACTGTGTTCCTGTGAATCAGGACTTTCTAAAGTCTTCTGAGGTTTTACTAAGTTTTGGGAGTCCTTTCTATAAGGTCACTAATATATGAAAATAGCTGTTATTTTGGAAGTTGATTACAAGGGTTTTTTTTGGTAAAATACCAGTTACTGTTTAAAACATGAAAAATTAGTAGAAATGTCAACAAAAATGATTTGAGATGAGAACCTGGCCTCTTTAAAAAGTAGATTGAAGTGTAATAGAATTTAATTGTGGGAATGTTCTATTGTTTGCATTTAACTATTAGAGATTAGCATAAGGAAAATATTGAGCACTTTCATTGTTTCAATTATATTTATCTATTATTAATTAACAGCATTAGGTAAAATTTCTGTTCATCGTCTAGGACTTCTGTTTAATAACGATAAAAAAATTAATAACTGACATATATGAGCCTTCTTGGAAATATAATTTGTACTCACTCTCCACCTAGCAAAAGCTTTATCTGAAATCTATTTTACTCCTGAATTATAAATTATCAGCAGATTTCATTATCTTAACAATTATCTGTCATATGCCTACCAGGTACCAGACATAAGCATGTAGATGAATAAACTGCACTTCTGCCCTAAGGTGCTCACAATTTATTCAGAACAAAATATATATAAATAAATGTTTTATTGAGAAATTTCCAAAGGTCTTGCTACCATATGTGCCAATCAAGAGCCCCAGAAGTTTGATTGCTTCTGATCAAGATCTGTGACACAGTCACTAGTGAATAATTCTGTCCCTTAGTACTCTTTAATATTCACTAAATAAAACAAGAAGTTTGTATCCCTCCAATTTTTTTACTATATACCCTTTAATAACTTCATACCTCCCTTGGACAAGATGCATGAATGCTTTTACCTTAACCACCCCACATATTATTTACAAATTTGTTTGTAAATAATAGGAAGATAAATATACTTCCCATAGCAGGTAACCTCATTTCATTATTATAAAGGGACTGTAATAGAAAACTTGCCTTGCTATATCAAATTACTGCCAAAATAGAGAATGCTATGAACGAATACTCTAGAACCAAGGTGGGTGGATTTGGCCTATGACCACATTAGGCTTCCTAAAGCTTCCCTTCATCTCAGAAGCATTTGCACGTGCAGAGAAGAAGTGCTCACTTAGAAGAGGACTAGAACACGGTGTGTGCTTTATAACTCATTGTCAATAAATAAAGGAATAAAGTAATCAATCAAAAAGATCACTTTTGTTTTTTCTCAGAGAAATGTCAACATAATTTCCAGAGGACATGGAATCCTTTCATTTGTTTTGACCCCCCGATGATACTTTGTCTCCTTAAACTGGCCTGTTGTTAGCCCCACACTCTCTGGGGTGGCAAAAAGCTGGGGTCGCTTTGGGACTGAGCACATTCTGGGGCTAGTGAAAGATCCCATGGGCACCTTCCCTCCTTCTGTCCCTCCATGTTAAAATGCAGTATGTTATTCTTTGATGTGAAGATGAATTTATGTTATATTTGATTTCTGAGATTTGCTCAGTGTCTTAAGTTAGCTGTTTTGGCTACTGTTTAGTAAATTACTCTAAACAATAAGAAGATAATTATTATGCATCTTTTAAACTGAAAACAAAGCAAACCCACAACCCTTAAGAACAAAGAGCCAGAATCTGTGGATGGTTATGTTATACCAGTGTTTTCAAGACAGCAGAGGACTGGGCGACTATCTCAGAGGTCCCAAATGTTGAAGGCTTACAGTAGCTCTCATACATCCCACCATCCTTTTAGGCTTTAACTTGAAATGATCAGTTTTACTCACAACAAAGATGGACTGGACAATGTGTCTTAGACCTAAGGCTAGAATGGCACTTCCCTGTCTTTTAGGAATTAATGGTTTTACTTTAAAGTCAATGGGTCTCCAGTGAAAGGGTAGCCTGACTTATTCATTCATAGACAGCAAAGCTGGCCTGGAGAACAGAAGCTAGCTGGGCCTGCTAGGACAGGGTTTGCCTACTTTCTGGGTCCTGAATCACAAGTGAGTGTACCGTCTGTGAACACAGTGGTCTGAGGCAGTAAGAGAAAGACCTGGCCAGCCCTTCTTTTTCAAGGCAGTAACCATAGTCTCTGAAAAACAATGGCTCAATGACTTTCAGGCTCTCTATTAATCAAATTAGCTACTCTTCCCATGGCGAGAAGTGACAGGAGAGATTCAGAAGTGTTATGCTGTCCCAACCATAAGAGGAGTGGACTTCCTTCTTTTGAGAAAGTATAAGCCTGATGCGGTGGCTCATGCCTGTAATCCCAGCACTTTGGGAGGCCGAGGCGGGCGGATCACCAGGTCGGGAGATCATAGCCATCCTGGCTAATCCGGTGAAACCCGTCTCTACTAAAAACACAAAAAGAAACTAGCCGGGCGAGGTGGCGGGCGCCTGTAGTCCCAGCTACTCGGGAGTCTGAGGCAGGAGAATGGCGGGAACCCGGGAGGCGGAGCTTGCAGTGAGCCGAGATCGCGCCGCTGCACTCCAGCCTGGGCGACAGAGCAAGACTCTGTCGCAAAAAACAAAAAACAACAACAACAACAAAAAAAAAAAAAAAAAAAAAAAGAGAGAGAGAGAGAGAGAAAGTATAAGACGGAAAATAATGGGTTCTTCAACATCACATGATTCTACAGGGATAGACCTCATAGCGTAGCCCCAGTGAGCTTCACAGTACTCTGTAGTGGTCCTGAACAGCTTTGTAGGCTTACATGTAGAACGCTGTTTAATCTCCACAGAAATTCTATGTAGGAGTTATCCTCACTTCTGATGAGAACTTCATCAGAACATAAAGGAAAGAGAGGAGACAGAATAATATTTAACTGTACTTATAAAAACAGTTCTGAGGCCAAGTGCAGAGGCTCATGCATGCCTGTACACTTTGGGAGACAGAGGTGGGAGGATCACTTGAGCCCAGGAGTTTGAGGCCAACCTGGGCAGCATAGGGAGACCCCGTCTCTACAAAAGAAGAAAAGAAAAAAAATAGCTGGGTGTAGTGGTGCGTGTCTGTAGTCCCAGCTACTTAGGAAACTGAGGTGGAAGGATGGCTTCAGTACAGGAGGTGGAAGCTGCAGTGAGCCGTGATTATGCCACTGCATTCCAGCCTAGCTGACAAAGTGAGAGACCCTGTCTCAAAAAAAAAAGGGGGGGGGGGGGGGACTCTGAGCTTCCAAGCAGAATCTGATTCCCTTACATTTCCCTAAATGGGAAAATAAAACACTTTTTGTGTATTTTTTTTTTCTTTTCCTCCACACCCTCCAAACTGCAAGAGCAGTTTTTCTACACCAACTCAGAAGGGAAACTAGCAAATTTGTCTCTTTGGTGCTGGCTTTATTTTTTCTCCATCACTTCCAGCATTGTCCTCTTACGATTGTTGTCAGGTTTACAGAGACAGCAAGGGTGAAACTGTTTTGCCCACTGCCTACAATTTTAAGTTATACATCTCTAAGTTTAAATCTAGTTCTGTGACCTTGGGCAAGCTACAGAAATCTCCTCAAAGTTCAGTTTACTTTTCATCACAGAGAGGGTGCTTAATAATTTCCGTGTCTTTCATTTGAAAATTGGAAACAAATAAGATATCACAGGATCAGAAATATATATTTTGTAAGCTGGCTGTCCCCGCTTGCTTACCTGTTTTTTCTCCCCACTCACACCACTTTTTCTGCAGACAGCAAGTACCAATGGTCCCCACTTATGATAGCTCAACTTACGATGTTTCAACTTTATAATGGGCTTATCCAGACATTAAATGCATTTTTGACTTATATATTTTTTTAATTTATGATGAGTTTTATGGGACATAGTCCCATTGTAAGTTGAGGAGCGTCTGTAGAGTGAAAAACATTTGAATTTTTGAATAAATCAAAATTATAGAATTAGTAATTCTATATTATTATGTGAATTCTGTTAATTATTATATGAATTCCATCAATTATATAATTAATAATTCAAGATTTCTATTATACTATTAATAATAAAATTATAGTACCTCAAATATAAGATTTTCTCAGCATTTTAAAAAGTAGTTTTTATTATACATATATATAATGATTCTAGTAAGGCATACACTTGCACTGTGTGCACACAGAAGTCAGCTTCCTTTCACAGTGGTGCTGATTTTTAAGAGAAAGCCATAGCATAGTGCATATGATATGATACTGGCAGTTTTTGTTTCTGTGATGAGTGAGGATGAATTAATCCCTGTGCATGTCAGGTTTGGCTAACTACCATAAAAATTTCCCTTCACCAAATGTAAATATGTATCTTGCCAAGTACTTTCCACTTACTTTTTAAGCTTCATGTTTTTCATTGGAAATTTAACCCGTGTGTGTTGAGTTATTTACTGAACTCAGAATACTACTGGGCAAATGCCAGTTCATAGCCAAAAAATTCCCTCCCTGCAAAAGAGCCCACCATAAATAGCCACATTTTTTTTTCTCCTTCCCCTTCATTTTCTTAACCACAATTTTGGATATTAATTAGTATCAGAACTAAAAGAAGCTTAGTTTGGTCCAGAAGTTACATAAAAGCTATTAGTCTACACCAATCAGTAGCCGTAGTACATAAAAGCTAAACAAACCCCACTGAAATAAGCAATCTTAACATCACTCAGAACATAGTTTAACACATGTAAATTTCTTCATTGATCTGTTTTAAGATTCTTCTTTCCTCACGAAAGGAGGAGTCAGGTATTATTGTTCCCATTTTACAGCTGAGGACGCTGACTTAAATCATTAACCAGTTTATCTTGGTCATATGATTTTAATTTTTGAAAAGAGAGTTGAGAATGAGATTTAAACATAGCTGAATATTAAACCTGGACAATAATTACATTTGATCTAAGAAAAGAGGCATTTCTACAACACCTTTAGTGGGCTAATAAATTTTAGTGCCCAAAGGGAATCAGCCACAGCAAGTGGCATCTGTAGCTTCTCTCAGTGGGATGAGATAGAAAATCTCACACAGGTGTTATATTATTGAGGTTCTCAGGCCCTAGAGATCCCATATCTAATTGTAGTGGTGGCTCTTTTTAGAGCCAAGTTATATAACAGACTTTCTTGTTTGTGAATATACAGTCCATCCTTGACTCCCTTGCCCATCCTTGGCCACTGGTCCAGCAGAGGCCTAGACCCAGAATATTGTGGAAAACTGTGGACTTCTTGCCAGATTAGGTTTGACTTCCATCACAGTTCACTTGTCCACACCTGTGACTTCTCCCACATCTATCCCTAATTGATATGTTTAGCCTTGATTGTTCATTTGTCTTCTAGTCTTAACTCAACAATTCGATTGACTTTAACACATCCCTTTGCCTGGATACTTACTAGCAATGTTCTCACATACAATCAATGTTAATACTGAAAATTTTGAAAAGGGAGCTGAGATTTTAGGGTTTCTTCCCCCAGATTTTGATTCCTTCCCTCGGTTTCTTTCTTCTACCAATAGCATCACCATTATTAGGACTTTAGATTCATCCTTGACTTCTGCTTCTCTACATACCCTATCTCTCACTAAGCCTGCAGTTTTGCCTCAAATGTTGTCTCTTATCTCCTTCCTGGGGTTATTGCAGGTAACGCTAATCCAGGCTCTCATCACATTGTGTTTGCAGAACTTTAATGGTTTCCTTGTTTCTCTGTCTTCAGTCATCTCCTGTCTAGTCCATGCTACACACTGACTAATCTCCCTAGAGTGCTTACAAACCAATAATAATTTCTCATCACTACTGGATGACAGCCAAATGTTACATTCTGGCATTCAAAACTGTTTTCAATATGGTTCCACCCCAGTAATCCACCCTTGCTTTCAACAACCTGTCACACACACCTTCCACCCATGTGAGGCTACCCTTTGCACCTCCAGGCATACACGGGACTCTTTCCCACCACTGTTCTGCCATAGTTACCATGTGGGCCACACATCACTCAGTCATTGGGCTAAAGGAGCTAGACAAAGACCAGCACACAGAGTAATAAATAATTTGGGTGACAGATCCCAAAATCTATGTAGTGCTAGTGCTAGAAGGAAGACAAATCAACAAGTAGAATAGAGATTGGGCAAGTATGGCAACAGAAAATTTGGGGTTGTCTGGGCAAGGAGTTCCTTTCAGAAAAAAGCCAAGCTTTAAGAGTGGGAATGGGCTGGCATATGAATGACAAACAGAGATGAAGGATCCAGTACAACCATTATGAGGAACTTAAGGATACACACAGACAGCACTTGGGATATCTACTAACAAGTGGTAGCAGAGTCCAAGCAATCAGGTGAAATTCAAGAGCAGGACTTTCACCCCTGGGAAGGAGGAGGAGATGCAAGGGGAAATTACTGTCATAGAAGAGCTGGGTTGCCACCCAATTTATTATGGGCACAATTAAGTCACAAACAGTAAGACACACAGGGATATAGTTACAGGATTAGTTCCCTAGCACAAGGCAGAAGACTAATCATCAAAACTTGGACTCTGGATCAGAGCCAACCAGCATTGAGTGACACAGTCTCATACCCCAAAAAACACAGGGCTAAGAATATGTGCTCCAGAGCCTGAAAAGGAATCTACCATAGTAAATGCCTTTGAACTTGAATTTCATTCTCCTGCCACTAGCTGTATGATCAGACACAAGTCCTTTAACTTTTGTGAGCCTTGCTTTCCTCGTACATAAAAGTGAGGAGAATAATAAATATTTTACAGATTTGATGCAAAAATAGAAAAGTGCCTGCTGTGGAGCCTGCCATTTATTAATAGATTCCTGTCTTCTACTAGAGCTTTTGAAATCTTTCCTGCCCCATAACTGGATTGACTCTAGTGACTTGAGGAGGTACTAGCCTTGTGGGTGGGTTCCAGCCATTCTACTGAAGGCAGGGAAGACCTCCAGAGGCTAGAAATCAGGCATGTCTGGATCATAATCCTACCTTGTCTGTGGAGCATCAACTCTGCTCTATAGAAATTTCTCCATTCTGTAGGCCTCCTTTGAACATACATCATGCTGATTAGTGCTTGACCTTGTACAGTGTTAGCAATCCCAGTTTTGACATCTCTAAAGCAACCCTGTAGGTTTATGGCATTGCCACTTATAATCTTGCAAAGACATAACTTCCACTCAGGAGTTCTGCAAGCCTGGTTCCAGGTAGTAGGTTACTAGCCAGGTGAGTGAACCCAGCAAATAGGACCTCATATATAGTCCAACATAGTTTTGTTGATGTCAACTTGCTGTTGCATGAATATTTTATGAGGGAATTATATGCTACTGTAGAATTTGTGGATTGGGAATTTTCTTTTTTTTTTTTAATTTTTTAAATTATTATTATACTTTAAGTTCTAGGGTACATGTGCATAACGTGCAGGTTTGTTACATATGTATACTTGTGCCATGTTGCTGTGCTGCACCCATCAACTCGTCAGCACCCATCAACTCGTCATTTACATCAGGTATAACTCCCAATGCAATCCCTCCCCCCTCCCCCCTCCCCATGATAGGCCCCGGTGTGTGATGTTCCCCTTCCTGAGTCCAAGTGTTCTCATTGTTCAGTTCCCACCTATGAGTGGGAACATGCGGTCTTTGGTTTTCTGTTCTTGTGATAGTTTGCTAAGAATGATGGTTTCCAGCTGCATCCATGTCCCTACAAAGGACACAAACTCATCCTTTTTTATGGCTGCATAGTATTCCATGGTGTATATGTGCCACATTTTCGTAATCCAGTCTGTCACTGATGGACATTTGGGTTGATTCCAAGTCTTTGCTATTGTGAATAGTGCTGCAATAAACATACGTGTGCATGTGTCTTTATAGCAGCATGATTTATAATCCTTTGGGTATATACCCAGTAATGGGATGGCTGGGTCATATGGTACATCTAGTTCTAGATCCTTGAGGAATCGCCATACTGTTTTCCATAATGGTTGAGCTAGTTTACAATCCCACCAACAGTGTAAAAGTGTTCCTACACATCCTCTCCAGCACCTGTTGTTTCCTGACTTTTGAATGATCGCCATTCTAACTGGTGTGAGATGGTATCTCATTGTGGTTTTGATTTGCATTTCTCTGATGGCCAGTGATGATGAGCATTTTTGGATTGGGAATTTTCTAAGATCTTTAGGTGAATTCCTTCAAAACGTCAATAGGTTATGATATCATAACTTATTGATTTTCTAGTTGCACCTTGCTTCTTGGCCAGATTTGCCCATCTAAATTTCAAGCTTCTCTAGGAACTAGCCAAGTCTCATCTTTCCCTTTGTTCCCCACAATTTAGCAGAAAGTTGCCCTCAAAACAAGCATTTAACCTGCAGTTGCTGATTGACTGAATTACTGTATCTTGTTGACACTTTACTTACTTTTTAGAATTCCAGATAATCATTTTCTCTACTTGTTCAGTTGCATCAAAAATAAAACATGGCATTTTCCCTAGCATAGTAAAAAGTGAAGTAAAACACAAAAATGTTGGGTCTAACATTAATTTTTTGACAAGAAAAACATGACAAACCATTTGCAGGGAAATTTTGGCTATACCTTATGCTTGTCACCAGTTGGCTTATGAATAATCAGGGTAATTTATATTACCTTGTTCTGTTTACTGTATATATATGTATGTATTCCAGTGGATTTTCCACTTGTCCCAATGATTTGCTGAAATGGAAAAAAACATTCAACTTCATTTACAAGGTAATGATTATCAGTGCCCAATCAAATCTCCGTTTCCAGATTTTTTAAAAAAGTTCTTTATTTTGAAAAATTATGCCAGGACTTTATGGCTAATCATAGGTACAAGTATACTTGTGTATTTCATGTGAAATACTCCTGACACACACACATACACACACACACACACACACTTAGCCCATTTGTTGAAAAGTGCTTGTAACCTTTTTATGTGTAGGACTCTAATCCCCTTGTCCTACTTATTGTTTTATCCTATGTAGTGCCCTTGAATTGAATTCTGCTTTTCAATAACACTGCCCCACACACATATGCGCATTCATACATAGTTTCTGATGCCATTGCTCTAGTTCAAATCTTTATTGTTTAACACCTGGATTGATGCGATATACTCCAGAGGAGATTGTGGATCAGTCTCTTTCCCTTTCCAATAATTCTGTGCATTTTGCTTTCTGGCTTGCAGCTCCATGGCACCTCTCATCTCCTTAACACAAAACACAAACACCCCTAGAATATGGCTCTGACTTTCCTGTCCAGACTTGCCTTCTACTATTCTCCCTTACCCGCCACACCCTCTCCTGCTCAGCTATCTCTTGAATCGTGGCTATGCTTTCCTACTTATAGTGTTGTTGTGCCGTTCCTGCTTAGCATGTTCTCTCTTCCTATGGAAAGAAAAAATTTTGTCACCTACAAAAGTCTTTGCATGCTGTAGGGCCTGGTCTCAATGCAATTTACTTTGTAAACCCCTTTCCTGTAACAGTGATCTAAAATCCCACCCTCAACTCTAAGTCAGAATCACATACTACCATCTTGTCTATCAAGTACTTATTATTGGCTGCCTTATTTTCTAGTTGCTTACACATGCAACTTTTTACTAGATTACATGCACTTTGTGGGCAAGGCCTATGCCTGGCCTTTGTATTTCCATATTGTTTATGACAATGTCTTGCCAATAATATATGCTCAGTAAATATTTGTTCACTGGATGGATATCCTTTCGTTGTCTATACTATATTTTCAGCACAATGACAGGGTAGCAGTAGAGGCATCTATTGCAGTAGGCCATACAAATTGTACCTTAGAAATTCATATAACCAGGAATTGTAGTCTGAGCAATTACTTTAATAAGTTATAACCTGTCTGTAATTATAGGTTACAGATGGTGACATAAAAACACAAAGAGGTCAGGAAGTTTGCATACTGCACTCAGTATACTTGAACTAAAAAGAGTGGATATTTCATAATTCTGAGCACCTTGGTCTGTTGCCTGGTCTGTGCCCTGTGTTATTCTCAAGAAAGGAGACTGGAGCTCAACCATCATTCATCCACACTTGTATTATCTTTAAGCACTGTAGAGGAAAAAACTGTTTTGGGGCTTGAAACATAAAGTTGGATACATTGCATAGTATATGTTGTTTTTAAGCTAACTTAAAGGGAAAACTTCCTGAATGAAAATAAATCATACTAGTTTAATTAATGATGACTGCTATTAATAATGACATATATACCCATATATAGTATAGTTTAGTAAAACTTTTTCCTCTGTTTTGTGGAAATCTTGATTTTCAACTCTTTATAATGTATTTTTCTTTTGGGGGCCTACTCAGACCTTCTAATATGTCTTCTGGAGGCAGAATGAAAAGCCTTGTTAGTCTGCCGATGTGCCTTTGGAGCTTCTCTGGAGTGTTCCTTGACTAGAACCATCAATTTTCTGGCTGGCTTTTCTGGTAGAGTCTATCCACACTCCTAGAACTGTCTACTGTTGGCTTGGCAAGGTCTACCTAGATCCTTCCTTGACCTGCGTCATCCTAGAAGCTGTGGGACCACAGTGAGCCTTGTTACTTCTTTCTTTCCCCCCTTCCCCAGCACACACCCACACATGCCATCATTTCACCAGTTGGACTAATTTTATCGGAAACTAGACTTGTAAATTAACAGACACATATATGATTTCACTTACAATTTGAAAAAAAAAAAGAACTTGATCAATAAGTGTCAACATCACCATTCAGAGTATCTATAACTATCACAGCATAAAGTAGCTGGGAAAGAAGCACATATATGGAATTCAGTGGTTTTCAGATTCCAATGGATAACAGTGAACCTGGTTTAGTTAAAGAGGGGAGGGAAAGGGAACACTGCCTCTTAGGCCTCATCCTGGTGGTGATCTGTGTGGCATACCATCTCCACATAAGCCTATGAACCCCTAATCTGAGTTAGATGAAACACTTTGCCTATGTGGAAACTGAGCCTGGAATGCTTAAGCGACTTGCTCACAGTTACATACCCAGTTTGTGGCAGAGCTGATTCTCAATCTCAAGTTACTAAGCACAGTTTCCTTTTTGTGGGCTTTCCCCACAGCACCAAATAACTGCTAGATAAAGCACTCTTTTCTGCTCATTGGGCTGGTCTAGTTTATCTCTGTGCCCAAGAGCAGTTTAGAGGAACTAGCATTTTCCATGCAAAAATCTTTGTTGAAGGAGATTCGTGATTAACAGAAATCACCCAAAGCACCAGAAACAATGCAACAAACCATGAAGGACAGCACAGCATGTGTTTTTATCTGACCCGTTTGTTCCAGGATGGGCTCTCTAGCTGAGCAGCCTAACAGCCCTGCAACCAACCTGTCTCATAAGCCCTGCACAGAACAACCCAGCATAATTCCTAAGTCTGCTCACGTAAACAACCAGAGAAGTTAATCATAGGCATGAGAGACTTTTGGTGGTGGCCAATTAGAGCAGACCCCCCACAGAGCTTCATCATAGGGTAGCCACGTCAGTATCCTCCTCCGTGCAGCAATCCTTGTGATTAATGTAATCACTATAATTACTGACCTCTTTTCTGAGAGTCTTGGTCGCATGGAAGAGTTGAATGTTTTCCCTGAATGCGTTGTCTCCAAACAATGTATGTCCTTAATTATAGAATATGATGTCATAAGTTCTGATTAGGGGGTTGCCCTAGAGGAGCTGAGGATTGGCCCTAAAGGCATAAGGGGGCCAGTTCAACTCATAGCCCACCCTAGTCCTCATAGTCACATACAGGTAGCCAGTTACTTGATAATTAACAAAACAAGCTTGGGGTTGTTGCTGTCGTCCATTTTACTCCTACGTCTTTTAGGGTCATCTTAGGAAATAAAGGCTTCCTTTTTCCTCATGTACCTCATAATTATTGTGCCCCAGAACTGGCACATAATTAATTATTATTTTTCCTTTCAGGAGTTAACGCTTCAGCCAAACAGGTCCGGATGGAAACCCAGTTTGCATTCAGAGGAAAATAGTTGACTATTCTCAGACCAGACCACTTGAGGGCAGCATCGCCTTAGGAGAGTGTGTTTTGATCAACTAATACATAATCTAAGGAGGAAATATGCAGCATGGGTGCCACAGACACATGACTGTAACTCAGGGAATAAAACCACAAAAAATGACAACATACTCCCAAGGAGTCAACTCACATTTAGGAATGAAGGAATAAATGTCTCATTTTAAACGTGATTGCAAAGTGTTGTTTTTTTTTTTTTTAACATAACAATTGCTTGAGGCAGGCATGCTGTAAACCATTTTTATGGGGAAGGATTTATTCTGTGAAATGAAGTGCTATTGAAAAAAAGATAATGTCCAGTGCAATATAGAAAGAAAAAAAGCAAGCTAAAATATATTGTGCAATGAAGCCTGGGGACAAAATCATGAGTATGTTTGCAGGTCTTTATAATCCTCTCGGGTGCACATAGTTCTTCACAATGGGCATGTCCCCATTATAACCTCTTTTAATTTAGCAGGGAGCTGCTCCTTTGCCTTTCCTTCGTATTTGGGGAGTCAATTCAGATGGATGAGAGAAAATAAAAGAGGGGGAAGAGAAGAGAAGGAGGATGGTATGCCCCTCTGTGCTTGGAGAATCACTAGTGGTGGTCTCAGTCACAGGGAGACACACTGGTTCCACTCATCTCTGATCCTGACCCAAAAAACTATTTGCAGATATCTTTTTGGTAGTTTTAACAGGATGCTGATAAATCACAACTGATCAGCCTAGTGTGCTAGAGATATTTAAGTTCTCTTTCCAAATATCACTACATACGTACCTAAATAACAGACCAATCATTGATTTCCAGAAACCTGTCTAGAAGGTATTTTACATTCCTTCCTTTGCTTCTTTTTATGTGCCACAGAAAGAACCTGATAGTTCGTGAATACATTTCCCAGATTGTCCAAAGAGGTCAAACTCTTAATGTTAAGCACAGTTTTTTGAGACTGTGACTGTGGGGGAGAAATTAAAGAAAGATCTGGAAGCTAATGGAAGCTACTCACATGAGTAGCTTCTTTAGTGTAACCTCAGTTGGAACGTCAGTGACTCTTGAAAATTCTTTCTTTTCTCCCAAGTCAATATCCTATCAAATTGCTTTCTGTGTGTGTGTGTGGTTTTTTGTTTTGTTTTGTTTTGTTTTGTTTTTGCAAATCTCCAAACAGAAACTCATACCTCCTGGAACACAGAGGTAATCTTGGCTAGTTTGCAGAGATGGCTAAGGAGATTAGGTGTGACCTTCTCCGGTTTTCTTCCCTTCATTGTTAATTTTGCCTTTATTCATCCCCTTCTGTCTTTTCCAGGATCTTGTTCCATCAAACATCTCCCTACCTCCACCCTTTTCTTTTCAACCTTTTCCTCTGCACTTATGGGGAAAGTTCTTTACCTCATTTCTCTTTCCATCATCTATCCTCTCTGCCTCCATTCACACTAGATTCCTTGAAAAAGGTCTACACGGGACACCCCCATACTCTGGCATTCCTTTACTATTTCTTCGCATTATTTTCTCCAGAAACTACCCTTTAAACCCCACCAGTGAGCTACTCATCTCCAGGTGGCCCAGGGGTTTCTTCTCAGCCCTTCTTCTTAGTGCATCACATTCCTGTTACCATGATGGCACCATTGATCTGAAATCCCCCGACCTCTCTCCCTTTGAAATACTTCTCCCCTTCATCAGAATTTAATAACATGCATGCTTACTCGCTGAACATCTCTCCTTAGTCTCTGTTGGCCCCACTTCTACTTCCTCCTTTATGTAAGAATTTTTCACTACTCAGCCCCTTTATCTGCTATGTGTTCTTTACTGAACTCATAGAATCCTACAACTTTAACTACCACCTCTTTGCTCATAACTCCT